>NC_141338.1:4200804-4800804 GCF_037954235.1 Aulostomus chinensis
GCTAGCATTCAGCTGAACGTGCTCACGTTTGTTCACCAGCTAAATCATGCAGGGGGGAAAAAAACCATCTTCGTGAGTTCAATACATCTAACGTTGAGTCATTAAAAGGCAAATTCAGTTTTGGTTGAAGTATCGCTTTAAGGTCAGTGTTCACAAAGCGGTACTATGCAGCGTCATGTGTTTAACTGTGTGTTTGCATGAGCTTGTGAGGCACCGACAGCTAAGACCCCTGGCTCTTTCAGCTCTGTGCAACAAAAGCTCACTGTTTCCACCGACGTTGTGTGAGTTTCTATCAATGCGTGCAGTTTTTCCTCCTGTCATGACTCATGATAGCTGACAGTAAACCAGCCTGCTGACACAACGCATGAAAAAGGAAAAAAGATCTGTCGAGTTAAAATGTAAGCACCTTAATTACGCTCCAGGGACGGTTAATGAAACTGCACATTTTTCTGGTCTTTTGACATCAGAACAGTTAATCATCTCCTGGCTCTCTCCCCCCCCCCTTTTTATCCACAGCTTATCTTTGTAGGTTCTTTTTGAAAGATCCAAATGTGTTGACTTTGCACGTCTACTTTGTTTATTAGACGTTTTTGTTCAGCAATAATGCTGAAAGGGCGGGAACTATGATTATTTAAGCATGAAGATACCGTGCCATTCAGTTATAGCCACATTTGAATCGCCTTTAACTCTGAATAAGACAGTGCCGCTGCAATAATCCATTGATGACGTGTGAAATTAGGATTGTGGTCACAGTATCAAAGTGTGTTGCAAACATTTTTTTACATTTCAATCGCAAAATGAAGTCCTAGTGGAGTTTTTGCAGCATTGATAAGCAGCAAGCACAGCAGTCAAACTGCTTTACAACAGACGGTCCAGGTTGCGGCATGTGTCTCAAATTCAGCTCCAAGCCCAGACTTCTGCATGATTTGCAAGAAATTGATTAAAATGTACCATGAAACAGGGTTTTAGTTTGAATTTCAACAGAAACTCAGACGTAGAGTGCAGGAGCATCTTCAGTCACCAGCCGGACTGACCCAGGAATATGAATGACAGAATATTCTATGATAAACCCGTGTAACACATTTCATCGGATTGTGTTAACACGGATGGCGATAAATGACCTCCATTCTAAATAAAACACACTTATTGTGGCTCGTGCTCCTCTTTTGTTTTCTCTCGTCACGCCAGCTGAAGAACAAGTTCATGAAAAAACTGCCCCGTGACGCAGAGGCATCGAACGTTCTGGTTGGAGAGGTGGATTTCCTGGAGACTCCCTTTGTGGCGTTCGTGCGTCTGCAGCAGGCCGTCATGTTGGGTGCCCTCACCGAGGTCCCTGTGCCCACAAGGTAGGGCTCCTAAATGTTGCACCGTTAGCTAGACAATTAATAGTCCATCACATTGATGAGCTTGCCGCCTCCGACCATTTAAATGATTTGGTTTTGTCTTGTGTATCAGGTTTCTCTTTGTGCTACTGGGCCCCAAAGGTAAATCGAAGTCCTATCATGAGATTGGAAGAGCGATCGCCACCCTGATGTCAGACGAGGTACATTAGGACAGAAATCTAAACCTAACAAATGTTGTGGAATTCATGTTTTGTGTTTCAATTGTTGAGGTTTTTTTACAACTGGATCTCATCAACAAACAAGAGTAAAGTCATGTTTATTGGGAGATCCAGTGTGGTTCCTCCGGACAGGTGTGAAACTAGCAATTAAAATGGCCTTGGAAGCTACTTAAAAATGAAAATTGAATCTAAATAGAAAATGTTCCTTATTTTATGTTGGTTTTTTTGTTTGTTTTTTTTACAAGATTCTGTGTACTTATTGGAAGCACAGTTGGCCTGTATGATTTATCTCTAATTGTGGGAAAGTATCTCCTCAGACTCCACATACAGCAGCTGTCTGCTTCAAATCTTCACTTCTCCTGACTTCACCCGTCTATGTTGCCAGGAATGTTAGCACACAGCTCACAGCCCCTCGAGCCCCCGGCCCTCAAATTCCCACGTGTCCTCCCAATCTACCTCGTATGTCAATATGGCAGAGTAGGAAGTATTTTTCCAAGATTTCCTTAAGTTAACCTTTACCCTCCTGGCCATCCAGAGTTGTGTCACAGGTTTTATCAGGTGTGTGTGTGTGTGTGTGTGTGTTATCAAGCTTACACTATGTACTATTACTCTACCTCTTTGATCCTGGGACCCCACAGATGATTCATTCTTTGTTGATGCTCAGTGAATTCTTGTTATGATTTGTCGGAACAGTCTTATCATCATTTTAGTTCCAACTCCAAAGTTTTCCTCTGGAACCCTCCATTAATAATTCAGGGAGTTGTTACAATATTGATGAGTTAATCACTAATCGGGTTGTTGTGTATGTTTACCGGCAGGTGTTCCATGATATCGCCTACAAAGCGAAGGACAGGCAGGACCTGCTGGCGGGTATTGAGGAGTTTCTGGATGAGGTCATCGTCTTACCACCTGGGGAGTGGGATCCTGACATCAGGATAGAGCCCCCCAAGTCCCTGCCCTCCTCGGATAAGAGGTCCGCTCTAATTCCTGTGACGTAATCCAAATGACGGGATTATTAAATCTAAGCGAACGTGCATAGGTTCATTCTGTTTTTATTCTTAAAGCTAGACTCTGGTTCTTGAAAGTTTTGAAAATACTTAAGTTCTATCTTTGTGCGGCAGGTTAGAAATAAATGTTACATTTGTTTGTACTTCTTGAAAAACCCTTGAATTTGAACATAATCTGATGCTTCATCTGCTAAATCACTGAACTGAGCCAAACCTCTTTTTATATTTGAAATAAAAGTCTTGCTTGATTAATGTCAAATTCAAATGAAATGTGTCTCATCTGGTATTAAATCATGATTAAAGTTAAAAATCAAAGTTAATATGACCAACTGTTGAAAAAAACATTGTGGTGATCCAATTCCTTGTTGGTATAAAGAAAGTTTTGCAAACTTCCAGTTCATCAAATAAGAATTTAACAAGCAGGCAAAGAACTGGGATTTTTTTTTTTGTGGTTTTGTTCCATTTAAATTTGAGCTTGAATCTGACTCGCCTCCTGTAGACTTTGGTCATAAATGTCAGTTACCGAACGACGCGAAATACAAAATCACCGGTTAGCGTTTAGCCAACACGCTAAGCTGTTGCTATGGTAGAGAAAATAAATTGTTGATCTATTTGGTAAACAATGATTCATCATCAGTTTCATCTAATTGCCTTTACTAACATAAATTTATTGTTAAATCCTTTTGAAAAGGTTACGTTTACAAGGTCTATTTGCAAAAAATGATTCTCCCAGATTTTTTTATCGGCAGCGGGCCAAGATGCCTGCCTGCTTGAATTTATCGACAGCTTGCGGTTTGACTTGTCATGTCGTCTGTCCAAAGGAAGAACATGTATGCTGGATTAGAGCCGCCGCAGATGAACGGAGACACTCCCCATGATGCAGGACACGGAGGAGGAGGAGGACACGAGGTTGGACAGGAGCTGCAGCGCACCAGAAAGTAATTAGTTTTATTAAGTTTCCATGATTTTCACAGTACGCCACATGATGAAGTCTGACGTTTCCATTTGCTAATGGCTCAGTTTTGAATTCTGGTATGTTGGGTCCATCCTGTGTGTTTTCTAACTCAAAGTATGTATTTTCCATTATGATTATCAATGTATTAGTAGAACATTTTAAACTAATATTGATTGCGTAAGCCCTCCCCTTGGAGCCTGCTTAGGACATTATCTTCCAGATTGTCACTTAAACTTGCACAACTTGGTAAACAAATTTACAAATAAATGTATTAGTTCATCATTAGGTTCCCATATTGGGAAATATTCTACAAAAAGCTCAAAAGGAAAATGTCCATGATTGCAACACTTCTTATGAAATTAGGAAATGCTTCCAAAGGGATCTTTGTTCCCTTCGTTGTGTTTGTAACGACTGACTCAAGTGAAATGATGTTGCACCCACTGACCTGAGTTCTTCGGTCTTGAAGATTCTGCGGAGGTTTGATTCTGGACATCAAGAGGAAGTTACCCTTCTTTGCCAGTGACTTCTATGATGCGCTGCACATCCAGTCTCTGTCGACCATCTTGTTCATCTACCTGGGCACGGTCACCAACGCCATCACCTTTGGAGGCCTGCTTGGCGATGCCACGGAAAACATGCAGGTAAACCTTGGCTCCCCCACCGTGAACTTTGTTCCCAGAGTGAAACTGCTGGCGTCTACAGCTGACTTGAAGACACAATACGTGTCTCACTGACCTTGAACTAACTTGACTTGCAGGTTTTGTTGTTACTGCTGACACAGTGGAGTCTAAAAGAGAAACCCTGTCCTAAATGTGACCATGAAAGTTAATGACTCTGTAGTTCAAACACACACCAACTTTTTAGCCCAAACAAGAAAATAGGCCCCTCCCTCCTCTGTGCTGCCTTAGGGGCAACTAAGTTAACTGGTGGTCAGCCGGTCTCGGGTCTCTACTGCAGGCACCGAGGAGCGTAGGGTATCCATCATAGTGTCTGAGTCGGGGAGGATGGACAGTCGGTGTATCTCCACAAAAATGTGCGCGTTCCTTTTTAAAACAGATTCACTAATGGCCATAAATCGATATTTTACATATCATTTCTCTTTTGAGTAAATGTTTTGTTCTCCCCTGACAAATTCTTATGCAGAATCAGTCTGTTTTGGGTTGTTTTTTTTGTTTTTTGTTTTTTTACAGGAGTCTTGCTTCCTCTTGTTCACTTTGGTCGAAGACAGTAGCTCTCGCACTCATGCCATTCAATCATTTCAGTGTTTCAGCAGTAAACAAATGTGTAGCATGCAGTGTGTTGGCCCCACGTCCGTCGCTCTTTAATTATAAACTAACGAAGGAAACACCCTTAGCTGATTAGCCTGCTAATTTGGAGCTCAAAGGCTTGTAATTCATCCATCCTTCACACCTGCTGTTGGCAGGATAGCTTCTTGTATAATAGTGTGATAAATGTATCCACTGCAGCATCGCTGCTGCCCCAGAAAGCCGAGTGTAGAAGGCTCAGCTGTGACGAAGGTACTTGCTTTGGCCTCTGTCCTAGCAAAGAGCTGCATCTTAGACCTGCGGAGAGCAGCAGCCTCTGGGATTTACCCAGGCTGTAAATAACCACAGATCCAGATTACTCAGCCACTGTGGCCTCGTCATGGCTACGTTTCCTCTCCCTCTACCCACCTCCACCACTGCTGATCATTCCGTCAGCCTCCCCCCCTCCCAGAGGGAATCCCTGCCCTTACCCGACCTTTTTCAGCAAGTCCAAGAGTCTACTTGTCAAAAAATAAACTGCATCTATTTTGGATTAACTGGTAAATGGGCTGCATTTGTACAGTGCAACCTACTTGTTAGATGGGCTTAAACAACTGACGTGGGTGGAATCGAAACAGGCCGGTCCTGATGGTTCAGCCCTGCAGTTGTCAAATGTATTCAGGGAAAACACGGCTTCCAGTTGAGTCGGCAGAATTATGCTATTGATGTTTAGTAGCGCCGGTGCACTTACCCAAAGCCACCAACATTTAATAAACATGAATAAAACATTCCCGATGATGTTCCACTTGCTCCTTGTCTGGTTTAGTGTGAAGTTTGACAGCTGTTTTCCGAGCTGTTGGTCTGCTCACTGCATGAAAAGTGAGCCTGATTTTCATCAAATTTAGAGGAAGGCTGCTGCATGAGCCAAGAGGAGGAGACCCTGTAACCATTTGTAGTTTACTTTTAGTCTGTGAATTCATTTAATCCAGTTTTGTAGACAGTCTGAAGACTGGACCACGCATTCCTACGTTTGTGCTCACCAGCCACGCTCTTTCACACATGGATGCGGTTTTTCTAGTCTTGGAACTACATGATGTGCATATAACAACTCTCCCTCTAAGGATGCTCAGCAGCTCTGGGAGTTACGGAAGAAAATAGAGGAAATTGTTCCATTTCAGTTCCACATAGTTGACCATATGAATGCGCGCTCTCATCCCTCCTACGTATTTTTGAAGATCTAACTGGAGCTGTGCATAAAGTCTGTATGTGTTTTTCTGTCTTGCAGGGGGTGTTGGAAAGTTTCCTGGGCACAGCATTGACAGGAGCAGTGTTCTGCTTGCTGGCCGGGCAGCCTCTGACTATTCTCAGCAGCACAGGCCCAGTGCTTGTCTTTGAAAGGCTCCTCTTCAACTTCAGCAAGTGAGTAATTTCAAGCCATTTAGCTGCTTTAAAACCTGTGAATTTTTTTTTTTTTTCCATGGGTAAAACAGAGTTCATACCAGCAGCAAAATCTGGATTTATAGATTGTAATCTTTGAAAACCCAGATATTTGTGCTTTTAAGGAGATGATATCCACACCCACATGGGAAATAGAACCTACCTGTTATTGATATTCAATGTTTTAACCTTTTGTTTGTTTCAACAATGGCTCACTTGAACTTTTAAAAATAACATAATCCTTTATTCGAGACACAACGGGGAAATTTCCACTTGAACTTTGTGTCCTTACAGTAAATCTCTTGGCAGCAACTAACATTTTTAATTTCCCGGGAGTTTTTTGACTTCCTGTCATAAATTGACTCAAGGACCAGCAGCACACACACTTTTGTAAAACACCAGAGTGAAATAATAGGGCAATCGATGGGGTGAAGGAAACTAATGGTAAATATTTATTCACATGGATGCCATGTCATGTCCACCTGATATGAATGAGTTTTAAATGTTGGCGTCTCTCTCTCTCTGTACTCTCCCTCCTCTCTCTCAGTCCTCTAGCATTACCAAACACTGTTCCAGTATTAATAATTTACACTCATTTAATTTTACAATGTCAGTGAAGAGTGCTGGTGCTTTTGTGTGCTGCAGATTTTTCCATACCTTCAGCTGCTGAGTCAGCGACGGCTGCTGGTCTGTCTGCAGCAGCCAGAGACATGTACATAGATACAGATACGTCCCACCGTTGACCTTTTTGGTTGCGCTATAAGATAAGATAAGATAAACCTTTAATTGTCCCACAGTGGGGAAATTTACATTGTTACAGCAGCAAGAACAAAGGAGAATTTAACATAAATAGTATGTGAACAGCATCAGATCAAGATCGTCAGCACTTGACGAATGTATAAACCTTTTTAAAAGCAAATTAGAACTATGTGAACATAATACAGGTTAAACAGGAGTAACAGGAAGTAAAGTATATATTATAAGTAGTACCCTGAGGTATGTGAATAAACACTGAACTGATCCCTCTCTTTTTTAGAGACAATGGCTTCGACTATTTGGAGTTCCGGCTGTGGATCGGCTTGTGGTCGGGTATATTCTGTCTGGTGCTGGTCGCCACAGATGCTAGCTTCCTGGTGCAGTACTTCACACGCTTCACTGAGGAAGGCTTCTCTGCACTTATCAGCTTCATCTTCATCTATGATGCTTTTAAAAAGATGATAAAGCTGGCAGATCACCACCCAATCAACTCAGGATTCGATCCAGACCTCATCACGCACTACGACTGCCGCTGCTTGCCTGGTAGGTAGTCCTAACTCTCAGCACAACCCAGGAAACTGCTGAAACTGTCAGAGGAGCAAGCCATGTCAAATTACTGCGCCCTGTCTGGAAAGCAGTCCATATCAATGCAAGCAAAAATCAGATAAAGGTGTATTTGATGACTTTGGACTGCGGTACAGTATGCTAAGCTCTACATCCACAACCATTCATTGCGCTAAGCTAACCAGCAGCCTGTAGGTCTCAGCTGCTACCGCAGCACAGGAGAGAATCCCTCTCTTCTTGTCTGGCTCTGGGGAGAATGACTTTGTCACTGGATAAGAACACGCCAACCGTGCCCTTGTCCGACATCATCCCTCCGTAATCTTGAACCAGCGTTTACCTAAAAAACATGTTTTTGATAGTTTCAGGGCGTCATCAGTATCACCAGTGATACCAGATAATGAAAGCTGACTGGTGATATTGGTTTTTGCCCTACAGGCCAGTGATATTACTATTGTGTGATAAACAAAGCTTTCAACTTTCTTCTACGGTGTTTACAGTGAGGATAATAAATGATACTAGCATGTTTTGGTCTCTGGATACCAGCGTTTAATTTCTCAACAGTCCTATCAGTTTCTGTGCCATGAGTCACTTGGCAGCCGTGATTGAGAAAGAGATGTTGACTCGGATCCAACGTTGCAAGTGAGTGATATTATTGTTTCTCTTTTCAAGGTAACTCATCTGAACACCTTGATGTCGTTCCCTGGACAAACAGTTCTGATGTGGTATGTACTGTTAACGGTTTTTGGAACACATTTCACTGACCAAATGTTTTTGTTTTTTTTATAATTGTTGCTTAAAAGAGATGAATTTTTTTTTTTTAAAAGAAAAAGCCTCTCTTTGTGCTTGTGACTATAGTTGGAGAATGCCACCTGGGCGTCCCTGACCAGGCACCAGTGTGAGAAGTACGGAGGGCAGCTGGTCGGAGAGGCCTGTGGCTACGTGCCTGACATCACCCTGATGTCCTTCATCTTGTTCTTTGGTACCTACACCTGCTCCATGGCTCTGAAGAAGTTCAAGACCAGCCGCTTCTTCCCCACCACAGTGAGCGGCGGCACTCGTTTTTGATCTTCTCACTACACACACACACACACACACACTTAGGTCTTTTATATGTATTTGCTACACTTTAGTTGTACTAAAAGATCTGAAACCACCACGTGAGGGAGGTGCTGACACGTCCCAGCCCACCGAAGTCTGAACTCAGTGTACCGAAAACCTGCAATGCTGCTTAAATTCATGCGCTGGAGCCGCATTTCGCCGTCGTTGTTTGGCTCTGTGAAAACTTGGAAAGATGAAGAGTGACATTTTTAATCTGATAGCAATATTTATGCTCAGATTTTTATCGAAATTTACTGGTCACTGAAACTGTACTTTTAAAAGTCTTCGAGGTACAAAAATGACTTCTCAAATAAATTTACCAGTTAAATGAAGCTCATCGATTCAATTAAAAAAAATAAAAAATAAATCAGTTTTAATCCAAACCCTTGTGTGCGGGTGCCCAGGTAGTGCAAGGGTCTATTGGCTGCTGGTCCGGGTCCCTGTGTCGCCTCTGGCTTGATTTGGCGTGGGAGGCCGTGGGGGGGGGAGGGGGTGTCCTGGTGAACGCCTCCTCTCGTCAGTTAGGGCTCCTGTTTGTGATGAAACTCTATTCCGTCATGTGAAAACATGCGACTTCCACATTTCATGGAGGAAGCGTGTGGTCGTCCCCAGAGCAGCAGCAGAAGTAGAGCAACGAGCAGGACAGCTCAGCAGGGCTAATTAGCGATGTACAGTCGTGGAGGAAAATGAGGGGAAAACCCTGTTTGTATTTCAGGGCCTGGTAAATTCCTGTCAGCTCACTATAACTATTCCTAAAAATGTCCTCACTAAGTTAATTCTCGTCTGTTTGTTCTCTCTCTAACAAATTGTGTGTTTGACAAAGAACTACACCCTTCTCAAAGTACAAGTAATTGAAAATGCAAGAAGCCCCATCAAACCCGTGCACATTGACCTCTTCCAGGTGAGGAAGCTCATCAGCGACTTCGCCATCATCTTGACCATCTTCCTCTTCTGTGGCGTGGACGCCTTAGTCGGTGTGGACACTCCAAAGCTCATAGTGCCAAGTGAATTCAAGGTTAGTTTTCCTTCCTCAGCAGCCACAAGAAAAGGTACTTAACATTTCATAGCATGCTTGAAAATCAGTGCACGGAATTATTCGTGTGACAATAGCCCAGCCAGGTGCAGGTTCCCTCTGATTATACTGGTAATGATCCCTGTTTCTGCCAGAAAGTCTTTGTAATTCTTTGAAATCCCGTAATAATGCTGTCTTTGTAGTTGGCCCAGTAAGTGATACATATTTCCTGATATTAAGACGGCGTCGGGCTTTGAGATTGCTGGGCTCTGATGTTTCTCAGGGGAATGACAGGCTAGCAGAGTGGCTACCTGCATCAAATAACCGCTCCGCTATGACTGATGTGAGAACACAGGCAGCCTCATAGTTGCCAGCACAGAGCCGGCTTTGTTTTTGCCACAAAGCCTGATCAAGCGGTGGTTCCCAGATTTGTGTCTTGTAATGATGCACCTGTAATTTCAGAACCGGCTCAGTTAGAACTTATTAAAAGTGTAATTAAATCATCTGGTTTTTTTTTTGGTGTAAGAACCAGTTTTAAGGTATCAGGGCTGTGTGAGTGTAGAAAGAACTGAACGGCTCGCTTGAACATTATTTGTCATTGTTGTTTTCTAGCCCACAAATGCAAAAAGGGGCTGGTTTATTTCTCCTTTTGGAGGGAACCCCTGGTGGGTGTACCTTGCAGCAGCACTCCCTGCCCTGCTGGTCACCATCCTGATATTCATGGATCAGCAGATCACGGCTGTGATTGTCAACAGGAAAGAGCACAAACTCAAGGTTGGTGTCACGCCTCAGTTTCCCTGCGATGATACGGGGAAGGTGATAACGATGTCGATCCGGCACCTAAAGGCTGGAATCCTCAGTCAAAACAAATGTGTAAATAAATACAATAAAACGCCATTTCTAGCATGTTGAATGGATCTGTCCCAAAATATGATTATATAATTGTTTACTGTATTGTATCTATGTAATCCTAGAGTAGAAACGCTTCTCCATAACAGTTGATGAAAGTAAATTTTCTTAATGAACACAATGTCCTACATGGTGGCGACGACTCAATCCCAGATTTCTAATCTCCTTGATTGGTGGCGGTCATGAGCTCATTTTGATGCCTGTAGAAATCCTCGTTGCACAACTCGTTCTTTATCCATATTTAATCTCTACATCTCGATTCAACGCGAGCTACGTCCCCTCGACCTGATGAGCTCTGATGTCTGTCCCCAGAAAGGGGCCGGCTATCACTTAGACCTGTTCTGGGTGGCCATCCTCATGGTGATCTGCTCCTTCATGGGTCTGCCCTGGTACGTGGCCGCCACCGTCATCTCCATCGCCCACATCGATTCTCTGAAGATGGAGACCGAGACGTCGGCCCCCGGGGAGCAGCCCAAATTCCTGGGAGTCAGGTGAGTTCACACAGTCCACGGAGGAACAGGGGACTCTGCTTCCATTTAACCAAAGTATTGTCTGCTTATAACAGGGCCAGGCAGTTAATTACTTTCATTCTGGATCCCAGGTGTAAATTAATCCCTCAGTTGGTAGCTTGACAAAAGCACTTAGATTTAAAGTTGTGTGAAGAATCCATGTGAAAAACTCGCATGCAAGACGAGCTCGCGTCGGCCTCTGAAGTTAAAGAGCTGTTCAGTTTTTCTTCCAATAAATGATATTTTATGGACAGGGCTCTTATGCGCTCAGAATTAACCATAGATGGTCACACAGAGCGGTTCATGAGAATACATTTATGTGAGTGTCAGTGAAAGGAATCCAACTTGACGACATGAACAATGTTACCCACTTTCCATGACGGCTCCCTTTCAAGATAAGGCCTGATGACATCATGGGACTTATGAGAGGAGGGCTCTGTTTTGATGAGCCATCACGTTGCACCTTTCAAGCTCTGTTTGATGCCACCATTTATCAAGTGAAGATTTAATATCTAACAATTATGCATTCAAATGCCTTAAAGCAACAAATAAACCAGAACGTTTCCAGCAATGGGCAAAGACAATCCATGTAATTCTAGTTGGCTCCATATCCGTTGGTCGCCCGTCATATAAAATTCTCTTAACAGCATTTTTACAACAACAAATTTTATTCGTTAATTTCATGCCAATTTCCAAGACAGTTGACTGATCCAACTTGTTTTTACTGCCTAAGAAACAGGGGGCATAATGTAGAAGTGGTACAGTGAAAGCAAGAAATGCACATTTTGCTGTCCTGAAACATTGTATTGCATCAACAAAAGTGATTTTTGCGAGCCAACGTTGGCTGGCTCGCTCACGTTAGCTAGCTCGCTCACGTTGGCTGGCTCGCTCACGTTAGCTAGCTCGCTCACGTTGGCTGGCTCGCTCACGTTAGCTAGCTCGCTCACGTTGGCTGGCTTGCTCACGTTAGCTAGCGTGTTCGCCTCACAAGCAGGCTAACACTTCTCCTCACCATGAACTAGGGTTTTAACAGCTGTTGGAAACAGTTTTCAGAAGTGCGGTTGTCTTGACTACAGATAAGAAATCTGGCAGCCCCACAGGTGACGTTGGCTACATTCGTGGAACGCGAACGTTAGCAAGTTAAAGTTTTAGTTGCTAACTTTATGAGCAGCTCTTTTTTTTTTTTTTCAGAATGAAATGACACAAACATGAATCGGCACATCTCAAATGAATCGTTATTGATTGTTATTCTGATCGATGTTTAACAATGACAATAACTCCCATGATTCCTTGCAACATCACAAATTCTTGCACTCTTAAACTCTTTCGGTTAAATTGTATTTTTGTTGTTTCCCCTCGTATTCAGGGAGCAGAGAGTCACCGGTATCTTTGTGTTCATCCTGACCGGACTGTCGGTGTTCATGGCCCCCATCCTCAAGGTAGGGCCCCGATTTTCTTAATTCTTCCTTGGAAATATGGATTACTGTCTTTCTCTTTTAGGACAAACTCCTGTCACCTCTCTAGAAATTTAGAATTATTTAAAATCTTAAGTTCATCCAATTAGGAACTCTCACACTTGAAGTAATGTGATGTGAAATAAGCATGCTCATCAGGGCTTAAGCTCCGATTACAGCCAAGGGCCTTCTCCAGTTTCCATTCCCTCATTAAACTGTCCAACAAAAAATGTGCAGTCAGTGAGTGGAGATTGTTGGAGCTACTACTCCCCCTTGTGGACATTCCCAGTAGTGGCTCTGGAGAGGAATTTCCGTGCCTAGACTCACATTAAAGTGGCTGCAGCAAAAAAAAAAAAAAAAAAATCCCACCGTGATTTTTTATCTACTTATATCTTAAATATGCCTTATTTTGATAAAGAAGCTTTCGAACCTGCTTCTCATTTTTTGTGAATGCTCTTAATTCTTCAGTTATACAACCTGCAGGCAGACACCCGGTGCAAGTAAACTAGACTCTTAACTGAAAGAAGGTTCTGAGAAAAGCTGCTTGGGGACTATTTTTAAAACCAAGCGATGTTGCCAAAAATACCTTTCAGTAGCTTAGTCTTGAAAATAGAAATGTCAAAGTGGAAATGTAGTTCTTTAATGCGCTAAATTAAATTAATAGCCTCTCACAATTGCACTCTCCCCTTCCAGTTCATTCCCATGCCGGTGCTCTACGGCGTGTTCCTCTACATGGGAGTGGCATCACTCAACGGTGTCCAGGTGAGTAAATCTGCTTGGACGTCAAACTGCATCAAGCAAGTTAACCTCCGAATGTGAACTAATCAGAGCAACGCTGGAGCAGGTAGCTTGAGAACTCTACACAGGTGTTCCGTGCAGTATTGTCGTCTATTTGCTTTGAAAATGCTTTGAAAGTGACTGACCGGGATGGTGAGAGAGGACGCAGTGCTAAAGATCATGAAACGTGCCTCAAAAACTCGCCACTCCTCACAGTCGGTGAAATTCCACCTCGGTTGTGTTAAATCAGCTGGTCGTGTCAGCATTTATGCAGCAGAATTTTTAATGCTGTGTTGTTGGAGATAATGACTTCATCAACAGAGGATGTCTGCGTCATCTTTCATGCAAAGAACATGGTTGTATATGCAAATGCCTCTCCAGTCTCCCCTAAGCCGCGTCCCTTTGTCCGCTGCTTCAGTTCATGGATCGCCTGCAGCTCCTCCTCATGCCGGCCAAGCACCAGCCGGACCTGATCTACCTGCGACACGTCCCCCAGAGACGCATCCACCTCTTCACCTTCATCCAGTGTTTGTGTCTGGCCCTCCTCTGGATCCTCAAGTCCACTGTGGCGGCCATCATCTTCCCTGTCATGGTGAGAAACGGCTCGGCGCTGTCGTAACATTGCGATCAGTATCTGGGCTTGGAGACCAACACCGAACCTTCTCTGTCTGTAGATATTGGCTTTGGTTGCCGTCCGCAAGGCTATGGACTACGTGTTCTCCCAGCACGACCTCAGCTACCTGGATGACGTCATCCCAGAGAAAGACAAAAAGAAGAAGGAAGATGAGAAGAAAAAGAAAAGCAAGAAGAAGGGAAGCATCGACAGTGAAATGGACTTTGTAAGTTTAAAAAAAAAGAAAGAAGCAGCTTCCACGTATCTTGAGATTGTCAACATCCTCCTGTACATCCTCGGTGTTTGTAAAAGTGTTAATGTTGTGGCGTCCTCCTCCTCCACAGTCCGACTATCCCTACCATGACAATATCCCCAGTATAAAAATCTCTATGGATATGATGGAGCAGGAGCCCATGTTGGGGACTAAAAGTGTGGATAGTGAGTACGAGCCAGGGTTTGCTTTGCCGTCGCTTCCAGGGCTTCGCGCTCTTCCCTTTGCTTCTCAAGGCTTCATGCTCCCGTTTCCCTGCCCGACCAGTTCTTCTTGCATGCTCTGTTTCAGGATAACACCTCAGACGTCCCTCGTCTGCTCTAACAGACACTCCGTACCGTTAAAGTTGTCTTCTTCAGGTTCCACTGTTATTCCCTGAATCGAGAGTTGGCCTCGCTGCCAGTAGGGTTGTTGTTTAAGATATATTTTTTCTGTTCGCAACAGCGTTTATGAGAGTCGCACATTCGATAAACGCCACTTTATGATTTTTCCACGTGAATGACTACAAAACAAACTACACACAGAATTCATGATGTCAACAACGCACCTCGCTGCTGCTTCTTAGCAACCTCCGCTTTTGAGACACACGAAGAGCTTTAAACTCAGGAGCCTGGTATTTCCCTCCATGCCGGCATTTAACATCGTTAACTTGTTAGCATGTTGTAAGACGGCTTCCTGCAGCACTTTATTACGGTCCTTTCCTTTCCTGTCCTTTCCATTCCAGCTTTCCATTTGACATTTCTGTGAATTGCTGAAAACCTTCCTTGTTCTTCTCCCTAGGAGATCAATCCAAGACTTTCCTTGACCCACATTCGTCGTGCTGAGCACTACTTTCCCACAGTGGCTGAGTAAGTGAGTACCAGCTGGTATTTGCATCATATATCCCCCATAAACGCCGCACAACTTTGAAGTCAGAAGACGCCCCGTTTGTAAAACTCTGTGTTCCTCTTCCAGTCTGGAGAAAGGTTCCTACACAAAAGGTTTGCCTCAGATCCGAATCAACCGCGACTCTGAGGACAACGGTTTCGCCTGGAAGAAGGGCTCTGAAACTGACCTGTGAATGAAGGAAGTATCCAGCACCACTGAACGTAGTTTTATACTTGTAGTATTTTACAGATTTTGTGAAGATTTCAATCCTAATGGCTGGAGATATTTTTATAAAAAAAAAAAAATAAAAAAAAAGAGAGAGAGAGAAAGAAAAAGAAACACTAGGAAATATTGAACTTTTAAACCAGACGGGAGACGAGATCTGCATGAGCTGCTGCAGAAAACAAAGGGCTTGTAAAGGTTTCATAGCACATGAATATCTTCTTAATATATATGCAAATAATTTATCAAGCATCCAGCTTAAGATGTATAAATCAATTTGTGTCACTCTGTACACGAATTTCAGAACAGTTTTATTTTTTTCCATCCTCGTCAGTGCTGGTTTTTTTTTTTTTAACAGTCTTAAATCTAAACTACATTGCAGGTACAGCAATAATAGTGAACAAAAGGTCGCAGTCGGGGAGGATATTAATAGTGTTTATGGGCATATTAATTAAGTGTAGGCTGCATATTCAACAACAGACAAAGTGAACACCACCGACTGGAATGATCTCAAGTTGCGTTTTTGTTGTCTCGTCTTTATTTTTCCACTTTTTCTATATTTATTGTTTTGAGAATTTCGGCTGTAAATGATTTGCCGTTGAAATCTGAATCATGGCCTCCCATTCAACTTCCTGTTTTATTTGAAGAGTCCTTCTATGGTCTTCATCCATCGCGAAATGTAGATGTACGTTGTATCTGTTTGTAGCTCTACCTCTTATTTTTCTGTAGGTGCCAGATGTTATATATATATATATATATATATATATATTTTAAAAGCATCTTTTGTGCAATTATTTGTGATCAAATTATTTGGTTTTTGTTTTTTTGACTGGCACTGCATAGGATCTCCAAAATCTCCACTTGAGTTCCTTTTGTGTAGTGACGCAAAAAAATATTGTATTTTTACGTTTCCTTTGTTCGTCTATGTGGACTTTTTGGTTTGTTGTTTTTTTTGCATTTTTCAAAGGGTGACGCCATCAGAATTTCCCCCAAAAGCATATTTTTAAAAGTGCATTACTTTTAATAATTGAAAATCCAGAAATTAAATCAAACTCGTTTGAATTTGTTATTAAAAGCTTTTTTGTTGTTGTTGTTGTTTCTTGACTGCTTGTTTCAAGCCATCTCAGCCAATCAATGCCACTCTCACAAATTCACCAAGAACCAAGTCTTATTTAAGCTTTCCTCTGAAAATGTGATCGTATTTAACAGCTTTAAGTGTGAGAAACACTCAACCCGAGTTATTTTTTTGTTGTTGTTGGTTTTTTAAATCGATAGAAAGCATAACAATGTTTTAACTTCCCGTCCGGGAAAAACTTCTGCTTTATTGGTTAAAGTCAGTGTACAGGGTGAACATGGCCTCAGTTCAACAGTGTTCGTATCAAATCCAGTCAGTTTACGGGGCGGTGATGGTCCTGCTGTGGCTCCAGTGACTTGATCCTGGTTGAAATCTCTGCTGTAACTTTGGTTGTTGATGCCTGTGTGAATGTGATCCATCTCAGTCGTCCCAAATGGGCGCGGCGTCCGTCACCGCTGAGGAGAAGGTGCACATTTACTGCTGTCTCATCTGAAGTGCGTGGACATGCTGTTCAAAATGTGAAGCACAAGACTGTTTAAAGCTGCGTTCAAACCAAAAACCCGCATTGTCTTCCGCTTCGTGTGATCTGTGACTTTTTTGACTCTGATTCCAAGAATTAATGTATATTTATGATGTTCAAACTCCTTTTATACCGGCACCTTATGTGCTCCGTAACTGTAGGTTATTCCGACGAAACAAGGCCGTAGAACTCAGTTTTATATGGAGTTGTTTTTTGTTTTTTAATGAGGGGAATAAAAGTCAATTATTCTTAAATATAAAATCTACTGTGTTGTTGTGTACTGTTTTAGTTTTGTTTTTTTCAAGAGTTTTGCCTGCACTGATGTGACTGGACTGCGCCATGTTGAATTTGGAGAAATTGACCAAAGCTAACAATCAAGTTGGTGTAAAACGGCTGGAACTTAAATGGATGAAACTGAAATCAGCTTCCCCCACCCCCCCCCACCACCGCCACCGCCACCCGAAAATAAAAACAAACCTGAAAAGACCAAAACAAGCTCAAAATGCTTTTATTCTCCTAAATCTAATTCAAACTGGGATGCCTAATTATGAAACGAAGGTCATTTGATGAATGATGAACTGAAACAATTCACCTGCCTAAATGAACACGGCAGGCATTCACTCACTACCTGAACAGTTTAAACTGACCCTCTATGCGGGCAGGTGAGGGGTCACCGAGGGTCACGGACCTCTTGACGCTCACATCGACCAGTTATGCAACTTGAGCGCCTGGGGTGGGCGCTGCTGACATTTGGAGCCCAGGATTTAAAAGAGGTCGGTTGTGCTGAAGCTGTAGACGCTTTATCACGCCGTTGACTTGCAGCGAAGATAAAAAGCGAAGGCTGCATAGTTTCCGTGATTACGGCGCTCGGACTGGCCGCGGCGAAACTAATCGGCTCATTGCTATGAGGCGCTGTGCTCTTGTCACTGTTAACAGGGAAGAAATGTTTAATAATTAACTGCTCTGGTGTTGGAGAGAACTTCAATGGCATCCACTCAGGTTAGTTTTATTGGACGGTACAGGAGTTGTGGTGTGGTGTGACTGCCAGAGCTCAGGGTTATCTGACGGGCTCAGCCCAGAGTCCTCAAAAACAACCCTCTCACCAGCGTCTTACCAGAACCCCGCTGGTCTCTTTTCTTACCGAACTGCATTGTGTTTCAGCCCAGGGGGGCCAAGTGGGCATGTGCAGGAGTGCTTTGAGAAATGCAAAAACCTGCTCCACTCCTCCAGACAGCTGAAAGGACGTCAACATCCAACAAGGTCTGAGTGGAGAGGCTGAACAGAGCAATTCAGTCCATTTTTACAAACTTTCCTCCACATTACTAAAAAAAACGCACAACCCTGGGGTGGACAAAACGCCACGAGCAGTTCTACTCATCCGCCACAGGGTCGCACCTGACGGGTGTCTTGTGTGCAAACCGGCGGTGAGATTTAAAGGTGACAACAGCTGAGGCGCCGTTCACTTGAGGTCAAAAACAGCTGGTCAGAGACCCGTCTGATGAGCGTCAAGCGGTGGATTGTGATTGCTCCTTGTTCAACAAACTCATCACATGACCAACAGGAAGTTAGGTTCTGACAGTAAACTGAACGAATGAGGAAATGAAACAGCGTGTCTGGCTGTGGACGTGGTAGAAGAGAGAGAGAGGGAGAGAGAGAGAGAAAGCACACGGTCTTCACTTCAGCAGGAGAGAAGATACTTGAGTTTTAAAAAAGATTCTTGTAAAAGAAGAAGTGGTTCATCCCACTTCTCTCACATCAGAGTGAAAGATTCTGAATTCTGGTTGAAGTTTGAAATGAAAGAGTCACCCTTTCAAGTAGCTTTTTTTTTTTTTTTTTTTGCTGGCCATTAACTGAACTCACTAAATATGATACAAAATAATAAATACTGATCCGCTCTAACTTACATTTCTCTTCAAATGCACGAAAAACTGAAGAAATTCATTAAGACCTGGTTTGACTCACTATTTTGACTGTTTGTGTCATGCATGTTGGCATTTTTGAACTCAAAGCAGTTTTACAAACAATAAAATTAAAAAAAAAACAAAACAGCAACTTGGAGAATCGCTCTTTAGCTGCTGAGACCGGACACTAAACACGAACGAGGCAGCTGCAGTCAAAGGTCACTCCCCAGCAGCGAGTGCACCGAAGACGTCGAAGAGTCACTACCAAAAACACTTCCGCTCCCACATCTGACCCTGGCTTTGTTGAAGAAAACTTGTTGATGAGCGGGATATGTTTCCATGGCAACTAACTGGAACTGAACACTCAAGGTTTCCTTCATCTCAGAGTTGACGAACTCCGAGTTCTCACTAAACCCAGGGAGAAAAAAGAAGAAAACCCTCATCGTAAACCCGACTCTCTGCCTTGATCGCAACCTCCTTTCAGTAACGTGGAAAGAAAAAGGAGGGGGTGGGGGGGGGGGTAAGCAAAAATAAAATACATTTTTTCAGCACATGTCTGGAGGCGTATGTGAAATGATCATACATATATATATATATGCAACTCCCAATTCTCCCAACAACTCACACAACGCCTCCAGACATGTCTTGCTTCCTGTGCCTACACCTCCCAGTGCGTTTGTCCCCAGTGCATCTCATCTCCTCCCCGTCATCTGTGAGTGCTACATCAGTCCACGCCTGGCAGGCGCGCGGCGCAGATGCGCAGCCTTCCAAATAAGGGTGCGAGCGCGCAGCTTTGCTCCATATAAATGGAATTTTCACTCAAACTGATGTGAACCTTTTTGTGAGGAGAGAAGACCAGAATTCCAACCTTTAAGGTGAGACGAGCTCTCTACTTGCGCATGGAATTACCCCTTTCTTTCTTTCTTTCTTTCTTTCTTTTTCTTAATATGCAGTGTTATTCATAGTAAGGATGTATGGTTTGATCGGGAGAAAAAAAAAACTGCCAAAATTTACTGCGTACGGATGTTAAATTTTTTTTTTTTTAAAAATGGATGTGAAAAAGTGTGAAAGCTGATGTAAAGAAGGTAGCAGTTTTGAGATAATCGGGAAGATTTATCCCTCTCAAAACTTTAGCACATCCAATTTGGTTTCTGATGGGCAAGGATTGATTTTTCTTTTTGTTCCCCCTCCCTAAATTATATCCAGGTACACACTGGATTAATTCATCAGTCACCCATGAAATTGTTTCCAGAGCAACAGAACGAAGGTTTGTCTTGTTTCAAGGGGTTGAAAAAAAAAAAAAAAAAAAAGCAAAAACCTGCGTGAATCACCTGAATTGTGTTGCTGGGTCTGTTGCCGCCAGAGGAAAGCAGCAGTGATTTGGTTTTACAGAGACATAGAAACCTGAAGTTGCAGCTGCGATCAGATCTTCCTCATCCTTCTGAAAACCGAAGGACAGAAAACCTACCGAATAAATCAGAGTCGAGTCGTGTATTCAAACTGGAGATGAATTCAGTGGGTTGGAAGATTCTTTCGTTTGTTGGGCAAACGCTTGTCTTCAGTGAATCAGAAGTCATTTTACTTCTACGTGATTCATTTATTTCTTATGAATACATTTTAGTGGCAGAGAAGTTTAATGCAGTGCACATGTTCGAGTCTAAAACTGTACTTATTTTTATGTGTTAAACAAACCCCAACAAGAAGAGAAGGTGAACAGACAAATAACAAGCAAATAAGTAGCAGCGAGTGAAACAAAACCTTCAGTGCCCACAGCTGAAAGGGGGAAATAAAGTACATAAAATGTGAAAGTTAAGTTCAAAAGAAAGCACATTTTATATATATAATTATGATGAATTCACGATGTGCCCCGCCTCTGGCCAAATGTCAGCTTTAGGAAAATGGATGGATGTTAATTTTTGCAACCTATGACCATAAATACTGTATTGTGTTGAATGCATGAGCACGGCTGCGCTGGGGACCCCTTGATGAACGGATGGTGGATGTTGAACTTCAGGAAATTGGTACATAAAAACAACAACAAAAACAGGTTGTACTGAAACTTTGAAATATATTTCCCAAGTGTCAGAAAGAGTCTGAGTAGCAATCTCCCTCCCTCCCCAGACCGCTGGCTTCAGACGAGTGATGTAAGCAATCACCGCGCCATCAGGTCCACTTCCCCAGCGCTCTCAGGACTGAAGACTGGTCCTGGTCAGCCTGTTATTAGAGGGTGTGAGAGGGCATGCACTCGTCTGAATCAGCTAACCCTCCTTAGTCAGAAGACACAAGAATTGGATTATTGATTTCTTTATAAGTTATTTTATCCAATTACCGATTGATTCCCTCTTTTCTCTCATCGGCAGGATTGCCTTCCTCCCGCCAGGATGCATGTAATGGGATCCTGCTTTGTAACTGGTTGATGATGTGAGGGAAAGATATCGGACTTGTGTACTAACGTATCAAACAAATAATTAATTCTCTTTTTTTCTGGCACTCAGACAACACCATGACCAAGAATCTGGTTCTGAACGCTACCAGGGAGGACCTGAACCCCTTCAACTCATCCTGCTGGCATGAAAACCCTTTGACCCGCCAGAATATCACCTACGTCGATTTCTACCTCCACAAACCCTCCGTAGCTGCAGTCTTCACCATCTCCTACCTGCTCATCTTCCTCGTGTGCATGATGGGAAACGGAGTGGTGTGTTTCATCGTCCTGCGCAGCAAGAACATGCGTACCGTCACCAACCTGTTCATACTCAACCTCGCCATTAGCGACCTGCTGGTGGGCATCTTTTGCATGCCAACCACTCTAGTGGACAACATCATAACAGGTCAGGAGGCGGAGTGTTTGTGTTGTTCCACTTGATTTCTCGGTGAAGCGATTTGTGAATAGAGTGGGGTTACGCTAAAACTACTGCATCACAGCTGTATGCCTTTGACCTTTGGCCACCAAAATCGTTTAGGTTGCTCTTTCAATCCCAGTGGGATGTTTGTAATACATTTCGAAGGAATTCCCTACAAAATCCCCAGCCATGTCACTTAAATGTGAAGCGAGCGTTGACCATCAAAACCTTATCAGTTCATCCTCAGGTCCTAGTGTACTTTTTGAGCAAGATTCCAAGAAATTCGATTAAAGTGTCGAGATGCCGCGTGTCCGAAAATAGAATAAGAGCGCGCGTGCATGTACGGTGACACCGACGTTGACCTTTGAGCACCCAAATCTTTTCTTTTCATCCATCAATCCCGGCGGGTGTTTGTCCCAAATTTGAAGAAATCCCCTCAAGGCATTTTTGAGATATTGCGTTAAGTTGAATGGGGCAGATGGACGGACGGACAACCGGAACACGTAAGACTTGGAGCCCAGGGTGTTGGTACAGAGACGTCCAATCAACAGGATGTCATCAGCTCATTACTGACCTCTACAGCCTCTGAGTCTGCTTTGGCGCAGAAAGGACGGATGAAGCATGACGTACTTTCCCCGTTATGAGTCATCGTAGTGATTCAGTTTTCTTTGCTCTGCAGGCTGGCCCTTTGGTAACGTGGTGTGTAAGCTCAGCGGTATGGTTCAGGGGATCTCGGTGTCGGCATCTGTGTTCACGCTGGTTGCAATAGCCGTGGACAGGTGAGACTTGAGGCTGCATTGTGTTTATTACTATGCTTTGACTGTCATTATGCTAATTACCAGGCGATCGTCACACGTTACAACTACATGTGCTACTAGTTGCCCGCTAAAGGTACTGCTGACAGACATCCTCTAGCTAGGTAGAGGCGGCCCTCCTCCCCAGGTGCCATGCCTTACATTAGTCTGTAGGGAGGGCAGCAGAGAACTCCATGAAATACTACGATTGGCCACGTATAGGAGGCCTAGGGAGACCCCATGCCAATAACGTGGGGATGCTCAGGTCTCTTTTGCCAGGGGGGTCCAGTGTACCTAGAAACCAAACTTTGTCACTCTGTAGAAGACGGTCATGAGCTAGCATTACATTAGCAACAAGTGCCAATTCATTGTAGTTACGCAAGGTTGCCAGGTCAGAGGATCTATCAGTGCAGCAAATGATGCATGAGTTTGTGGGTCCCTCAGTAGCTGTGGGGTCCTAAGCAACTCCCCGATTTGCTTGTAGCCTGGGACGACTCTTACCTAACCTGTGCCACGGTACAGAACTCAGATGTTAGCATCTCAAGCAAAAGCCAATCAGACTTTTACATTGGACTTTGGTTTAATCCATAATTCAAACCACGTAGTTTATGATCTGTGTTTTAAGTTTGTCTTTATGAATTTTATTCAATTTTCCCTTCTGTTAGGTTCCGCTGCATTGTCTTCCCTTTCAAGCAGAAGCTTACCATCGCCACTTCTAAGCTAATTATTGTGATCATATGGGTCCTGGCCGTGTCCATTATGTTTCCCTCTGGGGTGATGCTGCAGGTCACTAAGGAGCAGAGAGTGCGGATTGTCCTCAGTCACAACAATGACACCCGCCCCTTCTACTGGTGTAGGGAGAATTGGCCCAATCAGGAGATGCGTAAGATCTACACGACCGTCCTCTTTGCTAACATCTACCTCGCCCCCCTTAGCCTCATCGTCATCATGTACGCTCGCATCGGCTTCACCCTCTTCAAAACCACAATCCCATCACTGAGGGGCAGCGGCGTTGTGTCTGGAGAAGGCAGCAGCAGCAATAAAGTGAGCACGGAGGGTCGTCACACAATTTCCCGGAAGAAGAAGAAAGTGATAATGATGCTGCTGGTTGTGGCTCTGCTTTTCATCTTATCCTGGCTGCCGTTGTGGACGTTGATGATGCTGAGCGACTACGCCAGTCTGACTGAGCACCAGTACCGAGTCATTAATATCTACGTGTACCCCTTAGCTCACTGGTTGGCCTTCTTCAACAGCAGCGTCAACCCCATCATCTACGGGTTCTTCAATGAAAACTTCCGCAGGGGATTTCAGGCGGCGTTCAAATTCCAGCTGTGCTCTGCTGATATTGAGCGCCAGAGGAGCTACTCCCTTCGGATCAGAGGAAATGCTGTACTGCCGGTCACGCCTGCTACTCTCGTTAGGTCAGGCTCAGAACCTAGACCGGTGTCGGTAGGGAACGGGAAGTACTTGTGTCAGGAAGCAAAATGCTCAGCTGGTGGAGGAGATATCAAAGAACAGGACCTGATCATGGAGGATCTGGAAAGGGTGTCCCAAATATAAAAAGACAAACAATACCTGTATATGAGGTTTTTGAAAGCCTGCCAGTACCGCCGTGTCTCAAAGCACATACAGTACGTCAGTAAGATTGTGTTTACAGAGCCCTCTAGTGGTTGCAGTAAGTACGACAGAAGCGAAGAAGAAAACGAGGCGTTTTGCAGTTACAAGAGCTCCGACTTTATCATAACTATTGTCAATGACTAGTGAGATAATAATCAGTGTTTGATAACCATTAATCTAATCGTTAATGATATTTAATTTTCTTCATGTATTGTAAGATAAACAATTTTTAACTATACATAGTGTCACAGCTGTTTTGGGACGATATATTTAAATTCCGATTATCTTACTAACTACCTACACTTCATGTACTCAGTTACGGAGTCATGATGATGTTTACCACATCTGTAAACCTCTCAGAAAACCTTCACAACTGGACGACACGACATTTCTAGCATGTTGTTAATGGGGTTGAGAAACATGATAAAAAAAAACAACAAGAAAAAGAACAAACCCAAAACATAATGGTTCAAAGCCTGCTTGTTGTGTTGTTTAAAAAGAAAAAAAGAAAAAAAAACACAGTTAAAGTTGAGTATTAAATTATTGACAACAGTTCCTTGTGTATCGCTCTGACACTTTTGGTGCAACTTCTCCGGTAAACATGTCAAATATGCGCTACTAGAGCAGAAAAGGCAGATAAAACCTACACGACCACCGTAGAGGTGATTGTAGTGTTCTCAGACACCGACGACCTGAGCCTGTCAGAGATAAAAAACACTTGGAGGGAACAGACAGTATCATTACATTGTTGCCATGGCGTTCTTGCTCCATAACTGATTCCTATCCTTTCGGTCCCTGTGGATCATTTCAACCCGAACACATGGGGAAATAAGGCCCAGGGTGACGAGTGCAAGAAATTCCCTTTGAAGGTGGCGTTTCCGTCGACATTGCTTTTTAAAAACTGTGATGGTGGCATTGATTGACATGCTGTCACTGTAACAGCTGAAGTTCCACCCGCGCCGCATAAGGTTGGCGGGGCGAAATGGGATCTTTAAGCTGCCACACCGGCTTTATTTATCCTGCTCATCCTCGCAGGTTCTAACTAAGTTTCGAAGGTGTTAAACGGCCAAAATAAGGAAAGTCCACGCAAAAATAGCGACCGCAGACTCGCCGTTCCACTTGATCACAATGATTATTGACTGCAACACTGACGTGTCTTACGGCAGAAACCAGTGACTCCGCTCACCACATTCAAGTACCTGGAACCCAAACTACTACATTAACCTTCAGCAAAGCAGGTCACTCATTTGCCTAAACGAATAAGCGCTAACTACAGTGTTGCAACAGCGTAAAACATTTGTTCTTGTTGCCTCATATTCTCCAGCAGGAGGCCCAGGATTCTCATATAAGGTCGGGTTATTTTTTTAATTGCTGCCAAAAAAAAAATTTAAGGCCACACAAAGAATGTGTAATATTGACCTCAAACGTGTGATTCAACAGTCGTGAAACTAGCATGGATGCAGGGGTTATTGTTTGTCATTGTAATAGAACGTCACTGATCCTTTAGTTTTCATTCCTGTGTATTATTTGTTACTTTGTTGTGCATTTTTCATTAAAATAATGGTAATTTAGTTTCCCATGTTAGTGAATAGCATTTGGCTATGTTTCGCCCTAAGCTCTTCTGTGGAGGCGTCGGTCGCGCTCCGGCGCTACTTTGTCAGTGTTTGTTTTGTTTGGATTGTGTGTTGAAATGGGAACACGATACACAGACTTGTTGTGTGTCGTGTTTCAGTTTCAACAACGAGGGCTAAACGAAAGCACGCGTCGATGGTGACGGTTCAGGGTGAGAACTGTGATGAAAACAGCTTTGTGAATGTTTACAAGGGAGGAAAAAAAAAGGGACGTAGTGCGGTGGAGCCATTAATTTCATGTTCTTGGTATCTATTTGAGAAGTTCTTTGATTACAGTGTGTGAGCAAAGATCCCTCCCCATGTCTCTCTAAGCAGCTCTTCATTGCAACTGCAGCCGCATGGAAAAACCCCATATTGGTGATGCGACGGTTATGAAAACACCATCATTGGCTCGGTCGAGAGCCGACTAATAAACAAGCCAGGGAGGGAAAGGAACAATACCTCGCTGGTAGAGACATGACGTGTATGCAGTTTGTTCCATTAGGGCTTGATCTTATTGTGATCCTTTATTTTTGAGAGTACAGATAAAATGCACTGGAAAGACAGAAAACCTTTTCTCAAATGGATAAAATGCTGAAGGTGTATGAATGTCTCGTAGGAGTAAATAGAACAATGGACTTTACCATCCATCAGCCTTATTCGTGAAATGTTCTCGCTCACAATTTCATTCTTACTCACCATGGGATTGTTTCATCCCTCTATTTGAGCCGCATATTGACCAAACACCCCCCCCCCCCCGCCCCCACAAAAACTCACTTAAACTTGTTTTTTTTTTGGTTGTTTTTCCTGCAATGGGTAGAGCTGTTGGTCCAGCCTCAGTCAGCATCGTTGGGAACACTAAACCCCGGTGCATCTGCAGCTGGCTTCCAGCACGCCCAACCTCAGACACGATACAAGAAGCGATTGGAGACCCACTATCAACAATATACACGTAGAAATAAACGCTTGTTGTCTCCCTCTTGTTGGTACCTTCTGTGACTTTTTTAAAAAATTTTTAAAAAAAAATCTTGGCAACAAATGCAATCCGTCTGTGTTCAAGTCGCAACGTTCTAACATCATTCAGATTGTGGTGAGTTTGAAAAATGCAGAAGCTCAAAATAAATTCCATCAGAATACCGTCATAGCCCTGCATGCTGCTTTTGCTAAGGCTACCCAAGATTGTATGGAAGCCAACGGTGTGGCACTGATCACTTCTTTCTGGTAACTACGCTCATAACATTAAATGTGACACAAAAGGACAAAAAAAAAACAAAAAGCAACACCTTATCACCTGGAAATGGAACCCGGATCGATGAGCTTTTAGCCACGTTTGGCAAAACTCCGAATACCCAGGCCTGCAGAAGAGTTTGGCGTTACATGAGGTCAAAGTCAAAACAATGACTTCCACACAGAGAACTGCAGGGATGCGGTATTTTTGTTGGCCAACTCTGAAGTCCACATTAACATTGTGGGTTCTTTTTTCTTTTCTTTTTTTTAAACCCTTAAAAAAAAAAAGCCTAAAAATTCCAGAGTGTACTGTTTATTGACTCATCTCACGCTGCAGAAATCACGACAATATCCTTAGCTTGGGTTACAGATGATATCTAACGAGGGAACCCAAGTAACCACACATTCAACATCTTTCTCGGTTTGGGGATTCATTCCTGCACGTATGAGGCTTTGCTTCCGAAAACTGGACTGAAGGGTAAAAAGATGCCGTCGTGTGTGAGCACAAAATTTGTGCATAAGAGCATTTTATGAATGAGGCCTTATCACCTTTTCTCCTTGTTAGATTATTGACGTCATCCGATTTTTTGTTGTTGTTCAAGTGGGAGAAAAGAGATAAAGACACGGCTAGCTTGTTGAGTGGGAACATTATTATTCACTGACCAAACTGCTTTTAACATTTTAAGCTTTCACAAACTTAAAATGTTAAACCTTTTAATTTTTTTTTTTAAATAAAATTTCCGAATGCTGAAAATCTTCAGAGAAAGTGAAGAGAAAAATGTTAAGAGCCGTCATTGTGTGCCACTTAATTTCACACGCCTCCTTGTCTCTTGTTCGCCTTCTCACATTCCTATGCACCCTCGTGTCACAGTACATCACATGACCTCAGAGACGCCTCTCAAGAACCAAATCTACGCTATCATTCAAAATATCTACAATTTGCCTCCAAGCACAAAAATAAATTATTCAGCGAACCTGATGTTTATTTTTCCATTTGAGATACCTTGCTTGAATTTGGCAGCATTTGGTGCTTTTCACAGTATAAAGTTAGGCATGACGCCATGCACTCAACAAGGTTTGAAGTCCACCGCCGTTTGATGCTGAAAACGGATGAAAATGATTGTCGGCCGACAGGCAGAAGTAACATTTCATTCCCGAGGAGCGTTTGTGCGGACACAACGCCATGAGGCACAGAGACAGTTCTGAATACGCTGTGTTTGTGACGAGAATGTGCAACAAGAAGAACAAAGGCAATGGCTCATTAAATTCATATCAGTCTACACGTTTACAGTATTCACAGCGTAACATTTAAATGAACTAAATGTTGCTTAAATATAAAAGTCTCTCAGGATGGAGGGTTTGCAATCTTTGCTGCATTTATCAACGCCAAATAAAATGCCAGGGAAGTTCCCCTCTTCAAATGACAAACGTGTTAGATTTAAATGGGAGGAAAATGAATATTACAAAAGTGTGAAAGAGGGAATTAATGTCATTTTGAAGTCTGGCACTTGAGAGTGCCAGACTATATTTATTTTTGGACTTCTTAAATATGACAACCCTAAAATGAAGCAAAATGTCGTAGAGAAAAGATCCGCGCCGGAACAGCTCCAAGCAAAGTCGAGCTGTCTCTGAGATCATAATGTTTATAGGGTCACTGTTCCAGTCAGTGAAGCAGCAACACCGGCAGAGGAAAACCATAATTGAATTATTGACTTTTACATTGAGGTCATTATTCCTCCAGCTATTGTATCCAATAATGCTGCACTCATTCTTTGACCTAGCAGTTCTGTCACACAGATATGTGTGTACCGAGACAGAAGATAGGTTTTAATGTGTATAAACCAACTTGTCAGCATTTGTACAGTCTGAGACACTGATGTGGAAAAATGGACGCAGCCATAAACGTGTCTTCGATGATAAATAAACCCAACTTGGCGTAGGTTACCGCCCCGGGGTTCTAATACATTTGTACATTTCCGTGACTCTTCCATGCAGTCTGTTAAACATACTTTCTCTTAAACAAATACGTGAACATGAAAAACGAGAGTGAGAACTTTTGTCAAAATTTACTCAAGTATATTTACTAATATTCATTCCATATTATACAGCTTGATGTGAAAAAAACATTTACCGAAGTAAATCAAGATGAACCCAGCAACTCACAAATCGATGTCTTGAGCTCATGAAGATGTTTTTTCCCTCCGGCATGACTTCGTGACTCCAGAATGCCGGTAGGACGGCCTCAAGCTCATGCTGAATAATGGCAAATATAACTGGCTGGAAACATCCTTCTCAGCGCATCATTAATCAAGTTGTATGTTCATTACTTCACAAAAATTTCGATTTCAGCTAAAAAACAAAGTAGAAAACAATCTTTCCAGTTCAGAATTTGCGTGCAGTAGCGCAGAGGATGCTTGCATTTGTGTTCGTTCGCAATGGCGCTGAACCAGAATTGTTACGGTTTGTTTCTCGCTCAAATCAAATTGTTTGTGAACTACCGAACTAACGACTGGATGAGGAATAGATGGGTTACACTGGACAATCCGGGTTTATGGAGTTTGACTGTTCTTAGCTGTCAGTTGCTAATAGCATCAAGCTAACGTAACTGACTCTGTTTTCAGTCATGACGCTGTAATGCAGGAGAGGAAATACAGTCTGTGTGCTCAAGATACCCATTTGTGAGTACTTGAAGGGAGAAATACATTTTTTGGGGGCAAATTTTTCCTAAAGATTTTGAGGCCAATAAATTACTACTTTAAAATGGTCTTTCTTGGTCTTAATGACCATACAGACCCCACAGTCCTTAAAGTCGGACGAATTTAAAAAGTCAACATAAACCCAAAGCGAGAGACTAAAGATGAGTGTTTGTGGTGACATTTTCCTACCAACGCTGACAAGTGACGAATACGTATGTGAATCGCAATAACAATTAATTCTGTGTCCTCTGGGGGAAAGAGAAAATTGATTGCCTTCTCAGCAGATTAAAGTCACTTTCTGGTCCTACTAATCTCCAAAAGCCATTAGCGCGTCTACCTTCAGCAATATGTCCATGGTTGCCCCTCCATTAGCTTTGCGTGTCATTCTATCCAAGGTTTTCATCAAGAATACATGCGTGCCGCTTTGTCTCCCAGAGCTGTTTATAGAAGAGCCCACGCCTTTTGGCTTACCCGCGTTGTTAATCTCTAAACATCTGTGAGGAGCTTTATGCTTTTGACACTTCATTAAATGTTACTTCAGTACTGTAAATGGGAGTTATTTATTCTTCATTATCTTTTTTAGTACCTGGGGAACACGGCTGAGGTGACTGAATATGAGGATAGACACTTTACATTCAGATGTGTTGATGAGTAATCGCATGGGCCCTCTTCACCTCCTCTGACTAATGTGGGATTTAATTATATACAGAGAACGAGGTTATAATCCAGATAAATCTTTTTATTGTTTCATAGGGCAGCTTGCTTAACAACAAGAAATCTACAGTTTCTGGGCCAATAATGAAACAATCCTAAAAGTACTTTGCAGACCCTTAAAGGTAGAATGAGCCCTTTTTAAGTTTGGTTGGTTCGTTTTTTGTTGTTTTTGTTTTCTTTGAAGGCCTGGCGAGATTCCCTGCTACCATTTTGAGAACAAACAATTGAACCGTCTGGTGGGTATACGTCAAAAATGGCGGGCAAATGTAAATAAATACAATGAATGAAGCTAACGGTTTACGCCAACCAGCTGAAGAATAAAAGGAAGAGGGGGGCATAGTAAGTAATTTGCACACAAATGGGAAAGCTGTAGGTCCATTTTAAAACAAATAAATTATTTTTCTGGGGCTGCATATGTTTCAGTACTGTATACCAGAGGTGTATATGTACACTGGTGTTCTCTCTCTGTGCGCAATCCACAAACCCTCAAGGACATGAACGGGTTGACATTTACCACACAATGCTTATCACAGTACAGTATTGTTTAAATCATTTCTTTTACAGCTACGCTGTCTATTATTGTCTATTTTGCGTTGCAAGTAGTGATTGACGTGAGGCGATTGATGTTACTAGCTGACGTCGGTGCTACAGCTCCGATTTTGTCAACTTTGCGTTGCCACTACATCTTACACAGGTCCTTTAAGTAGCCGCGGCGATTCTGTCGCCATGATGTTCCACCTCCTTTGCTCACACACTGACTGTTTAGAAGCAAAACTCTCTCATGGGTAAACAAACAATTCTATGAAATAATGCGAGCAGAAACAAAACAAAAAAACAACAACAACAAAAAACAACTGATGGTTTCCAAAAGCTCGTCTGTTGAGTGAAACTGTTTCCATTCATGTTCAGATGTCTGTCTGTTTATAGTTTGAGGTTTGGCGTCAGCTTAACCTTTGTCCACTGGTTCAACACCAAACATGTCATATTCTTATTAATGAAAGCATAAATGTGGAAAGAGACAGTGAAATCAACTGAGTCAACGTGTTCCTAAAAATTATGCTGTAACAGCACCATCTATTGATATATTGCCAAAAACACATTTCTCATACAGCAAGCCTCTGATGTTTGTTGCTATAATTGAATTGAAGCCTCTCCAACACATGTAGTTTGATACTATATCTGACTTTAGGACCACTATAAGTACAACAATAAAAAGAACTACTAATACTACTAAAAACTACAAACCCCTTGGACTTTTTGATAAAATTTATTTTCCAAGTATTTAAGTGATACATGTTTCCAGGGATTGTCTAAACAATGATGTCTTCCATTCTCCCTTTATATTTTCACACAAACTGTACAATATGAGAGTATGCTGTAGCACAATGGGCGCTTATGTTCAATTGGAGTACCCTTAATTGATTCGAACCAAACTTATTATTAAGGAGATCTATCAATACAAGTATTTGTAAGTCTCTAAATATTTCCATTTTTTTTAATGTTTTATCAAAGATGCATCATCTCTAAAATCACATTCAGAGATATTAAACAAATGTCAGTATTTCCTGTATTCCATGAAAAAGTCCTTCCTGTGTGCTTTAATTCTCTCGCCCTGAACACATTGTCATCGATGGCTCTGGGGGAGCCAGCTTCAGGAGAGATATACAGGACATATCATGCTCCAAGACTCATGAAAGGCATTTCATACAAAGAATATATTGATTAAAACAGTCAGTGAAACTGTCTTTTTTAATAGAATATCTGCAAGAGAAATCACAGGGACTAAGGCAGATAAATGATAACTGTTGTAAAAGACCAGCTAAATTAAAAGTACAGCACTATGTGCAGCAAGACATGTTTGAGTGGCATGAGTCATTTCATAGAAAAGCATATGTGACTCTTGAAACTCCCTATTTTGTTTCTCAGAGACCTTTTTTTCTCGGAAAATGAAGGAACTAATGTATTGGGTTGTGGCAGAGAGAAAAGACAAGAACAAGAATACAAAAAAAAGGATAAGCATTCAGTTCAACCTTCATCTTTTGTGGTGTTTTCCTCTAGATCCTCATCTCGGTATAAATCACTGTGCAGCCTCTTGGCCATGGTGTTTCTGCTTCGCTCCTCCTTGTTCCCTTTCTTTAGTTGCACTGGTAATGATTGCACTGGAAAATAGAGAATCCATCCATGTTGTTACACTTTTAAATATGTTTGTATATTTATTCATTAGAATAACAAATAAAGCTGAAATGAAAAACACATTTCTTGGTCACATTATTCACCTGTTCAATAAAATATGCTTCCAAAAAAAACTTGGTTTTTTTTTGTATTTTTACATCAAAGTCCAATCAGGTTTTTCTTGCTGTCTAAAAATACGGAATGTGCTGACACAACATGAACCACCCAATTTCAACCAACAATACCGTGACGTCAACTTTTAGCTGCATGAGTAGCGACACATCTTTTTCCCAGCTAGTCCAGAGGTTAGCATCGCCATGTGTCCTCCACCAAAAAGCTCGTGGTACTTTTTACTTTTAATTGTGATAAAAGCTGAACACAAACTTTGTGGAAATGATGTGTTTTTCATACTTTGTTCGGCAAAATAACAAGCAAAGGAACATCACCTCTATCATTTTTGAGGCGTGAATGCAAAGCTAACAAAGCTAACGTTATGCTGTGAACAAACTACACCACAGCAATATACTTCAACACCACCACAAGTGGCTTTTCACTAATTCAGTTTTTGTTTCAATGGCATCTGTAGTCCAGTTTAGTCTTGTTTGTTTGAAGACTCAAACGCTGCAGAACTCAAGAGTGTGCTTGATGTATTTTATACCGTAAAACAAAATGTTGAAATGTTGTATGCATGTTTGCATGTACAAAAGGACCTTAATTCTTAATTAAGGTATTTTTTTAAAAAAGCCCATCGACTTTGAGACCAGGGGAACTGAACATTCAACAAAGCTCATTGATTTCTGGGTTTTAGGGCTCATTCCTTTACGAGTTTATGTGTATGAGCCAAAAATAGCAGTTAGCCTGCCTACAAAACCATTAGTGTGTCTTTGGCTGTTCGCCTGCTCAAATCCTATTGTCCTTCCCCCAAAAAATGTTGGTTACAGGTCCGCTGAGTCAAATGTATTCATGTAGAGGAAAGTGGGACGTATGGCCGCTTCAGATTATCGGGCAAGGAATTTAACAGAGGGTGGCTTCAGCAGCTACTTGGAATGTAGAATCGATTTTGTCGCTCTCCTCCTTATGGACACTGCTATCATCTCAGCGCCATCAGAGCCTCCTCGAACGCTCTGGATACACCACTTTTAAGCAGTCAATCATCCATCCATCCATTTTCTATACCGCTTATCTGTCAAGGGTCGTGGGGGGGTGGAGCCTATCCAAGCTGACATTGGGCGAGAGACGGGGTTCACCCTGGACGGGTTGCAGGACCATCAGGAGCAATTTTGGGCTCAGTATCTTGCTCAAGGATACTTGGACATGGTCACCAAGGGAAGTGAGGATTGAACCTGCGAACCTTCGGTTGCTAGACGGCCGCTCTACCTCTGAGCCGTGCCCCCTTCCAATCACATCATTCCAAACATTATTTCCTGCTTTTCGATTCCATTTCATTCGGAGATGTGATTCACAAGACAGGAGTTTGCCCCCCTTAAAAAGCTTTGTCAGCTGATATTGTGAACAGATAAATATTTGCCAGCATTTTCCATATTTGTTACCTGCTGATGGTACAAATTGGTCCTCCGCTCCTCCACCATTATTGCTGTGACTGGCTGCAACCGTCTCTTTCTGTTCTTCGTCTGTGACAATTCTCTGTCTCGCACTCTCAAAAACAGACTTAATGACAATTGAATCCTCATAGATCTGCAGTGGTAAATACATGCAAACACACAGGGATAATTAGAACAGTTTAATCATTTATGTCAACAACAGCAATTTAGGAATACACAATATCTGAGTACAATCAAGACTTGAAAAGTCTAAGAATTCACCTGAGAGCCCTCCAGGTTGTAAGTCTGAGCATTGTGACACAGGAGGAGAATATCCTTTTCCAAATCCCCAACACTTCTGTACTTGTGATTACGCACCCGTTCCTGTGAAGCAGAGGGTCCAGACCAAAACAACAAACAACATCTTGAGCCATTTTGCTTCCATATGGAGAAAGAATATAAAAAATACTCATTGACTGTAGGCTAGAGCTGTTCAGGATATTCAGGCGTATTAGGGTGTAGATAAGGCTGCACTTGCAGAAACTTGGGTTTCAGAAAAATGTAAAGTTTTTACACGATTTCTCATGGTTTTGTGCCTTAGAGTGGATAGCGAGCATAAATTATTTGTTAATCAATACTGTCAAGACAGGACCGTCGCAAAACAACTTCATTAAGTAGTCAGAGGGAGTTAAATGGCAACAAAAAAAGAGGGCTAAAAAGTCACATATTGGTAAGGACACTTCAGGAAGGCCTAATGTTTGGTGCATAACAAAAAAATAATATATACCGACATACCCTGATCCGTCTGAAGTCAACGGGTTTTCGGATCAGCTCGTAGTACTCGGGTACCTCCTTCTTTGAGGGAAGCTGAACGAAGCCTTTACTGATCTGTCGACCCAACCTGGAAGCATGTGAAGGTTCACAAAATTATATTTTATCATTAAAAGGAGGTTTATGATTTATGTTGGCCCTGAAGGCTGACGGCTGTGTTTAGTGTGCGCTCAGGCAAAATTTTCAGCAGTTTGAAGGTGAGTTGTTATCTTATAATTTGTGGTTCATTTATCCCTCTTAGGGCAGATCCATGATAATAATCGTTAAATTACAATATTATCAGCAATAATCAGACGAACGAGTAGAGTGGGCTTGTGGTGGAGATCTGTGCTCTTGTTTCCAACTACCTTTTTAGTAATCTCCTGTCTGGATCGTTGTTACACAACCTGATGAACCGGAATGACAGAGAAAGGTGCCATCCGTGCTGCGACTTCAAAGGTAAGCTATCCCGCAAACTTATTATTTAGGATACAGGAATGTATAAAGCTGATTCAGCTCCACCGAGAAGCAAGAGAAGCTGAGCTAAATGAAAGATGGACGAGTTATAATCTACCCTATAACCTAAACAACAAACAAACAAACAAACCTCAACAGCTGAACTATGAGTATGTGTCTTGAGGTATGTTGCCTCAATTGGTTTATGTTGACAAAAAGCATAAAAGTGCAACAAGGATGACTTTCATTTTTTTGTTTTTTAGGTCAGCTCATTAGTCAGAAGTGTACAAAGTACCACAGTACAAAGCTAAGTTTATATTATGAACGAGCTACGTCAAATAAGTACGTCCCATCGTCCCGGGGACGTAATTAATTGTCATCGGGAGGATCAATTTTTCTCTCTCGGGATGAAGAGAATTTTGTGGGCGCTGACTTCATTTTCCTGCTTATGTTTTCAACACTTTCTGAGAACCAGAACACGTTCACAGTAGGTGGAAACGACTTATGTGAAAAGGTAAACGGAAAAAAGGACTGAGCGTCGTTCAATTGGCTGGCACGCTTTTGTTTGGGTTGTTCAGTGAGACGCAGAGACTGCTCGCAACAATGTTGCAGCCACTGCTTGCTGTTCAAATCGAGTCTGCTTTTCCCTATTTGTGTGGGCTAGGGTTAGTTAGTTGTAATTTAATTGCATTCACTTGGTTTATTTTATATGTTGTAGTCATTTTGTTCCAACTAAAAACTACTTTACCAACAATGCAAAGCAGTAAAGGGTCTGAGATCTCTAGAAGGGAGAAGAAGTGTGAACAGAGATAGGACTGAGATCCCATTAGAGCTGAAGTGGACCAGAAAGTGAGTCCTCATGTTTGAAGGGAAATAAATATATTGTTTTATCAACATAATCCATCACTTCATCCATTTTCTACCGCTTATCCTGTTAAGGGGTCGTGGGGGGGGGGGGAGGGTGGCTGGAGCCTATTCCAGCAGCGTTCAGGTGAGAGGCAGGGTTCACCCTGGACAGGTCACCGGTCCATCACAGGGCCAACACATAGAGACAGACAACCATTCACACTCACAGCCACGCCTACGGTCAATTTAGAGTCTGGATTAACCTGGTCCCTCTTGATGTCTTTGGACTGTGGAGGAAGCTGGAGTACCAGAGAGAACCCAGCAGGAACAGGGAGAACATGGAGACTCACACAGAAAGACCCCGTGATGGAGCCGGGGCTCCACCCACAACCTTCTTACTGTGAGGCGACAGTGCTGACCACTGCACCACCGTGCTGCACATCAACATAATGTGTTGTGTTTTTATGAAATTATCAGTAAGTAACAACTCAAATGAAGATTTTTGGGAAAATTTGGGACGATCCACGAAGGTTCCGGGAGTTTCCGGGACGGTGGTGAAAAAAGTTAGTTTTAACCTCTGATGTTGACATGTCTTTGGCTGTTTGCCACTTTAAATCCTGCTTTCTTTCCCCAAAATATGGTGGTTTTGAGACGCACGTTTTGTTCAGATAATTTTCAACCCCACATTTTGAAGCTTAAAGGCAACTGTTAGAAAAACGCCAACGTGATGACATCACGCGATGAACAAACGACAGCGTGGATGCACGACTTCAACTTCCCCCCTACTAGATTTGCGTTGCTTCTGTTTTAGGCCTGATGACATTTATTATCTGCGACTTCAAGCCAATTGTTGACGAATATAGTTCCATGTTTTTGGAGTCATTCGTGCTCAACGCTTTCGTGAGCCTCTGACTGAATCCTGAACCCAGCCATGCGCAATACGCAACATGAGTTTCATGATTGTCCCTGCAATTAGTTATCACTGTAATCAATCGGAGAAGCTACGTGGACAGCTAGTGAGACGTGTATGTCTTGCACATCGTATTGGTTTTTTTGTAGGTTTTGTTTTCTGACCTCGTTCTGTTGTCATAATAACTTGCACCTTTGGTATTTACAATGACAGAATCTCCATAGAAACATGCGAGTTCGTTCCATGGGGTGTCTAGAAGATAGACACAATATACACGTGTACGGTACAAATGTGTCGCTGAAGGAACGCGTTGTGTCTCTGGTGTGCTCGATAAATTAATGTAGATGCATTGAGGTGTCTGTCGTTGTGCCCTCACCCGTCCTTGTAGTTGATAACCATGTCCACTAATGTGTTCAATTGTCTGGTGAGCTCAGGTGGATTAGGGGGGAGCTTCTCAGCAGGTGGGCGTCCTCGCTTCCTTTTGACCTTTTCAGCAGTTTCCTGCCTAGCTTGGACCTCTTTCTCTTCATTATGATCGCCTTTACGCTTCTTCAGACCGATGTCCTCTTCCATCTCCTCCAGGGAACCGTTCTCTCCTGCTTCAGGCTGCAGGGAAGAGGGACATCTGACAAACTCTGACAGACTTTATGGAGGGATGGTCAGATGGATGAAACATTCTGATATAAAATGCTGCATTAGGAATTCTAGGTTGCACAGACTGACTCGTCCACGGTAGTACCATCATGCAACAGCTGGTGAGCTTCCATATTGCCCCGGAATCAAAAAAACAAAATCTGTAGCTGTCAAGCAAATTTTAGGTGAAATGTGCAAATATCACAAAAAAAGGAATTGAGTTTTTTTCAATGAGGAAGTTTGGAGGGAATACAAAGGGGCAAAGTTCTGCCGCCAGCGGATGGCGGTATATGCATCATTACGCATGGTTTTAACAAACAGAATAGTAGAAGAAGGACCGTCTAGCAACAAAAAACTGGAAAAAGGTCTTTCTTTTCTTTGGTTGGACAAGTTATTGTGCTGAAATTCCTGCTAGGACTGAACTTGTCGCATGCCGTCTCGAGATGAAGACAAGCTTGGTAACATCCGCCGCAGAATCAGGTCGGTCACGTGGGGTAAAAGATTTGCTTTGTCAAATTTGCAGCCGCATCTCCCATTTTGCGCATTTACTCTTTAAGAAAAACAAAGCCAATGGAAACGCTCAAAGAGAATGTTCTAACTTTTTCCCGTGTTTTTTTTTCACCTCTGAAAGCTCGTCAAAATACATTCCTGGGAAGCTGAATTCTGACAGCGGTGGTTAGGCTTACAGGCTAGAGCTTTCACAGCACATGTGAACTGTCTGTTGTCAACATGTGGAGTGCAGTTTTACAAGGACAGATTGTTCCAGAGAGTCCCCTTAATGACATCATCAGCTATTAGCCAAGGTTGACTTGGAAAAAAGAAAAAGAAAAAGAAAAAGTCATGCAAACCCGGTTACAAATATTCAGTTCATACCAGGACAGCCAATAAAAAGTGGGAGTTGAGAGGAATGGTCTTATTTCTCCCCCCCCGAAAAAAGCTTTTATTTTAACCCCTCCTATATATGCAGTACACAAACTTGTACGTTTCAAGGCGCTAACTTGCCTCATAGACAGAATGCTATGCAGCCTAATACCCTCAAATTAAAGCACAATCTCCTGCTAATTAGCAGTAGTGGCTGAGGCTTCAGAATTATGACAGTTGGCTTATTTATTTATTACATTAGAATTTGCATGGACTGGAGCGACCCCAACTGCTGTGCTGTCTCTGCAAATTTAGGACAGGATTTTATACGGAGGCTTTGATGTCAGATGGTTATCGAGGGGAGGCAGAATTTCCTTAAAGTGTGAATTTGTAGGCAGTGTCTAACGTGGCTTTTAGTACTGGTAATATTGCCTTCATGCGCACAAACGAGACGGAAAGGGTGTCTGCTGCATACTGACTTATTTTCAAACCATTTCGTCGCTCCATTTTAAGTAACTGCTGCAAACACAAAGGCAATTAGAGGCCAGTAACATGCATGCAGCAAGAGCAGCTCCAGCCTAACTGGAGAGATGAAGAGGGGGGAAATAGAGAGGGCATGTTGTCCAATCCAAACAGTATATCGATGCATCAATCAGAGAGCCACATACAATAGATACACCAGCAAAAGAGAGCATGCAGTTGGGAACATGCATTTCTCAAGGGCAGATGCATGCTGATATATTTTGTATACGCTGGCTAAAGAGGCACCATGCAGAATACAAAAATAATCATTAAAAAACAGGAGAGAGTGTGACAACTGCCTCCCTATCACATAGCCATGGAAGATATTGGAGTTAGAGGAGACAATAACACTGGAGAGGCAACAAAAGAAATCCTGCTCATCATCGCTCGGCTCAAATGTAGGCTTTGAAAGCCCCGCTACTCTCTCTAAGGGGCTGCAATCGTTCCAGCGGAATACTGGAGGGATAGAGGGTAATCCTCCAAGATGTACAACACAGCTGAGAGCTGCCTGATTGACTGTGCATGTGTGCGTGGAAGGGTGCCAGTGTGTGCATGGGATGCTCCATGCTATCTCCTAACAAGCCTGCCTCTTCCCTGACTAATCTGGCAAAGATTCCCGCTCTTCTGTTACAACACACACCTACACTCCCTCTCCCCCCTGCTCGCTCACACACACGCACACACACACACACACACACACACACACACACACACAGACAGACACGAAAACACTACAGAGACACTCGCTCTCTTTCCCTGGTGCGCGCGCACACACACATTCACACACACATTTTATCCATCTCTTCCTCTCTTCCCATGCGATGTAGCCTGGCTGAATCCTGCGCCTGTGAAGAAAGACATGGAGGAGGATATTTACCTGACTGCAATCTGCAGGCTGGCTATCAGGATCGACTGCAGCTGTGGGGGAGAGAATTAGCAAGCCAGCATAGCGGCGAGCTGCTAGTCTCTTCATCAGCTGATCACTCAGAAGCAGAGCCCAGAAGGGGGGAGAATAAAAGAGCTATGTTTTCATATACAAATCAATGAGCTGGGGGAAAACACAAATGCCATACCCATCTCCTGTCTGCTGCTCTTCGAGGTCTTTCTCCTGATTCTGCAAGGCCCCGAGCTTGTCTCCCTCTGCATGTTTTTAATATCGAGTGTTGCCAGACGTGTTTTTTTTCCTTTTACCCTTCCTCCTCTGTTAAAGTTATAAAGTCTATTTTTATTCCTTTTAATTTTGCATTGCATTTCACAAGGACGTTGTGTTTAGTTTTTAATAACCATGCAGAGAGGTGGACATTCATGTTCGGGACATGTTTTTTGTGTGTAGCCTCAGAATTCCAGCAGGGTGATTAATGCATAAATATTGACTGGGATCATATTTCATTCTTGCGCCAAGACAACAAGGAAAAGTAGCTTTGCAATACTGAGCGGCAACAATTGCAGTACAAACAGTGGACTTTTTTCTTGTTTGAGCTGACACACATCTGGTTTCTGTTAATCCTTTTTCCCCCAACATTTGCAAAATGCTGCAGGAAAAAAAACACAATGGTAGAGCTCACACGATAGGAAGGGAAACAAAAGAAACAGGGTAGACGTAAACTCTCCTGTTGCATCTTATCCAGATAATGTCAAACTCATAATGTTACTGTCCTTCTGTATCATGGAGGATCTTGGCAGCTGCTGGGATTGGAATTCACTGGGACTATAAAAGAAATCCTATAACACACACGAGACGAACAGGAAATCCATAGCATGCTTTCATTCACTGCAGCCAAATCTATCATCCAGCAGCTTGCCTGGGGCAAAAACACTAAACTTTGTATTTTTAAACCCCTGAAAACTCCCCAAAACTATTTCTCTGCAAGAATAATATTCAATATTGGATGAAAAAAGAACTAAAGTTTTTTAAACTTAAAGGAGTGTGCACACCAACTTTTTGGATAAATACACTTATTTGCTGTTCTCCTCAGAGCCAGACAAGAAGACAGATCCTCGTCTCCCTTCGGTGCTGTCTGAGGGGGCCGAGTCCCACAGAGACAAGCAGACCGCTAGCTTAGCTTAGCACGATGAATGGTAGTGGATGGGAAGTGTTAGCTTGCCTCTCTCTGGTGTGCTACGCTTCCAAAAGTGGCAGTTCTTCCTCTCTGTATTCTGGCTCAAATGGATCAGGTCCAGGATCCTGATTTGTCTAAAAGTCATCCTCTCTCACAAAGTTGTAGCAGGCGCTCGTCTTCTTCTTGTCCAAAAACATTGAAGTGTCATGTCAAATCAAGGAGAGCAGTTCTGGTTATGTAACTGATTCAAGTGCTATTCATACAGGCAAAGACCGTTTTGAAGAATACATTTATTTGATGTCTTTTGACAGAGGTGTGCCAACACCTCCCACTTATCATCATTCATTGTGCTAAGCTAATTAGCAGTCAGCTGGTCTCTGTGGGTCTCAGCTCCCTGACGCAGCACAGAGGGGAGATTGAGCTTCTTGTCTGACTCTGTGGAGGATGGACGATGGCTCCCAAAAACGCCACGTGTAACTAAATGCCTCATTGGAATTATCCAGGTGTCATTTGATCAGTGATGGATCAGTTAGTACTGTCTTTGTCACATAAACTCGATGACTATAACTATAATCTGTAATCTTTGCTGATCAATAATCTGTGGCCACATCCAACATTTTTAGAAATGTTTTTATTTTTTTAAATAATTTTATACAAACTTTTGGAAGATTTTTTTTTTTGGGGGGGGGGGGGGGTTACAAACTTCCCACTAAAATCATTCCCAAAAAAAGAAATCCTAGCTGGTCCCCTCTCATCCAAATATGGTGTCCACTGTTCCAAAAAAAGATGGAAAAATCTCAAAATGTCCCACTGGGTGTTTCAATAGAAAGATTAACAGCTGACGTCACAGATGAATGAAATTAATAGAGCCCCTCTTGCATTTATTATTTACATCAACAAAGAGACAATGAACCCTGTTGTTGTTGCCTCCTGCGATGCTTCAGTGCAAATTCGATTCTAATCAAGTGTCAATGTGCTCGCATGTTTTCACTCTCATTTCTTAAATACAAGGCCTGTTGAAGTGACTACATTAGCCAGCCCAGGTGAAATGAGACATAATTCCAATAATATGTTTCCAAGAACCACTTGCTCATAACCACTGAATGTTACCATAGCAACAGCAAATTTTGATGGTGGAGCTTGTATATCATTTTATTTTATTGCTGTTGCTGGGAAATGGCTCAGAGTGCTCTCAGTCACACATGCAAAGCTCTCAGTAATGGGACACCGTGACACCAGGGAGCCACCTTCGGGAATGACAACATAATTGTATACATTATCCTCTCTTTTTGTGGATGTTTTCTTTCGTGTGCTTTAAAATATCGTGTTAAAAAGCCGTGACATGAAAGGCAAAAATTAAATAAGCTGGGACAGAAAGAGCTTTTAAAGACAACCGCTGTGTGGACGCGTGTTTCACAAGTGTCTGTTAATGCTCAAATTCATTCACATCCCTTCATTGAAAAAAGAGAGCGGAGTAGATACGCTGATCAAAAGTAGAAATGCGACACTTGAGATTGATTGACATTTTGCGTTTTGTAGTTCAATCAAATAATGCAGATGAATGGAATTAAAAATTAAAAAATAGGTGACAAAACGGAATTTTGCCAGGAAAGGTTCAAGCTCAGTGTTTGAAGAATGTTGTCTCATTTACTCCACGAGAGCTGTTCGCAGGTATTCCCAGTTGCAGGAACACGTAGACTTACTGTGGACCGAGTATATCTGGTGATTAGGGAGGCGTCGGGAGATCTGGGATTTTTTCAGATTCCAGAAACTGTGTGCACAACCTAGTGACACAAGGCTGGAGATTGTCCTGCTGGAATTTGTGGTCATCATGTTGACGGACAGCACCTCATCCTGGTATCCACCTGGTCGACACCATCCCAGAACCATAAACCCGGGCCACCCCGTGGGCCACATTCACCCCATACATGCTGTCTACCATCTGCACTGCTGAGGTGAAAACGGGATTCGTCTGTGAAGAGAAATATCCATCACGTATGCATGTTGGCCCAGTGAAATCTGTTCGTGTGTGAGGATGATGGGAACGTATCCCAGCTTCTCCTCGGAACAAACAGCCGGTGAGGAGTTTCTGGTTGTTCTGGCCGCCCTCTTCATCTTCTGTAGGAGTAACTGGCTTTAAGTCCAAATACAGTGGATGAATGTTCTGACCCTGAACTGCTGCTGTGACGGTGCGGGTCGATTGACCGTAGCGCTAAAGCGCTTGAACTGAAAATTTTACCATTTTTGATGAACTGACATGCAAGCTCGCGGCAGACCCGTTCTGCCTTAACTGCTGGCTTGTGACATCAGTGGCGTCATGATGTGACAGATTCCAGGATCCAGGGTGACCTGTCATCAAAAGGAGCAGTTTCCAGTTCATTCTTTCATCCCACGGGACATTTGTGCCAAATTTGATGATATTCCAGTTTAGGGTTTGTACTGTATTTGAAGAAATTCTCTCCTGGTGTTCCTCGTATATCGCTTTCATATGAAGGGACAGTAGCCCCGACCTTTGACCCCTAAAAGCTTTTCACTTAATCCTCAAGTCCAAGTGGACGTTTGTGCCAGATTTGAAGAAATTATCTTAAGGCGTTACAGAGATACTTTGTTAATGTGAGGTGACAGTGACCTGTGACCACCAGAGGCTTTTCAGTTCAGTGGACGTCTGTGCCAAATTTATAGCAGTTTTAGGACGATCGCATGGACAGACAACCTGAAGACGACGTGCCTCTGGCCCACGGCAGAGTAGAATGATACGAGTCTAGTTAGCTTCATGTCAGCATGATCGCCACAGTCTTCAAAACATCATCAAAAGAATGACTTTCAAGATGAGAAAAAGTTATCAAGGGTTGCCAGACAGAGAGGAATTTGTTAGTGGCCCTCCTTATTTCTCAAAGCCTCACATCACTAAGCTTGGGGGGGGGGGGGGGGGGTGTGTGTGTCATGGTCACGTTCCTTTTGTAAAACTAAATCGTGTCTCTCTAGCAGGGCCGATGCAGAATTGAATTAATGTCCCACATTCACTGCTCCATCTCATCTCCCCGTTCCTTTTTTTTTTCTCTGACAAACACTAGCAATTGAAGCTTGAAGGGAATATTCATTAAAACAGCCTGAACTGAACCAGGGCGTAGGTTGTTCTGGATATTTGATACATTATTTATAGCGGATTCAAAGCTGAAAGTCTGTTTTCGTTTGCCGGGGTGAAAACATGGACGGAGCTCAGTGTACTTTACAGTAACAATCAGCCTTCTACCTTACACCGTCATCCCAACATTAAAGATGTTTAAAATTTAAAGCGTCTTAGTTTCATGTCATCGCGAGATTGTAAATAATGAATTGTCAATGAATGAATGATGGCTTAGTGAACAGAACACAGACGAATAAAACTGGCGTCTGCCAGTCTGGATAATGTAGGGAATACGTGTACAAGCACAGCAGACATGTTCTCCAATGGTTGAGTTGAGTCGAGAAATAAGATAAGAAATAAAAACATAATGTGCAAGAAAGGGTTTTTGGATATTTATCAGAGCATATGGGAGCCATTTATGGAGGTGTTTTGCTGGATACAGTCACTGCCATCTTGCCGGGTGACACGCTATGGAATCGCAGTCTGCAGTAGTGATCGGAGAATGGAGCTGCAGCATCGGAGCGGAGCTCAATTTATTCAGGAGGTGCCAGTTTGATGCAGGTGTATCGCTTAAAGTTTAAAACTGACAGTCACGATTACGGGAAGTTAACTTTATGTGCACTTTCAATGTTTTTGTTTTGCAGTTTTCAAATCTGCAGGGTCACCCGGAGCCAATCACCAGGCAACCAACCCACTCCTCCTTTTCTGCATCAATAATTAATCAACTCAAGCGTAACGTCGTGACAGGTCCTGTTTTAACCCCAAGTATGATGATTTTTTTTTTTTCTAAACCTGACCAGTGAGATTTGCTTTATAAAACTAACAAAACCGCAACAGAAAGCTGAAACTACATCGAGAAATTTGCACGGCAAACAGCATTATATTTTTTCTTCAACCGCTTCCATGTCATGTGACCTCAGGACTCCAATAACTACCAGGTAATAGTTCCAGATGGGAAATAGGACACACCCCTTTTTGTATTTTATTGCCTCTTATACTTTATATTGATATTTTGGAGATAATTTAGTTGGTTTTTTTAGTATACTGCATAATGACTGGACAAATACAACACTCCTCTTTTCTACAATTGCATTTTATTGCTTCCTATGACTATTTTAGGGAAAATACATTGATTTTCCCCCCCTCCTAAACTGCTAAATGAAGCATGTTTTCAGGTTTTCATGACTCCCTAAAGGTTTTCTTGCTGAACTCGTTCCTTTACCAGAAAGTCTGATGAATAGAAAGCAAAAGAGCTGCATTTACGCGACAGTCATGACACCCAGGGGGCGTGTTTATGACCTTCACTACAGCCACCCACCTAGGGTGTGACGGAGGTCTCCGGCTTAAGTTTAGATGCGCTTCCTTTCGTGTCCTCCATCATTATATACATTCTATATTTGGTTCATGACAATCCATCCAGCAGTTGTGAGTTACTTCTCTCGAAAGCACAAAGGCAACCTTTACGATGGCGTGGTGGCGTGGAGGGATTGAGCATACATCAGTGGGACCATAAATGTCATTTTCCAAATTTTATGGCAACGTGTTCTATTATTGTTGAGGTTTTAGTGAGGACCAGAGCGATGGCTCAAATAACCAACACCCTCATCTCCGCGACCATCCTGCCTCCCTTCCACATCACTTGAAAGCAACGTAGAGCAGTAACTGGAGAAGAGCACTGCAATCGATAATGAGGCACTTTATTTACAGAGCAGAAACCGCCGAGCTATGGAGGCTTTGTCAGTGTCACGGCGTTGTGATGAAGATGCAACATGGAGGAGCCATGAAAACACCGCGAGAGCTGCAGCGACGGCAACAGAAGGAAATGAACACGATTAAAATGAAAATTGGATTCCATCATACTTCTTGAAGCTCGTGCAGACACAGAAAACCTTTAGACAACTTATAAATAAGTGATATCTATATCACTCTATTACAAATATGGATGCGCGAGTTTAATTTTCTATCTCTATTTCAAACCGTATTTGTTACTTTGTTTTTTATTCTTCAGCAACCATGAAATATTGAAGCGACGGTCTTGCATTTAAAAAATATTTTCCGAAAAAACAGATAGAATGGCAAGAGATTACAGGAAAAGCTTTCGTGATGTTACATAATAGATGACGGCAGGATGAATATTGCATATTCTGTCAGATTTATCATTTGAAAAATCCATATTTCTTATTGCTTAACCACAATGCAGATCGTCCTCCTGTCGTTTTTGGAGCGTCGGCTCATTCAAAGATACTTCTACTTCCACAGAGATGAGCAGCTGCCTGTTAACAAACACACACACACACACACACACACAATTTTTTTTTTTAACTTTATGTACAAATCTTCTTTTTTGAAAATCACTGTGAAAAAAAAAGATGTTGACCCACATACCGCCGTCGGTCCTTTGGAGAAGTTGGCATGTGCATAAAGAAGCACGGCGATGTCATTATGTCCCGCCTCCAACGCGATTGACAGGGCTGTGCTTTCATCCTGTGATTGCACAAAAGCATTAATGGCAGTATTGCTGTTAAAAACACCAACTAAAAAAAAAACATCCGGCACGTATTCGTTATGAGGGACTCCAGCGTGTCTCATGCAGAGTTAATTAAAACAAAATTAACAAGTGTTGATTTTTTTGTAATGACATGAATCAAAGTGGGAAACGTCACAGCTGGAAGCCACCCAAGTGTCAGCAGCGACTCACATACACTGTCAGTCAGCGTGGCGTCACAGTCCGGCTGCGCCAGCAGCAGTTTTACGATGTCAGCGTGGCCGTGCTCGCTGGCACACATCAGCGCCGTGGAGCCCTCGTCATCCTGCAGGTTGGTCTCCGCCCCCTGAGCCAGGAGGGCCTTCACCATGTCGATGCGGCCGTGGCTCACGGCCAGCATCAGAGCCGTCTGACCGGCCTGGACAGGAGAGGTCAGGGGTCAAACACGGGGAACAGGGTCAGTCATAACCAGAGCCTACAAGCCTCACACCTCATCCTGCCAACGGAACATGCAAAGATGTACATTTCCACTAGTGATCAATGGAGTTCATTTAACACCTTCACTACCATAGCGGTACTCGTTAACCCATGCCTCATTTACACATTCACACGCACATTCACACACGCGCACCTGCACACACACACATACACACACACAGATGGCGTACGCTGACATGAAAGGATCCCACAGCTCATCAGGTGCAGTTAAAGGGATCAAGGACACATTGACGTGGTCTCTGGAGATCCGGGAGATCGAATCAGTGATGGACAGGCACTCTTAGCCACTCGATATGTGCTCCCCCAGGAGCACTGCACAGTCACCTCAGGGGGAACGCCAAAAAAACAACAACAACAAAAAAACACCTGTAAAATTCTTTAAAAAAAAAAAACTCCATCAAATTTAAACCAGAGTTTTGTCTTTTAAGTTTGAGAACCACTGCTGTAGAACATAAGAAAATGTTCAACTGCAAACTTTGTAGCCACAATTGACGTGTACTAGATGCTTCTGTGAGCTGAGAAAACAACAACAACAACAAAACAACGTTAATTGCAAATGTTTGTCACGTTAATTTCAGACCAAAAAAAAAAAGGCAATGAGTGATGGTATCATCCTTTATTTGAAGCCAAAGCATCACAAAAGCAGGAATGAATGATAGAGGGGAATTATACCTTTTACCTGAGGAACGACTGACCTGGCTGGCTTTGGCGTTGACGTCGCCTTTAGTGAAGAGCTGCTCCACAACTCTCATGTCCTCCGGTCTTTCAACGGCAGCCAGCGCAGCCAGCATGATGGGTGTGTAGCCAGCTTTGTTCTGTTGATTCACGTTACACACCTCTGCAGAGACGGTCGACAGCCGGCCGCAATTGAAGAAACCAAAGAGAAGAATGCGCGGGTGGAAGGAAGAGAGTTACATGATGGTCTTATTGTGATGTGGCATCTAGACCTGGAATAAACTGATACGTGTTTTGGCTTTAAACCTATTTGGATGGGTTTTAGTGAGTAAATCTAAGAAAACAAAACAATACAACAACTAAAAATGCAGCCTCTCTAATACGAATATACTCACTGTAACATCAAGCTATGTAGGCATGAGATATGAATGATAATGAGAATTAAAGCTCATGATGGGGGGGGGGGGGGGGGGGGGGTCAGAACTGACCGATAGTGAGTCTTAATTCTCAGGTTAACTTTTAGAAATTATGAGAACAAGGAAGTCATGATGCTATTTTTTTCTTTTATAAAATTAAGAGATAAGCAAAAGTGGTGCAATAAAAAAAAAATCCTCAGACAACAAGTGTAAGATTAAAAAGTCAATTGTGAGATAAAAAAAGAGTAAATATTGTGTTGTAGCACGTCATAATGATCAGATAAAAGGAAAGAAAGTCGTAACTGTGAAATAAATAGTTGACATTTTTAAATTCATACCTCTCCCTGTTGTAACTGAATTATTCACTCGTTTTTAACCGTGTGGAAGGCGAAGAGACTCTAAATTTTGAGCTTCACTTCGGCTCGGTCCCAAACAAAACATTCACACTGTATTTCTGCGATAAAGAGGATTACGTTTTCTTTTTCACCCCCTGGATGTTAAGCCTCCATTCATCCTGGCATAGGACCATGCAACGGCACTTCTAATCTCTAACGGCAGCTGCAGTGAAACTTTTAGATAAAGCTCAGAAAGATTGCTTTACCACCTCCGTTAGGGACACCTTTTCAGCTTTTGTCTGTTCTGTTCATATTGATTCAAGCCTCTGAATGGCCTCGACGTGAAGAGTGTCTTTGAATTATCGATCCTGCCCCTGCAAACATCTGGACAGATCTTCACTTTTGAACTGAAGAACACTTGCGTGTATTTGTCGCTGAATACTTGGAGACAGAGCTGCAGTTGTTGGCGGGATCACTCAGATATTTCACGCACCATTCGAAAGTTTTGACTGCGATCCAGATGAGCTTTAACTGTAAAAAGCATCAATCTCATCTGGTTGTGAACGTTTATTCCTCTCTTCCTGTTTTCAGGGCTTGATTTTTATCACTAATTTTTAATTCACACTGTGTAGTGAATCCATCCTTCAGCTCTTGGTTATGAAGCAGTCTGAAGATATGAAAAGAGAAAATGTTTATTGTGCTTTTACAAAAATCAAAAATATGACTCGTGCTGTTTTATCCAGATACAGAAGGACATGGTGGCTCTCTGAATCACAAATTAGCCTCGTTGCCCTCTCGTGGCCGTTGGGAAGCATAGCAATGTCTGCCAGCACCATTCACCAGCTTGCTGAGCTGTACATGATGTCTTTTTCTATTTCACACAAAAAGCTCAGAAATTTCATGTTTTAATTTGAGGAGAAAACAGGAAGGTTGCCAGCAGTGCACGAGGACAGAAAAACCTGTGTCAAAAACCTGTCCTAGTAACATGAACGGTGTGGTTTACTATACCTGCATCAAGCAACTTTTTGACAACGCCAAAGTTGGAGTGCGACACACAGTAGTGCAGAGCTGTGTTTCCGTTTCCATCAGCCATGTTAGCGACGTGCTGCAGTACTGAGGGTGAAATGACCCGGAATGCAGACAAGCAGTCGTTCACAGAGTCACAAGCAGCCGACTTGTGGCTGGACACGGAGAACCACTCTTGCTGGATTGTTTGAAGGCAATCATGCTGCAAGGGGAAATTTAAAAACAAAAACAACAAAAAACAACCATCAAGGGATAAAAGACTATATTAGGGCCTTAAAATTGTCATAGTTCACAGCAAGTAAAGCCCTTTTGACTCTGACAGGAGCGAACGCATCATAATCACGGGAATGGGAATGTAACTCAAAAAATGAAAAACCTCCACAACAGCATCATAAGGATGAGGACTCATTTCATCTGCAAAAACAACAACAACCAAAAAAAGGTTGTGGCGTGTTTTGGCCAACACATTTCAGCTTTCGACTTCCCTTTCTGGCTCTCCCTCTGGAGGAAGTGAGGCGTCTTGGTCACTCAGACATCTTTAAGTGCCACGGCAGAAAATTATACAGTGACACATTCCTGAGCTTATTGTGTCCAGCACCAAAGCAGTTTCTTTTTACGGGACATATTTGGCCACGCCACGCCTCAGCATCTCACCACACCCATCCAGTGGCATACCATCACATATGACATGCTCGTACACACACGTAAACACACACATACATATGCATGTACACACAGTGGCTTCAATTGGTATGCGCACAGAATATAGTGAACAAAACATACCAGTGCCTCCCTGGACACAGCTGTGTCATCACTCAGGTGCATCTTCAAGACTTGACAAGCAGAAAACATCTTTTCACTTAACTTGCACCTGAAAAAAACCCCAAATGCTGCAGGTTACCAGCTGTGTGGTTCAGAAACGAGAGGACCAAAAGCTAAGAGGCCTACTTTAAACTTGGAATGTACATGTGGTGTGGCTTTTAACGCTGAAATCTCATTGGACATGATACGACGATATGCTACGGACATCCATTTCCACCAGACAGAAAATATATATAGGAAGAAAATAACCTTGAAATGAAAGTATTTACACGGCGGTGAAGTAATTGTCAGCTAAAGTTGCCCTTTTGACATAAAAGTGAATGACTATGAGGTTTAAAAAGTCATGATTAGAAAATAAACTGTGATGTAAATTCAAAATTGTTCGAAAACATGATGCAATTCAGACGCAAAGTTAGGTGTGATATAGAAAGTCAAATTTATGAGGTTAAAGACATAATCATGAGTGGTGATGGGTTCTGTGATTGATGATTGACATTAAGAAATATTTTCTATGTCATAACTTTGACTTATATGTCCTAATTTTAACATTTTATCACATTATTACAACTTTTTTTTTTTTTTTGGAGCGGTGCACCTCTAGATGTGTCCAACATTACCCCTGCTGTGCGTGGGATTTTGCGGACCCTTTGGCTCCCTTGCTGGTGCCACCTTTACTCTGTCTTGCTTGTGTTCCACCTTGAGAAGCTTCCTTTAACTTCTTGGTTCCTCTTCCTTTCACTTCCTCAGAGCTGACCCTCTCAGCAGCAGTAGGCTTCAGTGGTAACGTGGGTTCCAGTCTAAGGACAAAACACAAGAGTTTAAGGCAGTAAAAGCTGTGAGCTTCGCAGTGGAGGAAGAGGAAGACTTACCCCGAGGACACCTTCAGAAACCTCATGCTTTTCCTGGTGCTGCTGCAGCTTTGGTCGCCGTGGTGTTTCTTCATGACATTGTGCAGCACACCAGAATTAGCTGATCTTTCTGGAAACAATGACAGAGCAGAAGCTGCGTCTTCACTGAATATAGGATATAACAAAATATATCCACGACTTTTAGAGCAGCACTTGGCAAAATATTCACGCTTTGCGTATTCTTTCAAATCATTTGGGAAGAGAAAATGTACTCCCTCGACAGTTCCTCCTACATAGCTGTTCCATTTTAGACCTTCAGCCACAAACTTCTTTACGACGCCTTCTAAAACCAGATTTCATTCCAAACATTGCAAGTGTAACCCTCAGAATGTAAACTTGCCAAGCCAGAGGCAGCCGCTTCCTCTAACCCTAATGTGAATTTAAACCTGGCCTTGAGAGTGGTCTGAAAAACTGAATATTTTTGAACTTCACACAGATAGTATTTTTGCCCAACTCAGGTTCTTTGTATTTCTCTGGAAAACGATCTTGAAACATTTGGGATTATGAGACACACACACACGCATGCATGTTTACCTTGCACAGCAGAAGACGTCTGCAGTTCCAACATGTGTATCATCCTTTGCACCTCATTACTACCCTGCTGACAGCCAGGATTTGCTTTGTCGCACTCCAATGAGAGCTGAGGTGGAGGGCGACGCTCTCTGTCAGCTGTGGCAAAGAGAGAAGGAGATGTTACGCGTCTGAATGACACCAAACAAAGTTGAAAGTTAAAACGAGTTGAGGTCGTGATCATTTTAAAGTGATACTTTACTCTCAGATTATCATTTGTGTATCAGTTGTTAACCTTTAGATGTTTTAAATTTGTGATTATTATTATTATTATTATTATTATTATTATTATTATTATTATTATTATTTTGCCCCTGTATGACTTCTTGGGAAATCCAGAATTCAGAAAACACTCACCACATACTTGTTGCTGTGAGCTAATGGAGGTCAAAGAATAACAGAGAAACAGTACAAATATTCACTTATAAACTCTCCGAGACGCTGTCCAATGTAATCCAAGTCTTCTTTTAGTCATCCAGGTGTTTATATGGTGGGCAACGTAACTTCCAGACAGCAGGGTTCTGGCCCACGAAGGAGCTGGCAGAGGAATTCCTACTGAATTGAAGTTTAAACACTCACATGGTCAGCAGAGCCGTATTAGTGGGGTTGTTTATGTCTTAAATCAAAGTGTTTGTGGAGTGTAAAGCACACAACTGGATGACGAAGATTTGGATGCCTTTTAAAGATTGTTGACGGAAGGTTTGTATAACTTTGCTGTTGTTTATCTTTGGTCTTCTCTGACTTACGGCAACAAAGTTGGGGTTTTCTGAATTCACCGAGACGTCCAGCAGGTGAAAAAGTATTCATGAATTCGTGACATCTAACGGTGAGTGATGATAAGCAAATAAGAAGTGAAGTGTGTCACTGCAACTAAATTTAGCTTTAAATTCCCATGTTGCAAGTATTAAGGTCCTGAAGTAATGAAATAAAGTGAGAGGCTCTGAGTGCATTCAACGTGTTAGTAAGAAAGCTCCAAAGAGATCTTTGAGCACTGATTAAGTCTGCGTGTCTACCTGATGGCTGGGAGGTTGGTGCATGCACATCTCTTCCTCCCTGTGGCACATTTTTGTTACTACAGGTCAGAAAGGGAGAGCTGACACGTCCTTGGCTGCTGTGCTGCTGGACAAACACGTCCCCCTCCTCGGTTCCATCCTCTGTGACCAGGTCGCCGTGCTCCCCGAGGAGCCTTTGCATCTTCTCTATGTAATGGTTCAGCTCAGGGTCCCACTGCGGTTGTGTGTGTTGCTGGAGCCCCTGACCAGAGACCCTGTTTAGACCTGAAAAATCCTGTATCTTCCCCTCCCCAACGCCGATACTCCTTGTCTTGATGGGGTCAGGTAGATGGGATGGTCCAGAGGCCATATTTCGGGTTTTCAGTCCAACCAGGAAGTTGTCATTGATATTTGTAAATCCAACACCAGTGTCTCTGGTTATCTTGTTGACTATCCCCAATGTTGGTTTTAAGGCATTTCCTTCCAGATTCGAAGTTCCTACACCAATCGTGCGAGTCTCTGGGAAGCATTTGATGTCTTTGACCCTGCTGCCGACCGATACGGTCCTGGTGACAGCCTGAGGGGTGTTGGTGTGCTTGTCCTGGGTATTGAGGACAGTATTAGTGCTGGATTCAGTGTTAAAGGCATGTCTGGTGTTGGTGAAACGAGACACTGAACTGGCTACGGTGTTGGTACGCTGGGAAGCTGTCTGGGGTGAGGCCATGATTCCGAGATCAATCCCTTTGACTGGATCCGTGAGCGAACCTCGAGAAACCATTTCTTTTGCTTCAGAAATGATCACATCAATGGAACAATCTCCACATGCCACTGAATGACACTTTTTCTCAGAAACCAGATTCTTCAGTGGTTCCTCTGTATTGCACTCAGCATCACATACTTTAATCTCCATCCCAACTCCTTGTGTGTTCATTAAAACTTCAACCCCAACGCCCTTTTCCCTCGTCTCAACTCGCTCTCTGACCTCCCAGTAGCTCATGGGTTGATCTGGTCCTGTGCTAGCGTTCCTCAGTTCAGGGCGACAACAAGATACTCCCACAGTTTTAACTTCGATTATATCTCCTGTGCTGGCATCGCGGAGCTCTGTGTGATTACCTACTCCCTGGTTTATGGTGTCAGGCCTAGCCTCTGTGCCTGTGCTTGTCGTGGAGGGCCTGGCAAAGGAGGCTTTATCAGCTCGGTTTCTAGCTCCTGCGGCCTGGAGTTCCAATTTTAGGAGGCTCATCTCTGTCTGGAGAGCAGATTCTTTCAACTCTGCTTCCAAGTGGCAAATTCTCTCCTTCATGGCACCAATTATTAGTTGCTGAGCGTTGCTCTCTGCGTCACGCTCTGTTGGAGTCCCAAGGTTGTCCTCTGTCACTTGTATTGCAATCGACCTTGTATCTACCTGTTCAGTGTACACATATTTGTTTTCTTTTGTCATTTTTGATGTGATTTCCTTATCTTTACCAGTTTCAACTGCAACAGGCTTGACGGCCCTGTTGTGCGGAGGTAAATGCAAATGTCCACCCTTGATGGTTCTCTCCAATGCCTGCATCTGTTCACTCAGTTGCCTGAACTCCCTGAAGTCACTGCCGTCTGTCTGCTCTTTGGCCTCGAGTCCTTCCTCTGCTGCTTCTGCATTATATGCTGTCTTCCAGATCACATCATTTACGTCCCTATTGTCACTCTGGTTCTTGAGCTGAGAGGCCAGTTGCCTTTTTTCCTCTTGAAGGACTGAGATCTTTACCTGGAGGATAGGGATGATTTTCACCTGCTCCTCCAACTCCTTGAGCCTCTGCAGAGCTACCACCATCTGATCACGCACATTCTGCAAGTGACTGGAGCCAAGGCTCGAAACGGGGGTGCTTCTCCCAGAGCCAGGTGGGCTCTGTCGAAGACAGCCAGTGCTCCCCCGGCCGCCCAGGGCTGAGCTAAGATTATCAGGCCTGTTACCATTGTTGCTTTGATTATAAACACCCAAGCCAGTGAAGGGGGAGCGCGATCCAGGGGAGCTTACCCCTCCGAAGCTGGCTAGTCGTCGACGAGGACTGGGCTGAGGTGGGGGATGGCTTGTCGCCTCCTGCTCCAGCTTTTGGTGGGACTCAACGATGGTCTTTTCCAACACGGGGCTTTGTCTTTGTAAAGCAAGCGATCTTGCGGCAGGCTGAGGCTTAAATTCAGTGAGTAGGCCCTCCAGTCCCTCATTCCTTGAGGACTGTTTATCTGAGGAGGAGCCATGGGGTGGAGGAAGAGGAGGCCGACCTCTTGTTGTTGAAGACATACCCAGTAGTCTAGTATCATCACTGCCATGTGCTGACAGGGATTCTGCAGAATGCCACTGACTGGTTGAAATGGCAGTTTGGGTTTTGTCAACATTATTCACGGCCACTCTGGGCCTCCTCTTGAGGCTTAGTCGCTTAATGGTGCCGGAGTTATGAAAGCTGTCCACACAGCTGTCCAGGTCCAGCTGATAACTGTAGTCTGTCTCCAGGGAGTTAGGAAGGCACTCTTGAGTGCTGTAACCTGTTGGACCAATAGTGGAGCAGCCATTTTACCATGCTTGCAGAGTGAAAAACAGCCTTAATACTTTCTGGAAAATTTAAACAGACAAAGTAACAATATCTCCAAATGTCTCTCTGACTGCATGTCAGAAATAAACACAGCAAACACTTAAACCCTTTAATAACATGGAAAATATCCCAAGTAGTAATAATAATAATACAAATTTAACACTAACTGCATGTTAAATGCTCTCCAGCCTTACCTTAGTGTTCTACGCTTGTACATTACCCTTTCTGTTTGAGTTTAGGACCTTTCTTCTCTCACGTCGAAATGCTTTTGACAATAATCTCTCTGAGTCTGTCCCACAAGAAGAGGAGGGACAGAGAAGGATTTAGCAATCCTGTAGACACTCCATTTTCAGAAGTCTCATTTCTCCAAATGGTATGTCTCTCTCCATAGACTGGACCTACTCTGTAATTACTCCTCAACTCTCCCTCAGCATGCCCGACCATACCCTTGGCAGGTTCTCTCACCACCGTCATTTTCGAAGTGTTTAAGCCAGAGAACATAAAAGCAGCAGAGATTTCATTTGTCAGCCGATGAATTCATGAAAAACTGTATCACTCTATCAGTCAGTGTTGAACCACTGATGGGAGTGTGCTTTTAGGATATTCCTTTTTTTTTTTTTTTTACAATTTTCTTTAAGTCACTATTAAATTCCTATGAACGGCTGAACAGACACTAAAATACAAATTAGAAGTTCCACACTGAACAAGACGTTGAAACATGTAATAATGTATCAAAATAGTTACCTGAAGCATTTTTAAAGATGTACCTGCTGTGAGCCATGATGATATTTCACCTTTCTGGTTATCCAGATGCAACTTTGAATAAGCAAGAGGAAAATGAAAAACGTAGCAGTTTAACAATGCGCCACATCTTGATGAATAGCTTTTGGTCTTACTGCATTACTCCTTCAATCTCTCTCCCTTCCAGGTCCAGCAGTCAATTACCTTATAATGCTTGCATCGGGGAAATGCAATACCAAGCCATGACATATTCGAGTTAGTTCTGCAGAAGTGGACTGAACCAAAGGAAGGACCTCAGTGAACACCGCTGTTGGTGCGTCGCTTTGCCCTATCACTTTCTCCACAGTAAGCACCTTCTGTTTGCAGCGTGTGGCGGTCCTGAGGAGACTTCCTCACTAATAATGCCTCCAGTTCCAGTGTCAGGCGCTGAGGATGCCTTGGTGACAGTAAGAAAAAATTCCCCAAAGAGAGTTAAACATAAAGTATTGCTGAAAATATGCACAAAAAGTATAATAATTAGGTAATATGAGTGTACGAACAACAGAATTAAAAAATAAACTTTCAAAATAATGTCAATATATGTTTTACATTACTTCCTGTCGCCACCAGGTGGTGCTATGACCAATCTGCCTATATTACACCTCTGCTGACAGGGAGCAAGCTTCACCTTGGCAGAGGTTATAAATGGATTCCAGTGACATTCATGTGTTTATTTCCAGTCTCAATCATAACTGTACTAATATATTTCACCGAAATCTTGTTTGAAAATGTTGACATGAGATCACGTCTCAAGCAATAAAACCAATACATTTGGCAAGTTCTCTTTAGAGTGAGCCACAGTGACCCAAAGTGCTATTTGTGCTGCTCTGTGCGGCAAATTAGAAAAGCTGATTGCACGTCAGCGGTGAACGGAGAGAGAACATGCATGAGAAAAGATGAATTTGCAACTGAGGGATGAAGTAGGAGAGAAAGACACAGACAAAATCCTAACAACAGTAACTTGATCAACAAGCTATACAATGTTAGCATATATCCAGTATCACATAGGGAACAAGAGGTCTTAGGTGGGCCTCATGTCAAAGTGATTCTGCTGTTTATTTTGCCTCTTTGTACTACAAGTCTGTTGACTATTTTGCAGTTAGTTTGAAAGATAACGCATCAAGCGGTGACTCTTGAGTCTCATCAGGAGTCTGTTACTTAATTTGACATGAAGACAAAGTGCACTCTACACCGCAGACCTTCGTCCACGAACAGGGTTAGTTGACAGTTGCTGAAGCCTGACACCCTGTGGTCAGACTGAGAGAAAACAATGAATTTCTTTTCTTTCTTTCTTTTTTTTTTAAGGAGCATTTTCTCCACCTGTTGGGCCTTGCTAGCCAGTCATGTGATGGTAAGAAGTCACTCACCTGTGCGGGTCAACATTTCGGAGAGATGTGCAAGATCAATGTCGCGCAGTAGCTTTGGGGGAGGAGGTCTGTAGAAATGGTGAGTTTCCCTTTTTCTTCTTCAACCCTTACAGAAGTCAAGTTTGAGCTCCAGCAGTTTGAAGTGCCAGTGCACATGCGCAGCAGCTGCCATCCACACAGCAGGTGCTCCTGGGAGTCGGGTGATGAGGAGCCCTGGTAAAATATTAATGATGCCTTTTCTTCTGTGGAATCAGCAGCATGTCACAGAGACGACGTGTGTCTACTGTGTCTGACTCCTCTACGGCAAAATTTTAGGCAGGCGATGATAAGGTGACAGGTTTGGTTGATCTGGCAATCGTTTATAGACATATTTTGACTCACTTTAGTTAATTTCAAAGCAGTTTTCTTCATCTGTGGTCATGGAGAATATGACTACCCACCTCTCCTCCTCCATGAGAGACTTTTGGTCCAGACACAGCTGAGCATGGGCGAGCGAGGACGTAGGCCCTGTACAAAGACATACATCTTTACGTATCTTTGTCTTAAACATCAAGTTTCATGATTTACTTTGGTATTGCCCTCAATGCCAGATTGAGGCGCTTTTGTCTGCGAGTTCTGGTGTGGACACATATTAGTGTGTGTCCGTCAGTGGCAAAGTTTTGGAGTGGAGCTGTGTGGATGACATCTTTATGAAGAAATAACTAGTAAAAAGTACAAACATTTAATCAAATTAATGATATGGTTTGCAATCCATTAATCCAAAATTCTGCTCATATCTCAATTTTGACTGTGACGAGCATTCGGAATACTTCAATCCAAATAACAAAATGAATGAATAAATGACGAGATCAGCTTTGGAGGTGAAAGTCTTTTATGTAATACATCATTCACACCTCTTAGACAGTGACCATCAAAAATATTAGCCAAACGTGACCCAGAGTGCATCTCAGTCCACAGTTCTACAGTCAATGACTTAATTTTCAGCACTACATGCAACTCGAGTGTATTGCTGCCGGCTATCTATTACTCATGGTTGAGTATTTAGCAACTAAATCCACCCATGAGGTCAAGGGTCAAGAGCAGGATTGCTTGTGGGTTTTTTTTCTTCTTCTCCTATAATTGATTAATCACTTATTTCGCAAACCAGTATAAACCAGTACCAGTCAACTGCACCAAAAATGACAGCCTCCAAAAAGAACAGTTGAAATAATGACCACATCTCTGGATTTAACAAAAAGTAAATATAAAAATTCTCATGCAAGGCCGACGTGTTGGGCTCAACGCTGTCAGTGGTTTTAATGTTTTGGCTGCAGAGAATTCCAAATAGTTTGGGGGTATTTTAGAGCAACCGGCAGGGGAGAAGTGGAATTCTCAGGGGAGACGATGCACATCTCTATTGAACACGTTGTAAGCTGCACAGTGACACCATGTGGACGACTCGCACACTGCACCAGAGTTCTCCCAGAAGAGTTGGTGCAGCACTGCCAGACTTAAGTACATGTCATGGCAACTTGTTTGAGCTTTTCTGGGTGACCTTAAAACTGTGTTATATTTTGTCTCTGTAGAGATGCTGAAGTGTCAAATCCCAGTCACAGAAAAGCATAAACGCACGAGTCAATTAAGCAGGCTGTGTCACATTGGCCAGCCGCTCATGACGAGTGCTTTCAGCCTGCCTAATTAACTCAGCTGACGCCACTTTCACTCACTGATGTCATCAGCCTCCCAGTGCTGTGTATATATGCTCTTCTGTCTGTCGTGCTAACTGTTTGCCAGATGAAGACCTGGTTGGGTTGAACATTGGGAGCTGCGCCCGGTGTGCAGATATTTATTCTCTATGTTAACCTAATATGCTGTTTTACCCGGTAACTGGCTTCAAAGCAGGTTGGATGCACACACAGCTGCTCTGCTGAGCTGTCTATTATCACACCTGGTTTCTTGTGGAGTTCAAAGGTCATCTTCAGTGTCCTGTTGTGAAACAAGACTGGCAGGTTGAATGGAAGCTCACGTTGTAATTCACTGAACTGTGACGTCATTTCAGTTTTTTTGTGTGTTTTTCTTTTTCTTATGTTGTCAGATAAACGACACACTGACACACAGATAACGTGCACCCTCCCAATGGAGCTGCGAGCGACCTCAGAAATACTTATTCATGCGCACTTGTCAATACAGCTAGATGAGTACATTGAGTCCCATGCTTTGAACTTTACACTTCTTCAGGATCATGCAGGAGCAGCATGTTTACGCACTGCTGGGTTGCTGAGTGAGTGCTGTGCAGGTAGTTGTGTCCCATACTGACACGCCGAGAGGCTTATAATTCAGAGTTTGAATCACTCTGAAATTAACAGCTTTTCTTTAGAATCCAGTGAGACACACCTAATGGGAATATAAAAAAAGATTACAATCAAAAACATTCCTGTAGTTTTCAGTTCAATGTCCTTTTCCTGAGATAAAAAGTCAAATTTGTGCCTGACCTCAACCTATTCAATATAATCTGGTTGTTGAGACACTAAAGTTTTCCTCAGAACGGAGGTTTCCTTTTCTCTCTGTTGTTTGAATGTGATTTTATATTCTTTGTAGCATCGGATCTAAATAAGTGTCACCAACTGCTGGCACTGTTTTGTTTTCTTAATTTTTCTCTGGCACCGCAGCTACAACCTATGGATCCCTTCCTGACATGCTGTCACGTCTTTATTTCAACATTGTCCATGTTTGTCTCTGCTCTTGACGTTTAGCCAACTTAGCTTAGCCCCTGCGATGCACTTCTGTCACTCTGGCTGTGCACTGCTGTTGTGTCATGATGTCAGTGATGCAGGAAGAATCTGACATCCCGTTTGAACGTTGAGACTGAAACACAACTGTAGGAACCCGATTGGAATCACATTTTAAACCGCCTTCGAATGTGGTTTGGATCTGATTTTCAAACATTGCATTTCATGTTTTTTTTTTTTCTCTTTTGCAGTCCAGACTGTCTAAAATTAATCTGAAAATGCCCAAATCAGTCTGAACAAAGCCTGAGCCAAATCCCTAACCACTGCTCAAGAAAGTCCTGTCTCGACTGCCCTGACTGGACGAGCCTGTCTGCTCTGGGAAATGTTGGACATCACATTTTCAAGCAGTTTCTGTTGGAAACGGGCCTAACTAGAGCTACTAGTGCTGAATTAAAAGGGTTCCAATAATTCGAAGTGTTGCAGTAACTTTTAAGCCATGATCATATCAGGTTAAGCCATTGTTGCTTTAACACGGGAAAACTTCATTATCTTTGAACTTTGGTCTTTCAAACTCAGTTGCAGAAGAAGTTACAACCCCTGAGGTGGGAGATGCCACCTGTGATTGGTGAGAAGAGTGACACCCCCCATCCTGTCCTCTATCTCTGCTCTCAGCTCCACCTTTTAACTTTGGGACCGTACTCACCTGCTTCACTCCTAAGGTTCCGGTCTCACAACTGAGAGCAGAATGTCTGAAAAGGGAGCATTCGATACCAACGTGCTGACCCTCACCAGGTTTGTGCTGGAGGAGGGACGGAGGGCCCAGGGAACCGGCGAGCTGACCAACCTGCTCAGCTCCATCTGCACAGCTGTCAAAGCCATCTCCACCGCAGTCAGGAAGGCTGGGATCGCCAACCTGTAAGGAATATTTCTTTCTTTTTAAAAATTAAAAGACAATTGCATGGATATGAAGGTGAACAAGGTGCAGTTACTTCTTGAAGGATTCCTGAGGAAAAACTGCAACCATTCGATGACAGATTTTTTTTGATTGAAGCTTTTTTCCTTCTTTTCTACTTACACGTGTGAAATGAAGAGTTATTTATTTGCATACAGTATGAAAAGTTACGTTTTGAACGGAGGCCCTGACCAAAGGTAACCCTCCAGGGCGCACGGGTCAGGAAGATCATTGACTCTTCAGACTAGTGACCAAGTATTAATGGATGGAAAAGCATCATATAAGGAAGCACAATCTATTTTTATACCCTCCATTTTTGTTGTCTTTCCTCCGTGGACAGCTATGGCATTGCTGGCAGCACCAACGTGACTGGGGACCAGGTGAAGAAGCTGGACGTCCTGTCCAATGACCTGGTCATCAACATGATCAAGTCGTCCTTCTCCTCCTGTGTGCTGGTGTCAGAGGAGGATGAGAAGGCCATCATCGTGGAGCCAGACAAGAGAGTACGCACATCAGTTTATACTTGCACTGTGGAAACACTGCTCTTTCCTTCATCTCAAGTATTGTTGTTCCTGCAGACATTTAGACGGTTGTTCTTCTCATCCGACAGGGAAAATACATAGTCTGCTTTGACCCACTCGACGGCTCCTCAAACATCGATTGTCTCGTCTCCATTGGAACAATCTTTGCCATCTATAAAAAGGTAGGTGCAATAAGTTATACATTTTTTAAAAAATTTTCTTTTTTGTCCTGCCAGGTAGGCTGGCGGCTGAATCACAAACTCTAAATATTCATAAGTATGCATTTTCTCAAGTTAGATGAATAAAAAAAATCCTAAAAACATGTAAATACAGTCAAGCAAGATGGTGAAACAATAGAAAACATGAAAAATACACAACTGACCTACATAAAAACTCACTAGACAGACACTCACAAACAACACAAACTTAAAACTACATTCTCAAAAGATGTAGAGAGAAGTTTGCACTTACGTCCTCTTACACCTTTCTTTTTTATTCGTAAAAGCATTTCTTTGCACTTTTTTTTTAAACTGGTTTAAATTCGTACTTTGTTTTAGCTTCAGCTTACTCAGCCACATGAGAAGAGTGATGTAATGAAGTCATAAATTATCAGATATTGTTACAGATTAATTTACCAACGAATATATTACGTACTTATTTGACTGAGCGCAGCTTTGCCTGCTGTTTAAACATTAATGCGACTGCAATAATATCAAATACTATGATCCATAATAATCACGCACAGGGGCCATTTACTGCATACAGTACTACTAACTCCACCTGCCGGCTCTGCCTCAAAAGATATGTAGTTATGATGTAGTAACTGTGGGTATGCGCCACTCCAACAGAACAGGGACACGATCATCTTCTAAGTATCACAACAAGCTGATTATTCAGACCACAAATTCTGCCCGACATCATCCCTGAATGTCTTTCTCTCATTTGACGTTTTTCCACATGTTGTTCCACAGACCACAAATGATGAGCCATGTGAGAAGGACGCTCTGCAGCCTGGGAGACAAATCGTGGCGGCTGGTTATGCTCTGTACGGCAGCGCCACCATGATGGTCCTCTCCACTGGCCAAGGAGTCAACTGCTTCATGCTTGACCCTGTACGATAAATAACGTAACGGACAGCATCAAAATTGTTGTTTTGTCATTGCAAATTCTTTTGGTGGGTTACGTAAGTTTGTTTTTGTCACGATGGCCTGATATTTTTCTCATCTGTTCCTTCACATTTCGTTTCCCCAGGCGATCGGAGAGTTCATCCTCGTGGATCGCGACGTGAAGATTAAGAAAAAAGGGAAAATCTACAGCTTGAATGAAGGATACGCACAGCATTTTTATCCGGATGTGACGGAGTACCTTCAAAAGAAGAAATACCCAGAGGTAAAGTCTGCATATACAGCGTGTACTTTGTTTGATGATGTAGAATTGGGTGTCTTAGCGACAGTTAAAATTTTATTGTGTTAACTGATCTGATTTTGTGAAAGTTAAATCTTTGTGTCTCCAGGATGGTTCGGCTCCATACGGCAGTCGGTATGTTGGTTCCATGGTAGCTGATGTTCATCGTACTTTGGTGTATGGAGGCATCTTTTTATATCCTGCCAATGTGAAGAGTCCAAAGGGCAAGGTGAGGGAGAGAACAGTGTTATAAATAAACAAAAGTTTTGTTATTGTTTCAAATAATTCGTGTTGATGTCACATGTCACTTTTTTTGGGGGGGGGGCAAATATGCTTGTTTGCCATCCTCCACAATCCCAAGCAAGTCACCCCAATCTCCTCTGTGCTGCATTAGGGAGCTGAGACCTGCTAACTTATAGTTAGCTTAGCACAATGAATGGAAATGAATGGGAAGTGTTAGCAAACCTCTGATAGATCCTCATATCCTTCCTCAGATGGATCAGGTTCAGGATTTGGGTTTGTTCAGATGTGATCCTCTCTGACAAAGGGGGCCTTGATGAGTAACATCAGTTGTTCATCGCATGTTTTATTTTGTCGGCCAAAGAAACAAATGTAGCCTTTTTAGGTGCTGCGTCGAATCCCTACACCAAGTCATAGTCAGCTAATACATAGCTGTATTACTTTTTCTTTTTTTAAATTTTCTCTTTCTCATAAATTATTGAAGTACACAAACTTACTTATATTAATGCAGGCAAATGCTGTGTACTTTCCAGGACTTTTGAATGAAGTATGCTAACATTTCCCACCCACTACCATTCATTGCACTTAGCTAACAAGCTAAGAAAGGCTGTACATCTTATCTGGCTCTCGGGAAGATGGGGAAGATGCTGCTCTCTTGTATCTTGCTGTAAAGTCACTCGTCTTTGTGCTCCTCAGCTGAGGCTGCTGTATGAGTGCAACCCCATGGCCTTCATCATGGAACAGGCCGGAGGCTTGGCCACCACGGGATCTGTGAATGTCCTGGATATCCAGCCCACCAACATCCACCAGAGAGTCCCCGTGGTCCTGGGATCCCTGGATGATGTGCAGGAGTACATCTCCATCTATAAGAAGCACAACAAATGAGGTACACAGTTCTGCTGTGTGGCAACCTTACGGAGCCTCTAACAGGCTGACGTCTGGGACGGTTATTGACATGATTTTATTTACAGTTTATTTGACTTTAACCGGTCAAGTCTGGTGGCAAACAAGCAGGATCAAGAGCCAAAATGCTCTCAACTGATTACTTCAACTGCACTGACGATAGGAACCTCACTGGACTCCAGCCTCACTGTGCTTATTCAACTCTGTGTTACTTGTAATGACTGAACCTGCCTTTTTTTGTTTGTTTTTTTAAATAAAGACAAATTAAATATTCATCATCTTCACTGAGTCCATGAATTTCTGAGTTGAGGGATACATCCCCATGAAGGAAGACATTTTGATCGGAGAACTGCTGGTTTATTAACCACAATAATGATTGCACTGCTTCCTGAACAGTGGTTAATGTCAGCATGCTGATGTTAAAGCTAGAGTGTCACTTTTGTCTCCACCTTCTGGCAACGAGAATCATTACAAGCAACTGTTGACTCATGTTAATGTCGTAGGCTCCATTGTAACCTCCTCCGTAGTTTCTCAGCACATTTAATAACGTTTTTATAAGTGGCATTACTGCATTAGTCTGACTAAAAATGCACTTGTAAAATACGTGTACACGTGTTCGTCCAATTGACCTTTCACAAAATCCTGTCCCCAAATGGTATTTGTCCAATCAGCAACATCCTAGCAACCGTTACTAGTAAAAAATGTTTGACAAGCTGCTGACTTCCGACAAAACAGTAAAGCCATGTGCCTTTGAGTTATGTAGATCCGACAGTAGGTACCCCAAGAGTCTGGCTGGGGGAGTCGCGTTCTCTCCTGTCCCAAAGTCGAAAACACAACAGGAGCGGTGTCTACGGTGGATCTAACAGTGTGGACGGCCCCACTGCTAGCTGAGCGTCTCGAAAATATTTGCCACTATGTGTTTTCAGCCTTTATAGGAACGTGTGTGTGTGTGTGGGGGGGGCTATCCCAGCTGACATTGATCAAGAGGTAGGGTTCACCCTGGACGAGTCGTCAGTCCATTGCAGGGCCATCAGGAGCTCAGTATCCTGCTCAAGGATACATCGTCATGGTCACTGGGGGAAGCGAGGATCGAACCTGCAACCCTTCGGTTGCTGGATGGCCGGTCTGCCTCGCTGCCCCTGCTGAGCTTGTAAAAAAAACAAAGTAATTGCTGACTGCTTCTTCTCACCTTTTTCTTCAAGATCATGAACAACTTGCATTGCTTTCATTTCTTGTCTAATCTTCAACACCACAGCAGACAGTAGCTGAGCCAGGAATGTTTCAGGTTCGCCAACAATTAATGAGATATACACGCTCACTGAGAAAAACATCTCTGGTATCACAAAGGCCTCCTTCAGTCACAGCCTCCTCTGATATATTGAATTGTAGCTTTCAGCAATGAAAAAACAACCGTTTTTCAACGAAAAGTAATGTGTTTATTACATTACAACACAATCACAACACAATTGTGTTTATCATTGGCTGCTGCCTCTTGGAAACTTGGCATGAGAGTGCAAAAGCTAGTCTGAGAGCATAATGGAATGTTTCATTGCCTTACGCCACATTCAACCTCTGAATGTGAGAATATTGTATGTGAGTCATATGGTCAAATTATGTGAATTGATAGCAGATGTTTGATCAGAGTTGGGAGGCTCAGCGTTCTTGAAAGAAATCCAGTGATTTATGTATCTCTAGTGAACTGGACTCAATCCTTTTGCCCTGGTACTGAAAACGGAGCCGCTTCCTTTTTATTTAACGAGTGTTTGTCAATGTCGGCATAGAAGTACTGCTGTGCCCACACACACACACACACACACACACACCAGACATTACATACACACTTGTTTATTTCGATCCTGTTCCAACTGTGTATGATTATAGGTTACTGAATCAACATTCAGATTGTGCAGGAAAAGCAAAACCCAGCCAGTATAATTTTCCATTGCTACTGTGTGTGGCGTGTGTGGGTGTTTACTCAGTGAGCTTGTGTGCATGTGTGTGCGTGTGTGCATGTGTGTGTGGGTGTGTGTCTGCAAATGCATGAAAGACGAGATGAAGTGACATATGCTGGCTTGAACATCTTGCAATGAGTATTAGTAAAACATTTAAAGGCTGCTGTTGAAGGTTTGCATTTTTACGGACGAACACTGGCTATCGGTTTGTTGCTGAGTAGCTGAGTGATCGAGATGGAGCGACGACCAGCGTGGCAGCGAGGAAAAGCTCTCCTCCTACTGGGAGGATGAAGGCAAATGTGTGTGTCCGCGGCGGGCTGCCAGTGATTCTTCCGCCTGCCTGCTGAGAATGGCTGCAGCACCCCCGCAGGAGCGCATAACTCAACAACATGTATGTAATTACTTTAAGGCAAATTACTGCTTACGAACAATAAAATCTTCGGTCTTAAATTTGTCATTGATGGCATACGATCTGAAGTGTGTCGATTACGAAAGCTCCAAGTCGTTAATCTTTGATTAGATACAGAATCAATGACATTTCCTGGACGCGAATGTTCTTAAAACTGCTGGTATTTTCTTTGAATGCCGCAAGCTAGCCTGTGAAAGTGTGAACATGAGTTGCAGGGTGTCGAATTCGCTCTGATCAAATTAAGCGTTGGTGATCATTTCTATCAAACTCGTGCTTGGAAGTGCTAATTGGTGCGTTATCAAATTGCACTGCAGAAAATAACAGATGGGCATTTAACACACTGACCACCTTTGTGAGAAATCGGACACCATTTTCAATCAATCCTTGCTTTGGGGTGCTTAAGGAACATTTCAGTTACCCCCAGAGGACATTTATTACAGCTGCTTGCGTCACTCTGCTGGTTTGCCTCAGACAAAAGTAATCAGATTGAAATAATACAATACGATGATTGATGCCTCCCTGCTTTGTTCCCTCTTTTTTTTAAAAACCAGGACAGGTCAGTGCCTGCTGTTTTCTGGCGACGCTGTTGAGAGGACGCCTGATATCCAGCCAAGTCCAGACAGGCTGTGTTTACCTTGCACTCTCATGAGGAGTGTTAAAGCAGTGGGTCTGCGGTGTGCCTTCGCAGCTGACAGCTCTCTCAATCAGCAATCCCTCCTATCGCTGCAGCCCAAATCTGTCATGCTGGTGCTGGATGCAGAAGAAGATCAAAAAAAGAAAACCGAGCCATCAGTTTTTGTTGATGCTGGCAGATTAAAATATCTCTGCAACTACTTTACCGCCCTTTTATTTTAGTACTACTATGACTTAAACATCTGTGTTATTTGTTTTATGAGGGGGAGTGCCCATTGATTGAGGGGCGGGGCCATGGGCTCTGCGTCACAAAATCTCTGTGACAAACTCTTAATCTGAGTCATTCTGACCCTACACCCTCAAATCCTAGACTTCAAACTCATCCCTGGACTGGCAGCACCAGCAGGGTGCACATGCAGGGTTTCATGATGCTCAGATGAAGTTTTTAAGAGTTAGTCCTGTCCACTCAGCTCCATGAAACATCTCATTAAATATAAAATAGTCTGTCATAAATGTCGTGTGTCGAGTGTTCAGGTTTGCTCTGTCCTGTAAAGTAACACCAACTTTGACACGCTCCCACAAACACTTCCAAACACCAAAGCCTTAAAACCACTCAATAAATCAAATTCTCCTGGGTTCACTGTGTTATTTTTGACTGGCCTCCCTGTCCTCTCCCCGGGTCCGTGGGAAGTCCATCATCTTTTGCTGTTGTTCATGTCCTTGGTGTTGCTGCTGGCTTGAGCACAACTCTATGAAGCAACCGAATGTTCTGCCGCTGGGTACAACGGCACACATAGTTTCTCTTGTTGCTGCTCATTAAATAGCTGTTATTTTTCAGGTATTCCGGCAACGCCTTTGCTTTAAAATCTCCCCTCCACGCATTCATTCAGCTTCCCAATTTGTTTTTTAGGAAACTTCGACTTGTGTAATCGTAGGACTTGGCAAAATCTTGGTCCCCAGCTGCAGCATATTGTGGTACTGAACCTCAGACGAAGACATCTTCCAAAGTTTTGATGACAACTTCTGCGGTTAACAACTTAACCTTGACGACTGATGAATCAAGGGGCATCGACCACTGAAATGTAGATGTTTCCCCAGAGGATCACGGACCTTCGTGGCTCTCTGTGTGGTTTCCTGTGCTGTGTACAGATTTCACAATACATCACCGGTCTTTGGATTTTGAACCGACAGTCCTGGCCACCATACAGCCTGACGTGCTCTTGCTCGGTATTTCCCAATGCCCTGGTGGCCCTGGTGGAGAAGTTCCAGCACCTCCTGTCTCATGGATGAGGGCATGACAATTCTTTGTCCATTAAGCAGCATTTTCCTGTCTCTCTCTGCCCAGTACGGTGCCAGCTCCTGCAGGAGGGTTTTTCTCTTTGACTACTCCGTCTGGCAGAGCTGAGTGACCTACATACAAACATCATCAGCTCTCTGTTCCCTGATGATCTGTTGGAGTCTTTGTTCTGTGACAGGAAGGCCGACACGTCCATTCACAAAGACTTGGGCCTACTGTTCCATATCCAGCTCTTCTTGTGTAGGGTGATCTTGGACAGGAGCCTGTAACAAAGACTCCTCTGCAATATGTCACATATGCACCTCAGCATCCATAGGCGAAACATTGCTGTCTTTTGGGGGGGGGGGGGGGGGTGTCATGGGTCACCCAATGCCTTAGAGCCAAGGCTCAGTGCCAGGATTTCAACTTTGGGTGGGCCAAATTAGTTTGGCTGGGCTTCAGTTACAGAAATATGCCGTTCTTTAATGTATTCCAACTGGTTGTCTCGAGACAAAAAAGGGCGTCATGTGGTGACGGGTTGAGAATGACATTTTTCAATGCAGCAATCAATTTTTTATGCCTAAAACAATCAGTATTTATTTCAACAGATTATGTGTCTGCAATATAGTAGTAAACGGTGAAAAATCTACTAACTGTATACGTATTTGGCCACTGACTTCCATTATAAACAAGAGTCATTCTGCCAGGTTGTGTACCATTAAAGGGATTTAGCAACTCAGCCGTCAGCACATATTAAATGTACAGCTCACCTTCTTGTTTAACTCCTCTGCATGCCTTTTCTCAGCTCGGTGACAGCGCGCAGACCCAGAGGGCCTGTGTTTAAATTAAATATAAACTCTGTATTGCAGACCACCCTGAGTGGAGCTAAGTGCTAATCCAAATACAGCCTCCACTTTCATCCAGAGAGGACCCATATTTGTACCTGATTCTTAATGCATCTCCATCCCGGAGCCCATACGCCCCCCTACCCGAGAATGCAGGAGGTAACACTCAGAACATGGAAAAGTTTCCTTAGTGCCTCCACATCACAAGACCACATTTCATATTTCCATAAGCACATAAAATTCGCACTGACATCTGAGTGACTCCAGTACAATATGAGAACCATCACTTAAGTCTCTGGTTAACCAAAGCCTTTCTGTCACTTGAGTGAAAACTCTTGAAAGGACTGATGTAAGTGAGGTCAAGCTGGAGGGGAGAAACTGATACTGAAATCTGGAGGACTGAAAAGTGCACTATTTTGTCCAAACTAACGTTACTAGGCAACACTGATGTACTGAGCTGGTCCAAAACATTCTCTCTGATGTACCTTAATTGCAGAAATCATTAAATGTTCATTTGCTCATGTTTACGGAGCCCAGGAGTTGCCAGGGAGAGAACTTTCTCTCGCGGGCAAAGAGAAAAACATGAAAGATTTTGAAGCCACAAGATATAACTTGTGAGATACAAAATAACTAAACTGAAGGAAGAAATCTGACTGGTCGATAACTTTCTAATTTCTCATCGTAGTTTATGAATTTTGGGCCATTCCTCTTTCAGTTCAAGGAAAGACTCCTTTCAGAAGTTACCATCACTTTTTCGTGTGTTGCAAGAACACAAGCTGACAGTGAACAAGCATAAAATGAACCTCAAAATAATCTTCTACAACTATGTGCGGGCAGAATCTACATCCTCCAAGAAAACCAGTCAACATCGATAGTATTTTGGGGGTATTTCTTTAAGGAAGTGGGGAAAAGTTCCCCCTGGATAACTTGATTTATATTATGTTGTCAGAGATGGGGACAGTTGGACCGGACCACCACCAGTGCTGCGCCTGTCAAAGGGTGTTGTGTTTGGATGAAAAGCATGCATGTGGATAGTGTCACTGCACACAAGTCCACTTGAGCTCCGACCACCAGACTCATAAGCTTGCAGTGAGTGTTCCTGATAGGATTTGTGTGTGTCAGGGTACAGAAAAATACTCGGTTACGGTTCGGGAAACGTTGTGGTTTGGGTTAAAGCTGTGAAATGTAGCGTGTAAACAGATTCAAATGGGACTTGAACACTAGTCTCTGCTGCAGTGTCCAGCACCCAACCACCTCCCAACCAGTGCGCCGTTGTTGAGCCAGGAAATTTATGTGCCCATCACAAAGAAAAGGTCCTAATACACGTACCTTTGGTGTTGCTTCCGTGGTGCGTCGGGTCTGTGCCTCAGCCTCATCATGTTACCTACACCACAAACAAGCATTTATACCTCTAAAGAGGTCAGGGTTTTGTTGGCCTGCTTCACCATGGCTGCGCTGACGACAAATGGTGGCGCCTGAGAAAGCGCAAGTAGTCCCAGCAGTTTGAGCTAATAAATACAGAGGAACAATTTTGTTTACTGAAACAAATACAAGGCTGAAAAAGAGGTCAGATTGGAGATGGAGAGGATGTGGAAATATGTAGGAGGAAATGTGATGTTACAGGAGGCGGACAGCACACAGCTGTCGTGGTTCCTGAAGCGCACGAATCAAGCTTCAGACTTGTTTATGTGAGATCAGTCTGGTTTTTGCGCCTCAGCTTTGAAACACCTTCAAACATGTCACTTTAGAGGGTGGATCGTGTTGCAGCAAACAGGCTCCCTGTTTGCTGGTTCAGGCTAAGCCAAGCTTGTTGTTGCTAGCCTCATATTTACCTCCCAAATACGAGAGTGGTACTGATCTCATCACTCACCTCTCGGCAACAAAAAGGGAAAAGAAAAGGCCTGAATCCCAAAGTGTTGGGCTTCAGTCTGAGGCTGGTTTCTTGAACGTTTCAGGATTTTACGTTCAAGTTCTTGCGACTCAAATGTTTGCGAATAGCTACAATATTGAGATGATTTGTGTGTATTTGATTGATTCCCTGGCTGCATGAGCAGTTTCATATTCGCAGGCCAAAATAACAATTTGCGCTAGTTCCTCCAGAGAGACCAAGAGTTGAGTCGTTCAGTCATTCTGTCAGCTCTCGATCGTCGTTGTCCTCCTTCCAGGTTTCTTCTTAAGCCCTGTAAACAAAGGCCTCTCTGTGTCAAGGTTTTGTGGCTTATCTGTCTCTGAACAGTTATTTCCTCTTGAGAAGATACGTGATCAGAGTTTGGAGAGAGGAGGAGAGGTCACATTTCAAACAAAAACCAAAACCCCTGACTTCCCCATAGCGTCTTTGTCTTCTGAAATAGCTCCACACCTCCCCGATACCCTCAGTGGAAGGAGCTGCTCAACCTCTTTGTGCTGAAGAGAAAATGGCTCTCTTATCTTCTTCTGATGTTACCAGTATGACAGAGTACTTCTACACGACAGGCTGCGAAGGATTTCTTTTGTTCCTTACAATACAGGTTTTCCTGCGTGTGTCATTAATCTGCTCTGCACTCATCAATCACACGTCTCCTGTTGCGATGGCAGAACCAGCATCGCCCTCTGTGTTATCATGTGTGAAAAACTTCATTGGTTCTTCACCAAAATCCTTAAAAGTGGTTTGTTGTCATTAACTTCATCCTCCAAACAAACAGCAGGCAGCCTGCTCCTATTTTAGTCGATCCGCTGTTGGTTCCGTGCGAAACTTAACAATAATCAGTGAGTAGAAGGGCTAAAATACACAAATTTGACCGAATTGTTGACGGAGGCCTGCGCTCTCCACATTCCTCTCTGTCAGTGGAACTATGCAAAAATACTGATTCGAGTTTCATGAAACTGCACTGAGGTCAGTCAAAGCACAACTCCATTACGTTTTGGGGCAGTTCCATTACCGAGAACCACTTGTGCTTGTTTTAATAACCAGAATGAGCTCTACAGAGTGTCTTTTTTATTTTGTTTTCGGACCAAAAATATTTGTATAAAGCCTTTAAGAGAAACTATCGCTACCACAAGCTTGTCGATACATTATCCAGCTGCACTGCCAATCCCGGCGTTAACCTGTTCCATATAGAAAGCCAATGGAATCTAAAAGTCTTGGAAAAACCATTATAACACAACTTTCGCCTGCCTGCTCGTTCTCAAATCACCATGTCTCAAAGTTTTGACTTCCCAATTATAACTTCCCAAGTTCTCTTGGCTACTTTACACCCAGACTGACCCACGTCTGAACTTGTGGCTTTGTTCTTTTTTTCTAATTTCAAAGTCAAGCTATTTTCATACTTCTTGACTTCCCCCAGAGGGACACACTTGGCCCCAAAAATAAGTCGTTGACTTACACGCATTAAATACATGCACTGGTCTCCCTCTCCTCCAGGGGCCGGCAACCTTAAACACTCAAAGTGCCTTTTGGACCTTATTACTATAGAAAAGATGACATCGGGAGCCACCAAACCCAGATAACACTGCATGCATTGTTGTTTTTAGCCTTATGAAATCAATGAACTGCTACCAAGAAAACGAACTTTTATTTCTACGCGCAACGGAAACATTTTTTTTTTCAGAAACTCTTTTCTTGGATTTATTCATAGTTGGGCTGCCTTGGATCACAAAGTTAAAGAAATTGCGTGCAGACGGATTTCGCACAACGGCGATTGTAAGGAGTAGCTTGCAAGTCAAGAAACTGACTGCTTTTTATTTTGATCCCACAAGATCGCCATAACCTTCAAATTTAGATTTACATTAAAAAAAACAACAACTGACGAATTGAAATGGAATAAATTTAAATCAAATACTCATTATTTACTTTCCAAAGCCAAGCCAGGGTCTACTCTTCTCACAACCTTGTAAGTTGTGTTTTTCAGAAAGCGTCGGGTTCAGGACTTGTGTCGTATCTGACTGGACATTTATTGTTTAGCTTCATTTTATGATTTGTCTGGTGAACACGTTGATACGACAGTGGTCTGATGGTGTGGTCTAACGTCACAAGCTTGTCGAAATCGATGCTTGTGGACGGTGACAGTCCCGTGTTCCCGTACGGTCGCAGCATGAACGCCAGCCTTTCCTGTACACGAGTTCTCAGGTTCTATTTGAAGGCATCGCACCTCAACTTTGTTTTCTGTCCGGTTGCCCCGTCTCAAATGCCAACGTTGTCGACAAAATCCTAAGACATTTCAATGCGAAATGGGACTACAAAGCAGTCGTTGGAAACAGACGATGCATTCAGGTGATTGTGGTGGTTTGTTTTTAGCCTAATATTTGCCTCTAACGTCAAATCAATACAAGCGGCGTTCATTTATAAAGAGTTTCTTGTTGAATTTTAAAAAAAAAAGGTAATTCTCATCAACGTTTATTTTTCACAGATTTAATTTTTAATTTTTTTTGGGGGGGGGGCAACAATCCCAAGTTCATTGTTAAATGTCAATGCTAACTTTCATGTCGGCTCATGAAAATATGTCATCCCTGTGGCCTTTAGTCTGCACGAAAGTAGAAGCCCAACAGACCAAGAAACTTTAGCAGAATCTCCCCTCCAGGTGATGTAATCCTTGTACGGCGCCATTTTAGCTCTATATTAATAACATGACGAAGCACAAGCCATGAAAAAGTTTTACTTATGTTTTCAAGAAAAACAAAGGCTGTGAATTCCTGTTTTTCATGTCAAAAGAATGAGGAACAGAACAGTTTAAGACAGGCGTCTGAGAAGTTTCCATGAACCGCAGAAAAATTAAAAAATGCAGGCAGAAAAACATTTGGCAGCTTTTTTAATATTGACTCAATTTCCTCCCTCTCCTCTGTCTCGGCCTCTCTCCGGGCTTGGAAGCACTTGAATACAAAGCTCAGTGAATTGTTCTGGCATAGCAGCTTGTATGTAATGACTTCTGACAGCAGTGGAGACAAACTGAAGAGCACGTCTGTCTCCGCATGAGTATTTCCAAATCTACTTTCGGGAACCGCATTCCAATTCTGGAAACGCTATTATATGCAAGTCGCCATGAACAACCGCATGTAGGCAACAGGATGCATATCGTCGGGCACTCGTTTGAAATAAACACTGAACCAAATGACACCGGCCTTGTATTTGTCTGGGTTTATCAGGAGAATCAGACGTAAGAGTGAGACTGTAAGTGATGTGTTTGGGTAATTTAAGAGGTACAGTTCGGGGGGGGAGAGCAGCTGCCTGCTCCATCAGAACTGAATCTGGCCCTTGTTCTTATCTGGCTGCCGTCCAACACTGATGAGATTTTGCTTCTGCTATGCATTATGGACTCCTTAAAAGTGAAACGCAAGAGTGTGTGTTTTTTCTCTTGTTCTCGGACGTTAAGAAGAACGTTTCAGACGGGCATTTTGCAATCGGAATGCCAGGCTTCCAAATTTAGCGGTTGCCCAACTTTGCACAAAAAAGTAAACACCATGTTTAATGGAAGTGCCCGCTGCAGAAACGCGGCGGCCGCGTCCACCTCTGATAAGTGTTGTCTTTGGCTTTAGTGGTCCGGGCTGATGTCAGGTTCTTTGTAGTTAATGGAGACCCTTGAGGAGTTCTCCATTTGGGTTTTCTCTTGCTGCCACTTTGAAGTTGCTCTCATCCGCAGTCGGCCTGCTCCTCTGGTATGCCAGCTGGATGAGGGGAAGGGGGTGGTGGTGGTGGTGGTGGTGGTGGGGGGGGGGGGGGGTTTGGGGGGTTGGCTGAGAACTCTTCTGCACTTGTCTTGACTCCTCTAATCTCTCTAATTGGAATACGGGATCCGAGGGGGTCCCCTGAGAGCTGCCACATCTTTGTGGTCATGGTGCAGTGACATGATGAACAGCGTTTTGTTCCGTTGCCCTCCAGGTCCCTCGTCTTGACACGGTGAGGAGGGAGTAAACAGTTGTTGACGCGGTGTGTGACTGCAGTTCCTCTTCACACTCTTTTCCTTGTCATGAAGTAACCTTTTACCAAAAGGTCACGCCCTGGCGAATCAGGCTTTCACACCGTTGTAGGTTCACGCAGCATGAAACAGCCAAATGTCATCTTTTTCCTCCTCCCTTTCAAATCACGTTAAAACTCTTGGTAATTTCCCAGCTCGGGATCTGGAAATCATAGGTCTCAAACCTCAGTGTTTTCATTTATCAGTGCAAACACGTCTGCACAGTGCTCATGACGTCATGCACTCCTGCTCAATGCTCCCCTGGATGGAGGGAAGGGATCTATCTATCTGTTCATTCTATTCCTATCTATATCCTGTCCTGTCCATCTATAAATAGAATAATAGAGAATAAAATGAAGTGTGCAAAAAAAATAAACCAAATATAAATATAGAAAAATTAAGAAAAAAAACACATCTGTGTAATTTTTGTTAACCCATAAAAAAAACATAGATTAAACTCCTCAGAAGGTCCCACGCTTTTTTAAAAGAAGGTGATATAAAGTAGGCTACGGTTGTAGGAAGTTTCCTTCCCTTTGCTTACGTCACTGCCCTCATGTGACGACGAGTCACTACCGTTTATCGGTCCAATCGGACGCGGTTCTTCTCAGTAACCTCGCCGGCCCTCCTCTTCACAACATCCCTGGCTGGAGTGGATGCGGGTTGGACGTGCGGGAGAATGAGAAGAACAACATCGTTACACTTGGGGAGAGTTTTTGGAAACTTGTTCTTTCTGTCTGTGTGTGTGTGTGTGTGTGTGTGTTTTTATGTGATCTGAAGGACTGACGTAGCGAAAACGGAGCGACATGAAGCCTGTCAGATCTTAGAGGGATTTCCATTCTGTTTTTAAATGTTCCACAGCGACTTCAAGCCACCAACTATAACATGATATGAAACCTCCGAGGTCTGAGTCGCTTCTGACGCGCTGTGATGGATCACCACTTGTCCTGAACACTCCTTCCTCCTGGAAATGGCAAGTCGTGCCACATTGATGGCGCGGACACCGGTTTTGGTCATCACCCTGATTATTGGTCTCTGTATCGGGTCTCCTAACCACAGCCGTCGGCTGGTCTGCTGGAAAGCCATCCTCAAGTGCCACGGAGAGCCGGAGTGCCATTACGCGTATGACCAGTATGTTTATGCCTGCGCTTCTGTCATCAGCGGGGAACGTAAGAAGTGTCCCAGTCACTGCATCTCCTCTCTCATTCAGCTCAACCTAACCCAGAGTGGCCCGGCTCTGGAGGACTGCGACTGCGCCCTGGACCCGGTCTGCAGGAGTACCAAGCAAGCCATCGAGCCGTGCCTACCGCGGACCAGCACCATGGGCTGCACCGAGGCCCGGCGCCAGTGCGAGGAGGATCCGTCTTGCAGCTCTGCTATGAGGGATTATTTATTTCACTGTCGAAAACTTTTCGGAGGAGAAAGGTGCTCGGATTCGTGCCGCAGAGTGATAGCGAACATGCGCACCATCCCGAAGGCGCAGCAGCTGGATACGTGCGTGTGCGACGGCACCGAGAGGAACATATGCGAGTACATCAAAGTCAGCATGAAAACTTTCTGCTCTGACCCCAGCGACAGGTTCGCAGGCAGCGGTTTCTCAGACTCAGAGGAGGATTGTGAGGACGATTGCATCGATCAGGATTATTATCCTGCTGAGGAAAACTCAAGCGGCGCCCCACTTGGTCAGAACCTCTTGAGTCTCCTGACCACCATCTTAGTTTTAACCAGATTCATCTGAAACTGCAGCCTTGTGCCCAGTGCACGGAAATCTCTTCAGAACGTGGAACTCAACAGATCTGTAACGAGGTTATAAACTCATGTAGCTCATTTGGTTTTGCTCCGCATTCAAAAATGTTGAAGTTAAAGGAGCCTATTTTTGTATGTCAGCGATATAAAGATAAAATGTACAGTATATTGTAAAAGTATTTGTTGTCAAAGTATTATATCAAGGATAAGAGATTTGCACTGTATGAATAGAAGATTAGAAATCCTGGTTTATTCATCATTATGTGACTTTATCGGGCTGTGAAAGTTGGCCAGCTGTGCAGAGACTTTCTCTACGACCTCTTGATTTAAAAAAAGAAATAGAAAAAAGTATGATGTGAGCTGTCGAAGGTCATTTCCGAAATGTAGCCGAGTGATACATTTGACCCTGGATGTTTGCTTTAGGTTTTAAAGTGTTAATTCTTGTCCAGACAGTGAAAGGTAAACGCCTCCTGTTGGGGATTTGGGGCTCACATGGAGCCAAGAAACTCCTGATCAGTTTGTTTACTCTCACCCTCCATTTGTTTGTTTGAATTCTTCACAAAGACGCTGCGAGATGCCAGGGTGAGCGGTCGAGTGTGAGTGGCCATCGGGAACACACTCCTCTGAATGTACGCGCACACTAAATAAATAAGAGTTTGGGTTTTTATTCCTTTAAATGATTCCCTAAGAGGTGGTGTCTGTTTTTGGATGCAGGCTTCTAGTAACATCTGTCACTATTAACTTTGAGATCAAGGTTTGTTTTTATTCATCTCTCATTAAAGGAGACAGACTGAGGTGTAGAAACGTGATTGGAGTTATTGGGTTTGAGTTTCTATGCAAAAAAAAAAAAGAAACTTAAAATCGGATCTTGGCTTGAAACAAGAGGTTGAATCTTTTCCACCAGTTTATCGCACCTTTGCAGCACAAATCTAAGGGATTTGTTATTAAAGGCAGGGCATTAAAGATGTTGCACGTAACATTTCCGTACACAAGTTTCTAAAAAATAAAAAAGCCTGACACAGATATAGCTGTAAAAAAATATCCTGCCATTACCACACTTGTTGATAAAGTAAATGCAGCTTTATACACGCAATGACGTGTAACAGTACCGCAATCTTCCTGATGTCAAACAGCTGCATAAATCCGTAATTTTATTCAATGCAAAATCAAATCTCCTTCAAGAAGTTCCATATCTAAAGCTATTCAAGCTATTTCATTAGAACCACACATAGCATGACATGTCGTCTCTGCTTGAGTCCCAAAAGCCTATTTTTCTTTCTGCTGCAGGTGTTCTGAGCCTGCGAAGTTATTTTTCTCCTCCTGTACAACCTATAAACAGCTACCGTTTAGTTTGAAGCTAATTGTAAACCTCCTAAAAACATCAGTTTACAAAACTCTCGAATGTATCATTCTGCAAAATGGCATCTTCTTTATCCTGCTGCACGCTTACTGTAGTTGTCCGAAGATTTTATGTAGTCACGATGTAAGTTGACGTTTTGGGGCGCTTTTGCTGTTGCTCACCATAAGTCACCATTAGCTTCAAGCTAAATCTGTAACTGGCTTTTGCTGCACTCTGAAGTCACAAATAAATAATAAGAGGAAGGAAAAAAACACCTTTGGTGGGCTCAAGACACCAACTTGTTCGTGTTTCAAAGTTTAAAAAAAACACAGTTTTGGGGTGAAGTATTGCTGTGAGGGTCCTGAAACCAACAATTCCTCTCCAGGTTCAGTTCTGTGGAAAAAAAAAAACAAAAAAAAAAGACATTCCATTTTTTAAAATGTCATTAATTTACAATTTTGTTTTCACAAAAGCGAGCGATGGAAACAAAGTTCGTATAAACCTGCTAGTGAAAGCTTCATAAACAGTCCTGAAGTACCCACAAGTACTCAGTGGGTTCACCATAACAGTTTTTCTTCAGATTCTAACATGCAGTACTTTCATAACTTGTCCCACGCAATGAGAATTCAGAATTCCGAACGTAATCTTCGATCAGTGATGCATCTGTCTATTTACATGCTTCGTGTTATTAGTCTGTCCACTGACAAAAAAACGCCAGCGTCCCCTCCTTCACTCGTGATAATGGGTCGTGAAACCATTGAGGGCGGCCATGTTGCTTTTCAAGGAGAAGAGATAGGCCCTCCAGCCCATTGATTGGAAGAGAAGTCGAGTGGCACATCTATTATGGGACTGCAAAACACACAATGGTGCAGCAGCACAATGAAGGGGCACTTCATTCACTGTGTTCCTCTGACAGCCTTTCAGGGAGTGGGGGAGCATGACGAGACAGCCGTCCCGGAGGAAGACACAGGAGTTATGTGAGAAAGTTCATTCGTGGCTTGTTTGAAACTCTTTCTGCTATTCGGAGTTGAACTCGCGCTGGGATATCTTTCCCTCTGTTTCAAGATCCGTCTGACCTGCAGAGCTTCCGTAGAGTCTTGAATCCATCCTGAATCACAGATCAAACAACAGCAGTGACTGTCAAACGCACTGATGTGCTGCAGGCATTTCTGGGTCTTTGTCAGGAGATGCAAGAGCTGGCCACTGTGACTTTAAGAAAGCAGGCCTCTGCTCCAACCATTAATAATTGTAATGCCTTTTTATTATTGTAGAGGATAATAAAGGATATGGGGCCCCCAGAAGATACTCGGCCCTGAAATGTTTTGAATTAACTTTTGGCACGAAAGGAAAATAGGAATGTTGTTTTTTGGGTTTGTTTTTTTTTGTGCAGAAGTAGAAAAGAGTCAACCGGGACTTTTGGTGTGGACCTCATTAAAACTGCCTCATCACAACTCGACTTGGCCGGCCTTGGTCTGCCCTCCGCTCCAGAAATTCTTCATCCTCTAGGTTACATGAAGGGAAATGTGAGGGGTTCAGTTTGGTTTTTAAACAAAGTCTCTACCACTGGGCCTCACTCACGAAATGCATGAATGTGTTAGGACTTCTTCTTCTTTCTTTTTTTTTAACCCTCAATTTAGTCTCACAGACAGGAAGCAAAGCCTGATGGTTCATTTGTAACTCTTGACTTCTCCAGAATAGATACACAATAGATGTCACTAGCAAAGAGTCAGGCTTTGCTTCCTGTCTGTAAGACACTATCGAGGGTTGAGAAAGACCTAAATTTGTGTAAGAAGATATCACCAACGACGTCGTCCTGCCTGCAACATGCTACGAGGTTTGGATTGTAGTTTAGGAAGCCTTCTTTTCAAGTCAAGAGATTCTTGACTTGAAAATCACTGTTGGAAAATGATATTTTATGAGCGTATCAATACATGTGAGGCCTGGTTGGCGTTGGAGCGATGGTGGTATCAACCACCACCTCTACCTGCTGACCCTGATGAGGACTTTCTAAAATATCCTCCAACCCACGCAGCTGTGTAAGTCATTCTGCAGGAAACAGGGAGCCAACACACATCAGCAGTGACACAAAAGCAACAGCTATCAACAAATTCCATCAAAACAGCCGGGAAAATGCATTGAAGCAGACGTCTCCAGTTGGCAGCCTAACATATTCACAGCTCCCTCCACCTGTGTACGGATTTTATCCCATTTTAATAACGTCATGGGACATCCTACAATTCTGTGGCCATAATTACTATGACCACCAGATGGCACCAGGCATGTCTACATAAAATTGTGGATTATTTTCATCGCTTTTATTCATGCCCTACCTGCTCGTCATTCTATGTAGCACAAGAAGTGAATTTCTCGAGTTTTAACAACAACAATCTATTAACCAGGATATATTTTTTTTTTGGAGTTGTAATTTGTTGCACTTAAGTCACTCCAGCGCGTGGTTTTAACGCATGAGGTGCCGCCGCAGCACCGTGCAGTGTCAAAAGGCTGTGGGCAGTTCAAGCGTGTAGTGTGTGCTGGATTGACTGCTGCGATGACAGGTAACAATTTGACCGGTTCAGCTCACGCGATGCGTGGACAACTCATCGATTTGGTGCCAGCTTCCTGACGCATCAACAGTTTCAAAACATGGATGAAATGTTCTAGCTGTGTTGCGAGCAACCGAGTGACAACTGCACCACAGGAATGTCCAGACTGTTACGACATAGCGATTCGTGTGACGAATATCTGAGTCGCCCACGGTTGCAGACAAATCAATTATTTGGGGTCTCCTGTCCTTCAGCCAGGTCAGCATAAAGCCGGCAGTCAAATAACTGTTCCGCGTAGGTTCCCAGTGGAACACTGCAAAACATTTTTAAAACTGCTGCTGCCACCAGACGGACTCTTTCCTGTTGAGGTTATTTTGAAACTCCCAGTCCTGGAATGAAAAAAGGCCGCTTCTAATTCAGTTATACGCCTCATGTGAACCCAAAGAGACACTGAGCAAAAGAAGAAGAAGAAGAATGAAGCAGAAGAACAGGTTAAATTGTCTGTTGAATGTGAGCGTTGCTACCTCTCTTTTTTTGTTTCTAACGACGGAACGTGTAATCATGTGTTTATGCCTGATCGAGTGAAACTGCGACACGTGAACGTCAGCAGGGGTTTTAACCGGCAGAGCATTTGGTGCAGTCCGATACCTCCTACCTAGAACCACAAATTTGAGTTCAGTGGTTAAAATTTTGATTCAAACAAAGAAAGAATGTATAAACACACTTAGACAAACTAAACAAAGTTGGGAAAAGCAAAGTAAAGCGAACAAACCCTGGTGACCCACAACAATTGGATTCGAGGGGCTGGGGGGGGGGGGGTTGGACTCGGGGAAGTATCCTGGACTTTTAGAGAGGTGGGAAAGGTGGAGGAGGGGTTGATTTATGATGAGGGATAATGGGGGAAGGGGCTTGTTTGGGAGCGAGGGGCTGTGCTGGGTTGAATGTCAGGGACTTTAACCCCCCTCCCCGCATAGTGATGCAAAGAGGGAATATTTAATCCCCCAATCAGGTTTTCCAGAGCTCTCTCTGTCCAGGATGGCCCCCCCCCCCCCTCCCTGCAGCCCATCTAAAGGGCGATGGTGCAGCATTTAACAGAGTGAGAGAAGAACGTGTGTGTGTGTGTGGGGGGGGGGCAAAACATGGCTGACAAGGGACATAACTTCATTTCCACGGTGCTGGGACAGCTGTGTGGAGTAATCGGCCATGGCAGCCCTCTAAAACTTCAATGCCTTTAGTGACCCAGGGAAATGGGGAGGGGACGGCTCCAACTGTGCCCAGGCATTTAGGAGCGTAAGGGGGCTCCTTTCACACCCTTTGAAGGGCTTTTGTCAGAAATATATTCCTCACCTCTTCCTCGCTGAAACCACGGAAATGTGTTTATGAGAAGATAACAATGGCTCGTATGTTTGAGAGCAAAATTGGAATACGGTCTCTAAAAGCTTGGAGCAAAGTTGAGAAAGCCGGTTTTATAATTGAAAATAAATCCACGTTCCTTTATTGCTGGTGAGGTTTTTTTTGTTGGTTTTTTTTTGGTTTTTTTCTGGAAACCTGCTTTTACAAAGGTTGAACACTACCTCAGATGTTCTCCAAAGCAGTACAACAACTGCACGGCAGAAAATGTGCATTTGGTTATTTCTCATCAGTAAATTTACAGTTTTAATTAAAATTTTCCTTCACATATTTACACTGAATATTCATGAGTTGCTGTTTTTAAAAAAAAAAAAAAAAATCTGTCATACACCGTATCTGGACATTTTCATCAACACCTGATGCAAAATACAGTTTCATTCAGCAAACTAACATGTTGAGTTACATGATCTATAGATTTTTTTTTAAATTTAATAACAGGAAAGCAAAGTCAGGTGATTTTACAGCGAAACCAAACATCTAGGCTTTTTGTCTTATTTTTATTTTCGTGCTTCTATCCGCAACATTGCGGAAAAACAAAGATCTTGTTGAGTGTTTTACAGGAAACCCTCATTTTTAGGACATTAGATATGAAATGCTGTATATTTTTAGGGCTAAAGCTTTTGAATGTCCACTTTCACTTTTGTATGAATAAATGTGAGTAAACTGTGCAGTCCATCGATGTTGAGGGGTTCATTATTTTGTGCTAAGTGCTCTGTTGAAGACTGAAGAAAGAACAAAACATTTTAGACTAAGATAATGGCTCGAGGCCGGGTTGCTGTCTGGACTGAATGGGGTCTCCCTGGAGCTCAATAAGGTCCCTACGTTTTACTCCATTATGCTGACATCCTAAAGGCCAGGGGCCACCACCCCCAGTGGTTACCTCTCAAGTATGCATTCATCAACCCCCCCCCTACACACACACACACACACACACACACACACACACACACACACACACACACACACACACTCACACACTCTCTTTTAGACTTCAACTCCTTTCTCTTTTTACGTGATGACAGGAGGTAGTATTCCCAGAAAGCTTCTGGTGCCAGAGCTTTTATTAAACTATGAGAACTGTGTTAATTATTAGTATTTCGTGACACTTCGCCTCCTGACAGGCAGAAGAGGAAAACCTGCAGCCCTCACGTCCGTGCGCATTCCTGACTGTTGTGCAAGGCTGCAGCGGTACACGCTGTCTCGCTGGCTGGCTGTTTGCTTAACACGGCCGTCTCTGGCACAAGGATCTCCAGTGGAGCCTGCTGTTTCGGTGTTAAGTGGCCAAGTTTCAAAATCCAAAAGCAAACATGAACACAAAGGCCATGAAGCTATAAGCACATATGACAGTCTATCTTTATGCCCCGGTGAGAGAAAATCCACCAGCATTAAAGCAACAGCTGAGCTGTGATGAAAAGTTTAGAAAAAGAAAGACAAATGTTATGCTAATGCCATTTGAAAACAAGCGATTAACTCTCTTCTTTACCGAGCTTGTGTGCAGCCGTTGTTCTGGAAAATGAACGCGTGTCTCCCAGGTGTTTCGCCTCCATCGCTGCTGGAGTCCATAACTGCCAAATCACTTGACCTGCCAATGAATGACGATTGTTTGCGTCGAAGACGGAAGCTAGACGGTGTAGTTTTGTGTGTCAAGTACGAAAGGAGCAAAAGTTTAACTGAACGTTTTCATACCAAACGTTTTTTGCGTTGCTGCAGCTGTTTGTTCACGGAAATTCCCAAACTTTTGTCTCTGGACAGCGTGAAACATGTCCGATCCCAGCTGGCACAGAGAGGTAATGCCCTCGCGGGGTCTTCTGTACTCTTGCAGTTGCCTACAATGCATCTTCTGATGCGGTTATTCCTCGTTGATAAAAGCTCTGTTAATTCATTTTCCCCTTTGCAGCACTTCCACAGTTCACTCAAAATCCACCAACGACTAAATGGAAGCACGCTGCATGGTAGAGCTCTACATGTAGAGAACGTCTCAGTCACTCAAAAGCAGGAAGTCCTTAAAATCTTTGGTCTCAGGTTTACAGTCACTTATACCAAGTCAAAGGAAAGACGGTTTTTGTAAATCAGTGTTAGTCAAGAAAGACTCAGGCCTTCCAGTCGAGTCTGACTCGAGTCATGTGACTCCTTCTCCTCTGGTATTTCGTGACGAATGTTTCCCCCATCTGATTTTCATCGGCTCTAATGGAAAGCCCAGTTTTTCAACGCGAGTCTGGCATGTATAATGTTGCATTTGTTTCCACTGCAGTTTAAAAGTCCTCTAAATTCACTGGAGCACCTTCCATAAAAAAACAAAAAAAAAAAAACAAAAAACAGCTCCTGTTCTCTCATTACATTAAAGTAGAAAATGGTCAAAACACAGCTCGAATGAGAGAAGGAGGTTTGAGGAACCGCAAATGATGAAAAGGTGAATGGATGAGATGTCTTTTATGTTCGTGTCCAACACCTTTAATCTCCTGGGTGTCACCTCTCTCAGCGTTAAAGCAGCTCCCCATCTGGTTTTCATTTGAACAGCACAGCCGACTGGAATGTGCCCCTGCTTTTAAAAATGAGTTATTAGCCCATTAATACATATTTTAGCTCGCACTCCTTAAAGCGAACCAAAGCTGAAGGAAACAGTGTTGAGTTCGGAAAGCTGAACTTCTTGTGGATTGAACAATGGAACATGCATTTGTTTCAGTGTTTGTTTGCCTTTTTATAACTGAATCTTAAGAATGGCATATATATATATATATGTGTGTGTGTGTGTGTGTGTGTATATATATATATATATATATACATACAATATACATATATTTATTTAGAATTAGAATTAATGTTATCCAGCTCCCACAAGGTTAGTTTGAGTATCTAACAAAAGGTAGAGGTACGCATGACACATCTATGTTTAACAAAGATTATCCTTAGAAATATCAATATGTGCTAACAATTGATAGTTTAATTCAACATAGTGCAATCACAAATATTACATGAAAAAAAATCTGACTACTCATAAATAACTGCAATTCTACCAACAGCAATATCAATAATGACCTCCAGGTGGCTCTAGACACCTTTTGAGGTGATGGAAAACTGCCATATTTTGACTTGTCATCTTGTATATGTGTGATTGTGTGATTGTGTGATTGTGTGTGTGCGTGTGTGTGTGTGTGTGCGTGTGTGTGTGTGTGTGTGTGTGTGTGTGTGTTTTGAATGGCTATGGCTGAGCTCAGCAGTGTTCGTGACTGCTGGTGTCTCCTCGACAAACAGCTCCGAGGAGTCCGCCTGTGTTGCAGCTACGAGTCCTGGTGCGTTCTCCTCCGCTACAGCTGGACCAGGCTGACCAGCACCCCCAGTTGCCTTCCTGAGTGACAGTTGGCCTTGAGCCTCCTAAATATTTTACAATTTCAGACAAATTGCAAATAGTCACACGAACACCCTCACTGGGATTTTGTCAGATTTGATGTATCATTGTTCATTCTCACCTTGGTGTTTCGCTTTATCTGCTTTGTAAATCTGGCAGGCCAAGCCCTCAAAAAGAGGAGAGCACATGCAGAAACACTTTCCATCCAGCAGAGCCAGAGTGCCTCCATTTTGGCAAGGCTTACACTTGCACACATTGTACTCTGCTATGTAGTCGGCGGTGGCCTGCTTTATGTTGGCTATCTTGGCATTTGCATCGGGCAGGTCCAAAGGAACCAACATATAGATGGGGTCCGGCTGTTGGAAGGAGAAAAAAATAAATAGCGTCATTTACTGGCTTTAGTGGCCTTTCATTTGTGTCGTGTCTTCCAACAAAACTAAGAATACAAAGCCAGCTGTTTGTAAAGTGAGTAGACGGGTTACACTCGCAGCTCGTGTTCTTAGGAACAGCGAACATCTGACATCAGCAGGAAGTAACTTCCTGCCCACGGCAGTTTGTTACATTACTCTTTATATTACTTTTCCTGACATAATCGGGAATCACATTTTTTCGCTTCAAAATTCAGTCTGCGCATGGCGCCTCTGCGTGAACGTCTGCAGCTAAAGTTTGAGATTGGAGTTTTGGTTGTTTTTTTTTTCTCCAAAATTACAAGCACGATGAGCAGCACATCTGGACCCCTGCAGAGGTCTTACCTTTAGGCGTGTGTGGTGGAGGGGTTTCCAGAGGTCAGAGGTACTGTTTTGTTTTTTTTTTATTATTATTATTCCATCGCACATTCGCCATCAATGATCTTGCCGTGAACTATCTCCAGCTGCTGACTGTAAGTGGTCACATGCACACGCAGCGATTGAAGGGTTTTAAAACAACAGAGGTCCGACAAAAAAATATTCAAGTAAATTTCAGTATTGACCTTTTATTTGTAATTCCTTGTGACGAGGGAAAGTAAAGTTATGATGCAACTGGAACTTCTCAAAACTTCTAAGAGCAGTAACATTCAGCTCTGACCTGGGATTCTTCGGTCCTTATGGCTCATTTTCAGACAGTTTTTACCTCCATAACCAAAAACTTATAATTCTGTCTGGACCAAAGTGGTAGACAGACATGCTAACTGTGTCTGGAGGTGTGTTGCAAACATGGTTATAAACATGGTCATTGCGGTGCAAAACCCACAATAATCAATCCTACCTCACTGTCAATCAGCGCGGGCGCATCAGCGATACTCCGGGCCCAGGCTTGATACGTTTCCAGGTCCATCACACCATCCTTATTTAATTTGGCCCTCATAGTTACAGCACTTTCCAGGGTACCTCCTTTCACCGATGTCATCACCTTATCCACCACCGCTTTTCCTGCAGCCTCAGCTGTGTAGCAACAGAGGTCTTACAGTCAGTAATACTCCGTGCACTGATTCTAGAATGTTAAGCTTTCTCACGATACGTCATCAAAAGAAAAGCGCTCATCGGTCAAATCTATCTCAGTGCAGTCTTTAGAGTTCTGTCGTCGTGTTTTCATGCTTGAGAGGCTGAGTCGCGCTGCATTGCCAGGATCAACAGCGAGTCCTCTGACACCAACTACTAGCCACCTGACTAGACCGCAGCATCCAGAGTGACTCAGGAAAGCATTTTCTGATCAGTTGCTCCGAAAATAAAAGCCTTCATAGACACAATGGCCAACCCTGTGACAACAAGCCACATTTTCGAATCCTGACCAACACAATCGAGTCATGCTTTCGCTTTTTACTTCATTTTTTTTGGTCAAAAAAATAACTTTGTCTTTTCCTGTGGTTTAGAAAGAAGAACAATGGTCAGAAATCACGTATGTGTCTACATGGCATGTATGTACTGTGTCAAGATTGACGTTTTGTTAGCTTGAGAAGGTTAAACAGCGTAAGCTGACCTGTGGTCTTTGGCGATACAGTTTCACAACCGTCTTTGTTGTAGTGGCCTTTTCCGTCAAGCGCCGGGGTGTTACCAAAGTCTAAAGAGATGCCCAGTTTGATGCATTCTTGAATCTTTCTCTCGGTCAGATCTGCAACAGTCAAGAAAGAGGAGGAGATTAGCGCGTTTGGCTTTTAATGTAGTCAACACTTGTCGGACGACAATGGAGAGGTTTAACTTTTGAAAAACAAGATCCCAACTGGCCGCCAGTATCCCACGCTGACGTTTGGTTCAGTGTGGGCTGTGATGGGTCATCAAAACTCAGCGCAACTCAAATCCCTAATTTAATATAGAATATGATGAGAGCTGATGTTGATACTTTTTAGGTTTTTTTTATTTCGTTAAATCCATAAATCCTTATCCAGGAGCCCTGCTGGAGTCTTTCCCAGCTGTCATCGGGCGAGAGGCCTGGTACAGTCTGGACAGGTCGGCAGTCTACCGCAGGGCTCACACATGTCCAACATCTTTCTGACGTGCCCGTTGGGATCGTGTTAAACGCGCCATTTGCTTGGCTCCACATACTTTTTGAGTTGATGGCGTCCTGATTGAGAACGTAGACCCACTCATATTCACCACCAGTCTTTCCATTTTTGGTGTAGTGAGTCCCATAGTCCTCCAGGAAGGCGAAATAAATTCCCTTATCGTATTGCACAGGCAAAGACTTGACGTGCTCCAGGAATTCATCGGCCACTTGCAGCAGATGAGAGCGAAGCCTGTAGGTGCTCAGTTGGACTCGGCCCCTCACCCGCATGAAGCTCTTGTTCTGAGCATCCAGCAGAGTTTTATTGGTAAATGCAGATGTGTTGCATGTTTGTTTGGATGATATTTCACCGGCTGGTGTTTACCTTGATGTTGCTGTACTCTGAGACCTCCTTGATCATGGCTTTCTTCTCGTACTCGCTGTTGAACTTAAAATCTACAGAGGTTTTGGACATGGACTCCTCACTTGGGGTGAATTTGAATGAAAGTCCCATGTCAGCTTTGACAGTCGTTTCTCTCAGTATGTCCCTCAGAAGGCTGTGAGTGTCTTCGAAAATTTCTCTCGAGATGGTTTCTTCCACTCGAGTCTGGAAAGTGCCAAAGGGGAGAGGGAATTCTCAAAGATCTTCGCTGACTAGAAAGCCTCCTCATGATCAAATTCCGGAGAGAATGTTGATGGCTAACCTCATAGTTGAGGACACCAACATTCCAGGGAAGCCGGTCGGTCTTCCTAGTGTTCGGATTGCCCACTGTCTGACACCTCCCATTGAAGAAATCATTGTTGAAGGGATTCATGCGAGGATCTGCACCCAAGATGCTGATTCTGAAGCCCGGGAACAGAAAACATTAGAAATAGTGCTGTCAGGCGATTAAAAAAATTCATCTGATTAATTACAGGATTTGTAATTAATTAATCTAATGAATCACATTTTTAATCTCATATCTGCTTAAGGTCCCCAAATAAAGAAATCGAATTCTAGGACATGACAAAGTTGAAGTGCTTGACTAATCAAACGAATACACTAAGAAGAGAAGATTTGAAATCCACGTTTTGTTTTGTTTTTATTGGCGATTGAGTAAAACCTGAGTCAGGGCATCTTAAGGCGGAGGCTCAAACAGGCACTTTGACGAGCGACGCATGTGTGAAGTGATGCCACCGCCAAGTACAGGTCCTTCAGTGGGCCAAGTTTAAAATGCTGGTGTCTGGGTAAAATTTGCATGAAATTGCCACTCAAGTGTGCTATAATTAATCTGGTGTTAGTTTTTATATATATATTTTTTTATATAACGCGTTTATTTGCGGTGTAGTTAATTTATCTAATTAATGCGTTAAAGTGACAGCCCTAATTATAAAATGTGACATCACAACATATGACCCCAGAGCCCCTGACACATACGATGAGCGTAGCTTCTTTCAGGTATTTGTACGAACAGAAACTCCACTGAATCGGCTCCAGCCAGTAGCACGGGCGAAAAACCCAGTCTGCCCAGTTGGATGTCACGCTTCGTGCACACTTCAAGCATCTGTGTTGGAATTCAATTGCTAAGACTTTGAAACAGGACGAAACTGCCAACCTGACTATTTTTCAGTTTAAAAGTAAAAAAAAAAAGATATAACTTTGTTTCAAATCAATCCAATGTGAAATGCAAAGATATTTATTTCCCTGCCAGATGATGTTATGAGCTTTGGGCCAACTATAGTTGGTTGAGGTCTTGAGTGTGAAGTGATATGATGCGCTGTCGTTTTAAGGCACCATGTTCTTTGGACTCCAACTGAAGAAGCTGGTCACTAAACTGACTCTTACCCGTATCCCGCTGTCCTGCTTTGCTCATTGGTGTCCACGACTCTGGTACCACAAGGTTTACGCACAGGTTCACAGTCCTCATCTGATCCGTCTTCACAGTCATAGTCCCCGTTGCACATCAGCCTCTTGTTGACGCAAGAGCCTGAGAAAAGATGGTGCTCACTGTCCTTTGTCTTGTCAATTCATAAATATTCTACACAAACACAACAGAACGTTGGAAATCTCTTGTATTCATTTTATTTTTGTAATTCATGGCTCTGTCAAAATTAGGCATCGATGACAAGAATCTGACTGGAAACAGAAGACATTGGATTTTCTTTTTCTCCATGTCGGCTCATAAATGAACAATGTAACTTAGCGGTACCTGACTCGCACTGGAGCTGGGAGTCTGAGCACACTGGAGGCGGTGGCAGCTGGCAAGGAGCGTTGGTTACACATAACTCTCTGTCCCCTATCGATCCCTGGCAGGCCTCACCGCCAAACTGGCCAAAAACCTCCACACTCCGAGAACGCCTCTGGGGGAGGACACATGATATGACACTTTGGTGTGCAGAGACAGGAGCTGCTAGAAACTGTTACACTGAGAAACAAGGCTTTGAAAATTGAAGGTTGTTGACCAAATTGTGAAATATGAACAAAAGTAGCTCAGCGACTCTTTTAAGTCTCTTACGCTGATTCAGAGGCTGCAGAACCGCACACGGGAGAAGTTTGCCTCAGAGCTCTCTGACACAATGTCTGCCTGAAGTGAAAACCAGCCACAAAGTCTTGTAAAACGTTATGAGAGATTCTACTTTGAACAGGTTTTCCTAAATTGAACCGAATGTTTATGTCCTCTGACCCAGGAGGTTTCAGGTGGTGCTGGCTAGCTACATTAGCTAACAGCATCGCCCAAGCCCACACTGAATTTCTATCTGTTAGATAGGAATTATTACTTTCCATCAAGAAAGTAAAAATATTTAAAAAATAACTTTCTTCAATGCGAATTCGAGGGATACATCTCCACGCCGACTGTTACAATCCTGAAATCCTGCATCCTGTCGTTCACAAGCAACATGAAAGTGTTTGTAGAGGTTGTATAAGAACTGTCATGTCTTCATGGACCACTAAGGGGCTGCAGACCACAGACTGAAGACCCCACTAAGGGGCTGCAGACCACAGACTGAAGACCCCACTAAGGGGCTGCAGACCACAGACTGAAGACCCCACTAAGGGGCTGCAGACCACAGACTGAAGACCCCACTAAGGGGCTGCAGACCACAGACTGAAGACCCCACTAAGGGGCTGCAGACCACAGACTGAAGACCCCACTAAGGGGCTGCAGACCACAGACTGAAGACCCCTGATCCAAGGAGAAGTCAGCAATGCAGCTAAGAGCCTCGTGCCTGACCTTTCGAAAGGTGAAAATCATAGAGACAGTTCGCCCATGGCAAGGCGATCCTGCAGCAAACAGCGTTGCTCCATCACCAAACTTTTTCCACCGGTGAGCCAAGAATGGAACTTATCAGAAACTCACTTGATTGAATTTTTTTATCCAAGGTTTTACATGTTTGAATAACAATCTAACACGTCGTTTCAGTGCGAATCAAATACATTTGCGCAGGTTTTTTTTTTCTCTATCAAATCACAAGTCATATATCATTGATGTCAACTTATGACGACAAAGGATCCTGCATATTTGAAAAGTGTTTCACTTCACACAAGGAAATAGCATAAACTGATTTATTGTATATTTTTTGATTTGTATTATTGTAATTATTCTACATGTGTCAGGTTAAATTTGGTCCACCTGGCCCCACTTGTCTGTCAGTTGTTTCCCTGATTATTGTGGTACTGCTGGCCAGAGTTAGTGTATCAAATGTACCGTTGTTAGATTAATACATTAAACGTAGTTAGTGTTGTTGTATTAATATACTACATTTGGTGACTGCCAGGGACCTTTATGGTATTAAAAGTAAAACCCAAAGCTGTTGGATCTCTGAAAATGGAACCTTTGTTGGAAATATTGGGCACATTAGACTTTGCTAACATCGTCTTATACTCAGAAAAAGAAAGCGTAAACGACCCAAAATACACTTTCCTGTGGAATAATCATACATATGTAACAGTAGTGGGTTTTATGTACTGCATGTTTTATATCCCAGAGCTTAACGCAACATAACATTTTCATACGATTGTACTCGCGCGTCTGCAAGCTAGAATCTTAAGGATGTCAGAATCTGCACATAACGTGTTCCATTTTGCATTTGTGAAGCACTCAGGAATGACGTTTTACAGTCAGACGTGAACGGACTCACTCTGGTTTTGGTGCACGGCTCACAAGGACTCCACTCTGACCAGGGGCCCCACACGCAATTCACTGCTGGGGTGAGAGGAAGCTCCACTGCCCTGAAAGGCAGAATTCAGGACCTGATTAATTAACACCATTCGTGAACTCCCCACCACATCAGAGTCATTCAGATATGTACTTACCCTCCTTCTTGAAGAAGGCCTAGCATCAGACTCAGGCCACAGAGGCCCAGTGAGAGAGAAACCACAGACTTCATGACGAACCTATCGGATCAGTGTTGCGTGTCTGCCTCTACTTGGTCTTTTAAGCTCCAGCTTTGTTAATAATTGTCTACTTGCTAAAGGACGATGTTTTCTCGTCAAAGTCAATAGTTTGGATTTCAGAGGCGGTGATACTGAGTCTGGGTTTCAGAAACTCCCAAATGAGAATCTATGCACTTGTTTGAGGTAAAACTTCTGACTCATCCAGTCAGAATATTTTGCTCTGTACAGTGTAAGATAAAAACTACATATACCAGGTGATTCATGCAAAATGTGCTCAAGGTACCTCCTCATTTTGTCGGCTTCTATTAAGAGAGAAATGCACATTTGGGGTCACGTGACTCACGCATCACATTCATGCCAAAATGAACCCAGGGGATTATTTTGACTTTGTTTCTTGTCTTTAAAGGTGTGTGACTTTTTTTTTTTTAATTACATAAACAAATATATTTAAGAATGTGTTCATATGTATTTTTCGACACAGATGTTAATTTTAGAATTATATATATTATCTCATTTTGTTTTATTATTCATATTATTATCTTTATTTGATTTTTTATGATGTAAATTTTGCTTTTCATAAACTTTTGTGGGCCCAATTTCTTAACTTCTATCTCTAAAGCTAAAGAACCACATGACATCAGGGTTAATTCATTCTAAATGTTTAAATTATAAAATAAAAAGAAAACAATGGCTGCCAAAATGTGTGTAGAAAAGTGGCCAAATATCTAATAAGTCTTGACTAGTTTTGCTCGCGTGAAATTCTCTTCACTGTCCTGAGAGGCTGGTGTCAATCCCAGCATGCACAGGCTCACAAGCCTATTCCCGCTTTTACATCACATGAGGTCAAAGGTCATTTATTGGGTTGTGTTTTTCACTCTGAAATGCCTCAAGTCTCTGGAGATACTGCGATCCTGTATTTCCAGGATGAAGCAACAGTTCATGCAGGTTTACAGAGACTAAAACAAATATTTAAAGGGCCATTTTTTTGGGGGTTTTTCTTCCTCGACTGTTGTAGGACATCAACAAGGTCATTGTGTGAGAGCTGAGGAGCTAAATAACAAAAGAGTCAAACATCAGCCACGTACACACCAACTGTGAGTGCCAACAAAACAGTGTGGTTCTCAGGTTTGAAGAGTGTGTGCAGCGAGGAGTGTGTTGAGACACAACACTTTGTCCACTAGATGGCAACATCGAACAGGTAAGAGGAGTGAGTGGTTGCCTGTGTGTTCTTGGCTCACACCCCCACGCAGGGTCTAAGTTACACACTGGGATTGTAATAACACTCTGTAAACCTGCGTTAACTTCTTTCTCTTACAACACGGACTCTTTGTCTCACAAATATGGTCAAGTAAGTGTGACACAATGCACAGGAAGTCTCAAACCGTTGCATGTAATGATCTGTCATGTGATCTGGGAGGCTTCTGCTGACTCGGCAGTACTCTGTTCTTCATAAGCAGCCAGTGCAGTGAGTATAAGTGACGGAAAAAAGGAAAAAGCAGGCTACTTGAGCAAACAGATGACAAAATTTAATAGATATGAGTGTCAGAATATCTGAGCCGTCGTGATCGAGTCAATCGTTCCTCGTGAAGCTCTTCGGTGTCATACTTGTCCATCTGAGGGAGTCAAACTGATGTTAAATTCCAGAATAATCAGCAGACTGACAAGTATTTTCTGCTGACTTAAATAAACAGTGAAGGAGTGGTCCCTGGTGTGCTGAGAGCCAATCTGGGGGGCTGCCCTGTCCTGGTTCTTTCCCTGTATCTGTTAGCAGAGCTCGGGTAGTCGAGGGGCTATGTGGTCACGGCCCATTGGAGAGGCACAAATATGTGCTGAAGTCACCACTTTTTTGAGGTTCGGCAGTTTCCTCCAAACTTTCTCAGGAAACCAGAGGGTAGGTAAGGTGCTTGGCCAATATTTCTCCTGACTAGAAAGACTTCCTGTTTTTTTTTTGTTTTTTGTTTTCCTAGCAAGAGGAGGGGGATGCAACTGTGTGGAAATACTTGTAGAACAACATATTGGTCAGTTTTACTGTCATTTAGTTGTTGTCGTGTTTAAAAAAAAAGAAAAAAAGAATTGTACAAGTGTTTGCTATATTTTTCTACTTGGTCAAGGGCTGATCTGGCAGTTAAGGGTTAAAAAAGACCGCAGAGGCTCAAATCTAAGACAGAGCTCAATTATGGACTGTAGATAAGTGGCTATCTTCCTTTCTAACTGCAGTGGCAGATGCCTCCATGATTCACGCCCCACACGCTTGATGTTTTAATTGCGGCCTTCCTGTCATAAACTGAAGAAAGGACACTTCCCATTTGATAGACTTTGCCAGCATTCTATCATAAACCCTCGAATATGTGAAGGTTTTGGTGCCCCGTGTTTTCATCCTGGAATCCCGAATGCACCAGAAGTCGGAGTATTTACAAGTCCGACGTGACCTCCTGGGTGAGGTTGCTTTGTCTAAAAAGACAATGAATCACTTTCAGAAGAACGAGGAACCATAATTATAACAGAACGTCAGCAAAGCAGTGATGCTCGCAAACCACGTCACCGGAGCATAACAAAAAAAAAAAAAATGGAAATAAAGAAAAAAAAAGTGACCACCCCAGAACTTACTTCTCCCCCGTATCTCCACTTGTCAGCGCTGGTTTGACCTCAAGTGATCTCAGATGTTGCAGGTGGTCATTCAAGTTGTCCGCATTCATTTAACCGATTTTTTTAAAAGTTAAAGAGTTGGGGGGGAAAAAAAGGATGAATGGTGACAAGGAAACTGAGGAGGCTTCCATTTTTTTAATTCGAGATAAGGCAACAAAAAAAAAAATCTGCGATGAAGCAAAAGAAGAAACAATGCGAAAAGCTTGTGATCCTTCTCTTAGATTTCGGAATGAAAGTTTTGTGAAACTGTGAGAAAAAAAATGGAATTAAATTCTTTTGTTTAACAAAATAAAAGCAAGTTTTCATGTCTTGGTAATGTAGCAGAGTTTCCAGCGAAGTTCTCTTCTAAGGTTGATCAACTGGAAATTACAGTGAAAAATATGTAAATTTTGAATGTGAATTTAAGGAGGTGATGTGGACCTTTGACCACCAAAAGCCTTGCAGCTCATTGCTGAGTCCCACTGGACATTACAAACACATCTCAAGTGATTTCTTCAAGGCTCTCCAGCGGCGGCGGAACAAAAATTCAGAATATTTCAACAAGCAAATATTTGTTTCGCAGGTTTAACGGTTGCACACACGTAGTCTCTACGAATTCCATTCTAGACTTCAGGTTTCTGCTGAATACTGCAAAGTTCGGCTTCCAAAATATCTGAGCGGTCAATCCAGGAAACATCTTGCACCATTCTCCACATTGAAGCTGAAGTATTCATTGAACACAAGCATATTTTTGACCACAATGATTGAGATCTGTAGATTGCAGCTGTTGGGCCACCAGGAGGGAAAACAGGCTCTCAACCGGTCAATATTCTGTTTTCTAAGAGGCTCAACTCCTAACAACCAGCTTCTGTCAGCAGAACACAGGATACAAAGCCAGGAAGGACGTCCTTCCTCTGTCCTTTTCCCTCTCACTGTACATCTCTTTAATGTTAGACAGACAATATTCTGTAGTTCTTGGATGTCACAGCTATATTGGACTGGATGTTTGGGACCTGCTTTGAGGGAAAGGTGGAGATGTTATTGTTATTTCTGCCTGCTCCCATGTGGTCTTTGGCTCTGCAGTGTTTCAGTGTTTATTGCACCAACAGGTCTATGACCAAGGCGACAGATTTACTGTTGGGACACATCTTTGAGAAATGCACCAAGGCTGCTGAAAGCTCCAGGGGGTGGGTTCTAGGCTACGGGGCTCCCTCCTACCTTTGCTGCAGAGCGTCATTGTTTCACTTTTCATCTTCATACTTCTCGTATTTGTCCACTAATATGCTTATGTATTAGTTTGAACTTAGGCTGAGCTTGACCGGTATTTTCTCAGAGGTTGGGTGTCTGGTGTACAGACGCTGAGGTGCATGTGCACAGTCAACAAATCCAATTCAGGGGGCTGTTAGCCAGATTTCCTGGACCAGCAGGAAAAAAGTTGCCGGCTGCTGCTTTTCAGGCTGCATCTACGACAGCCACCCTGCATTGATCCGTGCTAGCACAGGAGGGACGCCTGTTTCAACCTGCTATTGCTTTTAATGTAGTGGAGAACTCTCATTTGTATTTCAGCCATAATTGTTGTGGCTAATCAGCTAATCGCTATGCAGAACAGCTCTGAGGTTGCAGTTCCAGGGGGACTTTGAAAGTGGCAGCATGCAGGAAGCTCAAGGGGCCGAGGATGGCGCCTGGAGTCACCGCCCAGTGACGCGCTTTCAAGAGTTAAGCTGTTCCGGTAAAACCAGACGACCACCTTTTGCTACATCTTTGCTCCTCTGGTGTGAAAATGGAGAACTCTGAAACACTGCGGTCCCCCGAGGCGGCTGCGGTGTGGACGCGCAGCAACGAAAATTTGTGAAAACACCGACAACCTTAGAAGTGTATCTGCTCCTCAGACACACTCATAGATGGTTATTTTAGCAGCAACAGCAAAACTAACACTTGCTTATATTGAGGGTCTTTGGTTCAACCAGTAAACATGAGTACAGGAAAGATTATCACACAGCAACTGTGTAGTTCAACCGTCAGCTGAGCTTAAAATGAGCAGAGGAGACACAACGGCAGGGTTGCGGCGGGAGTTTTCGGGCCTCTGTCAGTCATGGGAACACTGACATCACCACACTGACACACTCATGTTCGTACGGACCTTAATGCGGACGCTTACACAACTTTCTACAAATGGTTGGTTTCCCTTCCTGATCATTTGTTTGGTTTTCCATGTTGAGTTCTATGTGGCTGTGTACGAGCTTTTCTCTTTAATTATCCCAAACAAACATCGACTGATCCATCTGCAAACATGGAACAAAACACTCCTTCCTGGGAAAATCATCGCTGCCACGGAGGAGGGTATAAAAACTGTCATTAAACTCATGAATCACTATGCATTTAAATGCAACGCCATTTAAACGCTCGGAAGCTGGCGAGCGGCTTCCTGGCATCAGTTTACTGTATTTGCGATAAAACGGTGTCAGCGGAGGGAAATGTCGTGTCTCTTTTTCTTCTTCTTCTTCTTCGGAAAAAAAAAAAGTGCTGTGTTAGCAGCAGTTGAGCTTCCCTCTCTGAGTCAGGCTCCTCTTTCCCCTCTCTGACACAACACGCTTAGCTTTCCCCAAGAAACTGTTTAAAAATTTCTCTCAGAAAAACCAAACGCCGCTTCGGTGCATTCGTAATTTTTTTTTTGGTGACTGATATTGAACACACTTGCTCCTTTTTAGCCATTCTGTCACAAAGCAGCGATTGACGAGTCATGTCTAAATCACATAATTCACATGTTTTTTGTGTCTTTAAAATGAATATAGAAATGTGCTTTGAATAAATAAAATAGGGATTTTGACCTTAAATGTTATGCAGCTGGCTGCACGGTGGTGCAGTGGTCAGCACTGTCGCCTCACAGCAAGAAGGTTCCGGGTTCGAGTCCCAGCTCGGGCGCGGGATCTTTCTGTGTGGAGTCTGCATGTTCTCTCTGTTCCTGTGTGGGTTCTCTCTGGTACTCCAGCTTCCTCCCACAGTCCAAAGACGTCAATTTGGGGACGAGGCTGATTGATACTCTAAATTGACCGTAGGTATGAATGAGAGTGTGAATGGTTGTTCGTCTCTGTATGTTGGCCCTGCGATGGACTGGCGACCTGTCCAGGGTGAACCCCGCCACTCGCTGGGATAGGCTCCAGCCCCCCCCCCCCCCCCCCGCAACCCTTAATGTGTAGGAATAAGCGGAAGACAATGGATGGATGGATGTTATGCAGCTAATTTGGAGACTGGCTGCTGACTTTGGATGAGTGGGTACAACTTGTAAGCAGTTTTTCCACCGTGGTGTGAGATGTTTACATAATAATGACGACGATGATGATGATGATAGAGCACACACACCTGATGTGACCAGGTGTCACATTGGATTTTCTCACCGTTCTGCAGGTCCGTATCATTAAAACTGATCAAATTTGAATTTCCATCAGGAAGAATGATACCATGTTTACACAGAAAAGCAAAAACCAGAACAAATGGACTAATTTCATGTTGGAGAGAAGATCAAGCCAAAGCCCCAAAACACACGGTTTTTATGTGACACCCACCAGACCCCAGCTGCAGGTCGACCCGTCATCAAACATTGTAGCAACATGCCTAGACATGGAGGATGAACAGCACTCTGTGTACAACTGATTTAATGTGACATAATTGGATCTAAAAGTGCTAAAAGTGGTATATTTTCAAATCCCAGATCCCCAGAGGGTGGATATAGGGTAGGGTGGAGCCTATCCCAGGTGCCTTCAGGCGAGATGCGGGGTTCACCCTGGACGGGTCACCAGTCCATGGCAGGGCCAACATAGAGAGACAAACAACCATTCGCTCTCACAGCCACATCTACTGTCAATTTAGAGTCTGGATTAACCTGGTCCCCTCTTGATGTCTTTGGACTGTGGGAGGAAGCTGGAGTACCAGAGAGAACCCACACAGGAACAGGGAGAACATGCAGGGGCGACAGTGCTGACCACCACACCACCGTGCCGCCCCATCACCATTCTTTAAATTTGGTACTGTACTTCGGGGCACCGGCAATCTCTCACGAATCTCATACGTACCAAGCAACCAAACGCTGATTTCTTGCTCATACGGATGTCACATTTTAAGAAATGTTGTGTTTGTGGCCCATCGTAGACGGTGTCCTCTTTACCAGTTACAATAATTTGGTACGCTTCAGCTGCTGCGTACGCTGGACCAACATATCAGCAGAAGACTTTGCACCAGCATCCTGTAATGATCACTTCTGCTTCTGCAGAAGAGGCCACTGTCACTGATGTAGATGGAAAGTTACACTTACAAACAAGCAAACAATGTTTTTGGAATTATGCTCAGTCACCATCCTCCTCAAAGCCTCCTGGGTGCTGCATTAGAGAGCTAAGCCCCACAGCTGACTGCTAGTTAGCTTAGCACAATGAATGGTAGCAAATGGGCATGTCAGCACACCTCGGTCAAAAGTGATCAACCGGATCAGGCTCAAGATCTCGGTTCAGCCAGAAGTGATCCTCTCATCCTCTCTTAAAAAGTCGGCCATGACCAGTGGTTGCAGTCGCCCTTCTAGTTGTCAACAGATGATTTGTTTTGTTGGCTGAGCTGCGGTTTTGAGGTGCCGTGTGAAATCACTGCACCCAGCAGTTTGGTCAGGAAAGTAGTTCCAACTATGTTGTGTTAAAGCAGACAAAGATCATTGTGGAGCAAAGCGCATTTGATAGCTTGTGATGGAGGAATGCTAACAGAAGGTTTGCCAACTGTCTGGACCGCCTGTATATTGGGCCAAATAAAAATGTCCCACATGCCATCTGCCACCTTGTGGTGCACGAGCCTTGAGTATTAAAAGCAAAGGATTTCTCCATTTTATTTTTATAAAAAAAAAAAAAAAGAACTGAATGCAGTGGCATTCCCCTTCAGTCTCCCTTCAGATCTTGATTTGAATGACAGATGTGAACGCAGCGCGCCACAAAGGACGGCTCGATTAACGGGATGAACAACTGCTGCTGGTCCTCCATACTAGAGAGAAGAGGGAGAGAAAGGATTGAGGGAGTGGGACAGAAGAGGGGAAGAGCAGATGTCAGATAATGAGACATCATCTTTGGTTCGTCTGACTGTCGCAGTCAGAATCTTCTCTCGATTCATGGTTTCTGTATTTTGGCATAAATCTAAGCCTTGCTATAGGTGGCGGAGAGCATTTGTCGAGTCGCGGTTTCAGAGTTTGTACAGTACAATAAGAGGATGCAGGCTCTTATCGCATCATGCAGGTTTTTAGGCAACCTCCTAATCAGAACATCTAGAAAAAAAGTAGTGCATAAGGCCGGTTGTACGTGGAGAAAAATGAGGTAATTCTCTCCTATCGCCACCTCAGGGAGTTGGCACCCTCTGGGCTAACCTGCCCATCCACTGCCATTCATTATGCTAAGCTAACTAGCGGTCAAGCGCTAAATTTCAGCTCCCCGATCCACACTCAGAAGAGAGAAGGACGTCCATCTTCTTTGCTCTGGGGATGAAGGCAAATTGGTGGGCTTCTGAAAAAAAAGTTGTAGTGTTTCTTTAAAATGTCCAATTTTATCTGAAGTTCTCAGCCCAGAGCAGGTCAGGGCCTCTGGAACAGGTCTGCGTAAATCAAAGCTAGTTTTTGTCAGCAATGTGGCTGCGCGTCGTTTATCATGACCCACAAACCTCATGTCAGGACGACCCACCGTGTTATTTTCTTAACTCCTCCTCCTCCTCCAGCTGAGCTCTGCAGTGAGCTGGGTCTGTCCGTCACTCAGGCAGTGAAGGGTTAAACCTGGAGTTTGCTGCAGCAGCAGTCTCTCTCTCTCTCTCTCTCTCTCTCTCTCTCTCTCTCTCTCTCTCTCTCTCTCTCTCTCTCTCTCTCTCTCTCTCTCCGTCCACGACATTTAGCGGAAAACATCTGACTGCTGCAGCTCGTTAGATTTTCCTCATTTTTGCCCCAGAGCCGCGGACGCATCACGGGAACGAGGATCACGGTTTGTAAACGTCTTTCTTGTTTGTTTTTTTGGGTTGTTGTTTTTTAAAACCTGCTACGCAACGGTTAACGGGCTTCTGTCCATCCGTGCATTCATTAAGATTCCGGCATTTAGTCGTAGAACAACGGCGTTTATTTGAGTGAAAAGTTGGTTTTACAAGTTGAGAACCAACTTCTGAGTCCATTTTCTCTATCACTCCGAGAAGTCACTCAACTGAGAAATATGTCCTTGGTGGTTTTCTGATTCGGCAAAACAAACCGTAAAAACACTTCGTTTCCAAACTCTTGTCTCTGAAGGCTGCAACCTTCTAATCTCGTAACGTGTGTTTTCTTTTGTGCAGTTTTTTTTTTAAACATCCAGCATCCAGGTTTGATGCCATTTTCACTCTGTATGAAAGTGTTTCCCTCAGAGGGCCTGTGGTATTTCACCATCTCATTCACTTGCAGACTGACTCATTCCCTGATTTCCTCCAGATGTGCTGTAGTTTACGTTTCCTGACGGCCCAGGATTGTGACATTTCTGCCCTGCACTGCTGCTATTTCTGCTGACAAATATGAATCTACACTTGTACCGTGTGTGTGCGTGCGTGTGTGTGTGTGTCTGTGTGTGTCTGTGTGCGTGCGTGCGTGTGTGTGTGTGTGTGTGTGTGTGTCTACGTGGTATTTTGTATTGTGACACTCTTGATTGCTGTGTGAAGTTACAGATTTCCTATCCTTCATTTGGTGCTTGTGGCTGCCTTTCTGAATTACATGTTAAAATGTAATCCTTTAACTGGAAATTGCTGACATTTCACCCTTTTTATTAGACATTTTATGTGTGTGTGTGTGTGTGACTCTGATACCAATGGAGTTGCTGGACAAGTGCAGTCATGTGTCACACTTATGTAAATGGCACATCAGCAAGTGTTGAGGGTCTTGTTTTTCTGTGCTTCCCCTCACAGCAACAAAAACAGTGTGTGTGTGTGTGTGTGTGTGTGTGTGTGTGTGTGTGTGTGTGTGCTGTAAAGGAATTTAAATGTCACCATGGGGAACCAAACACACTTGCTGCTTGTTTCCTTGACTTCAAAATATTGGCGGATAAAATTCGTATTTAATAGTTCTACCGCTGCAAAAAGAAGCTGCAACAATTGAGAGGGAAAACAAACTAACACCGAGAGACTTGATTGCAATCCCAACATGGCCGACTGCAAATATCCAACGGCAGGAAAGTGCAGTATCTGGTAAATCACGTCTGTGTGTGTGAAAGCAGGATTTTAATGAATTTTGTGGTGCTGCGTCAAAATTCATCCTGCCGACTTAAGAAAACATCTGTGTTGCGTCACAGTGTTTTGTAGTTTTTCAGTGAAAATGAGAGGAGAGGCATGATGAACGTTCCCTCTCGCACTGCAAATGGTATCGCAGTCACGTCAGGCAAAATATTCGCAACAATTTTTCTTCCAAACACTGCAGCCATGTTGCCAGCTACTCTGATTATTGATGAAAATGCTGAAAAGTTTGCCGGTTCCAGACTCTCAACTGTAACAATTCACTGTCTATGACACAGAATCGGTGTGTTTTGGACTGTTGGATGAGCAGAAGAGGCAGTTTGAACACTGACATTGTGACTTGTGATCTGTTCATCTGTCACTCTTGGATGTGATTTATGGGGAAGTGACCGTTGGCACGGGGCTGGAACGCACCCAGTGACCTGGGAGCTGTCATGTTATCTCATCCTGTAGAGCTGCCATTTCCTCTTAGAATCAAACAAATAAGCTGCCTGATTAATTTTATCATCAGCTCCCAGTCAGAGGGTGCAATCCTCCAGCAGGGCCACCTCAACCAAACTCCATGTAAGAAAAATATGGCAGGTCTTCACTACATAAAAAAAAACTCCCCCAAAATTGAAATGGTTCTTCCTCGGCTCACGTGACACTCCTCGGCAAAGTTTAGTGAAATTTGGCCTCAAAGTTTTTGGTGTAAATCCGGCTAAGAGACAGAAAAGCAGCCCAGCGAACACGACTTGGACTTCCTGGGTGGAGGTGAATCTCAATCTGGACTGGGTTGCTGTTTTTAATCCTCTTTACATGACAACTTTGCATCATCTCTCAGGGGCACACAGGCGTTATCTTTTTATGGAACTCCAGAGCATAATCGATTCAAGGGCCTAATTTCCGTTTGTAGATGCTTAGCTTGGCATCATGAGATCTTTTGCTCTGCTCGCGGAAGGTTAACCTCATGTAATTGCTCAACCTTTGCTCGCTGTCAACCTTTGGTCTGTCCTATAGTGCTCACAACCTCTCTAAACCGCCAGTGTAGCCTCTGCAGCTGCTCCTGAAGGTATGTGTGCCGCACGTAGAGCCGTGTTTGTGTTGGATAACGCTGGTTACTCAGAGCAGAAGTTGTTTTATGGTGTTTTTTTTTGTTGTTGTTTTTGTTTTTGATCCGGCTAAAAGTAATGGAGTGTTAGAGATGATGATTATGCTGACTTGAAGAGATGAGGAGATGTTTCAGGGACCCTCTGCTCTTTAGTTTCCTCTGTTCCTCGTGTCGAATGTACAATAATTGCAGAGGCATTCATGAATAATGTACAGATGAATATGACAAGCATGTTTGCCCTAAGCCGCCATGCTCATTCCAGATGTGACCATCACGGGTCTGAAATCACATGATGTGACTGTATGGTTCTAAAGTTTTACCGAAGACACATCATCCCATTTTTTTTTTTGAAGCTCAGCGACTGGTGATGGGGAGAACCTTCTGCTCTTCAGGATGAATTCATCCGAGTCTTTTTGCGAGCCGAGTGACAGACACTTTTCGAAGCGTTGTCCTCTTTTTTTTTTCTCTCTCTCTCTTTTTTTGGTCTTACGAGGATAAGTCATTTTATAGGTCATATGTCTTGTTGTGCTTCCGCTCTCTCTGAGGGTTGCTTCTGTGGTTGTAAATGTTTACAATGGATCGTTAAAAGAATGATTGCTTATGGCGTGCAAAAAAAAAAAGATCTGAAGTTCTTTACAGTCCAATATCTTGTTTCTAACTGGAAAAAGTTGGTTAACGTGTCATCTTCTCTTTTCCTCCTTACACCCCCACGCCGTCCCACTTCACTTTTTCTGCTCTAGACGAAGCATGTGTGGATGTTGAGTGTCGTCTGCTCGGTTGCCCTCGTCGCCCCTGAACTCAGAGCCTTCGTCTGCTGACCCCCGTCCCCCCCCCCCCCTCCCTGTCCTCGCTCCATTTGTCCAGTGAGGCCCCCACCACGCCATGTCTGCAGAGGTGGAGAACAGCGCGCCCGTCCCGGCTGATACGAGCGTCACGTCCCCAGCGACAGCCACAAACCCCAACACCCCTCCCCAATCCCCGGCAACAGCCACATCCAAGGTCCCGTTCAAAAAAGAGAAGAAGAAGGGTGAGTGATGCTGGTCAGAGTCATGACTTGATCTGGACATTGGACCCGTTAATCATTCTTATATTTACTTAAATAAATCTGTTGTAATTTTTTTTTTTTTTTTTACAGCAACAGAGAAAACAGATGAGTACCTGCTGGCCAGGTTTCAAGGAGATGGCGTCAGGTACAAGGCCAAGCTGATTGGCATCGATGACGTTCCAGAAGCCCGAGGGGACAAAATGTGCCAGGACTCCATGATGAAGCTCAAGGTGCCGCACAGGACCTGTGACTTTGCCTCGCTGTGTTTCTGAATCATGAACGTTTAAAAAAAAAAAGAAAAAAAGAACTCTGATTATCTATCGAATGTGAAGCAACAACAGTTAGCATGCTAGCTAAAGAAGAGTAAGTAAATTTTACATTTTCAATGGGACTCCCTTTTACCTGGGAAGATTTCTTTGCCTTAAAAACAGCCGTCGCTAACAAGTGGCTGAAGGAGACCACAAATGTCATCAGACCGAAGCAGAAGAAGTGTGGGTGTAGCTGTGGCGTTGAGGTTCTGCGTCTGCGGCGTTGTTTTTGCATCGCATAACATTCGCGTTCTGCTTCTAATTATTACACTTCTGCTTCAAAAATCCTAGACATTTTGTGTGTTGGTGAATAAATACCACATAAACGTTTGTGTGCTTCAGAGTTTAGCTTAGCATGGGCTCGAGGTCCAGGGAGCCCATGGTGGTGCTAACATCTGGGCTGGCCCACAAGATGAAATCATCCCTACTGGTTTGGAGTTAGGATTTGAAAACTTACCTGTATATCAACTTTACGGGAATGGCACTTCAAATCTGGTTTGTTGAAATGGAATTTCCGTTGAATTTTCCTGGACGGCTCTGCTGGTGAAAGTCACATTTGCGTCGCAACGGCTGTAAAAGTTTGTTTCATCGCTGAGGGTGTTTTTGTATTTACTCCAGGGCATGGCAGTGGCTGCACGGTCCCAAGGAAAACACAAACAGAGGATTTGGGTCAATATTTCCATGTCAGGCATCAAGATCATTGATGAGAAATCAGGAGTGAGTTCTGCCGTTCCTCTCAGATCACGCTGGTGTGTATTTGGTTCTCCGACTAATGAACGGTGACGTCCGTGTGTCTCAGGTGATTGAACATGAGCACGTGGTGAATAAGATCTCCTTCATCGCCAGAGACGTGACGGACAACAGAGCGTTCGGATACGTGTGCGGAGCAGAAGGGCAGCATCAGTTCTTCGCCATAAAGACTGCACAGCAGGTGACGATGACTCATGAACAGAAACGCAAACGCCTTCGTACTCGCAACTGAATACACGAACAGCGACAAGGCATGTCGCATCTTTACTTGGAACCAGGCTGACGGGCAGCACTTTCCAGGCAGCACACACACACACACACACACACACACACACACGCGCGCGCGCGTGCGCACACACTTGGGATGGCATGACACTGTATTTCAGTTGTGTGTCATATTTTTTTTTAGCTTTCTAAGCTAAAAGAGCATTAGCATAACTCCTTCCCCCTTTTCAAAGTTAAGCTCTCTGCTGCAACAGGTCAACCTTTGTAAATATCCTGGTAGAATGTCAGGCTCTGGTCATGGAACTGTGGTTGCGGTTAATACAAAATGAATTCATATATTAGCTTCTTGTTGTCCAGATCCTAGAGCTACGTAATACACGGTTGTGGATTCTGTGGCGGAGGACTACAAAAATTAAAAATGTGTCAAATTTGGAGGGGGATGCTTCTGTCATGACCAGCGTTCTCAGCCAGCCTCACTGAATCATACGGTCTCGCCCGCTTCCAGTTGTTTCAATCCATTTTTTTGCCCTTATTTCTCCCCTCATGAGCAACTTCACCCTGTTTCCAAGGTGTACGGTGTGTAAAGATTGTTGTCTTTTTAAATCCATGGTGCAGGCACCCTTCCAAACAACACAGGGAACCAAACTTATAGCCCAGTTTTTGCAACACAATAGACGATGGTTGCATTGCTGGGGCACCCTGGATGAAAAAAAACGTAAAACAAAAGGTTTGACTTCCTTCTGAACGCAGCTTACTGGAGATTCTTGTGACGTTGCAGGCGGAGCCCTTGGTCATTGACCTGAAGGATCTCTTCCAAGTCATCTTCAACATGAGGAAGAAAGATGCCGAGGCCTCTCAGAAGGTAACCGGCCCAGAGGCTTTTCAAGTTTTCCTTTCCAAAGTTTTTACACTGAGAACAAACTTTCTTAAAGCCAATGAAAAGTGTTCTGACGTAGTCAGGGTGGCTGGGTAGACTGGGTGTACGTCCCTCCTGAGAGCAAACACTGCCTCTCTGTGTTCCTTCAATGAATAACATCATTCCATTGACATGATGTGGAATGACATGTCTGAGTAAATTATAAAAATAATCATTAACAACCTAGCTCTGTTTACAGGTTGAAAACGGCGGCACGGTTGTTGAGGTAAGCATTTGGACGCGTTTACTTTCTCCAAATAGTCCGTAAATCTTTCCCTTAAACCTTCTGTTTTGCTTTTTTTTTCTCTCTGTTTTCAGAATGGAGGCGATGCTTTGCAGAGTGCCAACGGTGAAGCTAAAGCAGCCCAAGTAAGAGATTCTGTCCTGTTCTGTTTGTAGCAGAACATTGCATTTATTCATTTATTTATTTTTAGATTTTAATTATTCATAGTTGCTAGGCAAATACAGTCTGTTTCTGTCTCTTCCCAACGTCCAGCCAGTTGAGCAGCTTGACCTTTTTGGAGACATGTCGACACCCCCAGACATCCAGGCTCCAAATGTAAGTGTGTTGCTGTGGTCCCTTCAACTGGGCCGGTATCCTACTTTCTAGTGGTCCGTACAAGTGTAGCACCAGTCTGAACCCTATTATTAGATAATCTGAAGAGAATGTGTGCACGTTTCCATCCGCCACTGTTTGGTGAATATTATGATCGTCCCTCTCACAGACGCTTCATCAAGAGATATAATATAGAATTTCAGGAGGATGCCGACGATATGCGGCCTGATTTAACGCGGTTAAAAGAAAGAGAAAAAAAAAGGCTTCTCTATATAACCTCAGCCCCTCTCGGAACAAGTGTATGAACTCAATTCTTAAAAGAATACAACTTATGTGTTTAATTGTTAAAAATCAAATTCTACGCCCAAGCGCAGGTTCATTTCGACGTAATCAGATGGACTCTTCTAAGAATTGAGTCGCCGCTTCATATTTACCAATCTCATTGTCATCTAACATTTAAAGCTGCTACGAGTTGAAGCTTCCATGTTGATTGGCTGCCCTTTTTTTTTTTTCCCCCACCGGACATGTGAACTTGGAACCGTTTAAAAAAAAACAAAAATATTAAAAATGAATCCCAGGTAGACGGGAGTTACCGTCCTGTGGTTGTTTTTTTTGGTTTGGTTTTCTTCCCCGGTGGGTCATGTCCAACATCAGGAATGCAATCAACGCACCGGAAAGATGTGAAAGATATTTAAAAAAGCGGCAGATTCTTGTCACTCGGGCTTCTATACTGTAACAGTATTAATATCTTTGAGCCCATCGATAACCACGTCCACCGCAGGGTCATTTGACCGCGGATGGAATCCTCTCAAACCTCTTCTCATAGCCGACAAGACCCAGATGTCAGCAGGTGTGAGCTATTTTTTTTTTTTTTTTTGGCCGGTGGGAAAAGGGGCTTTGTTGACATCTAAGTTAGTATTGTTTTCCATCACTTTTGCTGACTTGGAGTTGAAATTTAAACTTTAGACCGTGATATATCATCAAATTTGATGTGATCTGTATTTATGAGGTAAATATGTGACTGGTAGCAGCTTCAAATGTCTTATCACGCCACGTGATTCATTTTCCATGTTGTTAACACTTGTGTTTATTTCTCTCTGCAGAACTGATTTATAAATCTCCTTTTCTCTCCCACTGTCCCTCTCATGTTAACCAGGACTCTAATGATATTCTCTTGCTGGACTTCTCTGCTGAAGTTGACAGCAATCAGAATTGCATAAAGGGGAACTCCTTTCTAACTTCCTGTGCCCCTGACCATAGGGCATCTCCCCAGACAGAGAACCCCTTTTCCTCAACATTTGGCTACTTTCCAACCCCAGACAGTGACCCTTTCAGAGATGACCCCCTTTCTAAATCACCCATTCGTTCAGCACCCGACATTTCACAGATTTCCTTCACCACCACCACCACCACCGCCACCAATCACCTAATCAGCACTGCTGGCAACTCTTATAGGACGATAATTAATGATGCTTTGAATAGAGACTCTGAACCCCTCAGTCAGCAGATAAATGGGTTATCCAGCAAGACCATGATCCTCGCTCTCAGTAACGGCCAGTGGCCTCTAGGTGGCAGAATAACTCAGGGCAGCACCATCACCATGATGGATGGGAATGAGTCTGGACCTGGTCTCTCTACCAAAAACCCATTTTTTGACTCATCTCCAACAACACCTCCCGTTTCTAACGGCGTTACTCATCACCCGCAACCCCCGGCGTCTCATAGCAAGGATTCAGTTGTCATAAACCCACCTCCGCAGAGCTCTAAGGCCGGACGAGCTCGAAGGAACGCAAAGGTGAAATTGCTCAGCTAGATTTGCTGTGTTGCATGTGCGATGCCTGAAGCAGGTTTTATTTCCCACAGCGTAATTGGTTTCTAACACCTCCCAGTCTGAGCGGCGGGGTTGTGCATGGGTGTCTTGACAGGATATTTTAGAGGTTGCACTGGGTTTAGATATGAGGCCTGTAATTTCCGAGTTGGCTTGTTGTTTGGAGCGGTTCTGTCTGAACGCATGCACCGGTGGTCACGTGCTTCTATAACTGCCTTCAATAATTGACACTTTGTGATGCTCTACTCCTTTTTTTTTTGCCTCCACTCATAATCTTTTCTAACATTCATGCTTCCACAAATAAAGCACCGGTAAGTGGCAAAGCATGTATCAGGTAAATAATATTTATTTCTGACATGCATAATTTTTTGTGAATAATTCTGTTAATCTTAATTTCTAAGTATTATGTGTTATTTGATGTTGACGTGGCTGTAATTTTACATCATTATAATTTTATGTGAATAGGCTACATCAAGCGACTTATTTGGAGTAGAGCTGTTTGCCTCTCCTGGTAATTCAGATTCTGCTCCAGGCGACCTTTTCAACAGCGCACCGGCCAACCCTGCTCCTTCCTCCATAGCTGCTTTGGGTAATAACAAGAAAGTCTTATGTGTATATTGAAGATATACTTCACCCAAATGGTGTATTTAGACTTTAAATTACTCACAAGTCACTCACAAATGAGTGTCTAGAGCTCACAAAGCTGTTTTCCCCCACTGCGTTAGTTCTCCGTAGCTCCAGTTTACAAACTGTTGCCAAATGCCTAGCCAGGTGTAATCCTCGCCTTCGTTCTCCAGCTCCGTGCTTGGTATGAAATACATCCAATGATGTGTTTAAGCATTTGTAAACGGACATTTTGGGACAGGCTTGCTGTTGTGAGCCATCAGTCACCTTTGGCTCCAAGCTAAATATTCATGACTGGCTCTTTCTGCATTCTGGAGTCCCAAAAAAAGGATGCAGGGGTGAAAAAAATGTCATGGTGAGCTCAAGACACCTATTTGAGAAATAAAAGGCTAAATACTGTTAAAGTTGTGTATCATTCGATATCATAAACTCGTATCGTTCATAATATTCAGGAGATCTTCAGTTAGGTCCTCCAGCGACTACCGGGATCCCAGCTAACCCTGGCATGTGGGGAGCCTCCACCGTTGCCCCCTCCATGTTCCAGATACCAGGAATGACAGTTCCAGTCCAGAGGCCCACCTACCCACAGCCTTCTGCCTTTGGTGGTCTACCCATACCACCAACAGCCTGGGCCCCGCAGATGCCATCTCAGTTTGGTCCCCCGCCTCTCTCCCCACCCCACCTGGCCTGGGGCCAGCCAGCTGGGCCACTAACTTCTCCAGGTTGGGGTCAACCAGCTATGACCAACCCGTTTACAGCAATGGGCAACCAGCAAGGTCCGTCACGCCCCCCTCCTCGACCACCTGGCAAAGAGGCTCCTCCTAAGGTTGAGAACAGTGCCTTCACAGCTTTGGACCCGCTTGGAGATAAAGAGAAGAAGACAGGAAAGGACATGTTCAAAGACTTCCAGCTTGCCAAACCGCCTGCCATCCCAGCCAGGAAAGGGGAGCAAGTATCCAACTCTACTCTGGCCCCCGGCGGCAAAGAAGCAGGGGCGTTTGATGAGTACTTCTCCAGTAAAGTGGGCCTGGCTCAAGATGCTGCCGATCACGACGACTTCGATATCAATCAAATCTCAGGAGCTGTTCATGGTAAGAAAGCCGCTTCAGAAAAGCGCTGGAGGTTGTGTTGTACAGATGTTTGGAAAACCGACCTGAGATTTTTCCACCGTCTGTGTTTAGATGCTCCTAAACCGCCGTCTACTTCGAGCTTGACCCCCGGCCTCCTTGATGCCGCCTTCGCTTCTGCTCCCCTCACAAACAACTCGTCAGCAGCCCAGGCACAAGGAGTCAATCAAGACATGTTTGACGAAGCGTTCGGAGCTCCTAATCCCACTCCGTTTGGAGTACCGCCTGTAGCTATGGTACTGAGGAGCGCACAGAGATGTGAAGTGTCACCTTCTCGAGTAACACCCTAATAATTCTCATCTGATTTTAATGGCAGAGTGCACCCGTTGGTCAGAGCTCTGGTTCAACAGCTGCCTTTGGGGCTCCTTTTGGAAATCCATTTGCTTGACCAGGATTGTTTTCCTAGTAAGTATTCATTTCATTTCTTCACTGATTTTACCTTTTTTTTTTTTTTTTTTTTAATATTTCAACGTCTTTTTTTTTGTCCTCACAGTTGAGAGAAAGAAAATGGAGAAAATGAGACCTTTGTATCTAATGACATCTTTGGGAGAAGCTGCTACAACTTGCGCAAGACAATCCAAATGATGAACTCGCCCTTCTTTCACGTCACCATGTCTGATGTCGTTGTTTTTTTTTTTTTTGTATCCAATTAGCAGCCCCCTTATTTCTGAAGACCACTGATCCAACAAGTAAATGTTTTGTCATGATCTGCTGAAGAAAGAAACATGCTATGTGAGAGAAGACACATCCAAAGAGGTTCACTGCTGATGTTGCTTGTACTAAAGAAATAAAATAATTCAATGATGAAGCTGCGTGTTGTTCATCAGTCAAGATGGAGACAGAGGTCAAAAGATGCAAAGATTTCTGTCTTCGTCCTCAAGAGCGGGCGTTCCGCTGCTGTGTGCGCTTGAATGGGCTTTTGTCCATTCATTGTCTGTCTAGAAGCCTGAGTGAAAGATGACCTGGATGGTGGTCCTGTTCCTCAACAGACTCGGACATCAGAGCCCTCCCCTGCCACCTCCTAAGACCCAAGCTAGTTAGCTTAGCACAATGAATAATAGCGGGTAGGAATATTAGCATACCTCAGTCAAAAGTCATCAACTATGGCCCTTTTCACTAGTCTTTGCTTGCAAGAATGTAATGAGGGGAGTACAAAGCATGTTCATTATGAAATAATTTAAAATTCGAGGTGTAATTGTAGAATCAGATGTGCAGTTGGAACTACTTTCCTGGCTGGATGTGGTTCAATGCAGCGCCTCAAGATTTCAGCCAAAAAACAAAATGTTTGTTGACAACTGGAAGAATCTGGGCCGACTTTCTAGGAGAACATGATGAGGATTACTACTGGATAAACTGACATCCTGATCCCTCCCACACACTGCTATCCTAAGTAGGACACACACACACACACACACACACACAGTCAAAAGCCAATTCCAAAATATGGGACCTTAAACAATTAACATTAATATTAAAATTATTATATATTATTTTACAATCTTAACATTAATGCTGGGCTGCAGTGGTCAGCACTGTGGCCTCACAGCAAGAAGGTTCTGGGTTTGAGTCCCGGCTCGGGCACGGGATCTTTCTGTGTGGAGTCTCCATGTTCTCCCCGTGTCTGCGTGGGTTCTCTCTGGTACTCCGGCTTCCTCCCACAGTCCAAAGACATCAATTTGGGGACGAGGCTGATTGATACTCTAAATTGACCGTAGGTATGAATGTGCGTGTGAATGGTTGTTCGTCTCTGTATGTCGGCCCTGCGATGGACTGGCGACCTGTCCAGGGTGAACCCCGCCTCTCGCCCGTTGACACTGGGATAGGCTCCAGCCCCCCCCCCGCGACCCTGAATGTGTAGGAATAAGCGGAAGATGACGATGATGAACATTAATGCTTAATGTGTGACAGATCTACCCGACTTCCTGTAATATTCACAATAAAAGTGATAAATTACAACAGTCATGCACTTTTCTTGTGAAGACTTGTGCACGGATATGGAGGACCTCCAGTGATTAAAACATGCAGACTGTAACTATACCTGTATGCCGCACGACATCAAAAGTGGAGTGTGGAATCATGAATAAAAGATACAAACTAAAGTGATCCTAAAAAATAAATAAATCACATTTTACCCATGAAAACTCCCAAAGTCTGTCACAAGAACAAAAACCACTAGAAGATGAAGAAGAAGAAGAAGAAGAAGAAGAAGAAGAAGAAGAAGAAGAAGAAGAAGAAGAACAACAACAACAACAACAATTACATGTTTCAGTTCCATTTGTAGCAGAATTTGTTACACAAACGTTTTCAAGCAGCAGATTGCGTACTGCCTAACTTTTACTTTGAAGGCTGGCTACCTCTCTGTCCGGTTCTGCACTTACTTTTTTTCTATTTTATTTTTACGAGTTGTTAGGACGGAAAAAGCGGATGAAGTAGTGTATTGTATTTGACAATTTGGTCGTTTTCCGGTTTAAAAATTAAATGAAAAAAAAAGCGTTTAATAAGCAGTGACTAATAATTTCCATCATTCCATAATAAAAACTTAAAAGGAATTTTACTTTATCCATGGGCCCAAGGACCTCCAATAATTATCCATGAATGCATTTTCCTGAAAAATACCACTGAATTCAATACAGTAAATTTATTTTTAACTATTTTCCTTGTAAATTGTGATTTTTAAAACAAAATACTTTTATACTTATTAATCTAGCGCGTCCCCCCCCCATGTCATTTTTAAACAATATCACTACATTTCCCACAAGCCCCTACCTACCCCCGCGGAAATACAACGTCACGACCAACATGGCGGATTAGTGGCTGTGTGCATGCATCTGCGGTGCTAATGTGCTGTACTCGCTTTTCGCTGATGAATGATATTTAATTTCTCCCCGCAAACGGCAGATAATTGAACAGGTACGTTTTCAGAAGAAGCTTCCATGTTAGTGATGAAACTATTGACGGAACATTAAAAGACACACGCACACACACACACACACACACAAACTACAGTTTCAATGCTAATTTAATGCCTTTTCACTTGTTTTGTCCGTTGTTGATGTTGAGAAAAGCTCGCTAGAGGTGTGCCGCGGCTTCTTGTTAATTTATTCTCCCTCGTCTTGAATAAATATTCTCCTCATTCTCGCCTGCCACGATTTTGACGTCAGTCCCCGTCAGGTAGACAAGTGGCCGAGGCTTGCATACGAATTACATCATACTGGCGTTCATAGCAGCTTCTGCAGGAGTCGTCGATGGTTTGTCTCATCTTGCTCTGAAACAATGTCGTGTGTAACTTTAAACATGTGGCGTAAAAGCAGATTATTAAGTGTAATATGGCGCATAAACAAACAATCATATCAAAACACAACATGTCTGCTTGGTATTTGCAGATTTTTGTCATTTAAAAAAAGGATCTTATAAGTCGTGTCGTATAAATAGTATTTTCGAGGTTTTTTTTTAAATGTTTTAGAATGAAGATTAAACATGACTTCCCCCCCCCCCCCCAAATAAACAATATTTACATGTGTTTTTCAGTAGGTGCCAATTGTGAATATTGAGATGTGAAAATATCTGTCAGTAAATGTTGGATATCAACCAAAAAATCAGTGGTGAAGTTATCTGCAAACGAATCCAAAGTTGTGCATCAAGACAGGAAAGTATTCATGGTTTTTAGAGAGACTACACATCTTCATAGTGCATGAGGAAGCGTATTTACATTTTGCTCAAGGATACTTGGACATGGTCACCGTGGGAAGTGAGGATAGAACCAGTGACCCTTCGGTTGCTAGACAGCCGCTCCACCCCGAGCTATGACTTTTGAAGGGGTCTTATGTCAAAGTTAAGATGTTCGTTAAGACGGCAGAATATGAGATTTAGGGCGGCACGTGGCTGCAACACTACGATATTGCACTTAAAATGGCACATTCACACACGGTCATTTCTTCACAAACAAGTCTACTGATGCAGGAATCACTTGTTTTCAGGTGACAATGTTTCGCCGCTCAAGGTTTAGTGTCCGGCCCAATGTGGGTACCGCCGGTAGAACAGCACCAGCATCTCAGGAAGCTGCTGCTGGGAATCAGGATGCCAGCGAGGCCCTAAAAGATGTGGCTGAAGCTTCTGCTGCGGCCGACGGAAACTCTGATGCGGCTCCATCGGAGAAAGTTTCAGTTTCAGGGTGAGTAACGAGCATTTAAGTTTTTTTTTTTTTGTTTTTTTTTTGCAGCCCTGTTATGGTCTGCCATTAGGATGCATCCTGAGTGGAGCTCATCAACATGTTTGTGTTGAAACACAAATGTGTTCTGATTCTCCTGTTGATGCTGTTATATTCTTCTTATTAGGCTTCATAGCTGCAGATAGAAATGATAAACGGTGGAGCAACGACTTTGCTGTAGTATTTCATCACATCCCTCCTTTGATACAACATCGACACACTGCTGCAAAGTTTTGATGTTTTGTTTTTGTCAGAACAGGTGATCAAAACACTTCCCCTCCATTTCTTTGACTTAAAAAGTAGTCTGGTTCCCAGTGTTGCCCAGTGAGCGTCCGTAAACACACAGCTGACGGCATCTGAGGGTGGGAAGCCGGAGGAGGCTGCATGTCCTGGACACTGCACTAGCGCCTCCTCTGGTCAATCAGGGCTCTGAACGGGGGGGGGGAGTGATAACATGACCCTGTGGTGAAAATCCTCCCCATCAGATGAAATGATGTGACCAACAACTCCACATGTGTTGGAGGAAGCATGTGGTGGTCTGCAGCCACCAGGACAGCTTGCTAGAGTGAACTGGTGAGGTACTACTGAGGGGCAAAACACAAAATAAAGTTTAAAGAAAAAAAAGAATAACGCAATCACTCTGACTGCTTCCTAGGGATGTTGTTGACCAAAATGGGGAAAGTACCAGCTCTTCAGCTGCAGTCCAGAGAAGGAAGCGGTTTTCTATCAAGCCCAAAGTGGCCCCAGGCCGCCCCTCCACCCTGCCTCGGACGCCAAAGTCTCCTATCAAGGCAATCGCAGAAACTCTTGTTGAAGGTTCAGATCGTGGCCCAACAACATCCAGCAGAGATGAGACTCCAGCAGCCCCTCACGGGCTTCAGTCTCCAAGGCGACGGAGGCCCTCTGAGGACAATAAGCAGCATAAAGTGCTACCTAAAACCACCCCCGTGTCCTCCAGCATCTCAGGACCTTCAGCTGACGACTCGTTGAATCAGACTCATCAGTCAGAAGTCAGTGTCAAGAAATCAGACAGCCAGATGAAAGTTCCTCCCAGACCACCAGATAAAGTCCCCCCCTCTCTACCTGACAAAGAAGCCACAGAGCTATCCGAGAAAGCCAAGACTCTGTTGTCATCTAAGAGTGGGACTTCACCGCCACCGCCCACATTCTCCTTGAGTAGACTCCTGAATGACCCGTCAGACCTGCAGAGGCTGGAAAAGGCCCGTAAGCTCCGAGAGCTGCTCAAACAGGAGATGCACAAGGAGAAGGTGAGCTCACACCCGTCGTCCGCGTTCTCCTCACCTCACCGCTACCGCATCTGTTCTGATTTGTTCCGACTAACTAAAATAAACGATTTCCATTGTTTGATGTTGTAGAAACTTAAGAAAAAAAAGGCACGTCTAACAGAATACACTTTGGATCCCGCCAAAATGACCATGAGGGATCTTATCCGCTACCTGCCGATGTCGAACCCCATGTCGTGAGTGCCTATGCTGCAGAGCCTCTGGTTTTCTGTGGTTCTTGCCAGTACAGACAGTATTTGATATGATGTGCTTATTTTCCAGAACTAGTATAGAAGACACAGCTCAGGAGAATGAAACTGTTATCCCGAGTTCTCCAGGAAGAGAAGAGTAAGTTTGTCCCACCATTTAGTATCAAACTTTTGTAGTTTTGTTGTGTCGTCCATAATGAGACATAAAATGATGCTGTATTTTCCGTACACTCCCTTTATTGTATTTGCATTGATTCTGAAGTATTTGAAACGTATGTCATTTGTAAATAAATAGCATTTTAGGGTCCAGAAATCAGAGCTAAGCTCAAATACTGATGCTCGAAAGGAGCTTTCTATGAAGGAAAGAAGTCTAAAAGCAAGGAAGGAAATGGAGAACTAGCTTAGCTTATAGATGCTGATGGAAAATCAAATGATTTGAAATTGCGTTGAAAATACTTCTGAGTTTACAGTCGATTTAAGCGACGTCTCCTCCGTCACAGATCACCAGAGAAAGCCCAGCAGCCTGAGGTCCGCCCTAAAATGGCGAGCCCGAGGGAGGAGGGAGCAGAAACGGCAGCATCGGCTGCGGCAGGGGAGGAAGAGGAGGAGGAAGAGCAAGAAGAAGCGCTTATGGTTCCACAGGTCAAAGTAGCAGAAGATGGCTCTCTGATCATTGATGAGGAGAGGTGAGTGGACCCGTGGAGGCTCTGAGATAGGTTATTGTCTTTTCCCTCATGGTAGGCAGTGACTTATGATGTCTGGAAAAAAAAATGAATCACTTAGTAAATTTGTGAAGAACCAGATGTCAGTCTCTGAGTCTCTCTCTGGGGATGAGGGGTAAATGTTGTCCATGGAACTCAAATACTTCACTGTGGCGGTTGACCGGGTCTTTGAACTGGTCAACTGTCCAGAAATTAGTCGTTAGACTAGAAACTTATCAAATCACAAAATGCAACTTGCATTGAATCATTGGAAATATGTAAGAAGGAGCTTTTCAATGAGGAAGGAATCTGATTCTAACACATTTGCGTAGTCAAAATGGGGGAAAAAAAAACCTTTTTGAACACGACGACTGACACAATGCACAAACTTTGCGTGAGTGGATCCCTCATCAAATTTTTGTCTCAGCTTGACTGTGGAAGTCCAGCGAGCAAAAGGACCAAACCCAATCCAGGATCGAGACCCCATCTTTGAGCGCGGCTCCACGACAACATACTCAAGTTTCAGGAAAGGGATCCATTCGAAGCCCTGGTCCAGTGAAGGTGGAGTACTTATGGACAAGGCTCATGCATATCCAAATGAAAAAACCTTTATGATATCACTCTAAAAAAACTATTTATTTATTTTTTTAGAGACAGACATGTTCTTCCTGGCGATCAGCATGGTTGGGACAGACTTTTCAATGATATGTCAACTATTTCCCCACAGAGCTCGAGCAGAGATAAAGGTCAGAATCACGATATACAAATGGAGGCATTGTAGCTCTTCACATACTTAAACCGGTGTGTGTGTGTGTGTGTGTTAACGACATTGATTTCAACTTTCAGAACAAATTCAAAAAAGAAGAGCGTGAGAACACGTGGAGAATCGACAAAGCTTTCAGTAAGTATTGTTTTTGTCCCAGCCACCAGGCAGGTGAGCTTACGTGTCAAACACGCACAGAAATGGTCCAATACTTGCCGATTCTTTTGTAGGAGAGAGGCGAAAACTGGACATTGAGTATTTTTCTAAGCTGCTGGAGAAGATTCTGGAAGTACAGAAAAACAGGAAGAAACTCAAGTCGATCTCTGACAAGATGGCTCCGAAAAAGTCCAAGAGGAAGACAAAGGGTAAGTCTAAACATCCCAAGTCCATTATTGAATAAACGTTTAGGGGTCTCAGGGCATGAATCCTTCTCAATCCTTCTACAGGCAAAAAAGCTGCAAGGAAGCTTAGTGATGTGGAGGAGGAAGATGAGGAAGAAGAGAATAAACTCCCTGACTTGGAGGAGGAAGAGGAGGGAGAGAAAGAGAATGAGCAGCTCTGTAATGAGGGAGGAGCCCCCGGTTCCAAGTCGAAGAGGAAACGCAAAAGACAGAGCAAAGAGGACGCCTCAACTAAGGAGTCAAATCAGAAGAAAAACAAAACCGGCGAAGGGAGCAACGAACAAGGTACAGATGAGTTCAGCCTAGAGTGCTCGGCCTGCGTGAAATATTCTTGTTGCTACCAAACATAGTAGGTTTCAAATGAGGAGTATGTATGTTCTCCTAGTCCATTAGCAACTCCTGGTTCTGCCTCAGGAGTTTATCAAATAATTTCTATTCATAGTCCTGAGGAAAGCCCTTAATGAAGAGACAAAGTGGTCATCAAGTAGTAGTAGTAGTAGTAGTAGTAGTAGTAGTAGTAGTAGTAGTAGTTTTATTAGTACGTCAGGTTTAGCGTGTGGGCGTGGCCCTGTTGATCACAAACTAATGCTTTCCTTATTTTACTCAGATGAGGCGTGTATCCCTGAAGACGTGGAAGCAGCACTTCCCGAGGACAGTACAAATCCAGACAAGTACGACTAAAAACTCTACAAACGGAGACAGAAATGCTGACCATGCACTTTCAGTTTGCCCCAAAATGTCAATGTTTCTCACTCATCAGGTCTGAAAACGCAGAGATTACGGCTAAGAGCACCCAAGTCAAGCCAGCAAAACTTTCACGAGGAGGAGCGCCAAAACCGCTTCTGCCGTTAGGCCGCAAGTGGAGTAAAAAGCCTCAACCGACCACTGCAAAGGCCAAAGAGAGCGTGTCAGATGAAGGGGAGGAGAATGTGAGTGACGGAGCCTCTACAGATCAGGTTTTTATTTTGGTTCCTGGTAAACTCATCAGATCTTTCTGCAGATTGCTTATCTGTCCTGCTGAACGTCACCTTAACCTTGTAGGTGGATAAAGAGGCACCACAGGAGAAGAAGTCAGCCAATGACAGCGTTTCCTCTGAAGAAGAGGACTACGCTGCTCCACCTTCAAGACCGACCAGGTACAATCTATGCTCTTTCTCTTTATTATCTTCAAAATCATTCCTTCTTACCAGAGAAAATGGCTTTGGTCATTATTGGTAAGAAGGGGTTCATCTTTTGTAGGTATGGAAGAGTGCCCAAACCTACCAAGCTCTTAAATTACCCTGCCAAGGACGATGCATCAGAATCCACTCAGGCTGCACCAGCACGGTCCGCTGCTCAGCCTAAACCCAAATGCTCTCGTAAAAGAGGAAGCTCGTCCCAGGCATCAACCCAAGATTCCAAAAAGTCCAAACTGGTCACCCTCAGGGCCTCTCAGTCAGAATGCAGCGATGAGGATGATGAAGGGCAGAGGGAGGATGAGGAGTTGGTTGAGGAGTGGCCGGCGTGTAGCTCCGGCAATTCCCCAGTCTTTGTGCCTGCCAGCCTGCGCCCCCCTCAAACTGAGATCTCAGAGGTGGAGGAGACAATGGAGGAGGTATTTAATAAAATCAGAACACAAATGAAAACACCAACCATTCATTTTATGTTGACGTGTCTTACATTTTTGCATTGTTTGCCTTTGTTTTTTGTTTTGTTTGTTTTTTTTTCTTTGTGCATGCTTTTACATTCCATAATTCACACCCTCCACTCTGGCTCCCTCCATTTCACACGTAGCTTGATATCTTGGCCAACATGCCTGATGTGTTGGGCATCTCCCAAGATGCTCTCTGTCCCGACGCCTCATGTGAGCAGGCGCAAAATGAGACAGGCACAGCTGACCCTTGTGAGCATCAGCTGGACTTGCTGGTTGTAAGTGCCATTCATACCATTTCAGTTAAATACACAAGCCCAGTTCTACTACTTTTAATATGTTGTTGTCTTAAAATGTTCACATGGTTTTATCTTCATGCAGTCCACATCACTGTGATGTATTTGTAAGACACTTCCATCAGTTTCCCTGTATTTTCAGTTTCAGTGGAGAGCTAATATTAAGTTCTGCCCACTTTAAATTGATTCATGCTATGTTGCAAACAAACTGTTATTTTAGAATCAGCATTAGCCACGATGTGGCAGTCATGTCTCATTCACTGAAGCACTTTTTTAAAAGTAAAAGACAGAACTTGGGCTATTGTAAGACCGCCTATCCATTTATGCTAATTCACCCTCGGGATAAAAAGTCTGACATCTTATTTCCACATTTAGATTCTGGAAATGTGTCAATACATGTGACAATCCATTAGTTGCTATGGAAACCTCTCTGATCACAGGGGAAAAAAATAAGCTAACAGGCTACAAGGGAGCTAAATAACAAGGTTTTTCTCTCTCTGCATCATCTCTGAAAGATTTAAAGCAGATATTCCACATGTGTAGTCAAAAAGCAGATGAATTAGCTGTTCATTCTCAGCTACTGCAATTGATGGGTGTTTCCATGGCCTTTGTAGAGGTTTTATACTCATAATATACAAAATTACCAATGCCAGGCATCGGCATGTGGAAATAAGGCGATAGACCTGACTTCCACTTGAAGCTTTTGATGTAATTCATTGTGTTGTGTGTTTACCCTCCAGGATGTTATAGACTTCCTTTCATCAGAACATGCGGAAGGTATGTAGTGGATGGATTCCAAACATTTCCCTAACAAGAGTATATTTTTTACATGCTACAGAGTATTAATTTTCTGGTGCAACTTTTTTTTTGTTTTGTTTGTTTTAGTGTCTGAAGTTGAGAGCTACAACGAGGCTGCTCAAACCCTGTTAACCATCGGCAACCTGACCCATCTCTCTCAGTCAGCACAGAGTCAAACAGCCGCCGAGGATCACGAAACAGGTCAAAGACACAGATGCTACCTGATTCATTATTTTAAGAAAAATTACTCAATTTTATTAGATTGCAATTAAAAGTGTGTCATTGTATTTAACTGCAGGCACATCAGTCAGTGTCAGTGATATCAGCCGACATCCAGAGGAAGATATTGCAGCAGAGCCTCTTGGACAAGAGGAATGTGATGCTACCCCGGCTGTTTCTACAGAAGCAGTAAAGACTGTTTCCTCTGTGGAGCCACAAAACAATGCCGCAAATAATGAGTCCTGGTCTCAAATTGATGCCACGCCCATTGTGAAGACCAGTGATCAAAAATGTAGTGAGCAGAGGACTGTTTCTGATCAAACACCTCAGTTACCTTCAAATCTAGAGATTTCAAAGACAGATTCTCCTCAGGTCACAAGAGGACGATCATCCAAGGTAAAACCAAAACCTAATGTTGACCGAGCCTCACGGACTGCCCCGTCAAAATCCCAAACAGATGCATCAACAGTTAGGACACCCGTAGAGAGCAAAACAGCTTCTCCTGATGTTTCCCAAGGTTTGGAAAAACTGTCATCTTTGGAGGAAGCAACTTCTAAAATAGCAGGAGGGTGTCCAGCACTGGTAGAAGGTACAATCTCCTCTGAAAAACAGAGTTATTCTGAAGCCCAGTTTGAATCCATCATGGGGCAGACCACCATGGACACGAGTTCCGCGGATGAAATCCTGATCTCCCATGCAGAAGAAGTTGAAATTATCAGCAATAATCTGGCAACATCTGGCATGTCAGCCACAGAATCACAAGTTCAGCAAGAATCAATCTCAGACTCTGTCGCAGGCCAAGAAAGCAGCCACCATGCTGCTGCTTCAGAGGAGCCTCCTGTCAGTCAGACCAGGAAAAGCCGATTCCAAAAGGTTAAACCAATTCTACCGCAGAGATCGAGAAGTGTACGGTCCAAAGCTCCAACCACAGGAGACCCTACAGAGAGAGATTCCAGCCAATCCTCGAACTTTGAATCAGAAACTATAGCAGAGGCAGAATCACAACCAATTCATACCACCCCTTCTGTAAGTCCAAACAGTAGGTCCGCGTCAGATTTAACACCACCCGTGAATTTAGGCTCTACTCACACAGCCACAGAGGAGACGTCATCAACTGAAGAGAGCGAGACACTTGTTGGACTTGGTGGTCAGGTAGACTCAGCAAAATTGGATCCAGGTTCCCCTGAAACACGTCACGGCTCATCTGAAGTGCAGGTCAACCCTATTTTGGAACAGCCTACAAGCAAAGGAGAATCAACATCTCAAACTATACATGAAAAACTGACGTCTCCTGTTGAGAGAAAGGAGAATTCTAATCTGCTGAGATCCGGCACAGTCACAGAATCACAAGTGGGACTAGAAGCAAATGAAAATCCATCACCAGTGACAGAAAGCACTGTCAGTCCCACCACATCTGCTGTGCTTGAAGAGTTACCTGTCAGTCAGAAAGAAGAAAATGAAGTCTTATCTACTAATCGGACCAGGAAGAGTCGATTCCAAAAAGCCAAACCAAACCTACAGCAGAGATCAAGAACTGTAGGGTCTAAACTTCCTACCACAAAGGACCCTGGGGAGAAGGGGGGCCGCCCATCTTCAGACCTTGAATCCAAAACTAAAGGAGATGTTGAATTACAACAAACTCCCTCTTCTATAAGCCAAAGCACTGGTTCTGGTTCAGCTTTGATATCCACCATGGATTTGGGCTCTACTTGTATACCCACAGAGGAACCGTCATCAACAGAGGTGATGCACATTGGACTTCTTGATCATGTTGATTCGGCTGCAGCAACATTGGATCTGGTTGCCCCTGAAAACAAGAGTCACTGCTTTCCTGAAGCCCAGATTGACCCTAGGTGGGAACAGGCTACCGCAGACAAAGGGGCAACATCTGAATCCACAGGTGATAAACCATTGCCTCATGTTGGAAACACAGATTGTAGTAAAGTTGTGACAGTTGACACAATCACAGATTTGCAAGTTGGAGGAGGAGAAAATGTGAATGAATCCCCATCACAAGATAGCGGCAACAATCCTGTTGCATCTGTAGAAGAGTTACCCAACATTCAGCCTGAAGCGATGGAAGAGGCAGTGACTTGTCCAAATCGGTGTCAGTTAGAAACGAGCAAACCAAACCTACCACCGACTCCAAGATCTGTCCAGCCTAAACCTCCAACCACATCAGACTGTAGCGCAACTTTGAAGCCTGAATCCACGGACAGTACGGTAGCGGAGGCAGAATTATCATCAACCTTCAATACCAACCCTTGTATAGAAAGTCACAGTATTGGTTCTGCTTCAGTTTTGATGCCAACATTGGAATTTACACATAAACCCGAAGAGGAATTGCCCTCAGCTGAAGTGACCCAGACAAATACCGGCCTTCACAAGGTTTCAAGCTTGGAGGACTCAAAACAAAATGCAACCCAGCGAAGGCGACGCATCGCCAAAGCCAAACCCAATTTAGGATTAGCCCCGAGAACAGTACAGTCAAAGGTGCAGCCAAAAGATATCAGTAAACTATCGCCGCAGATGAGCAGCGCGTCAAATGCTGCCTCAGAACAACAGCCAGTAGACAGGGCGCAAACTGAACCAGACATCACAAACAGCAAACAAATGAAGAGCCCACTGTTGGAACAGTCAGGGAACAGAATAAATGAAGAGGGTGGCTCCTCTGACAGTAATGTCACCGTAACAACATTGGTTGCGGAGAATCGGTCTGTATCGACAGCTCCTAAAATCAAAAGCAACGAAAAACCTGCGGTTGAAGAGGAAACCAAAATGGACAGCACTTCAGATCATGGCAAGGTGGAGGTTAGACCTGTTGCAGACTCAGAGTTTGACATGTCCTTCAGAGCCATTGAGTCACACACCCAACAAATTTTGGATTCACATTTAGTTCCAAACGTCCAGGCTTCAGAGGGTAGTTTGGCAGAGTCAAAAAATACAACCTTACGCCCTGACAATGGACAGTCCACACCACAACCAAGTGAAAGCGTCCAGCAATCATCCACTGAGAATACACCAGCGATCAAAAGTCAAGATGTTGTCAAACTAAGTTCTGAAACCAGGGAAATAAACCAAAGCATGGACACATCTCAAGCCCCCCAATGGTAAGGAATTGTTAGCATTGATTGTCACAATTATTGGTTCGGGAGAAATTTGTAGACGAGTCCCAGTTTTTTCTGATTAAGACACTGAATGATAATGAGAAGTTTTTCTTTAACGGTATTTTCCTTTTTTTCAAGCCGTGATGATAATACTTCAGGGGCCTCCTGTAAACCATCAAGAAAAGGCCCTCAGACTCGTCGAGGCAGACTCGTTAAACCCAAACCCAACCTCGGCCGTGGCAGTCGAGCTCCACAACCTCAACAAACCGAGAGCGCAACACAAGCAGACGCAGGTTTGACCTTACAAACATAGGCTCCTTCTGCTCAAGGAATGCTGAGCTGCTTATCAGGATCACGGATGTTCTTTTCCACAGCCACTGGCTCTTGCTTGGATGCTTCTGGTTCACACAGACCAGTGTCCGGCGTCCAACCTGACATTCAGGAACCAGTAGAGGGAGCTATTGAACAAGTAATAAACCGAGCGTCACCTCAAAATGACGCTGGGTCCTCCTTGGGCTTTGTGACACAAGTACCTGAGGTGTCTAATCAGGTGAGTAAAAGAGGCATATCACCTGATACTTGCATGTGTGGTTGGAGGATTTTGGCGTCGGTGCTCCAGGTGTGATTGTGGATTGCACCAAAAACAACACACCTCGTCACTGCACTTGCTAATGGAACTTTGAGCTGAGAGATAAAGCATTCACCCCTGATGTTGTTTTCTGCCTCCCTTGACAATCCCAGGAAGCAACGCTGGCAAGTATAGGAGGGACCCAAGGCTATTCCAGTTTCACAATATTTCCAGAGAGTAAGGCGCTTGTGCTTTTCTGCACATTATTTACGCACCACGGTTTGGTCTAAAGCCTGTCTTACTCTCATCTCAGTGCTGACAGTGCCGTCAGATCCAGACGAACCATTTTTCATTCTCTCTCTGACTGAGATCCCAGTCAGTTCTTCAGGGGAGGTGATGGATAATCCCTCTGAGCCCCTCCCAGATCTTCCTGCTCCAGTGCAGCTTCAGAGGTTAGCGCTCTCATTGTACTTGCATTCACGTTGCCGCTCGTGTTCCGTGTGTGATTCTACAACCGTCCCCACCGTAGTGTTCCTGGTGAGAGTGTAGCAGCAGCAGAGGAAGACGGTTCCCTCCCAACCGTTTTTGTGCCTGTGTCCACGGAGGAGACTGGTGGGTCAGGACTCGTCCCAGAGACCGGGCCAGTTGGATATATAGTAAGTGAAAGGCCAGAGAACAGGGCTGACCGATGCCATAGGATGATGTGTGACTGAAAAGTAATAACATTTTTCTATAATTTGTTATTCTGCCCCATCAGAGCTCATTCAGGGAGAATCCAGTTGATCCATGTGGTATGGAAATTATATTTTTCTCTATTATTGCCTTTGAACCCTGTAATTATTGTTGTATTGCTGATGTTGAGTCCGCTCTGTATTTGAATAGAGGGTACAGGGGTCGACCCACCGCAGACTGTGGGGGATAGTGAGGAAAGCAACATCCCCGCGACGAAGACGAGACAAACCGGAAGAAGAGGTATACAGAGGAGAGATACCTCTTCATCACTGAAAGCTCCTCCTCATCATGTCCCTCTCTGTCTTTGAAACAGCAAAACTGCAGGTCAAACCGAGCGCTTCAAGGAAGAAGCAGGCTAGTAAGGTCCTGGCTTATGAGGAAGCAGAGTCGGTCCCGGTCCAAGCAAACACCCATCAGATCCCAGAGCTCCCCAGACCTCCCAGACAGCGAGAACCTGATGACGCACATGAAGGAAACAAGGCCCTCAAGAACCTTGAGGATAACAGCTTGGCCCCCCAGACTAGAACCAGCACTCCGGATAGGTGAGGGAAAAACACACAAAAGTGGGGCGATTTCCCAGTAGACGCCTGTGTGTGTGCAGGCGTGCAGTGGGAAACTGGTCTATCTCGTTATTGTAATAACTTTTTTTTTCCCCTGTGCCTAGAAAACCCCACAGCTTCTCTTCCTTCCTCTCTGAGACAAACATCCCCGCAGGTTCAAAGAATCCTCCGTGTGCCGCCTCCAAGGTTAGTACTCAGAAAACGGCAAGACCACAGACCCCCCCGTCTCCCGCAGCCTCCGTGTCACACACGGTCGCTCCAAGCAGCCCACCAGAGACGCCAGGGGAAGCCCGCTCCTTTACCCCCTCAAAAAGACAAGCTGAGACTGAACAGACTGCTGAGCCCAGCGACTCAGACTCGACTCCTAGCGCTTCCCTCACTGTGACCGAGGTAAGGAGGCTTCACCAGTGCCACCTGAGCCCAGGGGAATATTAACCTCATGGAGTGAAGAGTCCTGTTTTCCTGTGTTCCAGGTCTCAGTTTCTCAACAAAGCGACTGTGTAGAAGTGGAGCCCATCAGCGTGTCTCAGTATTTCTTGAGTGACATTTTTACAGAAGTGGAAGAAGGATGAAAGCCATTGAGAAGAACCTGCCGCTGGCTCGCCTTCTTTGAAAATCTAATCTCTGTTGAATTTAATTTATGACTGAATATACTTCTGTCTGTCATTCATGAAGCAGCACAGCTAGGCTGGCTGTCACTAGCATTTTGAACATGGCTACGTGTAGTTTCAACATGTTTTTAAGCCACCACCAAATTAGATAATGCTTACTGCAACCAATGCACAGGCTGACTAATTTGACTGAAATAATGCAGATTCCCCCAAGTATTCATTATGTTTATAGGCCTTTTTTTTACTTGTGCAGATGTGAATATTGAACCTGTTTTAATCACGTTTTTAGTGATCAAGAAAAGATGCCTTCAAACTGGCTTTTCTTTGAGGAAGTCATTCATTGACAGTCACATTAAAAGGGATATATTTTGCCGCAGTCCAGACGTTGGTTGTATATATGTTATATAAGAGGATGTACAGCAGTCAGATTACTACGTTTGATACTTGAAAAAACTTGCATGAAGTCCTTCAAACTCTTCAGTCAATTTAAAGTAAAACGGCTCTGTAAAATACAAATAAAACACTTCCTTTTTCAAGCGCTGGAGTGTTTACGTCATCTGAGTGTTGCAAAGGTTTTCCGATGATGTTAAACTGTTGAAGTATCTTTCCAGGCGACCCTGGATGGGAGGTTGAGAGGATCCACCTTTGAAGCAGTTTGAATTTCCTAACAAGCGTCTTCCTTCCTGTGTCATCGTGGGCTCTGCATTATTTTGTCATCACGTTTGATAAATCGAAGGGCAGAAGACGTTTTGCCACAGGATCGTTGCTGCTTTAGTCCCCAACTTGGCTTCATTCTCAGCTAAATCTTCGCCGCCAGCATCGACCGCACAACCAAACTGCACTTTGCACAGTTGCATTTTGCAACACATTTAGTTTTTGCGTAACTGCCGTCTCCGTCCAAATTTTCAGCTCTGAGTTCATCCTCATCCACCGCACTCCAGATGTGCTATGCTGTTCCTACAGGCGCTATGAGGTCACCTTTTCACCGCCATCACCTAGAGAGATTGTTCACTCCCAGTCTCACACTCAGTCTGGAGTACGTCATCAGAAAAATTAGAGAAAAATGTTTTATTGATGTGTTTTCCAGGTGTGTTGACAGCAGACAAGCTCGGTCTTTGCTTTTACTGGACGTCCTCACCAACGTTACTTTAAAAATTCACTTCAGTAACCGAGCAACTTTATGGGGAAAAAAGAAAAAGTTTCATGGCATTTTTTTTATGGTTAACACAAACAACATTTCCTTCCTTGACAACGTTAAGGCTGCTTTAAAAAAAAAACCTAAATGTAGTGCAGATTATCTTGTTTTCCAAGAAACATTTTACCAGAAGAATAAAAAAGCACTGATATTATGTCCACACTGTTGTTTACGATATCACATTGCATTCTGAACAGTGCCAAGAGTTCAAAATGTTACATATTAAAATGGACTCTTCAGAGAACAGCACTCCGGTGTCCCAGTGCAGCTTCAATGTCCAGTTGAGGAAATATTCCACTTTTAATGACAAAAAGTTAACTGGTAATGATTTTGGTGTTCACATAAAACGTTCTCTGCCTTTTGGAGAGTCGAGCCACAGTCTGGACAATCTGGATTTTTTATTTTTTTTTTATATATATATATAAAGTGGGATACCCGTAAATTAAAAAAAAAAAAAATTTTAAAGAATAAAAGGCATGTGTTTCCACAACAAAAACTAAACAAGAAATAAAGGTTTTAAAAGCACAACAGTGACATTTCATGACTGACGCTAGGCTGCCCTGTTAGGTCTGGGCTGCAAAGGCTCTTGGGAAAGCAAAACAGTCTTCAAGGCTCTGGATGTGTTGAGATTTAACAGGAGAGATCGGGCCGCCCGGATCAGAACCGGCGTGTTCATCAGCTTCTTTGCTCGGTGTCGGTGTGATGGAACGCTGGAGAACGTCTCCGGATACCCTTCACAAGTTCAGACGGACAGAGAGGGAGAATCCCCACTTTCTCTGCAGTCATTTGGCCGAGTCTTTAAAAGTGCGCTCAGTTATTCAAACGTGTCCTCCGGAAGACGACTATGTGTAGTAGTCCAGCTTGCTGTCTATCGTCTTACAGCCCTTGACTGAGAAGACGCGCTCAGATTTGGGGAAATAGACGAGATCTCTGGCCACCTTGTCTGCAACTTCCAGGTCAGGTTTAAGTTCTCTGGCTTTCATCCCAGCCATGGCACACTGGACCACGTGACGGTATTCCAAAGGCAGGAACGGGACAAAGAAGTCCACCAGGTTCTTGTCAATCAGGCTCGTGTGCCATAAACCACCTACAGGAGGATTCGGTCAGTTTTATTGAATGACAACAGCACCAAAGAAGAAGTCATGGAAGTTCTACTCACTTCTCTTATTGTTGAACACCGCCAGAGAGAGCAACGTTTCCAGGTCTTTGAGCTCGATCTCCTCTCGATCTCGCCCCGCTTTCCAGAAGTCCAGAGCCGTCTGTATGATGCTCTCGCCACCGGCGTTGCTACGGAGAAGATGAGAGACGGGCAACGTGTCAGACTGAACTTGTTGTGTTTCCTGGATTGATCCCTGACACGGCTCAAGTGAAAACCTTATAACAGACCTCTAAATGCATAATAACATTCTCTTATGACGGCATCGCGGCAAATAAAAGTAATCCAACCAGCATTCCGTCTCATTCCCAGAGAAAGATTTGAATGAACTCCTCTTAAAGACTTCTGACCACCCCCCCCCCCCCACCCTTTGACCTTAAGTGGTTCAAATGAACTGAAAACACATTCAATCTTTTCACCTGAGAAAGATGAAGATGGCCTTGCGATAAGAAACTCCATCCAGCTTGTCGTAGTAGTCCAGGTAGGGTTTGATACAGTCGATCAAGCCCGGGTGCATTTTGTCCATCTCGTCAAAGATGAACATGGACTGAGCGCAGTTGGTGACGTTGCCCTTGATCCACTGCTGCAGCTGAGACTGGGGAAGGAGGGGCGGCAGCACGGTCAAAGACGGACCAATACACCGGGCAAAGACCCAGAACCCAGAGGACAACAGTCATGTTTACCTTGTAGGTTTCAATTTGACTTGCATGAGGAAAGTGGAGTTCGGACGTGAAAACGTGAACGAAGCTGCTGTCCATTCCCTTCCTGTAGATGTTTTCAGCGATCAGCGAACTGACAAAGTTCTTCCCGGTGCCGGTCCAGCCGTGCAGGGACAGCACCAGCGGCTTCTTTGGATTGTTGTTGTTCATGAATCCATTCACAGCCTTCAGGATGATGTGTGATGCAATGTGTTGTCCGAACAGTTTACTCTCCAGGTCAGCCTCCAGACCTGCGGGGGGGGGGGGGGGGGGGGGCAAAGGCGTTATGGGGCGTCAACACGAGCACAAGTCACCAAGTCTAAAATCACCTTTTGCCTCCTGCAGACCAAAATCTTTTTCTATTACGTCAGCAGGGGGTGGTCTTGTGTGGCAGATGCCGCGGGACTATAATCTGATCCTAAAAGTGTGACGGGCACCTGAGGGGAGCTGACACGTAATGGGTGCATGGGTCTTTTTGCACCTTCGTTGTTGTCACGACGGTCCGTGGAAGGGAGGTATCACACTCGACTGCCAGAGGCCTTACCTGATGCATTGAAGCTCACCCATTTCGGCTCACAACTCTCGTGAAAATAGTTGAAGATCCTTCGCCCAAAAGTCGCGCCGATACCGACAACCACTGTGGTGGTGATCGGATCAATCGTGCTAACTAACACCGCTACTACGGAAAAAACGTGGAACAGCAAACTTAAATGCGCCGCTTTCATCTTCAAAACGATCGCACTGACTCGCATTTGCAAAGTTATAAGCTAAAAACAACCATGACAGCGCGGCGAAACCACGCAAAAATCAGCAGCAGCCTGCTAACCAGGCAACTAGCTTCATCTTACGTCATAAACACGCGTCTACAAAGCAAAACCGTTCGACAACGGAAATGTTTTAAATTGTAGGATGAAAACACAAGTAGAATTGTAAGTGCCGATGACAGTTTAGACGCTTTCGAAACCTTTACAGGCTGAAATCACGATGCAGCATAAATAAGAGCTCTGACACGGAAAAAAACAAAAGCAGCCTGCTAACTTGCCGACTAGCTTCCTCTTACGTCATAAACACGCGACAAAAACACGAAAAACGTTCGACAACGGAAATACTTGTCACTGTAAAAAAAAAAAAAAAGTACCAATGACAGATTAGAAACTTTCGAATCTTGTCTAGGCTGAATCATGATGCAGCATAAATAAAAGCTCCGATGATGTTAAAACAGTTGATGATAAAAGAAGTCACTCAGGCGTTTAAAGTGTGAAACGATCCCAATCGCAAAGGGACGTGGTGGCTGTGTGTTAGCGGGACGTCTGCACTCTACCCGTTCTGTTGAGGGAGATCCACTCCGGTCGACAGCACTCGTGGAAATAGTAGAAAATATTCTGGTAACTCGCTAAGAAGCCCGTGAGAGCCGCTGCCATGCCGACGGCTATGCTAGTGCTGATGGGCTCGATAGCCTGGGTGGTTCCACCCGAGCAGACAAGCAGCAGCAGCAGGACGTGTCGCTTCATGTCTGCTCGCCGCTGCTGCATTCAGGTAAACTCCAACCAAATGTCTCTTGAGTCAATAAACCACGGAATCTCTGCCAAATTCGACCCCAGACCCAAACCCGTTGCTCAGCGATTACGCACATTGCATTGCGTAGTCACGCACGGCAGAGCTCATCATTACGTCAGAGTCCAAAGGTGACGTTTACCTGGACCAAAGAGAGCCGAGCTGGTCCCAAATCCGACTTGGATTTGGAGTATTTCACCAAAATACTTGCTAAACTAGGTAGCTTAACTTTTTCTTGATTTGCAGCGGTGGAAAACAAACAAACATTTCTCGCGGTGACGAGATAAGTTAACTCGTTATAACGAAATCATTGCATTGAAAACATAATGATTGACCTTTTTTATACATACCCTCCCAAAACCAATCAATATGTTGTATCATCAATCTGAATTCTTGCAAAATCTCGTATTTAATTCATATTTAACTTCAGTATTTTTCATCTTATTGACTTATTTGAAAATGAAGCCAAACATAAATTCAGTCACTAACTTTAAAAACTAGGAAACCTTCAAACCAGAGAATTTATCCGGCATTCTTTATATTTTAGTGGCCCAGCGTGACGTCTGTCTGTGCAGATCTCCTGGTCTAATGTCCTGTTTCTTCTTTTTATGCTTCTAGTGTTGTTTTTTTAAATTATTGTTGTTGGTTGATAAAAGTTAACAGCTCCAACGATAAACCCTGTCAATGTGTAATGCATTCACAGAAATTACTCTATGTATTTTTGTCATGATCTTTCTAACATATTTCACATTTTCTCATCTATTTTTTTGGGCTTAAGTTGGCTTACTAAATTCATTAAAAACAAAATGAAATGAAAACACGCAAGTGCAGATGTTAAACCTGGATGAAGGTCTTTTCTGTAAAGAATTAATAAACTGTACAATGTTCCAATGAATACTGCCTACTTCCTATTTTCATACTTAACATGAGACACATTGTACATGTCTGGCTTCTGATTCTGGATCCCACAGGCATCTGGTTCTGTAGGATGAACCTCCCATCAGTCAATCCTCAGTTTATGGCATTATTTATACACTCTCACTGCACCAGTGACATCGGCCGGTGAGCAGCACTGAAGGGCCCCCCGTGTCAGGGTTTTAAAACTTCAGTTGGGAGAGGAAGTGAGTCTTGGCCATGAAACGAGAGATAAACACAGACTGTGGGGCTGTTGTTTTTTTTTTGTTCCTGTGGAAACAAACATAGAACAGATTGGATGAGCTGCAGTGGTGTCATCAGTCCACTAGGAGGCAGCAGCCACCATCTCTTTAACTGCTGCTGGAACATCTGTAGAGTACAAACACTGCACACAGGTGTAACTCTCAGGTGAATGAGGGTTTCTGCTGTGGGCCCTGTGACAGGTCACACTCAGGTCAGGCTGACTACATGTAGGTTCAGATTTCTGATTATTAAATGGATTCCTTTTGGACCAAAATAATAATAATAATAACGACTGATAATCAAACAACAACAACAACAACAACAACAACAACAATAAGGATAATAATAATAAATCACTGTTTAAACCTTTTTATTAATTCTTAATAATGGGGGAGGGCTGGCAGTTCACTAAGAGAAGATCTGCTCAGTTTTATTGATGTGATTAACTTGCCGTTCGTCCCCAGTGGGCAGCGCTAACCTAACTGTTCTACAATGTGTCACGTTGGAGGTGGGAACTGGAGCCGTTGACACAGTCTGATTCTCCTCTGTTACTCACTTCATCATGTGTCTATTCAAGCGCTGAAGATGTGCAGTGTGTTAAGGAAGGTGTCGCCACGTGGAGGGCGGCAGGGAGCAACCCACCCATCCATCCATCAGGCACAGGGAGAACATGCAGACTCCACACAGAAAGATCCTGTGCTCCAACCGGGGCTCAAACCCACAACCTTCTTGCTGTGAGGTGACAGTGCTGACCACTGCACCACCGTGCCACCCCTGGAACCAGCCAGCGCTGTAAGATCGCCCTTCTCTCTTCTTCTCTGGTCTGTGTGAGACTGAAATCGGGATTTCGTAGCAGGCTGATGTTCCGCGTCACTGCACTATCAGAGTAGGAGATCCAGTTCCTATCAGGGGCGCACAAACTGTCTCTCTTTGAGGGCCAAAACTCAAACTAAATGTTGGGCTGTGGGCCAAAAGGAAACATGTATTATTAAAATGCCTTTAGTCTGAGTACTGCTGCCTCTGCTTCTATTTTGCAGGACTTCATTCACACCTGCACAAAATGTAATTCTGCTGCCTGATCAAAGTATGTAAAAAATGTTAGCAACTATTATAATTATTGTATTTAAAGTTTATTTATTTATTTATTTATTTATTTATTTTTACCTCTGGCAGTCAACGGAAACTCACGGTGGGCCAATTTGGCCCCGGAGCCTCTCCTTGTGCATCCCTTGTTTGAATAATAAGAGCCGCAGTGCAAGTACACGCATGCATGCAGTTGTTCACGTACACGTCAGAGTTCTCTGAAGTGCGGCTGAACCAGACCAGCTTCAAATCCGCTGGGAGTAAAAAGGAACTTTGTGTAACAGCTTTGTCATTTCTAATTCAGTTCTGTGTTTGTCGTGACCTCGTTTTCTAGTTAGTCCTCCGAGGGAGTTTGGTTAGGAGCCGCTGCTGCTGCCGCGGCCTCCAAAGCCCGCTGCAACTCTGCATGTGTAGTTGGGTTATAAATACCATCGTCTTGACATGACCTGACATATTTGAGTTGCCGGGCTCCAAATCTGTCTTATTTTGACACGATAATGTCTTGCGTTCACATTTGCTCGGTGTCACGAGGTCATCTTCTGCGGATATCCTTTTATTTCATGTTGATGTTTTTTACCCTCCAGATCAGGCTTGACTATAATGACAAAACACAGTTTATGTGTTCCAAATGTTTCCTCTGATATTTTACCTTCTGGCTCTCCTGGGTTTTGGCTCACTTGGAGGACATGACACCATATAACCAAGAACAGGTTTAGAGCTAACCTTGCAGCTGGATACGTAGTAAATGCACAGACAGCATGGAGAAGAAGAAAAAAATAGATTCTAACAATGGATGTGCTATGAAATGAGAAGTTATGGGCTGTAAAGAGTAGCGAGTGCCATTGGAAACAAACACAGTTGAAAAGAGCAGTGATAAATTCAAATCAGGCTCCAGTTCTTGCTCGGAGTCTCGATCGGGACGAAGGTCATAAATCTGCCAACACAGACTCGAGCCTCGTGAGGCTGAAGGCAAATAAAAGGTCTGCGTTTCTGCTGCCGCCGGTGATTTCCCCTCCTCTCCTCCAGCCTGTCACTGTGGTAGCATGTCCTTCCTGGAGTGGATGGTGTCAGATAGTGTTCCTTTATCCTCCAGGATCAGCGCTCTTCCTCGGGTTCCCCAGAGAAGGTACAGTGATGGGGGCCATGACTCCTGATGGAGCCCAGACTCCCTCGTGGGCTGAGGGAACGCTGAGGGAAAGGAGGAATTCAAGCCTCCTTTGATAACGCTGTGAAAGTTGTGACACCAAAAGTGCGAGAAAAGACAAAACAAAATTTCCCAACACCCACTTAGAAGCTGTTTCCCGTCTTATCTCTTAGCGTCTGTGCAAGCACTTGAAAGAACAAAGTGCCCAGATTTTATGTTTGTTTTCCGAGAAAATCACATGACTTTTAAAAGAACACGCCGACATTTTTTTGGGAACGTGCTTATCGACTGTCATTTTTCAGTCTTTATGAAGACTGCGGGCTGAGAGTGAGTGTATACCTGCGTTAAAGCTGTGCTGAACTTTAACTCTGGCGTGCAACTTTAACCGTGGGAATTCACATCACTTCATTGAAAACCGTCCTGGACTTGAATTTTAAGCGTCCACTTGTTTATGTCTTCCATAATATTCCCACAGACGTGAACCTTGAGAGGTTTCTGTCACAGATTTGACTTCATTCTTATATAATTAAGATCGTTAAAACTGATAAACTAACAAAAGCTAGATCTTAAATGTGAGCTGGGACTGTTCATGTGTGTGCGCGTAGCGGTGAACGTGTGCTTATTGTTTCAGCGTTATATTGGAGAGGTGTTTAGTCTGACATGTAGCTGGAGAAACGCTAATAATAAACTTTATTTATGCACCACTTTTCAAAACAGAGTTCCAAAGTGCTTTCCAAGGGTGGCGAGGAACACAATTTAAAACTGAGGTCATTAAAATCAGACAAAGCAAACGAACCCTTACAATCATAAATAACAGCTGAGACTATACACACAAAATTAAGATGATTCTCCAATAAAATTCAATAAAGGGTTTATTGGAAGACAGATTTTTTTTTTTTTTTTTTTTTGACGAGTGATTTACAAGATGTCACTTAATGCAAGAGGCAGGAAGTTCCAGAGTTGCGAGGCCCAGACAGCCGAAGCCCAGACCCCTCGTCTTTGGTCTGGACTCGGAGGATCTGAGACTTAGACCCGGTTCATAGGGGAGCAGCAGTTCTGTAGCATCAACTCAAGTGACAGGTAGCAGCGTGGAGGAGCCAGAACACAAGCGACAGAATGCTTGCTAAAAGGCCAGCAGCTGCATTTTGTTCAAGCTGGAGACTTGACTTTTTTTTTTTTTTTGGCTCCACCCTGAATACAAGAAAGAAAGAAATTAAATAGAGAATGACTTTCGCAAGAGGCCAGACCTTTGAGACATTCCATGATTGATTTAAAAAAAAAAAAAAAAAAGACTTAAACAAAAGGATTTGGTTATGAAATGGAAGGTCACGGTCACACGAGGCACCAAAACATTTTCAAGTGTTAAAAAACAAAACAAAACAAAAACTCCACTTCAAACTTTACGAACACTCGACTGCGGCCGGTGCCCGGTGCCCGGTGCCCCACGGCACCGGCAGCACTGCCCCAGCAAAACAACCCCAGCTAGATTTCTACCGTCCAAACCAGCAGGGACCGGTGGTCTGGAGACGCTCCCTTTTCCCACTGTTGACTTGCTCTCAACTAAGCAACCAGTAACGTTGCTACGAATCTAACGGTTCCTTTTTCAAATCAAGTTATCAGTGTAGTAATCTGATGATTGTTTTAAGGGAGTAAACAGTAATCTGATTACATTTCCAGTGTAACTTGCCCAAGTTGAGACCAGGAAAAACCAACTGTGGTCAATAACTTTCCTCTCTGAAAAAAACCTTTGTGATCTCGCCAGGACTTACAAGCGATGACTCCTGACTAATGTTTCCTTCTGAGCCGCAGAGGAAAGTTTAAAGGATTTTGACAAACTAATTGAACCATCTGAGGTTGATTTATTAGGATGTATTGCAACATAACGGGGAGAGAGGGAGCTACCTCGGCTGTGTGTCGGGTTTTCGGCGTGTTTGTGTTATGCAACCGCGTCTTTTCCTCCCGGGTCGGAGGAGGTTCCTCTCAGTGCTCGTTTAGAGTGGAAGAAGAAGAACTGCAGAGTAAAAACTTGCATATTCACTGTAGATACTGGAAAATGATTTGATGAGGCTGACAGAGCAAAAGTAGTTCGTTTGTATTTAACCCTGCGTCTACCAGGTGGGAATCGGACAACAAGACCCCTGATTGTGTGTGTGTGTGTGTGTGTGTGTGTGTGTGTGTGTGTGTGTGTGTGTGTGTTGGGGGGGGGTCTTCCCTCTTACTCCCACTGATCATTCACTTCTGAAAGAAAGGGAGAGGACACTTGGGAAAGACTGACACAGAGGGGACGGGTCAACTTTTAATCTCACTATAAACAGAAGCCCTGCCACCACACACTGACCCCAACTCTCTCTTTGCTCACCTCATCTAACCCTTGCCTTAACCCCCCCCCCCCCCACACACACACACACACACTGCCTCTGCTAAGACCACTTTAAGAATTAAACCAGGGCCAAAGCACATTCCTGTGAAGTCGACAATAAGAGGATCTGCAGCCAGAAAGCATGAAGATTAGACGAGAGGAGCGTTTGAGCAGAGAGAGAGTGAGTGAGAGAGAGAGAGATTTGATGGATGCTGTGTTAACATAAAAACAAATGCAGTTTTTACGTTCCTCTTCACACCAGCAGGGGGGGCTCCTCGCTTTTGTCTGCTAACTGGTTGGTTTTCCCTCTGCTGGATAAAAGGAGTTGTCTTTTGGGAAATGCAGAGTAAACTGTCATAACTAAATTACTGTAACTGCAACAGCTTTCACCACTGTGGTCATGGAAACTGAAAAAAAAAAAAATACAGACACAACATTTGGGCTGACTGAATCATGTATATTGGTCACTTAGATAAGCACGTTTTGCTTCATTTTTCTCATAAAGCAACGCTGTGGTTGAAACTATGTTTTTCTGTCAGCACCATTCCCATATGTCCGTCTTTCTCACAGTTTGTTTCCGCTCCTAAATCCGCTGCAATGCAGTTATGGGATTATGAGATGCTCCAAAGAACAAAAGTTCAGGAAACTTCATGCAAAAGAGACAAGACCAAGAGGTTTAAAGTCAGGCGTCAACATGTAGGTCGCTGGATCCTTTTCAGATTCTCATAAACAAGAAAAGAGATAGGTTGAACACGCCAGTCACCATCACCGCGCTCTAATCAATCATTCGTATGCATCAACTGAGAGGTCAGAGGTCAGAGCTGGCCCGGTCTAAAAGCCACGCACGCATCACTGGCTATGTTTACTGGTCCTGGCAACCCAATGTGAGTCAACGATAGTAGTGAATGTAATTCTAGCCTTCGATGGGGGGGCACAATGCTACGTTTGTGTTTGTGTGTGTGTGTGTGTGTGGGGGGGGCAGGAATGCTACATTTGTTGTGGGGGGGTGGCAAACAATGAGCCCCTCCCTCAGTGTGTGAATGATTCGCTAGCTGGCAGGTTAACAGCAGCCTGGTGAAGAAACGTCTAGAAAACTCAGGTGCAGCCAGGACACAGTTACATTTTCTTCAGTGCAAGTATCTCATATTTCTGCTGCATATATATATATATATATATATATATATATATATATATATATATATGCATTATTTAAAAAAATATTTAATTTTGGAGCTTGTATTTTTTTTCTGCCGTGCCAGATTCACCCACGGGCCACGCTTTGGGCAGCCCTGCTGTAGCAAGAGAGAGAGAGAGAGAGGGAAGAAGTATTTTCTCCGTTGATTGCACGTGTAACACTTTGCTTGTAAAATGTAACACATTGTTACAAACGACTCCAGTTTTCAGTTCCACACCCACAGATTCAAATAAAGAAAAGTTTAGCGAACTGACTCAAGTACGAATTTGGATTTGTGTTGAAAGCTCTTTTATTTAGAGCCGTATTTCCGCTCTTGGTTTCGCTTTTACGACTCACGATTTTACAGTTTTGATTAACTTTCACCTCCCTCATCAGCACTGTTTTCATTGTCGACACCCCCGCTTTTCACGACCAAAGAGCCAGATATTTCCCTCCGGAGCTGGCGGAGAGGAACAAAAGGGGGTCTAGTGGATTCATCAGGTGGACGCTAATTCCACTGCTGCTCCATGTGTTTGTAGGATGGAGGATGAAGGTTTTTAATATCAGAAAGTGAAATTATAACGTGCCTGCAGCAGGCTACGTCACCTCCAAGTCCCCCCCCCCCCAAAAAGAAAAATCACCAGATGTTACATGAGATGTTTTATGTGAAGTGGCTGAACATACTAAAGAGGTTAGGTTATATTACCTATTGCCAAAAAAAGTGTTTTTACAAATGTCTGTCTGTCCTCTTAGATGGATGGTGGTCACTTAGGGGTCTTGTTTTGCTTACTGGTGGATCCGCATTACATGGTAGACCCCCTTTAACCCATCTCAAATATGACACAAATCACCCAAAACACTGGAGAAAATCCTTCCTCATCCACAGACTTCAGACCAGCGTCTTCATGTGTGTTTGTGTTCTGATCTCCCTTTTGTTATATTACACCCAGGCAAAGCGGATAAGAGAGGAACATGTGACCCGGGAGAATGAGGGAGAAGGGCGAGGAGGCCGACACATGGTTCGGACAGGGAGAAAGACTCAATTGGACACAGATAACCTGGAACACCTGCTCTCAGGTCTGCGCCGCTGCCCCAGCCTGGAGAAGCATTCTGCTGCAGCCTGCCGAGGTGCTCGTCTGCGCCCTTCAGGAATGACGTTTTTGTTGGCTCCCAAATCGATGTCAGGCTATCTGAAGAGAGCAGAAAACCTGTTCCAGCTACAAAGGTGGCGCTAATCCTCCGAGCAGCTTCCTGTGGTACCATGAGCACAGATATCCCAGCATGCAACAGGATAATTCCGAGCAACACAAGGGAGAGAAAGAGAATACATGAGCACAGTACAATGCTTGTCGTCATGCAGCAAGCATGTTCGGCGTTGTCCCTATTGTGTCAGGAGCCCCTGTAGTCCACAACGTAAACATCCCTGTGTACCCCACCATGACTATATTCAGACCCTGAGCAGGAAGTGATTTCATAGCCAACATCCGCCTCAGTCTTCCTTTCTCAGCTGCTAAATGTTCCCGCCACTCCTCTTTCCAGACCAAGGAAGTAGAGCGGGCAGGGCCCGGGGCCACAGACGGCCCTCAATATGTCATTAGTCACAGTTCATTTCTCCAGATTAATTCAGAAAACATAACCACACATCGTCCCTGACATTTCCCTTTTGTTTCCTCACATTTACTTCACTTTAGCTTTACTGAGCTGAAACTACAGTAGCCGGATTTTACCTTCAGAACAGCGCATTTTGGAGCTCGTACCGAATCTGCCATGGGCTATTTTGTTTGTAAACTAGTTTTTTTTAAAAATTATGTTCACATATTTTGAAATAAAAATATCGACATTATGTATGACATTTGCATACTTACCTCCCAAATCTCTGCCCCACTGTTTTTATATTAATTGTTAACATGAGAAGTCAGATGGTTCAAACCCTGAAGAGCAGGTTCAGTGTTAAAGCACAGAGGCGCATTCAGTCATTTTCTAACCTGATACATTAGAGATTCTATTTATCTACAACCAGATATTTGATGCACTGATTATTTACACAGAGGAGTTAGAGGACGGTCTGCTGGGTACAAGTGGGTCGCTAGTAATTGTGCATAAAAGGTGAGTCACGTGATTTAATTCCTTGGTTTTAGTGGTAGCAACAACTTGTACTGGTTGAAACCTGTTGAGTTATTGCTAAACTGACAATACCACTACTACTGCTAATAATAATAATAATAATAATAATAATAACTATGATAATAATAACAGCAATGTCTTATTAAAAAATAGTTAATTTTTTGCATAAACGATCATATTTTCATGTCGTTTCTTCATATGTCTTAATATAATTACAGCGTCATTTATTTTGTCTCAGTTAATCTGCAGCACAAGTCATCAAGCTGTCTGTTAGCAGCTTAAATCTTAGAATATTGATCTATACGGTAAGCGAACCACCAATAATATCCACAGTTGATCGCGGTCAAGTGATTTTGGTAGGACGAGAAGTTGAGCCAAAATTCCTGCAGGGAGGCGGGAAGCTGTCGGAAAAAAAACACACACAGACACGCTTGATTGACAGTTTAAAATATACAAGGGAGCGAGAGGGTTCAGGGTGGACTCCAGCCAAAGACCTTTTATTCTACTGTCGTAAAAAAAAAAATCATCATCACACAGTTGACACCTGTAGTACACGGACAGAGGACATGGATGAGCAGTAGAGGTGAGGAGAGGAGAATTGGATGGCAGGCAGAAAAGAGTTGCATCAATTCCAGGAGCGTTGAAGGAACTTTCCTAAACACAACACACCCACCTCTCCTTCAACAACACCACTGGGACGCCATACCGTGTTTGTGGGGGGGGAACATTAATCACTCTTCCAATCCCAGGTTGTGGCGCCAAGCTGGTGAGAGTAAATCAATCCAGCAAAAGCAATAAAGCTGAACTGTGGTGTATTTTTTTTTTAATATATTTTCAAAATGCCTGAAAACATGACAAATTTGACTAAAAATCATCCGACTGTAACCACAATGAAAAAGGCAATTATGGAGAAAGGTTACAAGCATATAAAACATGATTAGTAGTTCGTTTTCTTGCTACACGGCAGGAAAATGTAATCGAAACGATGTTTTGTTTTGGTTGTTTTTGGATGACCCGTGTCCATGTGGTGCTGTAAAGGTCACATGACCAGGGTGTGGAGGAGACAGCTGGGATTAAAAAACAAAAAAGGCAGCAGTAGCTTTTCCTGATTAGAAACAGTGAAAGGACGTAAACAGACAAACACACCTGCAATGACCTTCACAGCCTTTTCGGTGTGTTTGCTGGGGTGTGTGAGTGACCTTCTGCTTTAAAAAGTTAAACAAACACACACTGACCCGAGGTCAGATTCCTCAAACAGGTGTCTCCCAGGGGAAACCCGACTCAGCTTTTCAAAAGAAGAAAACGTACAATTCTAACATGTGATTGGATGCAACCCAGGCATCTCGATGAGCTACAGGTGAACGGGAGTGGAGCGGGAGTGAGTTATCTATCTACCATCTGTGAATCCCCGCAGTGAGGGGAGCTTGGGAACAACCTGCCACAAAAAAGAAGGATGAAACCAGGAAACACAAAATAAATGAAGGGAGGAAGAAGCAGCAGGTGGGGGGGGGGGGCAAACAAACAGAGGGGTAGTTTTACACCCACCTGCTCCTCTGGATGTCCTGTGGATGTGACGGCCGGCTGCTGACGGGACACACAAGGGTGAGACAACTGTTGACAACAAGCCAGTAACCTTTAACGTCTTCACTCAAGGCTGCTCGTGTTTTATATGAACAATAGATGAAACGACCGTGAGTGACAGAACCCAGAATTATCATCCCACGTTGTTGCGTTTGAAGCTTCTTAAATCAACGGTGACCATGTTTAACCCCCATCATTCATGAATCCTAAGTTATAAATATTTAACGATGAAAGGAGCAGCACAATCAGGATGGGTAGATTACTAACCAATAAATCTGACTGTTGTTGTTTACATATTATCTTTCCGAATAATGACAACAGAAGTAGAACTTCATTCATCACTTGATAGCTTTTTAGAAGCTTTTCCAATTCTCTAATAGCGACAAAATAATCGCCATAGACCGTTTACAGACTGATTTTCAACAATGTTTACGGAGGTTTTACAAAGATAATAAATCATCTGGTAAGCACAAAGAAATTGATTTTAAAGGGACAGTGTGTAGGATTACTTTGCGGCGACCATCGGTTGCAAGGGTAGTAGGCGATGTATCGGGTGTGCATCCAAAGGTTTTGGCAAATTTTAACCAAATGTTCACAAAACCAGCAAGATAAAATGCTCAGTTGTGCATATTTTTTTAAACCACAATTGTAATCCAAACATTAGGAATTGGTTCATCAAAATAAGTTCCTCTCCATAAAACCACTGCTTTATTTCCTCATTCATTCAGTCCACAGCGAAGCTCATGTTCGCTGTGTTAATTAGCGCAGATTTACTGTCAGACTCTCAATCCTAATCTGCTGCCTTCACATCTCTTGATGTCTTTCATGAGACCAGAGGTTGTTTTTATTTGTTGTTTTTAATCCCCCTCCTCCTGACTTCCCAGAGTCTCCAGCTCAACCTTGCTCTCATCATCTGTTAATTTAAAAAAAAAAAATAATAAAATAAAAAAATAATTCTCTTTTTCTTAAAATTTGACTCCGTCTGAGTATCAAAAATCTCTCCAAATTAACTGAGCCGAAGTATGCCGGAACCTTCCACCACGATCGCTGGGAGTGAGAGGAAAGTGTTCGACTTTAGTGATGAGGGTGGAGAGCAAGAGGTGGCTGGAGGCATCTGCAACCTTTATACTTTCCGACTCTGGGAATACTTTTCAGTTACTCTCCCCTCCCCTCTTTGCTCTTTAACCCCCCCCCCCCCACACACACACACACACACACACACACAGATAATAAATGTCATTAAGGGAGAGGGAGTCACAAACACCTGATTGAACTGAGGTCGTGACTTAGTGGAGACAACTGATGGACCGCAAACGCTGCTGATAAGAGCGGCGAGTGAGGCTGATGATCAGTGGTCACACACCATCTTTGCGAGTGTATGTTTTCCTGTTTAAACTCCCCCTCACTGCTATGAATTATGGCCATTCGCGCCAAACAGCAACACACACACACATTCAAATATTCTTTTTCATGCCTGTATCAAAAATGTATCTTCATATCTGAGTATTTTCATAAATACCTTCTGCTTTTTGCATTTGCTATTGTACGAGCCATTGTTGTGCCACTGATTGAACTTGTTACTTTCCCATGTGACAGGACTTAACATTGATATGCTGGCATATTACCAGGATAATCAAATGTTTGTACTAATGTACATGTATAGAATCTCTCCCCAACAGACACACTCGTCATTCTTGACAACGTTGGCCAAGAGTGGATTCAATAATCGACAAGTTCATGCTAAAATTGTCACAATCCCTGTCTTGTGTGTCCTGTTTACTCTGTAGTCATTTCCTGTTTTACATTGTAGTCATGTCCTGACTTCCTGACCTCCCTCCTGTGATTACCTTATGTGTCTCACCTGGGTGATTGCACCACCTGTGTCTCGTTTTCCCTCATGTATTTAACCTCTGTGTTTCCCCTGTTACGCATCAGGTCATTATTGTATTGCGTTGTTGTGTTTTAATGTCGCAAAAGAATTTGTCTCCAGTCACAAGCCGCCGATCACAAGTCTCCAGTCACCAGACATGAGCCGCTAGTCAAAGTCGCCAATCTCAAGTCGCCAGTCTCAAGCATCCCATCTCAAGCCCAGTTTTATCAATAAACCTGCACCCTCCTCCTCTTGGTCTGCTATTGGGTCTACTTCCCTCCACCACATCCCGCAACAGAATGACCCGACCCACAAAGACCCAGCAGACTGCTCCCCTCCCACGCCAGATGACCCTCTTTCAATATTTTGCCTACCCTGATTCAGGCCGTGGAGAAAGCACTTCATGATCTTCAAGTCTTGGGGGGGGGGGGGATGATGTGCAGTACCTGAAAAAGCAAGATGACATTCTTGAGGAGTTAGATCAGCTGCAAACGCCGCTCAGCCCAGTGAACAAACCTGAAAGGTTGAGGGGGAAGAAAGCATCCACTAAGGCAACATCAGGGAACACTCAAAACTCTTCATCAAATTCATGCATCGTGTATGGAGACGATGTGCATGCAGGCAAACTGCTTGCCTGCAAAGTCTTCAAAAGGTTTAACTTGTCTAGTAAAAAGACTTACCTAAGGGCAGTAGGAGCATGCTTCAAGTGCTTGCGTCACCATGGCGAAGATGGCGGTTGCACCCTAAAGTATCTCTGCTCAAAGGAGGATTGTCGAAGTGGAGGGTCCTCAGATCACAACTACTTGCTCTGCCCGAAGCCACTGACCAAACAGAGGGATAAGATGAACAGAGAGCAGAATGATCAAAAAGAGGAGAAAAGAGGACTTGGACTGACCGATAAGCAAGAGGACCTTCTCTTTCCAGAGCTGAAGGCGGAGTTCAAGGAAGCTTTCTCAAATAAAGTTTCGACGGCACCATGCGTCAGTAGCAGCAATAAGCTGAAAGATTACCCAGTCATAATGATGCTGCTGGAGGTGACTACAAACTCAGGCCAGCTGATCGGCACCTTGATTGACCTTGCATCGGACACAAATTACATTTCCACAGAGCATCTCAAATTGAATGGTGAGAGTATTAAGATGATTGTCCAAGGAGTTGGAGGAATGGAAAAGACAGTTTCTACTAAATGGTACACCTTAAGGCTAAGAATAAAGACCCCCAAGGGTACAGTAACGGAACACAAAATCCTCTGCTATGGCTTGGATAACATTGCAAAGGTTAGCCAAGGGTTAGGGAGACCTTGTCCTCTGGGATGGACCTCTGGGTTAGACCGTTGGTGGAACTCATCCTGAACTCTTTGAAGAAGTAGATCTTGCAGTGCATAGGTCTGACACTCACTTTGCAAGGTCAATGAGAACAGCGTCAAGGACATACAGAGAGATCGTTGTGGACCCGGCAGGCCCTGATGAAGCCCAAGTGGAGAATGGAGAGACAATCACCCAGAGTACTGCAACTCCCAACAAAGAAGTACTTGAGTGGTTCAAATGGGACAGCGTTGGCGCGGCTTGTGAGCCTCATTGTGGTGGCTGCAAATGTGGTAAGTGTCCTCTTGGAGGCAAAGAGATGACCCTAGGAGAGGAAATGGATCCAGAAATAATCAAAGAGTGCCTCAGCTACATGCAAGCAGACAAGCATTGCAGAACCCCTCACTGGGATGCAGCATACCCATGGAAAGGAGATCCTGCGACACTTCCTGATAACCGATGTGCAGTTGAGGCAACCTTTCTGAACACAGAAAAATGTCTCGAGAAGGAGCCAGAATGGAGGGCTGCATACAGAGAGCAAATCCACGAGATGATCTCCAGGGGAACTGCTGCTAAACTCACTAAGGACGAGATTAACAGCTTGGAGGGACCTAAGTGGTACATCAGTCACCTGGTTGCTCCTAATCCTCATTCAACCACCACGCCTGTAAGGATTGTTTGGAACGGTAGCCAAGAGTTTGAACGACCTCCTGCACAAGGGTCCGGATGTCTTCAATCCGATTAGAGGAGTCCTTCTGAGGTTTAGGAGTGGATTGTATGCTGCCTTAGGAGATCTGAAAAAAATGTACAACTCCGTTTGGTAAAAGGACAAAGAAGTGCATCTTCACCTTTTCCTTTGGAGGGACAGCCTGGAGGATGAGACTGAGGTCTTTGCCATCGTCAGGGTCAACATTGGTGACAGGCCTGCAGGCTGCATAGCCCAGGTTGCTATGAGAGAAATGGCAAACGTGCCCCCAGTTCGCTGCCATGATTGAAGAACGTCGGGTTCTAGTTGAGGACAGCTACGTGGACGACATCTTGACGTCCCACGATGATATCAATACACTAAGAAAGATCACCAAAGGAGTGGAAAAGATCTTAAAAGCTGGAGGCTTCTCCCTTAAGCCATGGATCTTTTCCGGCCAAAGCTGGAGGTCAGGAGCCACAGCGAACTCCAATAAAAGCAAAACAGTCGTGTCGGTACCCAAAGCTCTGGTGTTGCCAAACCAAATGTTAGATGAAGAGAGCAAAGCATTAGGACTACGCTACGAACCAGAGACCAACAAACTGTTGTTTGTTTACTTTGTAGTCTTTTCCTGTTTTACATTGTAGTCATGTCCTGTCTTCCTGACCTCCCTCCTGTGATTACCTTATGTGTCTCACCTGGGTGATTGCACCACCTGTGTCTCGTTTTCCCTCATGTATTTAACCTCTGTGTTTCCCCTGTTCCGCGTCAGGTCATTATTGTATTGCGTTGTTAATGGCGCTGGTGAGAATTTGTCTCCAGTCTCAAGCTGCTGATCATGGGCCGCTAGTCAAAGTCGCCAATCTCAAATCGCCTGTCTCAAGCCCAGTTTTATCAATAAACTTCATTTCCTCTTGGTCTGCTATTGGGTCTACTTCCCTCCACCACATCCTGTGACAAAAATGAGTTATCTAAGCATTGAAAACCTTGGGAGCAGCAAACCTGGCAGGGTGGTTACAAACTGCCCAGCCACATCAGATTACAGTCACTGAGCTCAAGGCTGCGCAGTAATAATCACGTTCTCTCAATTAACTTATAAACAGATGGACTCAAAATTCATCTGGTGCTTCCTTTAAAAACGTCAAATTCTTCAACTTTTTCCACAAACCTTTGCACGAGGTTTGACGGCTACTTCTTGTGCAGTTGCTAAACTTCCCCAGTGTTACATTTTAAGACGAACGCTCAACAAGCCGTTGTTATCAAACTGGATACATCCTCTGATGCTGGATCTGAGCTTTTCCACGCAGTCCTGCTAACTTGTGCGACTACAGCACACAGCAAATGCAATCAAATTCATTACATCTTGTCATCAGCCTTGGGCAAAAGTGTGGGCGTGGCTTAATGCAACAAATCAAAAATTCCGAGACATTTCACCTTCTGAACTTCGAAACAATCTAAATAAATCACCTGTATGTCCCAGAGAGCTGAAAGCCAATCCGCCAAAATGGGACTAAAGTTTCATGTCCAGGTTTAATAAATGGAACCAGACAAACAGACTGTTCAGAAGTTCATTTGAGCTGCACAAAACAGTTTCATTTTATTCGGTGTAAAAAAGCATGTGCTCCCATGGTCATACTCTTGTCAAATAACTGCACAATTATAAAATTATGATTATTTTGCAGCACTGAAACTGGCACTGCTGTAAGGCAACAGACACGGCAAATGATTTTCACGTAGCCGTGTGGACAAAAAGTCCAGCAGCTCCGCGACAGCATCACGGAAAAATCCAGTTTGACTCTCATGTGTTCAGTCACCTCTGCTGGTGCCTTTGCATGTGAGGCTTGTTTCATTTTTAAACCTGATAACTCCCCGAGCACAGACTGACAGGCTCTCGGGGAAGACGGATGGGCCTGCAGAGACTTGTGAAAAGGGGGAGCCTCTCTGTCCTCCTTTGACCGGGACCAGGAGGGGGAGTCGCCCCGGGAATCACCACCAGTTCACCAGTCAAAATATACATTCATATAGTTTCTGAGTGGGAAACATGGACTCGTGCTTGTGTTTGTGCAAACATAAGAAACAGAAATGTGAATATCTGCATCCGCTTAGCAGGAAACTGAGTCACAAGGATTGTTCTGTGTCCTTGAATGCAACTCTATCCAGATCCAGTGTGGTCAAGGAAGAACTGAACTCCCTTATTTTCAAAAATAAACTGGCAGCAAGGCTGGCCAGCGCGCTCACTCGCCTCCTGTGGTGAAATATAGTCAGTGTCAAATCTCTCCTTTGCTCTCTGCGAGGCCTTCACACTGGACGTTCCATACACGTCTCCCCCTGCCGAGAGGACAACAGAACATATCTCTTACACACTTTTTCCCTGTTGATAGAACTGCGACAGATCAGGGAATTTTACTGTCCAAACAGACCACCCTCTTTGCCTATCTGCTTTTCTACATCATAGATGTCTAATTCCACTGCTGCTGCACAGCATGGTTTTATACAGCTTTTATCCCTGTCTCAATCCACCCTTCCCTCCTGTTCATCCCCTCATGTATCAGCCTGCAATGTGACTCATGTATTATTGTAGCGTTAACGCAGGGAAGCACCCGTCGACCGGAAGATCTGCTTCTGGAGATTGAGCTCGTAACTAAATGATGCTTCCTGTCTCCCACCCCCCTTATTCCCCTTTTATAAAGCTGCCTACATGACCATTACATCAACATTAAACGCCTCACGGCACGGCTGCAATCGGGAGAACCAAGCATTTGCATATCTGAGACTCATAGCTAACAGTGCATCCTATTTTTGGTAAATATAAACATCCTTTTCCATCAAGAACATTCCACACAAGTTGATAATATGCTCATTAATCTCACCGCTGCCAGGTAAATTTCTTTGCATTTCACAGCGTGCGGGGGGGGGGGGGGGGGGGGGGGGGTTGGGTGTGTGGTGGAGGAGCTAATTCCAGTTAGCCCTCAGCTAACTTGACTGTATATGAATAACTTAATCCTCTGGGATTTTGTAAATGTTTTCAGAGAAAAGGGATCAAATTCTGATGGTGAAAGAACTTTGCTGATTGCGTGACAACTATTTATCCAAAGTTTTACAGTTGCAACAGCAGCAACACAAATGCTTAATTCCAGCTCGCATTCAGCTAACTTGAATGTAGATAAATTATTTAATTGCACAATTCTTCTCAACTTTTTTTAAGTCACATTCTCTCTCAACCAATTTTTGCAAGTGTTGTGTGATGCCCACAGTTATTTTTCTGCTGTTTTACAGCCGGTTAGCTCTCAGCTAACTAGCAGGATAAATAATCAAATCATGTCGCTCTTCTAGGCTTAACCAACAGTAATTAGATCAAACGCATCACAGTTTGATTGTGAAATTAATTATTGGCAATTGTGCAGTGCTTAAAACAATTTATGAATCATTTTACAACAAACAGTAACGAGAGTAGGCCACAGTGGAACCTATGATGTCATGTTCCACACTGTAGCTTTTGGAAGCTGCATTTGAATCGATCATTAAAAAAAAAAAAAAAAAGCAAAAATGAACGGTTGAGAGTAAAGTAAAAACCCAACGTGAGAGACCCTCTTTGGGCTCTGCCAAAGACATTGTTCTCACTGCCACAGCATCGCCGCCAGAGTACCTCCAGCAGAATCAGAGGTCATAGGTCACAGCAGGTTTGCATTGAATCAAGCACAAAATACACCCCGACATGTGTTACAGATGTATCCGCCACTTCTCTCTACCAATACATCTACATTTAAGTTGAGGGATCGAGGAGAAACTGAAGTTTTAGCCGGACAGGGCGGATAATCACAACCAGGTGGTTTTTGGCTGAAACAGTGAGCAAAGACTCCAACGATGAGCATCAAAGAGCAATTAGAAGACATTGCTCGATGTTAGACGATGGGGTTAACTGAACTTAAGTGCACAGATTTGCCCCAAGTTTGTTTAAAAATCTTTTAAGCATTTGTCAGGGTGGGGCCAGTCTGCAGGCTTGAGATAAATTCAGAAGGGAGTTGATAGGAAGTGCTCTCACATCACTTCCTCTCTTTGTTTTAGCCGCTATTTTCAACGCTTGGAATGTAGTTCCTGTCAAGAGGTGAAGGAATTCAAAACAAGTTCATTAACCTCAGGTTTGGAGAGCAGTGAAGTGGGAAAGGACTCTCGTTATGTTGTGTTTGTGAATGAGTGAGCAATCAATATGAATGCATGTGTTCTTGATATATCCTCCGCTGTCAGACCTCACATGTGACTGTGCGTTGTCTATCCTGTATGGATCTCAGGGTCTGTGGGAGAATGAGAGCGTTTGAGCACCACACCCTCCTCACATCCTGTGGCAGTTCTGTCCTTGTGTGTCTCAGGCCGGGGTCCGTCGACATACCACAGCTCTGCAGTTCCAGCATGCTGACATAAACACTGACCCTTAAAAGGAAGTCTGTGTGTATGTGTGTTTGTGAGTGTAAAAATGTTCTTGCCGCCTTGTACAGGTCTTTGCAGTGAAATAAACTACAAGTTCATGTATTTCATGTACACGTTGCTCAGAATCTCTATTTGCCTTCACAGCACCAAACACCTGGCATTTCCATTGTCTTGTGTTGGCAGAGACAGCATTTTCATAATGCACTCAAAAGTATTTTACAGGCTTTTATTAGTAAGTGGGTATATTTCTCCGGGGACATCTCAGTGGTGCCCAGTTCTCTGTGCACAGACATCCGGAAATCCACCACTTTGCTCCAGAAGAGATTTCAGTCCCACAATGACTCTCTAGGAAACTACCGTCAGCAGCAAGGGGATTTCAAATTGAATACGGCTAAAAAAAAAAAAAATTTCCACATCCAGACTGACAACCTCTCAGAAAAGCATGCACAAGAACCAAACTTTTGCGTTTCTTTCCCTGTTAATAGAAACGGACGTGCTCTGCTCTCTGTTGTAAAGGAACAGTTGCAGTGGGAGATGGTTGGATTAACATTGGTGCACATGAAACACACAAGTTCTAACATTATTTAGTGCGCTTTACAGACTGGACCATGCTAGCGGCTGTCATTACACTAAGCCACCAGTGAGCTGGCTGTGGGTTCATTAAGCATCAAGACACAAGCAGTAGCCATATTTTCATGCAGGAAAAAAGTGAAACATCTGTTCTTCGACTTGCCAAACTTTTCTCTTCGGCGTTTTCAACAGCTATTTTCTGCACCTCTACAAATGTTGTCTGGCAGGGTCCAAAGTTACTGCTAAACTAATTACCCACACAATGGAGCAAAAACTGCCCGGCTAAAACTGATGCAACTGGGTGGAGGGGTGGAGGCTGGGCCAGGGAAAAAGGCCGTTCAAAGAGGCCCATACACTAATTAATTTTCTCTTCAGTTAACAAGGCAAGCGCTTTTTCTTTTTTTTTTTATGGAATGTTTGGGGCACCAACTGTCAATATTTGCCAGAGTTTAGCCAAATTTGTCTCTCTTTCACACGGTGCTACTGACCAAAGACAGACAAAACTCACACATCACTTCATGGCGCTTTAGGTGACAGGAAAACCACCAACTGGTCTTTTGGAGAGGAAACTACAAAGGAGACTTAATTTATTTCCAACGCCTTTGGCACCGAAAATAAATAATTCACATCACTGCATTCAGCGGAGGCTCTCGTGATATGAAAATGGGGGCAACGGCAGTGACACTCTTTGAGTGATAAGCCAGAGTTTGAATCCAGACTCAGTATAAATAAACTAAGCAGTTAGCAGCCTCAGCCGCAGTTGGACCCTCACTGCTGATTCATTGCTTTGCTTCTGTCTGAGGTGTTTTACCAAACAACTGACAGACATTTTTGCCCATCTAAGGTCTATTTGAACTCAACACATGACTGAAGTCATGGCTCTCATGTTCATCATTTTCAAAGATGGGACCAGTCTTCCCAGTAAGAGGACAGGAGGAAATAGCCTGATTGGGAGAGACGTTTTCGAAAAGCAAGTGGGGAGAAAATGCCCTCAAAGAAAGTGTTGATTAAAATAAAACAGGTAATGAGTCTTGGTTTGTCTCTTTTTTAATTCTTCTCACCACAGAAGAACCCACTCAACCTCACAGTTGTTTTGCGGAAGGCTTGTTTATCCTGCATGAGCGCTCAGCCTGCTTCCCCGTTTTATCACCCCCACCTTGATCCCAGTTACTTCTTCAAGATGTGCTGCTGCAGCCTCTGCACGACCATGTCCTCCGTGCCGTCAGCACTGTTAAACTGGACACAGCTTGTTGCTCAGGCAGCACCAGTCACTCTTTGTACACACGACACAGTAGGGCCCTGCTGCTAATGTCCTTGACATGGTTATGAGAGCGCCTTGCCTCATAAAGCAGCGAGCAGTAGCTGTGGGGCAGAGGCCCATTTGTCAGGACAGTTTATTGAAGCATTCTGCTGCTGTGCATGCTGGGCTCGTAGGAGGTCGAGAGGTCAGGATTTGGATTTTTAAGCTCTCTCATTACAGTGATTGACACTGTTTGCAGGGAGGCATAAAACCGTTTGTGTACATTTCGAGTTCATAAAGCCTGTGGCGATACAATATCTGATGCCCCGTGCGTGTTTACCCTCGGTCCAAGATTTAAAAAAAAACAAAAAAAAAGATCTTGGACAAACTGTCGGTTTGGATTTGCTCTCCTAGCTGCAGTGAATAATCACATTTATATTAAATTGATGTCAAGGACAGTCGAGCTTCGGATCTCTTTTACATCCACGGATGTAAAAACAGAGACAGACAGGAGATCAAATGGCTGTAATGCTGAGACTGTTACACAAAGTTCCAAGGGTTCAGCTGCGGTTTGTTATGAATTTCATCCAGGGTTTCTGTCTGATGTAGCATAACTGCTCCTTGCCCATCTGTGCCTAGTTAGAGAGCTAGATACCTTTTTTAATGAACCCATCATTAAGACTTAAGGAGAAAGAATCGGCGTCAGGCTGGTATTCCCTTTCTGTGGTCCGCCAACGGCCCCCCTAAACATAACAATTCAGGCAGGACTGTACTTAATTACTGAGCTGCGCTGCAAGACTGCACCGTGTTGGTCCAGGCACAGCTCAACCAGCACATCAATGAGAATCAAGTTATAACCTGGGAGAAAGAGCCTGGCGGGGTGTCATCCGCACACAGACCGGGATCCTCATGAACCTCTCATCATCACACGGAGCCACGCTGCTCCTCTGACAGCGGTTCCTTGGTAACTTACACTCCTGGATGTTCCATTTTCCTCTCTCTCAGACAAGAGCGCCTCAGAGGAAGGACCGCTGTCTGAGGAAAGCAAAGAGTTGACATTGAATAAGTGAGAACTTTCAAAATCCACTTTTTTTTCCTTTTTTTTTTTTACTTGAGGCTTTATATTTTTGTCAGTTGAAAGTCACGATAAAATAAGTTTAAAGTTTGCAGGTTTAAAAAGCAGAACTCTGCAGTCAATTAAGGTAATGATTTTTCTAGAAAAAAAAACAACAACATACAAACAAACATTTGGGAAGGTATGTGGATGACCAGCAACACGAGACATCACATGGAATGAAGCTGCCATTTGCCCCCAGGGAAGACAAGAAGCAGAAACAAAAGCTTGACATATGGAGAGGATGTCTTTTTTTTTTTAAGTGAAAAGCTATTTATCACTTTCCAGATTTCTGTAAAGGGGTATTTTTTTTTTTAAAGCAGTCCATTCCAGGGAACCACATTTCAATTATAGCAATACATATATTTTTCTTTCTAAATGTTGATACATCCCTTTTAGCATCATCGTCATTGTGCAAAAAAATATGCAAATACGTTGAAGACTTTACTTGTACGATACATATTCCTGCTAAATATATTTAATTTTTTACTTGATAAGCACAAGATCCTCCGGAGCAGTTTTGACAAGTGTATCGCTGATGAGCACATAGAAATTAACTGAAAGCACACACTCGTCGGTTCAGTTTAGGAATTAACTTTTTTGGGGGCCTTAAAATAAACCTGGTGCAGTTTTTTTTTTTTTTTTTTTGAGTATTCAGTGAAGAAATTAAGACGCATGCAGACCAAACACAATGTGGCGGACACGATGAATACATTTGATATTTTCTGGTGAAAATAACCTTTGCTCCAAAATCCTACCAGCATCTAAGGCTACTTTTAACATTCCCTAACTGGAGAACAAGCTGATCATTGTGCTGTCAGGGCAGAGCTAACTTTGAGACCCAAGACTGACCATGAAATACAGAAAAAATAAAGAAGTGAAGCTCTTGTTGGCAGGGGGATATGGAGACTGCTAGCATGCCGTGCTACTGACCATGCTAGTGGGGGCAGCTGGCAGGTCGTGCCACCTGTCAGCTGTCCGTTGCCGGGTGGTCAGTAAAAACAGTGCAGCGGCAGAGTTTTGCCACTAGCTCAGATGTCGCTGGTGTGATTAAAAATAAGGTGTTCTCGGAGAAGTGAGATCCTGCTAGCAAGGTTAGCTGGCTTTACATGCCTCACCACTCAGCGGCAGTTCTCAAGTTTCCACCACCAACAGTCCGTCAGCAAATCACACAGAAATTTGATGCTAGCTTAGATGCCCCTGTAGTGGTTAAACATGAGATGCTGTTCGAGATGTGTCATCTTGCTAGCGGGGACAGCTAACTTAGCATGCTTTGCAAGTAGCAGTGACGGGCAGTCGGTCCGTGGCTGACGACAGTTAACATCTACATTACAAACTGCGTGAACTGGGTTTGGGCTGAACATACCTGTAGGTTTTGCAAATGTGAATATTTTCTGCTTTTTCTATTCGTGGGACAAAACAAGTTATTTGAGGACATCATCTTGGGATAATTTGAAAGATCAGTTAAAGATAATTGTTGCTTCCAAATTGAGCCAGGCATATGTTCAAGTACTTGTAAAACAAACTTGAAGACAGACTGTGAATAGTGTGACACTTTCCTTCAGGGTGAGTCAGAGGTTGCGTCTTACTTCTTGGGAAGAAGTTGCTGATGTGTTGGGTGGTCTTGGCCTTAATGGACTGGGACTCTCTCCCCCTTCAGAGGAAAGCTCTGGAACAGATGGTAGCCTGGCTGAAGAGAAACCTTCCTGCTCTCAGCTCCACTCTGGTGTTACTCAGTCCCCTCTGATGTGGTATCACTCCCCTCAGCAGTGGGGACGACACTCGTGAAGCTGTCATCAAAGCTCCTCCAGACTGGCATGCATCAGCAATCTATTAAATTGACTGGTTGCTGTGGAAAGAGAGAAGACATTTGGTTCGAGCAGACTTTTGATGCAATTTGCAGGAGCAAGGAGTTTACAAAGTAGCAGTCAAAGTTAAGAATGGAGGTACGAATAAGAAGTTGAAAGGGTCAAGAAAAGACCAACAAACAGTGGAGAGTTTGGTGAAGAGCCGTGGGGGGCTCATTCGGTTTCCTCTAGCTGTTCATGAACGGCCAGACCAGACTAATAGTACAAGGATCAAGTGATTAACTTTTGGAGGCAATTTGGAACGAATTCTAGATCCTGGATCCTGAAGAATGTTTGTTTGTTTGAAACCATTTGCTGAATTCTGGACGGAAAATTTTCAGTCATGGTTGAAAGAAAAACCATCATTTTCTGGATCCCTGCTGCAAGTGTCACTCCCTGCGTCTGCAATGTGCACACACTAACCGTAAATTATGTTGCTGCAAGTCATGTGAAGACAACAAAGTAATGTCAAGAAAATACTTTCAGATAAAACTTGCTCCCTGTGACACCATGACCCCAGCTAGTAGAAGTCTGGCTATGTGGAGTCCAGTCACAGCTGTGCTCTGTGCCTATGTTACATTGTTTAACAAAAACTCAGTCTTCAGGCAACCCTTCAGCGAGGTCTTGCGGTGTTTGGGACTAAATCTGAAGTAGACCTTGCCAACCCTCTAAAAGGTGAAAGTGATTTCCTATTGACAGTAGTTGGCGCTATGACTAGGATTTCATATTGACCGTAAGAAGTCTTCAGGCTGCAACTTTTCCACCACCATGAGGACACAGTTTCATAGTTTCGTTGGTGATGGTGAATCATCTAAATTCGCCGGCCTGCCACAACCACATAGTGTGGCTAAAGCACAAAAGCTTCACAATTTCACCGCTGAGGTCTCTTGTGTCCACTGACAAAATCTGAGGTGAATCTGATTAAGCCCCGAGTTGGAGTTCGTAAAGTTGGACCCCTGGAAATGAGCAAAAGTCCCTCCAAATGAAAAACTGGAATCAAAACAGCAAACTTCCTGTTGGGTTGGGCTCGTTGCGCCAACCGACTTGTTTGTGAGTTTATTGACGTTGCACGTGCCCGCCTAATTTTGTGCATTTAGGTGAAATAAACTGCCAGACATAATAGTTTGGTAGGGGGCGCTTTCGAGCACTTTCCATAGCACTTGGTTCAAAGCATGGTGATTTAATACAACCTCACGCCCGCGTGACCGTGGACTCTAGCGCTATATGCTAGTGTCTGCTAAACTGAAACGTTTCATAAAATTCTGACTTGAATTGAAACGACACTCTGACATTCCTGCTCTCCACATAAAGAACCCAAAGCATTCGGTCACCCCCTGACGTTTCATCCACCACCACCACTGAAGTTATTTCTACATTTGGCAAGACACTGACTGACTTATCGTTCATGAAATGTGCTAGTCTATCATGTCTTTTTAACAGCTCTCAATATGCATGGAGTTCTCATGTGTCACTTCCGTGTTCAGTTAATTTCTGCAAATGCCAGACAGGGATCCACAAAGGGATGTAAGGGATATCCCTCGTGGAAACGACACACAAAAGAGTAGAAAGGTGCTGACAAGCCATCATGAAAGGTGGCTAATTTCATATCCAAGAAATGTTGTGCTCCTCTTCATGTGGCAGCACTGTGACACATTAGTGTCTCGACAATGCGTATTTGTGTAAAAAAACAGAACATTAAGTCATTCAGGGAGAAAATATTTCAGGATTAGAGCGGCAGCGCTGTCCACACTCTTGCAGCCTTGTAGCACAAATGTTGCGTGACATTGGGCTACAGTCCACATGGCCACTGTTGCAAACATTAATCTCAGACTGGAGAATTTGATTACTATGGTAATTAAGCCCGTTTGCATCACGTGTGTTTAAGGAGCAGAGTTTAGCGGAATGTGTATAAACGGACTAATGTAAGTATGTTGTTGATGAAAGACTGACAAGAAGTGCTGGCAGCAGGAGCACGGAAATACTCAACAAAAGAGGGGCCATTTAAAAAGGAAATTACAACATGAACTTTAAAACTTATAAGGAACAAGACAACTTCTTGAGAAATGTGCTTATATGGTGTCCTCCCCGAGAGCAACACAGGTAGATCCGCTTCTCTCCTGTGTGCCGCATGCGGGAGCTGAGATCTACGGAAACTGGTTAACTGCTAGCTAGCTTAGCCCAATGTGGGTGGGAAGGGTTAGCATATATTCAACTTCCAAAAAACAGTAAATCCCCTTCTGTGTATTCTGTTTCTAATGGATGCGTTTCGGGATCATGTTTCTTTTTTTTCAAGAAGCAATCCTCCTCATCCTCTCTTAAAGAGTCGGCCATGATTAGCAGCAGCAGTCGCTCTCCTTGTCGTTAACAAATGTTTTACCTGCGTCCAGGGGTTTTGTAAGGAAAGTACGACTGTGTTTGATTCTGAATGTACCATGTCTCGTAAGTTAAGGCAGGCTAAGATTGTGTTGACTGCGTATTTGATGACTTTTGATGATCTGCTTTGTTGCGCTAAGCTAACTAGCAGCCAGCTGATCGCTCGGTTTCTAAAAGGGATGCGGAGAGGAGAGGAAGATTCTTCCCCTGATCTGATGAGAATGGACAATAAGCCAATTTCCCAAAAACTACCTTTGAAAGGTATTCTGGAGTACTACAAAACTACAACTGCTGTCAAAGTGGGGTACAGGAAGTGTTGGGACCACCAGCACAGCGACAGGAGGAAAGTGCATGGCACGCTTTGGCTTTGTGTAACGAGGAGGGTGACAGGGAAGTGATGGTAGTGGCGGTGGGCCTTGGACAACAGGATGTCCTGTTTGGCTGCCCTGCATGGAAACCCCTCAGAGCAGCAGAGAAACATGCAACTTCTTACTAACTTATGAATCTGTGGGCAAATCAGCATTTTTTGGTGACAAAAAAATCTGCGGGTTCAGCTTAATATTGATTTTTAACATGAAGCGGAACTGAAGGAATGTTGTTGCGCAACTGCGCTGAGCCTTTCTATCATCGTTCCCACGTCTGGCTCTTCTACACCAAGCCACAATTACAATCACACAGCATTAATTCCGGCTTCACCTCTCACGACAGCAGTGCCTTGAAAGTGAAGTATCACATCTCTTAAAGCTGCAGATCAGGAACACTATTCACTCTGCTCACTAAATAATAACCGTACAACGCCGGCCAGAACGGAGCGAGTGTCAAACATGCTGCTTCACAACACTATCACACAAGTGAATTATGTGCTACGGCTGTCACAGGGACCAGATATCAAACCGACTGAACGCCTACACTGGAGATTTCAATAACAACAACATTAATAATTCAAATTTATTTCCTTTCAAGTCCCTCAAGGATGTTTTTACAAATCCAGTAAGACACTGAACACAATTTCAGATAAAACCACAATAACTCAGTATGTACAGATATATTTCTCCAGCCTTGTAGAATCCGGAGCAAAGAGCATTGGACACACTCCGACATTTACCATGGTTTTCTTCTGTTAATTACCTTGAACTGCCAAGGAGGTCATGTTTCTGTAGAGTGGGATTACATAAACACCACCAGGCTGATTTTCATGAGACTTGGTGGAGGGCTGGAACATGGACCACGACAGCTCTTCAAATCCGAGTCTTGAGTCGTGGATTCTGTTTTTGTCGGTCTCTTCAAACACACCGCGGCGTGGGAGGATTTTTGAGCGAATTCCTTTATTTCTAAGAAAATGTTACATTTGTAGGAATACATCCCTACGTGCACTCACTGGCCGCTACATTAGGTTCAGCTGTGCAATCTGACACAACCCAAAGCAACACTCCTGACATGGTTAAAGCTCGTATAATAAAGCTACATTGTGTTTTGTAGTAAAAATCGTGGAGGGTGGGGATGTTATACTGCACTGCATTGTACTTAAAGGTGTTTCAAACATTCTGCTCAGAAATGTCAAACATTTGCTGGTTCCAGACTCTTAAATTTAAGAATTTGTGCTTGTTTTTTTTTGGGGGGGGGGGGGTGGGAGGTGGGGGGTTGGTCATTTATGACAGACGGTTTAGAGTCTTCGGGGTTTTGAACGGCTCTAAGAAACAGGTTGAACACGTCATTCCAGGTTCAGGGGGGACTGTGATGAGCGTTTTTTTTTTTTTTTTTTTACATTTTCTTGACATTTTACAGTTAAACAGTTGAAAATAATCTGCAGATTAACTGACGATGCAAATATTCAGTCGTAGGAGGTAATGAATTAGTGGCCTGCGTGTATAGGATGGTTTAATTGTAGATTTTCATTTAACACACGAGATATGAGTTGTCTGCACACTCTTCCTGTACTTGTAGTAGCTTTGTGTTCTGGGTTTCTCCAAGTGTTCTGCCAGCTTAAGTTCCATCAACACACACGTGCGCGCACATGGACACACACACACACACACACATACGTGTGCTCGTAACAAAGAGAAACGAGCAATGAAAGCTTTCAGACACAAACATCTGACGCATATCAGAGCGGAGTATCTGTGTTATGCTCTCAGGAAGAATGCCCATTATTTCTGCAGTTACTCGCCGTTGTTCTGCATCCATGGTAAAGGTGTGGAGGTTCCTCCTCTTGTGTGTGTAAAGATGATAAAAGTGCATCACGTGCATGTTAAGATTTGGGCTTTTTGGAGTGATTGTTGGGCACAGCTGTCCTCTTGTTCATGCCCTATCCAGGGTCACTGCTACTGCCCTTTACCAAAATCTGTCAGGCACTCTTTGACGCAGATCCGTTTCCTGTCAAAGTGAGATTTTTATTGTTCCAAGGGAGCAGGCTCCAGAATCTCACTCCCTCAGCCTTTTCCTGTTTCCTCTCAAAGAGGAAGTGCTGCTACGCTTCGTTTTTTTCCCCCCCTCCTGCATCTTCTTTGGGACAAATATGGAACACTGACTGCTAAATGTTGCTTGTGTCGGCCAAGTTTTGATTTCAAAGAATGAAAAGAGTTCCTTTAAAAGAGAGACCCGCCCACTCTGGTCTCTCTCTCTCTCTCACACACACACACACTCACAAGCAAGCAACCCAGATTTTTGCATCGTATAGTCTAATGCACCCCCCTTGGAGCCAGCAGCCTTGAAGGTGTGTGTTGCTGCGTGTGTTGCTGCGTTGTCACCTGCGACCTCGAAGCGTTCCCATGGTACCTCAGCACGTAGGCCTCTTTGTTATTGCTGAGAAAATGGTTCTTTGTGTCCAGGGGGGGTCATATGACACATTTAATTCATCAACAAAAAAGACCAAACACTAAATACTGCTCAACATAATTACTGCATAACAAAGAAACAAACACAGGTGAAAAATCTGACAAATTATATCCTAGATTTAAGTAGAGAAGCAGTTCATCCTCTGTTCAGGTTCATGTCCCACAGGGCCCAGCCACCAAACCGTTAACCCCCCCCCCCCACACACACACACACACAACAACAAAAAGCTTGTGTGTGTGCAAGCTTGCATGCACATTTAGGTTTACGAGTACGTGGTCCTGCTTCGCACATACTTGGAATGACGAGAGAGGGCCGGTTGTCGGATTAATCTCAGTCAAGCTGAGCGTCGGAGGAGGAGCAGCCTGTCAACCTGCCGCCGCCGAAGAGCTTTCAGGCCTCGCATCAGATTCCCCAAAAACTCCCCACACGAGCAAATCTCAGTACTTGGCCCGAAAATTGTTTCAGTCATTAAAATAGGAGTCTTGTCTTTTTTTCTTTGCTGCATGCATGAACACTTTAATTTGAGCTAAAAACTAAAAAAAAACAACAACTTTGAAGGCGCCAGCTAATTCCGCTCGGCGCATCGCGAACGAGCGTCGAACTGGAAGGTTAATGAGTGTCTGTGGATCAGTGAGCGTGCGACTGGATAAATAAGATGTGGGTTATCCTGGACTGTTAACCTGTACCGGGTTTGAGAGCTGGTCGACGGACAAATTTGAGAAGTTTCACTGTTGCCAGCCGTCAGTAGCGATTAGCTTCCAGCTAAACATGCATGGTTGGCTCTGCCTGAACAGACACTTATTTGAGTTGGTTTCAGTTTTTGGGTTGAAATCTTGCATAAGTCTCCATAACATTTGAATTTTTATTTTTTTTGTTCAATGATACATTCTAATTTTTTTTCAAGGTTGCAGTTAAAAGCACCAATGACATTTGAAGTCCAACTTTGTGCTAAATTCTCAACTTTGCCGTCAAATACCGGACGACACGCTCAGCACATCACACCGGTGGGTTTGTTTGTTTTTGTTTTCCGCATTCAGGAGGAATTCTGTCCCGTCTGTTGTCATCCAGTCTGCAAGGAAACACCATCAGTGGAAACACGACCAGGACAATTTAGCACTTGAAAAGACTGTAACTTTCAGAATTTGCCCGCTCGATCTGACTTCAGCTCGGACGGCTGAAGCCGCTTTCAGCTCGACTTGCCGATATTTTTCTTTTTTGCGATGAACAAAAGATGCAGAGCGTCTCTCATTTCTCCAGATAGAAGCAATCGGAACGCTGCCCACTCGAGAAAACATGAGTGATAAAGGTTGTTTCAGATCATCAGAAGTTCTCAATGAGAGAAGACGTGTCAGTGACCTTCCAGATCGCAATATAGTTTAAGAAAGCACTCTTTTTTTGGGGGGGGGGGGGGCACTCAAAAATGGCCTCAAGCCAGCAAACTCTGTTATTGCAGAAAAAGACTGTAATTCATGCCAGAGAGGTGTCTGTGTCTCACCACTGGGAGATTTATGTGCTTCACTTTGCGTCGCGTAAGCAGAAAAGGGAAGAGAAACTCCTTCCTTATCGTGCAGCAGTTTGCATTTAACAAGCTGCAATTTAACAGATTTAATCTCACAGCGAGCGTGGTAAACACGGGCCCTCACTCGCCAGTGTGGTCACTTTGTTAGGAACAGTGAGATTAAAACTAATGCAGGGGAATCCAGCAACTCTGCAGTAAACGGTGGGATTAAAATCTTCCCTTTTTTTTAACACTTGTCTGTTTGAGGAAAGCCTGGATTTATTCCTAAAGTGGCTCCGGTTTGTGGCGCCGTTGGCGTGCCCTGGTTGCTCCTAATGTTTTGTCCCCCAGAATATCAGAGGCATCCTAACAGCACAGCAAATTGCAGCCTACAAATAAGAGTATTTAACTGTCAATCAGTAAAAGTATATAAATGTATTTGTATATTACGTTATCTTGAAGTACCTTTACACAAAAGTACATGTGTTCCTCTATCTGAGCGACCTGTGTGATTTGTTCAGTACCAATAATCCTCCTGTACTGACGGTTCCCGTGTTTTCCTCGAGACTGCAGAGGCAGCAGAGGGCCACGACGAGGAGGGACCCCCCCCCCCCATGCCCCCATGCCCCCCCCCCCCCCCCCCCTGCAAGATGTCTGCTCCACAATGGGGACAGAAAAATGCTTCAAAATCAGATTCGTGAAGCGGTTTGAGCAGGATGAGGAGTGTTTGTGCAGGAGAGGGGTTTTATCAGCGCCGAACACTCACAGGAATTCCGGTTTGGGATTGTCCGTCCAATTCCTGCGTTCCACAGGAAGCTCAGCATAAAAAGCAACTGAAATACGCCCAAAGACATTTCATTTGTCGCCGCTCGACTCACGGGGAGCACCGCGAATCGGCCGCAGGGTTTTTTTGAATTTCATTTTCATATAAATCTACTTCGAACCTCAAGCTGTGAAAGACCGTCACCACCGTGATGGAAGAACCCTCCAGACAGCGGCTCCTCCAGCGGCTCGCGCTCACGACCGCCGCCGCCGCTCTGCGTGCGCGCGCCCACGCACCCGATGACAGCCCCCCCCCCCTCCACAAACACACACACCCACCCCCCTTCAACGTTACCAGGGTGAGTTTTCTGCATTTGCTCGTTCATGTTCGTGCACTGAGAAAATTAACGTTTTTGTTGTTGTCAGTTTTGGCGTCTGAGAGTCAGAGTTGATATTTGGGGGGGAAAAAGTTTTACAAGCATCGCGATACTCGCCGAGACGAGACGAGGATCGTCTGAGCGGATGGGAGCAAAATTGAATGAAGAATAGTCTGAAAAATTGCACATGAATGTGCCACATTTCCCTACAAAGTCCACTAAAGTGCTGAACTGCTGCGCACGGGGGGAGGGGGGGGGGGGTAGAAAAAAATCTTGATTTTATGTGCAAAATGTTGTATTTTGGGCTTGGTTCTAGGAGAACCTGGTGTGACTGATGAACCGGGTCATGCTGGGCCTCACTGGTCCCTGTTCTGATGCTGGCAGCAGCGTTCTGGATCAGCTGGAGCTGTAGGCAGGCCTGTGAATGGGTCTTTGCAGGAGTTTAGGTCATGGTACGAAAGTGTGACACTGAAATATTGTGTAGAGCAATAAAATACATTATCAGGGTGGGAGAATGTAATTATGGTATATTTGATTTTCATATCCGTGTAATGGGTATATATGGAATATAAATATATGGATATATAGATAAATATATGAATATTTGGGCCACGTCAGTGCCGTGACCGAGCCAAAAGGACCAAAAGCGGCCCAGGACAGACTAAATTGTGCCGGCTCTCATTGTGGTTTTGCCGGATCTCATCCAGCTGTGACTTGTCCAGTCCTGAACCTGCTCTCAGGTCTGACCTGCGTGTGTGAAGCAGATCTGGTAACGCGACTCCATCAGAGCTCGATGGTGGAAAACAGCACCTTCTCACAGTTTTATCCTGACATCCCGGGGGACATCATTCACATCTGTTGTAACGGAGGCTGAGGCTCGTCTCCGTTCATCTGAAAAAGTACAAACAGACAGAAAAACTGCAGAAAAAACGCAGAAAAACTGCAGGTTACTCTTCTTTTTTTTTTTTTTACCCTAATATCGTATTTAACCTTCATTTTTGGCTGGAAGTAATGACCTGATTTGCCAGATCCAGAAGAAAAGGATCATTGCTGCAGGCAGAAATGACTAGAGGCAAATTGTATTTGTATTTTTTTACATTTTTCATGTGATTGATATCTGAAAGGAATAGTTTTTTTTAATGCTTTATCTTAGACTGAACAATGAATATGTTTAGAATCGACAGCAGAAAAGACAAAAAGGTCTCTGAGCTCCACTCCGCTCCATTTCCTTTTTACAGTAAAGGGAGCAATGAATACATATTTTTATGTATATGAAGGCACTTTAATCGTCAGTGTAGCTCAGTAAAGCATTGGAAAAACCCACCAGCTTGAGAGGGAAATGATCAAGGGTGTTGGCTGAACTTATCTGAGGAAAATGATGACGAATAACGGCTTTCGTGTAAAACTAAAAGAGATGAAACGATATAACAAGTGCAAGGAGTCATTTATGTCTGTCCTGCTGCAGGAGGGATGCTCCGTTCACATTCGGACTCCCCAGCGCGTCTCCTTTGATTAATTGCGGCTCCATTAAAAAGGGTTTTATTTATGAATTAAAAAAAATAAAAGGGAGTATGTTGCCTGTAGCTACAATGACGTCACAGCAGGGTCCCCCCCCCCCCCCCCCCAACAGCCCCGCGCAGGCAGTGGGAGCTGCGGGACACCCAGCTGGAGGAGTGGGAGGAGGTCCTCCCATCACCCCCCCATGCTCTCTGACAGTCTGCGTCCAGAAGGAACCTGACTAGTAGCGGACTTTCATCACTGGACTTTTTTTTTTTTTTTAACTTTTTTAAAATCCAGCGGAATACGAGGAGACGTGGCTGCGCGTCGGAGACTCGGAGGTTTTTCCTGTAGCAGGAGCGTCTTTTAGGGGGGGATTGAGCTGAGAGAGAGAAAGAGAGAGAGAGAGGGGGAGAGAGAGAAAAAAGAAAAAAAGAAGGTGATTATTTCTAGTGTTCATGCGTGTTCAGAATTTGTGCGGATGCGTCCCGCATCTCCGCTGGCTTTCACTTTTGTTTTTTTTATTTCCTTGTAGTTGAATGTGTTAGGGTCTCTAGCAGATGGTGTGTGTGTGTGTGTGTGTGTGTGTGTGTGTGTGTGTGTGTGTGTGTGTGTGTGTGTGTGTGTGTGTGTGTAAAGGATGTCGCTCTGACGGCAGTGGTCAGACATGCAGAGACGTGTAAAACAGCGCCCTCTCATGGTCAATGTGAGATGTGTCTCGTTACTGAGAACACGTTGGATTCCTGTGCTGCGCGGTAGTTCACCTGAGTTACAAACATGCTTTTTATGATATAATTTGATTTGAAAATGCTGTTTTTTGTAATGTAATCTATTCAGCTGAATGTTAAAAAAAATTCAATTTTTACAATTAATTTTTGTGTGAAGATAGTTGGCCAAGCGATGGCATCCACACTCCAAGAACAAATACTTATGTACAAAGAAAGACTCGTTATAGAAGTAAAAGTATAACCTCTTGTTAAAAAAAATAAAGATTTATATGATTTTAAATGTTCTCAAAATACCAAAAGTATTCAGTCTTTTTCACCTTATGGATAATATTGTAGTGTACATCTTCTCCTGGCCGGCGTGTACGTGCACGAGCAGCATCCATGTTGGAGAGGGAGGCAGGTTTTACCAGCTCAAACCAGACTCGTCTCTCTCCTATGATGTCATTTTCGTCTGTCGTGCATGAAACATATAGTAACAAGACTTTTTTTTTTATAAAAACGTAAGGAGTAGAAAGTACAGATGTCTGTATTAAAATATCTGGAGCGAAAGTAAAAAGTTGTCAAAAATTAGATGGTTAATGAAAGTACCGATTCCTGAGAAGTCTACTGAAGTGGGTAAAAGTACCATCTCATTGTAAATGTATCCCCTGTGTAAAAATAATACATCATATTTAATTTTTTCCCCCCCAAAATTAGCACAAGTTTCTTATATGTTTATAAAAGAGCTACCCTTCGTTCTTATCAGGTAATGATGTGGTGAGACGGCGCTGCCACGCCCCTATGAACCCTCAGTACAGGCCCTGCAGCACCTTCCTCCTTACCAACCTGATGATGCGTGATGGTCGCTCTCTCTCTCACACACACACACACACACACACACACACACACACACACTGACTTAAGTGTCGGAAGTCACACTGTGATTTATGAATGAATACAGGCTTGTAAATGTGCGTGTCCTGTCTCCGGGCGCAGAGCCAGCAGGGGATCAGAGAGACATGCAAGCTGTCAAGCGAGGCTTAGCATCACCTCCAGGAGGACTGAGGGCATCCCCAAAACCTGTGATCACACCCGGCACAGACGTTTCCCATGGGTCCAGGGTCTGGTCTTCAGGCTAGCGCTTGAACCAGGGGAGGCTCCAAGCTGAGCGTCTTGCTCTTTGGCCCTACACCATCTTTCTTCTAATCCTCTACAGAATGTAATAATCTAATATGGTGTGAAGGGATACGTGAATATTTCTCCCAAACACTTTTTGGTGGAGTCCAAGCAGGTGCAGGTCAGTGAGAGTTCAGCCTTCAACTTCCACCAGAACTCAACAGATGTCGAAGTCAGGCCCAGGTGCTGACAAGGGACGTTTTCCAGTTCAGGTTTTTGTTAGACAACCAGATTTCTCGAAGGGCCAAAGCACTTTCTGTAGTTTTCCTGCCAAATTTAATCTCATCCTCCATTTCATGTGGTTCAGAACGTCCATTCCAATCCATTAGAACGATGTACTCCACTACTGAGCGTGAAATATAGCTGCCATGGCTTACACGGGTCTGCTCACGACATACTGTGATACGATATCGATACCAGGGGCTGGACTATCAAAACAATACCATGAAAAACGATTGCGAGGCCTTGCTGCGTCATTTCCCTGGTGTAAGAGCGTGCAATGCATCAGTGCTCATGTGGGTTCGCAGTGAAGGTGAGAACCACTAAAACCGGTCCGGTTCCAGCTCGCCAGGCCCTGTGGTCATCACGCTGACTGCACTGCAGGGCGAACACAATGATTAAACATCTGTCCACTGCTGGGGTCCAAAAAAGCTTTAAGTTAAGGGAAACATTAACTTCTGGTGGACAGTAAATGTCGACCCCTGAGGTTAGCACATGAATATAAATCTATAGCCAGAGCAAACTCACACGAACAGGACATCGGCGAGTCTTCATTGCCGGCCAAAAGAAATACTAGAAGAGAAGATTAAGAGTATTTTAAAAATGCTACATCATCACACACACACACACGCACACCCCCACAGCTGGACTCAGTCTAGAATAAAAAAGAAAAATGCTAGAAATTCCTGGAAAAACAATGTAATTCAACTGGTTTCTGACATTTTAATTAAGGAGAGGCTATAGTTTATCCCCCTCTGTGTTGGTGTTCGACCTCCGTGATCACACATCTTTTTATAGAACCGTGTTGTTCCGCTCAAATGTGCCGGTTTTCTGTTTCTCAATGGTGTGACAACTTCCAGCTCTTTCGTTAGGGGGTTCAAGAGTATCACGTCTGCACTTTCTCTTACCTCGAACGCCCCCATCAAAAGCTAACAATGACTGGCGGAGCATCTTGGTGGTTTTCCATGTTTCACGTGCGCTAACGCTTCGGTCTGCTCGCAGACCTGGCACAGCTGACACTGCTGGGGAATAGCTCGTCCCTCTTATGGTCTGTCTCTTCAAAGGTAATTAGTTTTGACCTGTGGCTGCGGAGGAATGAACTTTATGCCGTTCATGTTCCTGTGGAATGTTTTGGAACTCGTCCCTTTGTTCGCCTCATTTCATCGCTTAGCCTTACAGGAGACACTTGGCGAAGACGGATGTTCTTTTAATAGACCGTACAAATCTGTTTTCTCTCTGTGCAGGTAGCCGGAGTCATCCTCCCGGAGGAAAACGCTTTGGAGACTTTGGCTGCGATCCACGACCCCTCCTCCCCTTCATCCTCCTCTCCTCTTCCCTCTGACTGGCACAGAGAAGAGTGTGAGAGACTGAGAGAGGGAACGTGGGAAAGAGGAAGAAAATGTACCAAATGCTGCTTCTTTCCTCCTCCCTCTTCATCCTTCATGTGACGGGCACTCCCCAGTTCTTCGCTCACCATGGGTAACTGCTCACTTAATACTCTTCCTGTTTTCATCATGGCCTGTCACTTGGTCCGCCAGTGACTTCCAGCGACACATCTCCACTTCATCGGCCTTAGCGGCCTCTTAACCACTCTCCAACTCCAAATGTATACAAATTGGTGAAGTGACATTTCAACATTTAAGGCTGCACTCTCCCAGGACTGAAGCTCTACCCTCCTGTCTGAGTCCGTTAGACCAGCACCAGGGAGTACGGAGCCCTGGAGCGGCCGCAAGATCTAACTTGTTCCAACGCTGTTAATTTATTTGCAAAATACAAAATGCACCCACAGCAATCCAATCCAACACTTTTGATAAGTTGCAGGAACAAGTTCTGGCTTGTCGCCTCGAAATAACTAATTTGAGAGGACAAGTTATAACTTGTGGCTACAAAATTAATCATGTTGAGGGAACACATGTATCATGGAGATAGCAAAGCATATCTTGTGGCTTCAAAACAACTAATACATAAAGGGAACACGTTATAGCTCACGGCCAATAATTAATGAAATGTTGGTAACAAGTCATGCATTTTGGCCTCAAAATAATTAGATCGAGGGAACAATTTTTATTACGAAACCACAAATTTATGACACTGAGGCAACAAGTTATAATCTATGGCCTCCAGATAACTAAATTATAGGTTTTAATAAAAGTGAATTTTAAATCTTTTGGCCTCAATTGAGTCAAAAAGTCATATCTTTTGGCCACACGCACAAAAAAAAAAAGATCTCTGTCTTGCCATTCCAGGACTCCGTAGGGGTTCTGCAGGCTCGTCTTGTCATCTCACTCGATTTGCACAGAGACCAAAATAAACACGAACGCCAAATGAGAGGTCGAGTGGAGCTGAAGAGGTCAGCTCTTAACTCTGACACGTTCAGGAGTGATTACACAAGTCAGCAGCAATTAGGCTGCACGCCAACGTTTGGTGACAAACAGAAACAGAAAGCTGGACTTTTTCGAGCATTGTGGATCAGACGGGAGACACTTCAGACTTGTCCAGCAGCGAAGACTCTCATCCAGAACCGGCACTGTTTCCGTCGCTATTTGTAGCCCGGAGTTTGGGTTTCAGGTCAGTTTTCATGTTTGATCTCATGCTCCCCACCACCTTTTTTGTTTTTTTTGTTTTTCTTCGCAAGGAGGAGGGTGTGTGGCAGAGACCTCCGTCACGGTGTTGTCATGGCAACAGAGTCGTATGTCCAGCCGTTGCACAGGCCCTACATCACCCTGTGTCAGGGGCATCGCCTCTGCAGCACATACAAGTAAGACACACCAACACTTCCTCAAAAACGTGGCGTCTGTTGGGCGAATCTGGCGCGTGGAGGAAGGCAGAACTCTAATTTGATGTTGTTGGGTGAAAAGTGTTTGACATGTTTCATACGGTTAGCAGTGCTATCATAAATAGACCCTCTCCCACATACACAAGTATGCGTTTCACACAGAACTAGGTCATACTGGCACACATTTAGCTGGAATCTAAATATCGAGTAACTACGGGAAATCAAGTGCCTGCCCACACAGACTGTGCTCGTGTTTATTTTGGACTCTCCCTCCATACTTATGCACTTTCAGTCTCTCTCCAGCTCTGATGCTCGCTCCCCCGTACGTTCCCTCCTTTTCATCTTTTGTTTTTTAACTCCTGTTTTGCCACCTTAAATGTGTTTTTTTTGCGGTGGCATCTTCTGAAGTGTAATCACGCAAGTGGGCCCGCATTATTCTCCTCTCGTCACTCAGATTTCAAGTTCATCACTTTCTACGTCTCCTTGCAAACCCAAACACATCCGACTCTCAGCGGGCGGTTCTGGCTTTGCATCTTCTTCCCTCTCATATGAGATTTGTCAGAAACACTGCTGGAAATCTGCGGTTGAAATATTCTATTAAATTCCTTCTCTCCCACCAGCATGTTCACAGTTTGAAAGATCATGGGAAAGACTGAACGAGCTCACACGAGAGCAGTGACAGCATTAAAAATAAACAGGAACCGCTAACTGTGACTGTCTGTTTTATCTCCCTAGAACTGTGTATTCAGTGGCGTATCGGCAGGTGAGCAAGGTGTTGCCTCCTTCACATTCCTACCCGGAATGTTGCCCTGGTTGGCGGCGATTTCACTCTCCAAACTGCAACCAAGGTAACCTGGAACAACATGTGATGTTGTTGTGTTCTGAAGTAATAAACACAGTTTCCTTCTGACTGACTAAGTATCTGCTTTTTGTCTGAAAACGAAGCCCCGGTTATGGCTAGCTTAGCGCAAAGAGTGCTAGGCTAACCTTAACTTTTGTTCGCTCAGCATGAAGACTGAAAGCTGGAGCAAAGAGTATGTAAAGAAATAAAAGGTTAACCTACCAGCATCTGACTAACATAGTTTTGTCAGAGTTTATTTGATGTCATCTGTATGAACAATTTGAACAAAAACTTTACATGCTGGACTACTTCCTGGCTAACAGCTGATAGCTCGCAACATCCCCTCGAAAAATTGTCATTACATTGACTTTTGCATGATTTTGAAGAAAATATAATCTCACATGTTCATGGCTACATTTCACAGGTATTTGAAGGTGTATTTAAAAAAAATATATATTGTAACCGTCAAGCTAGCTTTTCCTCTGCTTCCAGTTTTTGTGCTAAGCTAAGCTAATGGTAGCCTTTTCCCAGTTGTGTTTACAGGTTTGTGAAAGTTTCAACAGTTTGGTGAAATGACTCATTTCAAGATCGAAGCGAAGTAAAATCTGGTCAACTGGACGTAAGTTTATCTTGAAGACGTTTCACCTCTCATCCGAGAGGCTTCTTCAGTTCTAGTGAAGAGTGTGGAAGCTCCAGCTTATAAACCTATGTGGGAGTGGTCAGTGCTCTTGTGGTGGAAACGACCCTCCCGAGACTCACCTGGCCTCCCCAAACGACAGTCGTTGTGCGGTGTCAGGGAGTTTCAGGGGTGGTCGTTAGGGAGTTTCACCGACCACTCAGATGCTAATGGGCTGTGCTGGCAGCAGCCGTTCCACATGGGTCTTTCAGCTGAGCTCTGAAAGGTTTGAAAGGACTTGGTTGTAAATAGGTGAAAGGAAATGTCGCAGTCCACCTCCTCTGTTCAAAGATGGTTTCTCTATCCTGACGTGGATGGCTTCTTTAACTCCTCTTTCAAACAATCTGTCCTCTCTGTCGAGGATTTGGACATGGTCGTCCTGGAAGGAGTGGCTTTCCTCCTTGAGGTGGAGGAAAACCGCTGAGTCCTGTCCTCCAGAGTTGGCTCTTCTATGTTGGGCCATACGCTGTCAGATGCAGTGAGGCCTGCACGGATCTCTACATAGGGGAACCAAACAGCCCCTCAACAAGCGCATGGCCCAACATAGAAGAGCCAACTCTGGAGGACAGGACTCAGCGGTTTTCCTCCACCTCAAGGAGGAAAGCCACTCCTTCCAGGACGACCATGTCCAAATCCTCGACAGAGAGGACAGATGGTTTGAAAGAGGAGTTAAAGAAGCCATCCACGTCAGGATAGAGAAACCATCTTTGAACAGAGGAGGTGGACTGCGACATTTCCTTTCACCTATTTACAACCAAGTCCTTTCAAAACTTCCCCAAAGAGCTCAGCTGAAAGACCCATGTGGAACGGCTGCTGCCAGCACAGCCCATTAGCATCTGAGTGGTCGGTGAAACTCCCTAACGACCACCCCTGAAACTCCCTGACACCGCACAACGACTGTCGTTTGGGGAGGCCAGGTGAGTCTCGGGAGGGTCGTTTCCACCACAATAGCACTGACCACTCCCACATAGGTTTATAAGCTGGAGTTTCCACACTCTTCACTAGAACTGAAGAAGCCTCTCGGATGAGAGGTGAAACGTCTTCAAGATAAACTTACGTCCAGTTGACCAGATTTTACTTCGCTTCGATCTACGATGACCTGGATGAATGAGAACCTACACAGATACATTTCAAGTTACATAAGGTCGACTATAAAGCAGCGTCTAAAGATACTTGAAAACCTTAGTTTTCAATAAAATGAAACAACGTACCATCATGATCATCATGATCAGCTCATAGCATCAGCTAAATATGAACAGCTGGTCATAAAAAAGTGTCTATTCATTTAGGGGACAAACACTTGGATTACTGGGGATGTAAAAGAATTCTCTAAGTGTTATATTTCACAATTGTATTTGAATAGTAGCCATTAAGATGTGATGATGGAGGCTCCAAGAGTCTGGAACATGGTTTGGCTTCTCCAAAAGAGTCAACCTTTTCCTTTCTCCTCCAGCGGTGTGTGATCAAGCCTGTGTGAACGGAGGAACCTGCTTACGACCCAACCTGTGTGCCTGTCCGCTGGGCTGGATGGGCCACCGCTGCCAAACAGGTGAACAAGCTTTTCACCTGCGTGTGCACGAGTCCGTGCAGCAGGTTTATTCACACCGACACATCTTCTGTCTCCGGTCTGTCAGATGTGGATGAGTGCAGCGAGCAGCATCTGTGCACCCAGGAGTGTGTGAACACAGCCGGCAGCTATCGGTGTGCTTGTAGAGACGGCTTCAAGCTCGCCGGGGATGGCCGTGCCTGTCAAAGCCTTCCCCCTCCTACTCCTCCTCCTCTTCCTCACACCCCAACCAGCCATTCAACAGTGGGTGGTCGCAATGATGCAGGTAAGCGAGCTGCAAAGGAGTGTGTGTGTGTGTGTGTCCTCATCCAGTGTAATTTTGCAGCAGCAAAGGAGAACAGAAGAAAAGATCATAGCCAGCTTCACGGTCCATTATTACTTTTGGTACGCGCTATGCCACTCTCAACTCGTACCGTGAGTAATAATGCACTGCGACTGGTGCCGACTCCAGACAGATGTCTTGTAGTCTGGCCTCCTACGGTGAGTCTGGGACCAGTTGAACTCAGAATAACTGAGTGTGCTCCTATGAGACCTATAAGTAAAGTAAATATCTCACTCTGGATAGAGCTCCCAAGCTAATGTAGACCTATTTTTTGTCCTTCACACTCCATTACTTCTCTGAAAAACTTGGACTCTTACCATGAATATCTGCATTTTTGTTTCCTTCCTGTAGCTTAGCAACAAAATAATACAACCCCCCCCCCCTTTTCAGATCTACAAGTGTGGAATCTGACCCCTTGATATTCCTTTTTATTTACTATCCTGTGTAAGTGCAGCTTTGCAACATGAAACCTCTCCTGATTTTTGCAAAATCTGCACCCCTTTGGGGATTTCTGTGAGTCACTGCTGTATGTGTGACGGTTATAGAGTCCCTGGGCTCGGCTCCAGACGTCCTGCATATTTATCAGCGTTTCCACACAGAGTTAAACTCCTCAGCTGAAATGACTTCACATGATACGGATTGATCGGGCTTCTGAAAGTACTGCTGAGTCAGATCATCTCCCCGCCTGGTTAAAGTGACAGAGTTTTATTTGTGTTCCGCTTTAACAGCCCGTCTCTTTGATGCAGAAGTGCAAAGCCAGCAGATGGGTTCTGCTCGCATTCCCGTATCTGTTCACATGCCCACGTCAGAGGGATGTTGATGGAGATCACAAACATAAACCGGGGTTTAAATGCTCTGATCAAATAAAAGAAGTCGGCTATCGCTCTGACCCTGCCAGGCTGCTGTGGAGGAGTGCTGGACTGGATTTCTTTCTTCAGTTTCCCCTAAAACACACACACACATACATACTTTTTTTATGTTTCATTCTTGGCCAACACTTGTGTTCTCGTTCCAGCTCCATCAACCCAGTCTGCTGGGGGTCATCGCCAGCCCCCCCTCCCCCCCCTTTCCTTTTCACCTCACCCTGTTTCTCAACTCATTCTTGTCTCAGTAATGGAGCACATCTGGGAGAGATTGAACAACTCTGTCTGTCTGCCAAAGTGCAGCCATAGAGTGCGGGGGGGTGGGGGGGTGGGGGGGGTGGGTTCCTAATTTTGCATCTAAATCTGGGTCGCACTTGCTCCAGGGACATGCCCCTTGAGTGGGGGCAGACTCCCCCCTCCCCATTCCCGAAACCCATGTACATTCACAGGAGGGATGAATGAGTGCCTGTCTATTTCTAGTAACCTCTCTTTCAGCTTGTGTATCAGTTTTTCTGCTGTTCCCATATCCACGATTCCCCCATTTGGAGACTTTGCAGCGGCCATAAATCATTCAGGATGCACGCAAGAATTTTTTTTGGAGATATAAACTCTGTGTCCATTTGGGGGCACATACAGAGTTTACACCTGTGCGATGACAGAAATGCCTGCTGGTGAGCCTCCTCCTCTTCTCATGGTGTGTTTCCTCTGTTACAGGTGGAAGTCTCAGGTTGGTGGAGAACGTGACGGAGGAAGTGCAGAACCTGAGGAACAGAGTAGAGCTTCTGGAGAAGGTACTGGAGTTAAAAACGTGTGTGTGCATGAAAGCCACCTACTCCGATGCCTCCCGGTCTCACATAACAAAAACACCTGAATGCTGGTGATATTTGAAATTCTATATGCTTTTTCATCTGAAAGTCATTACTTTATTAAATACCGGACTTCCAGGGTGGCTTCTATGGGTTTTATTAGCATCCCGGCTGTGTTAAGTGGAAAAAGGGATTGAATAAATTAGTTGTTGAATGAATATAATGATGCTATATGGGATTTTTGTTTACAAGCTGAGAATAGTTCTCCTCTTAGATAACCCTTCTCACCTTCCTCCCTGCAGAAGTTGCAGTTGGTACTGGCGCCATTCAGCAGCATCTTCCCGCTGTCGTTGGACGAGGGCTTCTCCGAGAAAACCACCTTACTGTCTCACTCTTTCCAGCAACTAGACCGCATCGACTCCCTCAGTGAGCAGATTGGCTTTCTGGAGGAGCGTCTGGGCACATGTGAGTGACCACAAAATGAACTTTGATTGCTCGCAGTTGAAAACATAGCACTTAGAAGGGAGGAAGTCCAATATTTAATAGAACACCACTTGATCTTTGTGTCCCTGGAAAGTTGGAATAACGGAAAAAAAAATATCAGGATGTGAATGTGACAGTCCATAATTCAATCAAATTAACTGAATTAAAGCCAGTATTAACACAAACACAATTATAAAAGATAGTATGGTGCCTTTAATGTAATAACTTTTTTTTTTGGCTGCGGCAGTAAAACGAATTAAATGATAAAATCTAATTCTTGAGCTTTCAAATAGTTAAGACATTAAAAGGGACCTATTAGGCTCTTACTTATTTTCTGTCCCATCTATATCTTACATTGCCGCGATGTTTATATTGAATGTAACAAAGTTTCTAATAATGGAGCAAATATTTGTGAAAATAATCCCTGTGAGAAAAAGTCCGGACCTCCAAACCGGCTTCTGCAACATGACGAATCAGATGAAAGTGGGATTTGAGGGTGGGGGATCTTAACCAGACACGGGCTGGAATGCCTTTTTTCAAATCGAGGATGAAATAAGGGGGCCAGAAGAGGCCAGAATATACCCTTTATGTTTCGGTTCCACACGGGTTTGGACTCGTTACTTCCTGTAATACGCTGGAAGTCCAGTCACGTCCCTGTAGGAACCTCCATGCTTATGGACAAGTATTTGCCTCGAGTAGTTGAATTCTTGCTGTGAATTTACGGAGAGAGGCTGGACAGTGTACTCGCAAAGATAAGCTAACAGGCTACGAGTGAGCTAACAGGCTATTGCTAACGCTGCAACTCCCACAGACTCAGCGCCTCCAGGTGTTAAAAACAGACACCATTAGCCTCTCACAGTGGACATTTCTTTCTCCGTGTGGGGTCGTACTCAGAACATCATGTGTAATTATCAAACATACATAATTAGAAACGAGGAAAACGAGAGTAATACCTTTCTCCACATACAGAAAAAAGGCTCTGTGCTGGTTCGCACACCAATTTTTTGGGAGACTAACCAAAAAGAATTTGTCCTAGACGTGAGAAGTTGAATAAGCTGATGAATTCTTGACAAGCACGGGCTGTTGCGGCTTAGATTTCTACTACAATTGCGTCCTGTTAAAAAATTTAACTATCAATTAATTTTAGCTTTTGAAGTTGCCATTCTTATTCGAGGATTATGCATTTTTGTCCTAACAATATATCAAACAGCGATTTACCAGTGCGGTAAATTACTTGGAATCGGAATTTTGATACCAAGAATCTCAACAAATGAGATTTCCTCTGCACGCTTGTACACGTGAATGTCAGTTGCATCGGAGGATGATCAGCTCTCTCCCACATCGTGTATTAGCTTTCAGCTCTCACCAACTTTATTAAGTTAAGTGGATGTTTTGATCCAAAGAGATCCTCCTCAGGGTTAGGAAGCTCCACATGGAATCCCAAGATTGAGAAACCCTACATGACATGATGTGATTTTAGCATGTTGTGACTGCTGCCTCGTTTGTCCTAATCATATTGTGGTCGGTTGTTGCATTTTCAGATCATTTTTCAATAACTACCGCAATAAGTGCGCAATTGATTTATGACACTGGACTGTGGACGATACACTCTTGTAACTCGTTCCGCTCTTCTCCCCCTGCAGGTTCCTGCCAGGAAAATTAGCCGCAAACCTCGCCGGGACATAATTTCAACAGATTATACTCACCAAGAAGCCCAACTAGCCTCTGCCCTCGATACGCTGTGAAGCAACCATCGCACAAATCATCTCACCTTCACCGACAGGTTCAAAGAAAAGTTGTTGTTGGATCACTGTCAAAATCTTGATTTATGTTAGTGGTACCTGTGGCACAGTCAGTTTCACGATGACATCATCTCTACAGCATCTGAATCAAACCCCCTCCGAGGGTCAAAGGTCAAACAGATCACTTTGTTTCTGTCTTTGTTTTGCATTAGTGCAGCTGTGTCCTCCGACTCCCAAACTGTCCTGGGGGCTGGCATGGACATCTGTATTTATCGATTTTAAATTATGATTACATTTAGATGCATTTTTACTTAGTTTTGTAACATTTTGTAATAAAAAAAAGTCTTAATCAAATAATGGTGTGCTGACTGATATTAAAATGATCACTAAGTGTTTGCCAATACCTGCTCTTATCTCCTCAATTTGCGATATCTGATGGAAAAACTCACGTCTGTTTTTCTGAACTGGTTCCTTGAAATCCCAAGAGACACTCCCATTCGTAGAGGAGCTGCTATGGCCTGCCAGTACCACTAGGGGGCTCATGGCCCCACTCCAATTTACAGCAACTGTCTGCTTGTCTGTGGGCTCCACATGTTCAGCCTGGATGAACTTTAAATGCATCATCACCTTATATCCATGAGGAGGCAGCCAGTGTTGGTTTAACTGATCCAGGAGAATAAACGCAATGTCCAGTAGATCAGAATAAGCTTTGCTGTTGAATCTTCAAATATAAAATTAGCGCACAAGATCAGTAACTCTGCAGCACATTTTTTTTTTCCATGAAAAATTCTCATGAATCTAAGATGTTGTTGTTTATCCAGTGAAAGTGGAGCAGTTTACCTTGGAAGTTTGAAATGAGCACATGAATTCAGAAAGTTACTGCAGAAAAACAAGCGAATTGTTCAGCAAAGCTTCTCCTCAACACATTTTTAACATGCAAACTTTTCAGGTTTCTGAACTACGTTTAAATGCAGAAGAACCGTGTCTTCAGTTACAGGATTACTTAAAAAATGTATATATAAATAAAACATCCAGATAAATGTAGACATTTTCATGCACGACCACTTAAGAAAAAAAAAAACTTTATTGCAAGGCATTCACATTTACCCAGAATAGGTGAAATCAAGAACACTACATCATCAATAGTAGCCGGATACTATAATGGGCGTCTATTCCGTGTGTGTATAACAACACACACATTCATGTGCGTGTATATTTTTATATATATATAAAGGGACCACACACACACACGGCTCTGCAGGATGTCAGCTGTTTCTCATCTCCATCTAAAGCTACCATCTAATAACACTTTAATAGCTTTGGTGAAAATCTGAAGAAAAAAAAATGAAGTCCTTTTGTTTCTCCCAGCCAAAGTCAGCATGAAAAGTGCTTTATTATAGTTCTGAATACTTCAGAGTGGTTTCCAGAATTTTGTTTTATAGACAAACGGCTGGGTCGTCGCAGAGCCTGTTAGCCACCAGCTCATGACACAAAGCTTACGAATCACACATTAGTAGTACAAAATAAAAAGGAAATGAACAGAATAGAAATGGGTAAAACACTCCACTAGCAACATCGAGATGGTTTAGATCACATTTTTGGAGGAAAATTTGGTAGCGTTAACATTCAAACCACTTGCTGCAAAAGGTAAAATTTGCTCTTACAGATAAGAAAACAGTCAATAAATATATTAAATCTAAGAAAATGACAATACAGAATTTGATTATGTGCTATTAATAGGGGTAAGTATTCCATACTGGCCTAAGAATAAAACCAATGATTAAAGCCGAGAGCCCAGCAGGTGCCGACGGCAGCGTACAGGCCTGGTTTGAATGAATCCATTCATTAAATAATCTCAGAATGTCTGTGCGCACAACGAGTCGGTCTAGGTATATATTTTAACATTTAATAAATCAACTTAAATTTTGATACCAGCTGTATGCAAGACAACATCCCACTTTGTAATACAGTAACATCAAAAAATAAAAATTAAAAAAAATGAGACGATAAGATGCAACTTTTAGTACATTAATATCCTGAATGCTGAAATACATTCTCAGATGGTGTTTGAAGCGGCGCGATAAAGTGATTCTGCAAACAGTGTAAAAGGCAGTGAGCAATATAAGAAATATCAGACTTGGTTGTAAACTAAAAACAGTCAGTTTTATGTGGTTAGCAAACCTAACTGAAGCATACGAGCCGAACAATCCAAAGTGCAACAACCACGCAGACTTAAGGCCAACACATTTTCACAACAGTCTCCTATGAGGTCAATCAGAACATCACAACTTAAAAGCAGGCTGATTTCACCTCGACTAAAACAAGAAGAAAAAAAAAAAGGCCAAATGCATTAAATTCTTCCAAGTTACAGACTTGAGTAGGCCAGGGTTCGTTAGTTATTAGTTAATCCAAGTTGAACAAATAAAATCAAACAATCAAAACCATGTCACGTTTCTAACGTTTTTACCCTTTTACAGCAAACAACTACCATTGGTAAAGAGAAATCAGTCAGTGGATGATGGCGAAGGGCATGGTGAAATATTATAGGGCTCAGGTTGGACATTTCCCAAACAAAAACAAACACACCTCATGGCACAGCAGGTAGCTTGCACTTTGGAACAGTAAAGTTCAAACAGATGGACATTGCACTTTATGAAATCACCTTTTTGACACGTCTTAAATAGATTCACTTGTGAGCTCCTCCCGAGGAGTTAAAAGGAAAACAAAACAAAACACTTCTTATAATACAACAAAAACGAGATGTAGAAATAAATAGAGCGCAAAAAAAAAAAAAAAAAAAAATTACAGAAAACAGCGAGAAGACACTTGCATAATGCTGCACGCATGTCATTTCTAATCTTCTGGAGAGACAAATTGAAAGAATGCACCGTGACACACCGACAATGTACAACATTGAAAACTGATCAGTCCACCTAAGTCTGTAAAACTGAGTACAGATGGGAGCGATTGTTAGATAGTGGATCTCGGAGTCTTTGCTTTCGGACATCATGAAGTGTTTCATGGAGCTATTGGTCATAGAGCTGAAGAACCAACGTGGATATAGAGTTGAATTCATTGCGACAGAACTTAAGAAGTCCACTGGATGAACGCCGCCGACCTCTCACCTCCACATGCTCGTGGAGGCCCCCCCCCCTCCTTTTGTCTTTAGGCAAGACACTGGAATGCAGATAAGGGGGGAGAGCACTAAAAGGAAGGAAGGAAGGAAGGAAGGAGGTACTTTGAAAGAGTGTGTATGCATGTGTGTGTGAACTAAAACTAAGAGAGAAACAGAGTCGCTGACTAGAGGGAAAAGAAAATGTCACGATTTATACGCTGACTAGAGGGAGAAAGAAACCAGGGCTGCACCGATCTGACTTGATCTGCCCCCACCTGGTTCAAAACAATGACCTAACACTGCTCTCCTGGCTTGGTAAAACATTTCTACATTTACAAAATTAGTATTACACTTGGTTTCCATGTCGACTTGTCTGGTGACTGTAATTCCAGATAATAGATTATATTATTCCCCTTTGTGTTAAACTCCAGGAATGCCACTAGGTGGGTGAGTGACGCTTCTTTTTTGCACTGACAGCATTAATGTTCCCTGTGAACGGGACCCATGTATCAGGAGATCCTTGCTAACACCCACATCTAACAGACCACCAACTGATCAGCCCGCGGTGAGAGGCTAATTTTGTCTTTTTTTTTTTTGCAACCTAGATGGTGGAACACGCACATACAGAGAGAGCAATAGCTTGTTAGCCAACTCATAGCCTGTTAGCTTCTTTTTGCTAGCACCCTTTCCACTGTTTCCATGTCAAACGTTCCGTATCATGCAGGTTCCCATGGGAATAATGAACAGCCTTCAGGTTAACGTATGTGTGCTCACAGAGCGACATGGAAATGAGGCGGCGGTACTGAAGCCAGCTGAACCTTTAATTCAAGATCCCACCTCGCCGTTCGCTCTCCTATCAAAATGTAACCTGCAGGTCTACCAGCACGTACATAGAATTGTTTAACAGATTGGCTATCAGTGACAATGGGGCCAACAAGCTATACGAGTCAGGATGGGCATCGATATCAGCTCGGTGCCTCCCTCGGAGAAAATGGGGGGGAAACATAAAAATGGTGGAAACGTGTGACAATGAGAATGGTCGGCTTCCAAAGCCAGAGAACGAAGCAAAGATGAAGGTGGTCGGAGCCATCCAACAGGCATGCACGAAAAACAACACACATCCAGACTGTTGGGCTTCCCGTCCGTCACTCCACTCACCGCGAAGAGCAGCGCCGGCGGTGCTGCAGCAGACACAGCGAGGGTCAGGACGTGCTGTATGAGTCAGGCCGGCGGCAGACTGGACCAGGCGCCGACTAGACAAGAAGAGATCTCATGACAAGAGACCTGCATCATGTTGTTTCCTGGCCAGGTAATGGGGCAACCTGGGGGAGCGAGGTGGTCTGGGGCAGGAGTGGGTCTCAGACAGGGTCATAGGAGAAGAGGAGGTGGGAGTATGGTCAGTGTTCAGTGCCTCAAGGGCCCGTTGCTATGGGTTATGGAGTCAGAGATGTCAAGGAAGGCTGAGCGCATCAGGTTGAAGGATTTGTCACAGAGTGATGACACATCCTCTGATGTCATCCCCTTTGTCTCGATCTTTGGCAGGATCTTCAATCTGATGATCCCTACAGAAGCAAAAAGAGGTTGTTGTTTTTTGCATACAGATTAGGATTAGTCACACAAAGGAAAAACGACTACAATCAAGTGGAGTTACCCGATTTGAACTGCTTTTCTTTCCGTAGGTAGAAGTTTCCGTAGGAGGAGAAAACAACGGGTATGATGGGTGCCTGAGAAACGAGAGGGGAGGCAAATAAAGTTGGTGTGTTTTAGCTCTCCTTTACCATCACATCACTGATTTAGAATAGAAGTCTTCAGAAGGGAAGGATGAGGTCTCCTTCATGAAAACCAACGCTCAGATTCCCGGCAGTTGCATTCACGCCTCACATTCTAGTTTTCAAAGTGGGGAGGTGAGAAAAAGCACGATGAATTAGTGCTGCATCCACATTGTTACAAATCATCGACACGATAGGAGTGCCCACAGTCAGGCTGATGTATTTGCACTATTAAGAAAATGTGTATATTCTTACAAAATAAAGTATTTGGGCAGTATTTCATTCTATGTTTTTATCCTGAGATTATGCTGGAATTTTGATTGGTCAATTCTATATTTAGTCACATTCTTTGGCCTAATTTAAGTGTTCAGGGTTTGATAATAGTCAGGGTTTAGCGGCACTTTAGTGGATCATTTGGGTGGCATGGCTCTGGAGATACAGTAGCTGTCTAGTAACTGAGGGGTCACCGGTTCAATCCCCACTTCCACCTGATATTGAGTCACAGTTTGACTAAGATACTGGACCCTTAATAGCTCCTGATGAAGTAGGCTGGCAGCTTGCATGGCAGCTTCAACTATCTGTGTGTGTGTGTGTGTGTGTGTGTGTGTGTAAATGCAGTCCATTTGTGTTTGCACGACTCAACGACTGCACTTATTGAGACAGAGAAACTTATTGAAGATGTTATCTTGTCTGCAGAAAAGAATGCTGCAAATTCCATCTGTGGTTTTCAATATAAAAGTATGAAACAATTTTTTAACGATTCCGTGCTGATGCTGATAGCCATGAGGATTTTGGTCACTGTTAACACGAGGGGAAATTTTCATACCCGTTTATCTCGAATCAAAAATCAGCTGACTTCCAAACCCTACTTTGGATCATTTTCTTTCAACTCAGCAAAACAAAAGAAGAGAAACAAAGACAGAAATGCTTGGCTGAACCAACATCGCATTCTCTTCATTCTCAAACACACACACACACACAATCAGCACAACACTAGCATGCTCCATCTCCTCCACTGCTACTAATAGAGACCGAGTTGCTCTCTCGAGACCCCGAGTAGCCCTTCAGAAGGACTGGCTGAGCCAATCGTGGCTCCCCCTGGGGGCTGTCCTGCTTCCACTCAATCTGGCTGGCTGGGTACAAATGGAAATGCTGCGTTATAACTCAGCGGAGGGAAACACTGAGATAGAAATAGTGGGTCCTCACAGAGAGGGTCTCTGGGGACAAGCAGAGCCGCCAGGGAAAACCAAAACTCCAGACCTCAAAGACACTATCGGCACCGCATACCAACATGTTCTAACAACTCCTGATAACACGCAAGTACATAGAAGAGAACTGAAGCCGTGGAGCTAATGGAACCCACATTGATGATTTGGAGCAGCGAGACTTTGCTGTTAAATTGATATCAGTGTGGATCAGATAAGAAACAACAATAAAGCACCGAATGAAAAAAAAGAAATGAGTCTACACATGCAAACGCACGCACCACATCAAGTTTGCCCCAGGATCCAAGTTTTGGTCATAATTAATTCCACCTGCCTTGGCCTGAGTGGGTTCTACAGAACAACAGCTCCAGAGCAGAGACTTCCCCTCCGCACGCTCGTGAAGAGAAATATCACCAGCGCACAAAGCTGTCCATTACCTCAAACTGCCCCTCCCCCTTATAAGACACAACATCACTTTAGGAAGAGCAACACCACACGACTCTGACCACTGCAGACACTCTTCACCCAGGTGTGAAGCTGTTTTGACTTCCATGCCTGGCATCATCTGGGTGGATGTAGTTCAATAATAATAGGTCTTCTTATGCCATGTATGGCTGCTGCTAGCGCCCCCATGTGTCCGCAATCGGCACGGTACCAATGATGCACCACGCCGACGGAGAGACCTGTGAAAAGAGAGTGAAGGGGAATGGGATCAAGGGAAAGCTGCTCGCTCACTTGTGCTTGCACTGCGAGATGGAAGGCGCCTTTTTTGAAGGGCAGCAGGTCGCCTCTCTGGTTTCGCGTTCCCTCTGGAAACACCCACAGACGAATCTGTAGAGGTCAAAGGGCAAGAGTGAAAGGAAGAACAGCGATTTCACCCTGCAATATCATCTAAGTATGTAGAATAAAGAAAACGTTGCTGGGATGCGGTTTTTATTGTTTGTTGTTTATTGTTTTGTAAGAGCTGATGTGTATCCTGAAAATTTCTGATGATTCTCCCGGTAGCCCGTTGCTATTTGCTAAGCTAACGTCACTCCGTCTTTTCTTGGTGCACTGTGGTGTACGTTTACGCTGCTTACTCACCCTCTCCTGTGTTTTTACTAAGGTTACGTTACCTCTGTAAGCCTTTTAAATATTAAGCTAGAGTGGATCGCTGATTACCTGCTCGTCCGACATGGTTTTGGCAGCGTCAGCCATGACACTCTTGGCATCATTCGTCTTCTTGCGGTTAATGAAGACGATGCCACCCAGCCAGCAAATGAGGCCGACTGTGCCTGCGTAGATCAATTCCTTCTTGGCGATCATGGTGCAGCGGTCTGGTAAGATCTCCATCAGGCCTGAGACACAGATGACAACAAATTGGAAATGTAAAGCTACTGCTCCTGTGCGCAGAATTAGATTTGAAACAGTGGCTCGTGAATACTGTCAATACTGACGTAATTCATTCGTTCGTTACATATTACATAAACTTGAGACAGTAATATTGTGCAGGAGCACAGTGAGCTTCCATAAGCAGAGAGGACAGAGAATAAGGAAGATTTCTGGCATTAAAATGCTCTGAAGATGATTTCACATATACAATCTATGTTTCCATAGCTACGCGGATGACACACAACTGTACATCTCTGTTGAACCAAATAATTCTGCAGCTATTAAATCCATTACCGATTGTCTTATGGCAATAAATAAATGGATGAGTGATAATTTCTTAAAATTAAATGAGGACAAAACTGAAATCCTATTCGTCGGCCCTGCAACAAAAAGAGAAATCTATTGACTCACATGGGAAAGCTGACTCCTCGGGTTAAACGTGAGGTTACAAGTCTCTGTGTTATCACCGATTCAGAACTTCGCTTCGAGTCTCACATTAGCAAAGTGACAAAAACATCCTTTTTCCAACCTTAAAAATACAGCTACAAGTCACCCATTTATAAATCAAACGGATGCTGAGCAACTAATCCATGTCTTCATCTTCAAGCCCACTCGATTACTGTAATGCGCTCCTCACTGGCCCCCCAAAGAAGACAGGCTTCAACTTCTTCAGAATTCTGCTGCCAGATTATTTACTGGAACCAAGAGAAGACAGCACGTTACCCCAGCGTTGGCTGCTCTGCACTGGCTTCCAGTAACATTTAGAATTGACGTTAAGGTCCTCCTCCTTATATACAAAGCTCGAAATGGTATGGGACCGGACCACATTACAAACTCTCTGACCAACTACACACCACACCGTGATGATGCAGGTCTCTGAGTCACCAGAAATGGTGTTGCAGCTTTGGTCAACGACGCCCCAAAATTGTGGAACACATTACCCGTAAATATCAGGACATTCTCAAAAGGCAGCTTGAAACCTATGTATTTGGATGGACTTTTATTGCACTATTAATCCTTTCTTTATCAATGCACTGAAACGACCTGTTAATCTTATCTTGCACTAATTTATTCTCTACCATTTCTCTGAAACCGCAGAGTGGCCTCTTCTGTTAAACATCTCAAACACTGGGCTGAGAAGCGAAAGTTTCGCCCTGTGATTCAGAGCGTTTTCGGTGAGGTAACTCAGAACTAGGGATTGTTCTGTGATGGGCTTTAGAAGCGGTTGTTCTGTCACGCATCTCAGAATCGTTTCTGTTCAGCACCTCAGAACTGGAAATGTTCTAAAATGGAATTCTGAGCCGGTAACTCAGACCTGGAAATAGAGAGAAGCAACATGAAGGTCTCGACTGTGCTAAATATTTAAAAAAATTAAAAAAAATCATCTTCTTATTACTATTTTATTACCATTACTTTTATATCACTGCACTTAAATGACTTGCACTATCAATTTTATCTTGAACTATTTTCTTCCATCATGAATTCTGCAATGAGATGTTAGTAATTCAAGAAGTCTTTTGGAACTTGGACTTAATGTCCGACTCCATGCATTTTGCTCTTGCTGCTTGTTTTTTATTGATTTTATGTAAAGCGCTTTGAACTGCATTTCTTATGAAAGGTGCTACATATATAAATAAAGTCTTACTTAATCTACTTAAAATATAAAATGTAGGATCACTGGGAGGCAAAAAGGTAACTAGAATTATGAAAAACCATTCGGGATTTTCAGTTGGAGAGGAATGATCTTAATATCTAAAACTACCCATTTATAATCTTTGTTGGAGATAAATGTTTGTTTACATTTTCGGAGGGATTTATAAAGAAAGCTTTTTGAAGTTTTAATCATTTTCGAAAATAGTACTTAAAATGATTTCAAGGTAAATTCTGCCTTTTTTATGAAGCAGTGTGTGCGACTTTAGGAGAATTAGCACCACAACCAAAGGCATCATTTTCAGGTTCTGCACCTTGTGTAAATCAACTGTTGTAAAAACAAATAACAGCAGCTTTGTGTTTCATGTTTGCTGCCGTTACCATGGAGAGGAGCAATGAAACAACTTTATAGGCTATGGCGGGCATGGCTGTGAGCGTCTGTGTGTGTTAGTGCTCAGCTTACATCTGGTCATCCTCAAATGCTGTGATTTAACTTTAGGATGACCAGAAATTCTCATCTCCGGCCAAAACTCACCTCTCTGTTTTTATCCACGGACGAACGGAGGATGAGCAGTCATTAATGGCTGGTACTAGTCGTTGGCATGGCAACTCAGATGCCAAATCAACTTCACGCCGAGTCTTCTCAGCAATGATTAGAGGCTGCGAGAGAATCTGCACTCATCGAGGGCGCTAACCAACACGCTCCCGATGGAAACACAACAATCCTGTGGTTAAAGATCATCCTCCACACTGAGAACGAGCTCTGGCGGGAGTTGCATGACGTTGAGCCTGTAAATCCTTCAGAGGTAAAGAAATGTTGCCATCTGAGGACTTTCATGTAGTACTATCAAGTACTACTACACATCCATGGATTCAGGGGAACCTCCTCTCTCTTCTTAAAGCAAACTACTGCCACTCCCTATCTTCTGTTTGCCCTTGCAACACATTCACTTCCAGAAATCCTATTGAAATGCTACACCTTCTGCAGGCGTCAGACACATTTTGCGTACCTTTGAGAGAAACTGGTGATCGCACGTTCTCTGAAGTCGATGTCAAAATGTACCAGTATATACATTTAACAAAAAAAAAAATTGGATAATAAGCTACACAAAATGATAGGGCACAACAGTAAATCAATATTAACAAAGATTCTTTTCAGTCGATCTTTTGTTTGTGAAGCTATTTTTCAGACTGTCACCGAACTTTCTAGCTTTTCTTATTTTTCAAAGATCTTTTCAGGCCTGGAACACCCCCCCCCCCCCCCCCCCCCCCCCCATGAACCCTGCTTCAGAATGTGACTGCTGCTGAGGACGTTTCTCGTCTAAATTAAAATGTCCAGAAACAAAATCAGTGAATATCGTTTCCAGCATCGAATTGCTCAGGCTGAACTGCTGAATGCACACCTCAGTCCAGTCGATCTTTTTTTAGAAGACAATGAAGACGCGATGATATTCCAGAGAGCGCTGAGACAAATCTGAGTGCATCTTTCTTAAAATGAAGAGACAAATGATTTGGAAAATAACAGTGAACACAGTGAAACGTTTTCCCCTTTTACAGACTCCATATTGTTTCAGGATGATATTGAAGCTATAATGATATTGTTATGACATAAAACAATGAAACAGGCGGTTACATAAACAACTAATCTGAAAGTGCTGACATCCAGGGGTCTTTTAAGGTGTTCACATCCTGGGAGAACCAGGATCTACAGCTCTTTTTATATATAGTCCTTCCAGAGTTGGAGCAATGCAGATGTCCACACACAAAAATAAAACCTAAAAGTCAGCATTTGAGTCTCCTTGTTGTTCCAAGTCTGAGGCCAAGCCAAGAACAAAAAAGTAGCATTTCACAAATGGCAGATGTGAACGGTGGACTTGTCATTTTGAGGGAATAATCAGCTTAAAAGAACATCCACCCCGACACAAAGGTAACACATGACCCACCCAAGACATCCAGGGAGCTCTGGTGGTTGGAGATGATGACATACGGTCCTTCTGTCTGCAGATGCTCCCAGCCGCTGACTTCAAATCGAAGACCCAGGAAATACTTCACATGACGAACCAGAGAGCGGATAACCCTGAGGGGGAGAGATTTGATTACACTTCTGTACAAGTATAGCTTACTTTTCTAAAGGCATGTCAGTGCAGGAGGCTAGATAGTCTACAGAACCTCCAAGGAATGGAGGGAACAGTGCAAGGTATAGAGCCTGGTAAGTAGTGGAATCTTTCATTACATTGCACAAAGGGCAGCTTAGATACTTCAAATCTGACCCCAACAGACAATATCGTCATAACTACCGTTAGGTACCAAACTTTGAGTTATGTTAGCACTACCACGACCCATTTCACACAAAGTACCTTGAGTATATACAGAGAGAGCATGACGACGCTTGGCTGAATATTCATGATGCTAAACGCAAAGCTGGCCAGGGCAACAGTTGAGACCACACCAAAAACAGCACATATCCAAAAGCTGAAGAGCGTAACATGTTTGATAGCCTCAAAGCCTGGTACCTCAATGTTAGCCCCTGCTAACATTAGCAGGCCTGAAGCCAGAACAGAAGTTGAGCCCCGGAAACCGTGGAAGCTTCAGGTGAGGTCCCGAGAACTTCCGCAACATCTTCATGTAATTAATTAGCTAGTAGGCTCTTTTCAGACTCCTGACTTATGCTAGCTTGGCATGTGTACTGCTATTGGTGATAAAAAAAAGGTACTGTTGGAAACGCTCAGTTGTGAATGGCACATAACCACGGCCATAGCGCTGCTACACATCTAGAGGACTAGACATGTGCAGTATCTCCATTTGGTTGATTAAATGATCACTCCGGGGAGAAAAATGTTCCAGTAAGCTTTGAGAAACCCTCCACCTGCCTGCCGACCGCTGACACAACAAGCCACTAACACAGAGGATAGTTGACGAGTCAGTTGGTGTGATTGTACAATTGGCTGAATCAAAGTTGGGACCCGTGGCTTCCCGGTTGAAACATAAAAGTCCTCAGCAAAAGTCATTTTTAAAGAAACAGCAGCTTGAACATGGTCAATACTGGTGTACGTTCAGAGTTTGGTCCAATAAGGCAGTGAGGACACGTGTGATTAAGAAACCCACTGAAAGATTCAAAGGAGAGCATACAGGCGCTAGTCAGTCTTGTCATTTCCAGATTTCACAGTCATTTTCTTGAATGATCATATCAATATTGCACAACTGTAATCTGGTTCAAAGTCCAAAATCTTCAATCTGATTGAACAAATAACTATTTTTCTGTTTCCCCATTTATCTTTTGCGACAGATAAAAGCGAACCTTTGTAGTGACAAAGATAAAACTGTTGTCAATGTGACTTAACAACAAAACCCTAACTCCAACAAGTCGTGAGTCCCCATCTCACCCTCTGACTCTCTCCAAGAGGAAAGGATAAATTGTTTGTATGAAAATAGCTTTCATCTGGTCCTCATTCAGACTCTTTTCCATTTGCAGTTCTAAGCGGTGTTGCTGTTTCCTTTTTCAGTCACAGAACCATTCCACTTGGACTAAACAAGCAGGGAAACGTGTCCCTTCTGTCCTTTTAATTATGAGAATTTGATTCATTAGTAAATGTAACTGTTCAAATAAAGACCATATGAGCCTCGACTCACACTAATCCAGCAAGACACCAAACTAATCTGGGCTGAACCTTCCATTAAACTTATGTTTGCTTTATGCATCTAATTAGCATCTGGATCTCCTGAGGCAGCAGCTAATTAAGGAGCCCATATTTGTGAATGGATAATTGGCCCATTCTGGTTCTGTAGGGATCAGGGATGCACAATATTGCTTCTTTTTCTTTTCTTTTTTTTGGAAAGATATTCCACATGCAGATATATAAAACTGATATTTACTGATGTAAGATTATCTGTATAAAAACAATTGTACATGATATTCCCATTTAGTGCACACTGAAAAACACATTTTTAGGAAACTCCAAATGACAAAATTGTGAATTTGTAAAAGTAACTTTTTTCTGAATTTCCAAAATATTTCTAAAAAGACCATAAATCGTATATTTAGTGTTATTTCCAAAAGTGACAAATATCTACTGATATGGATGATGGGCCAATAATGTTGGGCGTCTTTATAAGGCATCTGACAGGTCACAGCTGGGATTTTTCTGAGGTCAATAAGCACAACAAATGTTTTAAGAATTTAGCTTCATAATCCTAAGTACTGCATGTTGGCTGACATCTGGCCTGTAGCAGTTCTACAGGGGTGGGTTCAGAGCATCTTGTAGTGAACTGAAGAGCCACATCAACACACTCCTCCATGTTTTTGGTTCAGTTTGTTGACGGGAAATCTTCTTTAGCCACACGACAACAGTGATCCCAGCACTTAGCAGCACGATGGCGGCCGAAATACCACGCAGAAAAGACTGACCACTAATTGTGAATAACAAACTTGGACGACCTTCCCTCTCAGGGGAACAGCCGTGTCACTTCCCATCTTCTGTCCGTGCCTCGTGTTCTTTTTGTCATCAGTGAATCACATCCCCTCCTCCTCCTCCTCCTCCTTCTCTCTCCTTGCCATGATTCTAAAAATGCTATGATTGACTGTCCGTGATTCTTAATCTTGTGTTATTCACTCATGCCATTCAAGCTTGGACGAATCTAAGATTAGATTGAGTGATAGTGAAATGTTTACACAGTATTAATTTCTTCATATAATACAACAATAGTCTGTGTAGGGTATGAAATAAAGATTTTAACTCCTGCTGGGGGAATGATCCAATAAGACCCAGTGGCATGTGACAGGACGCATGTCCTTACTAATGAGACCTTAAGATATAATGGGCTCCGTTGGTTAGGAAGTATAACAAGAAAGTGAGGAAAATCCTCACAAAAAAAAATAAATAAAAAATAAAAAAGTCAAAGTGATCATGGTTCTTGCTTTGGCAATTCATGATATCCCCTGGAATATGAATCAACAATTTCAGCCAGTCACTGAGGATGAGGAGCCCATCAACTGTTTTTAATGAGGAAATCAGTTCCATCTGGTTCAGTTTGCCAGAAATCAAGAAGTCCCTGTTAAAAACAATCAAATACGCCAGCGAGCTCTTCACTCATCCCTCGTGACCCTGCTGATGTAATCATGTGAAATTAAGTCTGAGTGCTACGTTACAGCAAAGTAACTCTAACCTTTACACAGGAATCGTCCGACCTGATTGGTACAGTGATAACAGTGTCAGTCAGTTCAAAAGTCACTGGTTATGCAATGACTCAGCCGGTGTTGCAGCAATTGGAAGATTGGTCAAGAGGGATGAAAACAGCCACGTTGGATTCTTCTTGAAGGACAAACCACAGGGTTTTCCTCTGATTAATGTCTATATCAATCTCTACAAGCGGTCTTATAGCTCCAGATTATCATGACATTTACACTGATCAGATCAAAGGTGCGTCTGGCTGCTGGGAGATGAACAGCTGATGACGACTTGTTATCCTCAGACTGTACCAACAAACATACACCGCGGCAGAAGCTAATTCAGGTGCTGATGGTTAAAGCAGGGAGGGGGAACGCTTGACATCCAGTCAAGAGAGGAATGGTTGGAATGGTTTGGTTTTAACAAGGCTGAGCATGTTTCAGTTTTTCTCATCACAGCTGAGACTACAAACAAAATATCTTCATCTCAAAAATACTAAAATTATGCTTTGTTCCAGATTAGCTACGAGCTAACTTCCTTCAGTAGTCCCTGGAGAGCGTTATTATCGTATGGCTGCACTATTATGGGACAAAATGATAAAGACAATTATTTTAACTGATGTTTAGTCCATGATAGATCCATGACTTTCGGGATTTTTGCACGTTCCATTGTTTTAACTTCTGTAATGGGCTACAAACCTGATACAGTCTTCTTTCATAGTGAGTCGACTCCTAGAAGCAAACTAAGTTGCAGGAATAAACTCGGCTATTATACTGTGCTACTTTCCTGCAACATAAGAAATCTCTGCATTAAAATATGATACAATTATTCATTTTCTTTTTCATTCGGCCACTACGATGACACACGTTACCATAATGGATTTCTATCGTGCTGTTCTATAGGAACGAGCTGGATTTCATTCTTCTGGTCTCTGTTTCATGTTTCTCTCCCACCCGTCCCGTCCCGTCCCATCCCCGAGCAACGGCCGGCTCTCGGTTAAGGAAGCGATCGATTTGTAACGCAGGGGAGATCCCCCTGAGCAGAGCTCACCATCACCGTTGAACCGGTTCATTTAAATAAATGCGAGGAGCTAAAATCATAATAGAGATTAATATTCAATGAATTAAACAGCCCCAGAACAAAACCCATCATCTCTACTACAACCAACAACCTGTATACACCAACACACACACAGGCAATATTAGATGGATCACCTTCCAAAAACAAGTCAAGCTACTTGAGATTTTCTTTTAACTGCACAGGAGAATATTTGAAAATCTGTGCAGGTTTTCAGTTTACTCCACCCTCGAAAGCAAAAGAAGACGGATCAAAGGCGACTTGGGGACACCATAATCTCTCCTTGAGATAGACCTTGAAGCTCTGCTCCTCTGCTCGGAGCGGAGCAGAACAAAGCTAATCAACGGCGGAGGAGCAGAATTATGGATTATCTTATGCGCTAAACTGACATACAAGATTGGGCTGACAAAGCTTAACAATTCATTGGTTACAAGTGTTTCAGTTCTTCAAACTGAATAAATAAAGCCGTGTGGCCAAAGGCAGAAACATGCAATCACATTCTGGTACTGTTCTGCGAGTCTCAATCATTTAGTACTTTTCAGCGAGTATGAGCCTGCCAGCCATAGACTGAGGTTGACGGCACACTGTTAATTCACCTCGGAATAACTCGCTGTTGCTGTTCCTTCTTGAAGACATTTGAGTGAAGACGACAGCAAAGGAAACCCAAAAATTTCAAAGAAGTTGAGCGGAAAGTTACTTTGCTCTGCAGCGTCAATAGCTGCACCACCATCACCACCAACAAAGAAGAATTATGGCAAAAAAACTGACTCCAGCAATCAATTGGTTGTGACGCCACATCTCACCACAATAGATGAGTGCATGGCTTCCTTGCATTATCTGGCATGTTCTTCTCGGTTTAAACCAGCAAGTTGACACTGCTTTCAAAGCTTTGGTTATTTATATCATTCATATGACTATTATTTGATCACGTAAATCCATATTTACATCAGTATTATACAGGCTTGTGCTGGCCCATCTGTGTTATACAAGTAGGCTGTGCAGCAAGGCATCAGTCCCAGAATTCAGGCCTTTGTGCAGCCATTTTTACCTGACTGGCTCGCGTGTAAAATGTGCATGTAAAACTCTATCCATTCATTTCGGACAAGGTTTGACCCCAATTGTGTCACTTTGTCACAGTCAACAGGTCCAGATAACCTTTGAGCTGACAGAATGGTACACTGGTGCAACATGACACCAGCTCACCACGCCAAGTTGACTGTGACACATTTCCTCCTAGAGCAGTGGGCCAGTGTGGTGTTGTATTGTAGCTGACAGGGCTGCCGTCAGCAGATCAAGAGTGCAAGCAACTAGGATAGGCCCTCGTACCGATTCATTAACCCAACTCTGATCAGGGGGAACTTACCATCTGGCATCTGACGGTAATTACTGAAATGCAGTCATTTGTGTACAGCTCTACATGCGCACATCTACGTTTAACAGCTCATACCCTCTGCTACATAGCAAACCCTAAAGATGTGCCACATTTCCCTCCTCCCATGTGTCAGTTGACCTGTTCAACTTGTAAGTCAAGCGTAATAAAACATATTTCCTCAAGTAGATAAGTAAGCTTGAGAGGTCGTTCCAACAGAGGCAGTACCTTCAATATGGTAGTCAGGATTAGAGAGCTGCTGCCTTTGATAACCCTGCTGGATTAGACTCAAGAGTTTCTAGTGAACAAGACTGGCCCTTTACTATAAAATTCAATACAGCACGATCACGTGGCCCCCAGAACTGAATCAGTCACTTATTCACACACTTTGACAAGGATTCGTGCAGCTTTAAATTTATACATTTCCATGATTTTTCCACACTTTGGAGGAACATTTTCATGACCCTACATTCTCTGAAATGTCTTAATTACACGTGGAAAATAAACCAATTGATACAACGTGATCTGGTATGACATAAAACTCGTGAATATCAACACTAACAAAATGACAGCCTTCTCAGTTTCTCTCCTCTAGGATTGCATAATTAATTGTAATTTAATCAAAGCCCTATAGTTGAGTTTTCCAAGCAGGAAGGGACAACAATTCTTTACTGTTAACTGTGAGAGTCTAATTACCATTTTAAATCAAATACTATGTTGTTGCAGTAATGTCCTGCCCACTAAATAGACTCTACAAACCCACAAAACCATCTGTTTGATACAGACACACACACACACACCATTATTTTTTTTTTAAATATGCAAAAATTCACAATAATATTGCAAAATCACACTGTTTAATCGCATTAAGATAATTTTTGCAAACTTGTGCGGCCCTTCTGTATTTGAGGTAAATTTCAATTTTTATTTTATTTAATTTTTATTTATGCATTTTCTAAAACACTCATCCATGTTTGAAAATGATCTCTTTTTTTTAATTAAATGACTTTTCTCAGTTTTTTCATGACAGAACAAACCCTGAGGTTCATAAAAGATATTGTGTTGAGTTGAACAAGATGTTCAGGGGTGCCCTACAAAGTGGCACGCTGATAATTAACTGGAAATGTGCTAGTATTTTCATTTTGCTATCTATTTTTTTTCTTTATTATTCCTATCCCACTAAAACAGCTGCAAGCTTACATTCATGCCCCATACAATGACAGCCTTGTATTCAAAGTGTTCAAGTTAGTTTCCATCAGAAGGTTGGTGGGGAAGGGTGCGACAACTCTTGCTCATTGTACAATTAAGACCATTATAACCGTCACCCGAGTCTAGAATTTTCTTTTCACGCGGGACACGTTCAACTAAATCTTAAATATGAGCGTAACGTTACATGTTAATGTTAGCACTCAAGTCTGCATCTGCTAACACATTCCAACTGCCTGTGTCCAGGGGGGGGGGGGGGGGCTAATGCTAGCTTCTGAACATTCAATGAGTATGTTTTTTTTTTAATGGTTAGGTTTGTGTTATGGAAGAAATTGTAGATTTGGAGCTCAGCGATTCTGCAGTGCTGCTATTTTAATCTAAGTGGCGGTGTAAGCTAGCAAAGCTACATCTGAATACACACCATCCACGACTGCTACTAGCCAGCCTGCTAGCAAGCTAACTAGCTGTCACACGGCGCCGCGAGCGACATTTATTATGCAAACAAACTCACCTCATGTTCTCAATGTCTCTGCCCCCGCTCTTCAGCACGCACAGGGGAATGGCAATGAGGGCCAACAGCATCATATACGCCACGTAAAAGCACTTTTTGAAATAAAAAACAAAAGTGCTGCTGGTCCACATCAGCAGCGGAATGAGCAGCAGAGGTATCACCCATAGCACATCCATAGCGGCGGATCGCCAGCACACAAACTCGCAGCCACAACCCCGACACACGCGGTGGGATGAGGAAGCAGCTAAATCAGCTACGATGCGGGAGAAAAGGGACGAACTACGACCCCGAAAAACATCACACAGTCGGGGGGATTCTTGAGGGCACAGCGGCGATGGGAACGCTCCTTCCTGACAGCCCAAAACATGTATCGTTGCTCATCTGTTGCTAAATGGCATCATGAGGTGGAGTCAAGCCGTCGTCGAGTTTTTTTTTCCCCCCTCTCTTTTCTTCCTATTTCCGGGTGCTGGACCACTGTGAGAAGGCTCTGGTGTCACAGGACACTGCACGTTTAAATCTAGCAGCATCGGGAAGCTTGTCGCCCTGCTTAGGTGGAATGTGTCTCCTGGAAATTAATTCAGTAAACGGAAAGCATTTACACAACGTGCATGATTCATCTTCTATTATTATTGGAAAAAAATCATGTTCATAGATAAACAATCATTGGGAGGAAACACATATTCTCACAAGATATTGTCCCAAAAACAACAAGCTTAGAAAACGGCGGCTGCTTGTCATTATTGTCAGTTTAAAAACAAAAAAACAACAAAAAAAAACAACAACATTATTCTGAGTCTATTTACATATTTATTTTTTACAAAGAAGAGTTACAAAATTAACCTTTTCAGTGGTACATGTAGCAGCACAAACTCACAACTGAACAAAGGAGTCTTTATCAGAAGTCTACTATAAGACAATACAAGTAAGTTTGGGGTCTCCCTTACAAAATATTGTGTCGCCAACAATGATCGCAACATTGTTCACTTGATTTCTGGGTGAGACAAATTCCCTTTAATGTTCAGTAACTGATTAAAAGTGTGTATTTTGGAATAGTGAGCCCATCTCTCTTTTATTTTTACGATTGCCTATTTACAAAATTCTTTTAAATGCATTTAGCTTGCATTCTTAAGGCAACGAATGCTTCAAGCGCTCATTTAGAAGAAAAAAGAGATGCCAAATGTTCAACTGTTTAAGATACAAACTGAACGTTGTCTTGATATATGGACTGAAGAACACCCAAAGTTATAAAAAACAGAGGATATTTGTAACGGTTTAAATATTTTCAATCAAAACTTTCAGTGTCTGTTACACAATGCCATGTTACGTTTGCTTAAGGATTTTAGTAATTATGCCATTTCAGTGTTTACATCTGGGTTTTTTGTTTGTATTGGAACAATAAAATTCAAACAAATCTGAGAGCATGTTCATCACATAGCCTGCATGATGTTGGATATTGATTTTAAGTCAGTAGTTTCAGGCAATTCATGCCCCTTGAATGCAGCCTTCTTGCGTATGGCTTTAACAGGCCTATGGGGATTCAATCACTCAATCTCGACCAGATGAGTTTAAGACTACAGCACGGCAATGTATAATTGGATTAGCAGTGGTAATCCAATCCACGGCCATAATCTGACACTGTCAAGAGGCCTCAACTGTGAAGTTTTGGCCACCAAGAGGAGCTCTCCTTGACACGATTGGAAGATTAGGACAAACAAGTCATTAATCCTGATTTAATATAGCCGTGGTCCTAATCAGGGATGGACTCTCAGCTTCAGTTGTTTGAAGAGTGGGTGTTAAGAAAACTGGGATGTAGGAAAAAGCACAGAAAAGTAAAGGGAATTCCCCTGTGTGCATGTATACTAATGACCGAGAGCAGAAATAAAGCCACGTCCTCTGGGCTGCTGTTCATTTAGCTGCACTTGAGAGTTGGATGCTGGTTTGTTTAAGGGCTGAAACACAGAACCACACACATGAAGACTGGAGCAAAGAATCCACATGATCAAGTGGGTACTTGACTCAAGCTGATAATGGGCCTCGTTCATGAAGTGTTCTTACACACAAATTTGCTCTTACACACCAATTTACTCTTTAGGCCTTGGTTTAGTCTGCAGACGGTAAACAAAATCTAAAGTCAAGGGAGACTCGGGTGCTGCTCGTTTAAAGAGGCCCATTACCGAAGTCAGGAGTTGCAAACGACCACCAAGCTTTGCTTCCTGTCCGTATAATTTAGTTCACTTGTCATTATTGGGTGCAATATTGCAATTTGTGATAGTATAATAGTGTAGTATGTAGTATAATGAGTGTACTTGCTTAGTGATTGAGAAACACACACCCACATGCTCCTGATCATCTTGAAACGGCAACTTAAACATCCATCCATTTTCTACCATTTATCCTGTTAAGGGTCGCGGGGGGCTGGGGGGGGGGTGAGAGGGGGGTGGAGCCTATCCCAGCAGCCTTCAGGTGAGAGGTCAGGTCACAGGTCACCAGTCCATCACAGGGCCAACACATATGGACAGACAACCATTCACACTCACAGCCACGCCTACGGTCAGTTTAAAGTCGCAGGCTGACATCACAAATAGGATTCAGTTAGTCGTGCAGCGCTGATCTGAACCAATAGTTATTTTGAATGGATTCTGAATGGAGACTTTTCCTCACACCAGAGAACTGCTTCATTTGGTTATTCTGATTTCTATTTCGATGAAGGAACATCTTTTGCTGCTGGTTGGAAGCTCAAAGTCTTCATCTTATGGTGATAATGACTCATAGGGAGCTCCGGCTCTCAATGACGAAGCATGAATGTGCAGTGTAAACTTGTAAATTCCTTCTGCTGCATCTGAATGAAAACTTTAAAGTTTATCCACTTCAGTTCCTCCACATCAAAATGGTCAGTGGTGTCAGCACCGTGATGCAGAAACTTTTCTGATTCGAATCAACACATCTGAGCTTTGCTCTGTAGTTAATTTATTTACCTGCAAGCCTTTGCATGAACAGACACAGTTCTGCATCCTGACACTGATTCACCTGGAATGCCTGGAGCCTCCAGAGGTGAGTGAGGTGAGAGGGATGGGGTGGTGCCGTGCTTGCTGATAAGAACAATGGCAGTCTGTATGTAGACCGGAACCTGAGCTGAGCCAGATTTCATGTGAAGCAATGAGAGTTTGTGGGTCTCTGATTTAGAATCGGCTCCATCTGGGGAATGTAAACACCTGGCAGAGGTTTGCATTTCTCAGGAACTTTTCGTGGACGTGTTTTCTCGACAGAGAAACAGTTCTGAGCATGATTTATTGTTATTGGACACGTGTGCAACTCGTGAGTCCTGCAAGGACTCGCATACGACTCAGATCTTTGTGTCAAGAGGGACGTCGTATTTGGAGTGGTTTTTACAAAGAGGCTGAGCTGTCAACTGATCACCATCTGGTGGGGAGTTGGATCAAAGGGAAAGAAGTGACTCGCCATCTTATCTGATAAACTCTTAGCAGGTGGTAGAAGCTGTTGACGTGACACCAACATCCTCATGCGGCCGCTGTCACTCTCTGAGTAAAGTTCAGCCAGGATGAAGCGGGTCGAAGCTTTTTGGAACTGGAAAATGTGTCCGTTTATTTATTTTTCTGTCCTTGTACCTCAGGGAGGGAGCTTGTGTTTGAGTCGCTGGCAAACCAAAGCTTTTACCTGACAGTCACATTCGGACGCTGCCCTCTTTGCCTTGTCCTTGATCCAAGTTGTCCTCTCACAAGAGTTACAATAAAAGATTGCCTGGAAACTGCACTTTTTGGCTGAAAGGTCAACATTCAATCAAAATGATTCGTATCAGTTCTGTTCATATTAAGTGTTTTTTTTTAATATATTGACATGCAAATCAAACTAAAAGAACCACATGATAGTTGTATGCCTCCATCATGTACAGTGCATCTCAGTGAGTTTGACCTTTGATCAGCAAAGGCTCTTGACTCCCTGTGGATGTTTGTATTATATTTGAAAAAACAAAAAATCCTTGGAGATGTTCCTGATATATCACATTCACATGAGGTGATTACGACCCTGACCTTTGACCTCCAAACTCTTTTCAGTTCTTTAGTGTACAAAATTAAATTAAATCCTTGTCTTTAAAGAAAGAAAACTTTGGAAACTGATCTTCTGCAATGACAAATATGCATAAACTTTTTGTCAATAATGTTTGACCCCAGCAGGTCTAATAACGTGTAATTTTGGAGGTACCAACCATGGGAAAAACAAAAAGTAAACAAACTAAGGTTCTTAGAATGTTTGACAGAACAATGTTCGACCAAAACAGTATGGTTTCAAGAACTTGTACTTTCATTTTCTTTTTAGAAACTGCCATGCATACGATCCAATGGATGTAGATTCCTCTCATGCTTTTTTGGAATAACTGATTTTGCACAGACAATTTAACAATTTGATATGCTGAAATATCCCTGGTTAACCTTGGACGCGAGTTCATGTTGAACTCATTATAGATGCGACCAACAGATGATCCCTTGTCGTATCGGAACAGGGCTTTCTTACCCCAGACGTGTACATTTAGGGCAGGGTACAAGTACAACTGATTAAATTAATGACAAATGTCTTCTATCATGTCATGCTCAATTTCAACATCTGTCTCTGGCACTCCTGAATAGAACATTTGCTATTTGTGATGCCTGACTCAGACAAGTAAAATATTTCCTGTGAGGCACAATTAGTCATATCGAAAAAAGGTGTGAGTATCATTGTTGCAGTATGACTTTTTAAAATTAAAATCTTGAATTTATTTTATAACAGACATGTTTTGTTGTTTTTTTTATGGATATTTTATTTTCCATATATCCCCGTATGATTCTTCCAATTGTAGGCTACCACTACAACCACTAGATGGCAGTGTTGCTTAATAATACCGACCGTAAAATTGACTCCAGCGAGGGCGGCAGTACAGGATGTAGTTTGCGACAAGTTTAATGCATGGAGGCCATATAGACCAGGTCATGATTAATATCATACATTGTCTTATCAGACTCGCCACACTGGTGTTTTGTTGTTTTTTTTAAGATGGCAATCAATAAGGTGCTAATTTAAAGAAAATAATAATAATCATAAAAGTGCATGAGCAACAGAGAATGAAACGTCAGCACCACACAAGCTGTCCGGGAGCTGTCAGCGGTGTGGACTGTGGTGGTGGCAACTACTGGAGTACTTAGGAGTGCAGTAATGTTTGAGCGGGTTTGACCAAATGACAATACAGATATTCAAAAGTACATCAATAACACCGCCCCCCCCCCCCACACACACACACACCCTCCCACCCCCAGCAATGTATGCAAGCTGGAGAGACAAAGATAGAGAAAGAAAGAAGAGAACACAGGCTTTAGTGGGGGGTGGAATTCAATGAAACATCTGCCACGGGTGTGACCTCCACCCCCCCCCCCCCAACCCACACACACACACACACACACACACACACACACACACACACACACACACGTTCCTCAGGCATTCCCGGCCTCACTCCAAGATACAGTTACTCATCACTCACAGGGAATCGTGATATCGGTAAAGTTATTGAATAAACCCGAACGGGGTGGGGGGGGGGGGGAACCCCTCCTCCGCGCGCGCCTCCTCATCTTTAACCGTTATTCTTTTTTTTGTGCGCGCGCGCTCTCAGCGGCAGCTGTCATTGAATCGAGGCGCCGGATGCACGCGCGCTGCATTTAGCGAGACTCCACCGTTTGAAGATTATCCGCCGCTGCAGCTCTCTCTCTCTCTCTCTCTCTCTCTCTCTCTCTCTCTCTCTCTCTCTCTCTCTCTCCTATTAGCCATCTTGTGTCAGACAGGATGAGACGCTGAAAAAAAAACCCCAACAACAATAACAACAACCCCGGAACCCTTCACCCCCCCCCCCTCCTCTCTAGAATCGTTGACAATATCGCGGAGGCTCCAAACAATCACGTCTATCTATCGCGGTGTGTGTGCGTGTGGTTGTGTATGTGTGCGTGTGTGTGTCGACGACACCTCGTACGAGTCGTGGATTATTCCGAGGACATTTTACTGAAACCATGAGCTGGGGGTCGGAGCTATGGGTGAGTCGGTGCACTTGTGCGGTTTGTTTCTTTGCGTCTTTCTTGTGAGTATGTCACCAAATACAAACAGGCTAATAACTGGCGCTGCGGCTCCGAAATTTGCCGCTAGAAACGGACGTTCAGAGCCAGCCTCTGCTGCGTGAACGCTCTGCCTGGCTCATACGAGCTAACGCAAGGCTAATTTGTAGCTTAAGCTCATATACATATGTATACGTTTCCCTCTAATGGTGGTTATTTGTGTCGCTTTACGTCAAATCAGGTCGTTAGCAAGGATGACAGCACTGCAGAAGCTCACCATCCATTTTAGTTTACACATTTCCACCCACGTTTTGCAAACACACACACACACGCACACACCCTCAAATATATAACATAGCTATGGCTTTTGTGCCAAGTTGAGGCTCATGTTGCAGTGACACTTGTTTCTTGTACACGAATAATGTGTTGCGTTGTGGCGGAGGAAGTAGAGGTGAACTTCTCTTCTGCATCACCGCACCAACAGATCGGAGGAATACGTGGTTAACTCCCTGCTTATACAGAACATACATAACTACCTAGCTAATAAGATGATTCCTTGCTAATTCTGCTGCAAGAGTGTGAAACAGGGTCTGACCCATGCAGGATTTTTATTTGGGGGGTGGGGGGGGGGGGGCAAAAATCTGATATTCGTGAATATGAAAACAACAGGCTTAAAGGATCTCTAAAAATTCTGTCCGCTAAATTAGTAATTTTTTTTTTTGCCATAATCTTTCAAATGTGACAATCAAATCTGTCTGATCAAATTATGGAGGCAGAGTAATACGGAGTTTTATCATAACCTTTAGCATTCAAAACTATGGGGCACGCTGTGCTTAACAGCAATTTCACTGCACTGTCACTGCATTTTGATAACTAGAGCTTGACCAATACTGGATATTTTTGGGCTGATGCTTGTATTTTGAGTATTTGTGAGTAAAACGTTCAGTAAATCAGTAAATCAACATATAGTCTTTTTTTTTTTTTTTTTTTGCAAAGACCCCTCAATTGTAGATATCAAAAGCCTAAGAGAAGAAAAGTCATCAGTACAGTGAGGTCATATTTGTAAATTTTCGATATACTAAATATACTCGGGCTCCAGTGTGAAAAACTAAAACTTGTCAGGAGCAAAAACTTAATATAACCTGTTATCTCGCGCACGTCATTATCCCTTACCTGATTGGTTAATCTGAGGTTTCATCAAAAATTGCAGTTAATGTGACTGAATGACCAAACCCACTACATTATCCTACTCATATGTGATGGAAAAGATTCATCAGAACGCTAAAAGACGAGGGAGCAGTTACATGAGTCCGAGCCAGCGATCCTTGGTTTATTCATATGATGGCTACATGGAACACGCAAAACCTGGTTATTAATATCGGGGCATACATGACTTTAACAGCATCCAGATTTCTCAGCATCTGTGTCCAGTTTGTGTGGTGGTTCCTCGACATCTCAGCCTCAAATTTATCTGCTAACAGAATTTTCAGAAGCCTGGATGAAGCTGATATGCTGCAGCGTCCTGTCAGACTTCTCTGGGTGGTTAATCCAGGTTTCTAAAATCAGAGTATGATAAACAAGGAGCAACAAACCGGGACATTTGACGACATGGAAATACACTTACAGTAGAAGAGGGCAGAGTAGAACCCCCCTGTTGCTGTACAACCCATTTGAATAGCTTTTGTTTAATTTGTTACAACCTCACCCATATCATATATTTTCCTGTATTCAAATATGTACAGATATGTTTCATTATCATAACAACGAAGATTGCAAGACTGGGTCAAACCATTTTTACGATGTGATAATAAGCAGTTGGGAGAAGCGGAATTCCTGTTGTCACAGTTTTCTGTCAGCGGTTCATGTTGTTATGCTGTTGTGGGAATGATCCACTGTTGAAGCAGTCACCCTGCTTTCTACTTACTGACAAACTGCCTGGAAAAAGCTTGTCGTTGCAGGAATGACTGCACATCTTGTATGAATGGTGGTATGTTTTTAGTGTGTGTCAGTGCATGTATGAGTGTGTGCTTGCAAGTTACTACATGGAGGTGATGTTTGAACCTGAGAGAAGGGTCAAATATTTACTGAAACTCAGATCTATTTGACTGTGTGTACAACAGCATTTCCATTAGATCTTCTGTCACTGAAAAATAAGTTTTCTCTGTTTTGATATGTTGAAGATAAACCACTTTTTGCCTGCCAATCAGCCAAGCTTTTGAGATAGATTTTTTTTTCTTCTCCCAAGCAGCAAAGGGGTCTGGAGACAGTTAATCAGGGATGTTTTTTCTCTCTCAGAAAAAAGAGAGGAGGGGGGCACTCTCATGAATTCTTCAGTAATTTACCTGGTCCAAAGTTCACTCAGAAAAGCTCAAGCACTCCACATTCTCTGTGTTTTCCCAGCGATGTCAGTGTATTTTACTTTACTTCTGCAACGCTTGGCTGAGAAGAACTGCTGCCAAGCTAAGTGATCGTAGCCTGGCTGAAGGCTGTTCTACAGGCTTTGTGTGTGTACCTTTAGTCTGGAGAACGTTTGCATGTTTTTAAACAGGGACTGAGCTTTAGCAGAGCCTAATGTATTACAGCCAGATGCTGACTTTTTCCTCCTTTAGTGGTCTGAATGGAATCCAGACACTTGTTCTGTAACCATAGAGCAATAAGGCAACGAGGAAACCACAGCAGCACTCAACAGGTGGTTGTTGCCACTGGAGAATGTTTATTTGCTCGTCATCTTAAACCGTCCCAAACAACACACGAGAACGCAACCGCGAAGACTCCAGCCGCAGCTTCATGCAAAGCAATGGCAGAATGTTGTAGATGAGCTGAATCATTTGATTTAAATTCACTCCGACACTCTTCCACATTGTTCTAGTGTAAATTTTAAGATCATGGTACAATATTTGGAGAAAATTTGTTTCTACAGTGTGTTTTGAGGTTGGTTAATTAAAAATATAGCTAGTAGCACTTGATGGACATAGAAGGAGGCACCGCGTGGCTTTTATTAGGCTCATCCTGTTCGTCAACAGGAAAGTAGACGATATCTCAGGTCAGGAAGTGCAGTCATTGTTGAGCAGGATTTCTCAAACTCTCACAACCCCAAACTCTGGTAGTTCAAAGATGGTGTGCTGCAATACTCTCACTCTTTACTATGTCATACAGTCTCTAAAAGATAAAGGCTGAGCTGTGCTGAGCCGAACTGGATAGCACCGAACAAGTAGTTTACTTAAAACCGTCAACATAAGGCAGCGTATGCACTGGAAAAGAGCATTCACTCTGAGATAAACACAAAGGCTAGCGCCATCCGTCTATTGTCAGGTGGTTGATAGACTCCGAAATGATGAATACCTGCGGTGCAACATCATTTCATTGATTACAGGCTTCACACTGCTCATAAAAGAGACTCAGGGAATGTTTGCTGCCATGAAATTATGACCATCGCTGTCCTGTCCTTGCAACATTTCCAGCTGTGTCCTGTCCTGACGTAGTCCTTGGGTTACAACAAACCTAAATTCATATACTTATTTTTCATTTATTTATTTGTTGAGTAGTCTGTGAAATATCAAAAGGCTCCCTGCAGCTTTAAAAAAACAAAAAACAAAAAAACTATTACATTTCAACAGTGTTGAGTCCACAGAGAGCTGAAATGTGCTAAAGCTTGGCTCTTTTTTATGGCCAGAGTGTTTGGTTGCACAGAAAGAAAGTGTTGTTTCCTGAGCATGTAGTAAATAGATCAATATCACATGTGTGCAGAGTGAGAACCCCAGGCCCAAACCCTTCCAAAAGAGCCAGTTTGTACAAGTACAACCAAGGAAGAAGGAAGTCAAATGTGGTGAAACATGTGACATGATGTGTCACTTAAAAAAAAAAAAAAAAAATTGGATCACAATGGTGGTGTAAGCTAAGTGTCCGAGATATGATTAGCTGAGCTTTATCATTGGTAGAAAGTCTGAAGAAAACGAGACCGCAACATCTCTGAAGGATTTCCTGTCAAGGCTCAGGTGTCAGAGCAAGAACCTGCACTACTGCATAGGTGCCACTAACCAGGCCAAAGTCATCTTGTCAAGGGAGATCAAGCAGATGTGGTTTTATACCTCTGACACACAGTATGTTCAGACTGAATATCAGCAGTGCAAAGCAGCTGACAACAAAAATACAGCAAGTACAAACAGGTTCATGTTTATTCTATGGTTCATGAAGCTCACCACCAAATAAATCTCTCTGTACTGCACACTAGATGGCATAAATGTATGTGGAAGTCTGATGGTGGAGCTGTCGACTTCTGGTTAGCTCACTATGATACACCTTGACTGTTCCACTTCTGAGTGGTTGATATGGGAACTGGACGTCCGCTACTGTCCTCACAGTAGCACACAGGAATCCACTTATTCCTCTTCACAATGTATATAACTTTTTGATGAGGCAACATGGACAAGGCTGAAACTCTACTCAAAGAGCAACAGCTGAAGGTGAGTTGACCTGCACTGGATCATTGGGTGGGTGTAGTCGATTCAACCAACTGAACCATTACCAGTGACTGTAAATTGTCTTAATAGTTCATGTATTTGTTTAGTGTCAGTTGAGGTGTAGCTGTCCTGCCTTTGGGGACAGCTTGAGAGACAAATAGGCTAACTTGTCTGGGCTCTCTTAACTGCAGGCACATGCCTGTCTTGTCATTCTAATGTAACTGAAAAGGGGGAGTTTCTATTGTCTGGGGAGGCCTTTACACATCAATTCACATGTTGTTAAGAAGTCCTCCTCATGTTGCCCAAGGGGGGCACTGATAGCAAAGTTCAATTAAAAGCTGGTGATCTTTCAGTCATGTAGTCGTGGCAGTGAGCTATCTGGCCTTCCCTCCTTGTGTTATTTTGAGCTGTGAACAGCTTGGTGTTGGACTTTCTACCTTCATTTTAGGTCCGACACCCCCAGGGGCCAGAGTTATCCCCTGCTGCTCATCTGACATTCAGGGCACTTCCAGGACTGAAACCTGAGCTAGTTAGTTTCCGTCTGCCTGTGTGTTGAACTCAAGGGGGTTAGAGACTAAAACCTTTGGCACACTACAACAGTCAGCCCTGTATTCCCCCCATTAACTCTTATAGCCACCCACCTGCTGACTCAGTGAAACAACCCAAGGGCCATTTTCTCTTTTTCTGTAACCCCCGTGATTGTAAAACAGTGGTGAATGGATCCACATTTGATCTGGAGAGCCCCAACTGCAACCCCCGGTACTCAGAGCCAGAAAGAAAGGAGAAAGGGGCGGGTGGGTCAGGGATTATTGAAACTGAGTAGGATTAAATTGACAAACGTAAGATGCAATTCAGAATGTTGACTTGATTCTGGTGAGGATATGAAGATTCCCAAATCTCAGTTTTCAGTATCATTTTCAACACATAGGTATCAGAGATGTGAGAGTTTCCCCACACATCAACCAACTTCCTCATGTCGACTGGGAAGTTGTAATCAGAAATTGTTTAATTTTTTTGCCTGTCCTGTCAGACAGGATCTTGGATCTGTCACCTACAAAACTCACTTCCAGTGAGCCATGCTGTATATTTACACTACTTAATACACTACACAACTGCATATTTTTTAAGCGATTTTATATGTCATTAAATACCTCCAACATGTTGACTAGCAAAAACCTGTGTCACATCCCTAATCCCGAAGGTTTTTGGCGATCTTTTATCTGATGTAATCTTTTTGTAAACCCGTTAATCAGGACTTCTTTTTAAATCATTCTACTGCTTTTTCAGAGTTCATGAGAAGAGCTCCAAGCTATTTTGTAATTCCGTTCATGAGAGGCTGACTCAATCCTTCCCTCCACAGAAGGTTGCAGCCTCTGATCTTTAGCCAATGCCCCTTCTGTTATTTGTAAAGTTAGCCTATAATCACTGCTATGACAGTGGAAATTACGCCGCTGCTGGACCTCAGTCACGTGCAGTCTGACACACAGTCACCTGAGCCTCTTCTCCCACTTATTGTTATATTGTACTACATACTGTAACTGTCGTCGTTTGTTCTTCAGGCTGTGACAGTATTGAGTTTCTCTCAAACAGTTAACAACACTGCAATCTATGTCCTCACGTTCCTCTATTGAGTCATTCACGATGGTGAACAAAGCGCAGCCATTTCTTCTGTCCTGCAACGTCTCCTATGAATCAGCTTGTGCTTTCAAGCCAAAGTTTTGGACAAACCAGTGAAGCTGTTTAACAGTTAGTGTGTGCTTGTTCCTTACGATGGTTCACATACCAATCAAAGACACATTTCCGATTTGTCGGTGTAAACTTAGCTCCTCTGCACTTTAGCAATCATCTAACCAAAAAGAAAACATTACAATGAACTTTTTCTGAAGTCAGTTTTATTGGCTATCTGTACTCTTTTGTCATCAAGTTCGGGGATGCTCCTGAAGCCAAGAGCCAGTGGGATTGCATCATGTGTGAGAGTAGTTTCACTTCCTAAAAATTGGCTCAGCAGCTTTGTATCATGCAGCCTTTTTAACACTTCCTTCATGGATCCTTAATATGTAACACTGACACAATATATGTGAATTCTTGATGCATCTTTCTTATAGAGGCCGCTGCTGTACATTTTGATGATTTAGAAGTTGTGTGACCATGTGGAGCCTTCCTGTGTTGCAGTTTGTTATTTGTCCTGAATCTGCAGGACCTGTTTCAGACAGATCTACTTAATACAAGATTGATAGACAGCATGCCAGAAAACAAGGATGAAGTTTATGGACAATATCAGTACTGTAAATGGTTGTGAGGAAAGTTGCGTGGTGTATCCACTTCACCCGTATACATTTACTTGAGTGTGTCAGGGACGTGCCGGATGGACTTGTGTGTGGTTGTGATTTTGCAAGAATCTCGCAGCTTCACAAAGTTACTGAAAAGATGCTCTTTTCTTAAAAATGGGCTGTCTTTGTTGAACATAAATAAAGAATAATTTGAACTGGAAAGGGATTGTGGGATTCATTTCAAAAAAGATTTAAAACATGTCAGCCAGTATACACTTGGCTTATTACATTGTAAGCCCCCTCCCCCCACCTCACCCCACCAGGCCAGTAGTAACTAAAAGAAACTGCTGTTCAATTTATTGATTTGAAGAAGAAGCCATGCCTTTTTTCTGTTCAGCTCACCAGGGCCACAGTCCTATCACATAGAAGTGAGGCGGTTGCTGCAGTGTTCCGTTTGAATGCAGAAGTACAATCTGTGATTTAAACTCCCATCCAGTGGACTTTAATTGGCAAATGAGCTCTGGTTGGAGGCAACATGGAGGGAACATTGTTCATTTGCAGACATTACCAAGGCTGTAATGATACGCAGCTGGCTTCCTTTAATAAGTTTACATGCCACATTTGTGTTGTTGCTTACTATTCTTATATTAGCTTGTATAGCAACAAATGGCACATAGACAGTTGCATGAAACACACTGGGATATGAGTCATCCTCTCCGGGAATGCCACTTTCACTCATTCTGAGAGTGAAGTGAAAATTCTGCCACATAATTCAGAGAACTAGAAATTGTTTGCGCTTACGTCAAAAGGGAGAGCCACATGGAGATTCTGTCCCATTTTGATATTATAATGAAAGTACTAAAATATGTCAAGTCCTCTGACGCACTCTCACTTAAAATGCAAATATTGTACCATTAGCATGAAACCTTTTGCAAGAGAAAATAGGGTTACAGTCTGAAAGCCCTTGCATGCTGTTAAAAAGCTAAAGTGCTTGGTCTTTATCCAGTAAAAAAACAACAACAACAACAAAAACTTTTACATCACAAACTCTGCATGTGGTGTAAATGGAAGACATGTAGGAGGAGACTGCTGCAAATTCCTCTCCATCTCCAGGGCTTTACTCCCATGGGCTGTTGCTGCAGCCCTTTCATGCTAGGCTGGGGGTGCAGTGGTAACATTATCAGCTTCACAACCACTAGTGTTGCGTCCAGGTTTACCATCAGTTGAGGTTCAGAGGGGCAGTGATCGTAGGGTAGCTCACAATGTGACTAATGTTATCTTCACTCTATCTTTCTCAGGTGATGAGACAGGCAGGAGAAACTCTGCTGAAATGCTTGCATTTCTTTTGTAATTCCTTCCCATGTCAAAATTGTGTTCTTCCTCAGTCACTCACAGGACTAAAGCAGTATATCACAGGTACACTGACTGTAATTTGAACTTCAAGGAGTGATTTGTCATCTGAAGCTAATAAATGCTACCTATGGTGAGTAAAGAACAAAACCAAGTTTTGGTTTTAAGTAAAAACAAAGATAGAATAACTTACATCAAGTCTCCCATCTGCCACAGTAACTTTGGACCACATTTAATTACATGTAGTCCTGTTTGTGTGCCATTTGCTCATCACTCCACAAGATCCGTGGCTGCTGTTATTACATTTAACTGACACCTATTTGCAAGGAAGTATAGTAACCCTAGAGGTACTACTTTGACCTGATCCAATCATGGTTGATCTGAGACATGTCAGGGCAGCACATTGCTGGAGTGCCTTGGCAAGAGATTCACCTGAACCATATATTGCTATAGCATGCTGTCAGCGGACAGCTGAGCAGAGCGGTATTTACAGTAAATGATGTGAATAAAAGACTGTGCAGAGGAAAACAAAGTCATGTACCATAGATTTGGCAATACCCCCCTCCCCTGCCTTAGGTTGCAGCAGTTTTAGTACCCTGTGTAAATAGTCATTGCATACCCTAAAGTTCAAAGTTTCCCTGAATTCCAGTTATATAAGAATTAAAGAGCTTTGCACTCCCAAAAGAACAAAAACAGCTCAACAAGAACAATGGATAATGTGTGTTTAGTCCCCCGGTAGGATTAATCCATACAACCGCCTCCTATTGGATGGGAGGTGTAGTAATCAGATTAATAACAGCGTCATTTAATCAAGTTTCATGCTGGTCCCAACATTTCTGTTGTTCTTTCTCACTTCATTTTTTGTTCTGCCTGCATTCTGGATGCTTCGATTGACCCTTGAATATACTGTTGGATCTGCTTCTCCTTTAAAAAGAACTCAACTGGTGAAGTTAGGCAAAGACATGCTCCTCTATTTTCTTTTATCTCATTCCTCTGAGGTGGATTAAATTTGTTTGGGGCCTCCTTTTTTCTACTTGGTTGTCTTGTGAGTACCGTGAACATGCTGCGCAGAAGAAGTGAGTTTTTCATTTTCCTGGATGGTGTTCGTGCTGTGAAATCTGAAAAAGAGGAGCAAAAAGAAGAGCATCAATTGAGCCCTTGTGAAGAGTATTTGCAGGTGCTGCTGCAGATGAAGATGATCAGTAATGTAAGTGAGAATGTAATGTAATGTAAGAATGCAAGAGTAATGCATTAGAGCAGCTTGAATTCAGAGCCAAACATCTATTTTATGCAGTTGATGTCAGATTTGCAGGTGCAATGATGGCTGTATTTGACATTAATTCATTTAAATGTCAAGTTGTTTGGAAAAAGTCTGAAAACAGACAGACTTTGCTATCTGATTGTAGTGTATGCCAAGAAACAGCCACCGCTTTGTCAACTTGAGAAGTTGTTAGATGCTAATTTATTGGCCTTGAGAAAGGTGGAGTCTTAACAGAAAACTGCAGTAAATGAATGAGTGGACCACCCTTCCAGTCACTATGAGTCACGACTGAAAGTTAGCAATTTCCCCTGATTTAACCTCTGCAAGAAGAGGGTTGGTATTTACAATTGAGTTAAGTCTCTACCCACACATGATGCTGGTCTTACACGGATACAAGTACAAGGCATATTGAGTTTACGAACAGCACAGGAGTATGTGTTCACTCACCAACACACATTCTTAGATTTCAGACCGGCTGAGGTGTTGTTTCTATAAATATCAGAGTGGCATGCAAACAAGAAGTCTTACACCTCTGGTCAGCCACGGTGCCCAACAGCTGTTCATAATTTGCAGGAAGTTTGTGTCTGATCACTGTTTGCTTGGATCCTTCAGAGGAATAATTTTGATTTGATGACAGGTCATTATCAGGGATAATGGAAGTCTTCACTATGTCAGTGTTAGGCGGCATTTTGTGAGCGTTCAGTTCCTGTAAGGGGGCAAATGTTAGTCGACCAACATGAGTAGATGAGAAGAGTCGTAGTAGGCCAAGTTCTGATCAGCTGTACGGGTGACACTCGATCAGCCATGGACTGTATTTATATAGTGGCTTTTTGCTTCATTCACCTGTTCACACACTGATGTTGGAGGCAGTACAAGGCCAACCTACCCTTCAGAACCAATCAGGGGCTCATTATCTTTTACTAGAGGGCCCCTGCACCTCTGAGGCATGTCCGCCCCTTTTATGTGCAAGGCAGCAGCGGGATGGGTCCGATTCCTACTTGTACTGTAGACATGAAAGGCTGTAAAAAGTCGGTTGATGCGTCAACAAATTGTTGCGTCCCACTAACCGTTTTGACTGCAGAATCATGGACATGCTTGGATTTGAGTCATCTATTTTAATGGGGAAAACCCCAAAACAATTTCAGCGTTACATTGCTGGCTCAAATTGTCTGTCACACAGCGAGATAATCATTTGAATCAATTTTTATCACTGCATATTTTGTTACACAGTTTTGCAAACTTACATGCCTGCGGGACCATTTTGTCACATGATTAAAAAAATAGACCAGCTGCATAAAAATAGGGATCTGTGCTCAGAATACCAATTCTAGCCGTGCTACATCGTTGGTGTGGAATCCCAGTTGATAACCAACCTGAAGTGAAATGGCCGCCACCAAGTCACTGCTCCAGCACATGATCATCATTCCTTTTCTTCATTTGTGTGTGTCCATGAGTGTGTTTGTGTGTCTATTCCCACTTCCTGTGACTACCTTCTGACACAGAGGTTACTTGAGGCTATAGAGACATTGTTCCACCCGACTTTCTTGGACAAAGCCTGGTGTGTGTTTGGAAGAGAGTTTGGCATCCCCCCCAAATATTTGTTCATGCTTCTAGACGCCCACTGTCAAGCAAGACAAAGTGACGCTCATAAGATGACAGTAAGTTTTTACAGAGCACAGTGTCTCACTGTGTATCTTATCTGCCGCCATCAGTCAGAAGCAGCATGACTTGGGGTAATCACTAGAAGAACAACCCCAAACCAGACATTTATCTACCACTTGGCTTTATTTGATGAGGCAGGGCTTGTTTTTGTAGGACAATTGGGCTATTTGTTTATTATCTGTATTGGCAGAACCCTCACAGCCTAATGGCCTTCTAGATGAATGGGGTTTCCTCTCTACCTTTCTAACTCTCACTCTAGTCTGTGGTTTTGTCAGCTAATGACTCCTAAAATAACAAATACTTGATTGGCATACAACATTCAGAACTACACCAAAACTGATGATCCTTTTTACTCATCGGATGTAATCAGTACTTCCATCATATGCAGTTTTTCATCTAGTATTTTTAATGATGAATTTGTAGAACCGTGTTAGAAAAGTTTGATGAGGAAGTGTTTTGTGTTGTGTGCTTGTGTTGAGACGTCCATATGTGGTCATTAATTGCTTTAGGCTTCTGGCCATTTCAGCAAACTTGCAGTTTTCAAATTCCATTTGGATAGGCGCCTTTACCACACCAGTTAATGTCCTTGTGCTAACACTAGCTACTGCTATAGTGCTTGATATTCATTCAGTACAGCTTGGTTGCGATGGCCATCTGTCATGTGTCTCGTACAATTCGGTGGTTTAATAATCAAAGTATTTTCCCCTCCTCAACCTGTATTGCAGGTGTAATTGTGTTACTCTTAAACTGTGGGGAAAAAGTCAACACTATTGACGTCATGTTTGACTCCTTTATGTGATGCAGCAGAGAACTTTCTTGTTTCAGCGAAGGGTTGCAGCAAGTGTAAAGGTGCATTACCACCACTCATCAGCTCTATTCATTAACTACAATTTCATAATCGAAATAGTACATAAGAATATCAAAGTCCACAGTAACAATTTAAGGTAGTAAAAGGTCAGTGAACTCCATTTACCAGAGCAGGATAACGTTTACTGCCCGTACCCCTCAGAATGTCTGTGGTCAACACATTGAATCAAAAGACAAAAGCTTCTCCAGGCCTCTTGGCACATTGTCCTGCCTCCAGCAGAACATCTGTCCCCCCACCCTCGGCGGATCACTCCTGCTCTGGCCTGACATCTGCTTTTTGTTGACTCAGTAGGTTTCCTGTCACATATGTCCTGACGCAATCTGAAAGCTTTGTTAAAAAAGCACGAAGCTTAGTTCTGACACACTAAAATTAATCTTTAAGATTTCATTTTAGTTCTTAAGAGAATGGGTTCATGCTATTTTCCACTTCAGATTTTAAATACTTGTAGGATACCAATCCATCAGGTCAATGCCGTGTCCTTTGTCATTTGCACAGAAACTAATCACACACACACGTACATGCACTCACTGGCAAAATCTTTCTTAATTACGTTCATCTGATATTCACACTGTTGCCAATTAAATAAATGACTTGTATGTTAAATTCAACTCTTCATCTCTGTAATTAAGTTATTTGTGAGATACTAAATGTTGACTCTCAACAGAATTATAAAAAAGAAATACCGTTATGTATCCGATTTCAGTGTTACCCGTGTCTGATGTCTGCGTCACATCTTCAGTCAAACCTTTTAAAGTTATTAGTGTGTGATTTCCTGTCTTTTCATTCCTGCACGGTCGATCAGTGGAGCAGCTCCCTTTCCCTCTTTTTCGTGTGTTAGAAATGGTGGAAAGGTTTTTTTTTTTCTCTCTCTCTCTCTCTGATCATCAGAGCAGGAAGACAACCTCTTCAGAGTTGGTGAGGTAATGATAAAGCATGACGTGTCCCCAGGTGCATTCACTCAGAAGTTTAAACCAGCACATTCCTAGTTATCTAGTACCTAGTAAGAGTCGCCACCTGCCAGAAATTCCTCGTCTGACAGCACAACAGTGTCTGTCTTTGTTTCAAGTTCTTTCCATTATCTCACCTTTACCTTCACTAAAGAAGTGCTTCTGTCAAAATAGTTCTTTGTGTTTTATACTACCTCATAAATCAACAACAGTGGGCATTATTATGTGAAACTCATCTGTCCAAAGAACTTTGTGTTCTTTTTGCAACATTTTTTTCCTTAAATGTTCCTTGAGATAAACATTGTATTGTCATGTAGTAAAAAGTAATTCAATGAGAGTTACTGAAACTACAGGGGATGTGTTTTATCAGGAAGCTGATTGTATCATATTTGACTGCATCATTTGCTACAAATAAAATCACTGCTGCTGATGTACTGCTGCTGCTGCACCGCTAAGCTCAACTATCTTCTGTGCATTTTTTTTTTTTTTTTGTCTTTTGGGGTTTCTAAAAACCAGCATTGAGACATGTAGCACAGAGATTTATTACAGGGTTGTATACTTCAGTTAACGTCACAAAAATTGGATTAAATTGGGAAAGGGTCAAGGGATAACTTTTGTGATCTGGAGCTATATAAACAAAAATGCATCGCCAACAAGTGTATTAATGAAATGGTATTGAGTAACATATACAGTCTTAATACACACATGAATCCTGCCTCGTAGTGCATATGTAAATAATTAAATGGATATCCATTGATGTCGTAATTTTCTGTTGTCTGTTCTCCTCCAACAGCAGCGCTCTGCTGCTTAGATCTGTTAAGTAGTGTTGTGTATCAGACCGCTGTTCTACTGCTCAGGAAGGGAACCATTAGCCAGATCTGCAGCTGTTACTGATGCAGATCTACACTTTGGTTCTGCTCTGTTGAGAGGGGAAAAAGAAGCCTAATAGAGGGATGCAGGTCAGTGGGTCCTCATTGTAGCTGAGATCTGATCAGCAATGGTAGCTAAATAATGTGCATTAGTTCAGATTAACAGGCAGTCCAATGAATTAAAATGATCTGTAATCCACATCAGTAAGTGGAAGGGTGGTCGGTCAGTAAGCGGAGCCTTAATCAACCATGCATTTGTTTTCTTTAGGTCGCATGGTCCCCTTGTATATATTTAGTAACTGCTAATGGTCTCCTTTGTTCTCTGTTTGAACCTGCTTCCCATTTCCTGAATGATGAGAAATATTTAGCTACATTGCTCTATTTATTGTGCCTCACGAACTACCACAATAGAAGATGAATCACAGGGAGGTAGACTGTGTCCTGAAATAACAAGCAGAAGGGGACTGGTTTGTCTCTTGAAGGGACCCCCACCTCCTGCACGTTTTCTGTCCTGTATCAACGAGGTCAGGTGTCAGAGGTCGTAAACGACAGCATGGAAGTAGAACTGCAGCAAGTGTTTAGTTTGTGATACCGGGGCCTCAGTAGGAGCTTTTTATTTTAACTACAAAAATCTGTTGCAGCTTTGAATTTGAGTGTAGTATTTGCACAGTTTGAGCAATTTTATTCAAAGAGTTAACAATGGCAGCTGCATAATTCACAAACCTTTGCAGAGGTGCAATTAGTTCAACTTTTTCTTGGCTGATATAATAACTAAGGGCGGCACGGTGGTGCAGTGGTTTGCACTGTCGCCTCACAGCAAGAAGGTTCCAGGTTCAAGTCCTGGCTTGAGCACAGGATCTTTCTGTGTGGAGTCTGTCCGGGTCTGGGTTCTCTCCGGTACTCCGGCTTTCTCCCACAGTCCAAAGACATCAAGAGAGGACCAGGTTAATCCAGACTCTAAGTTGACCGTAGGTGTGGCTGTGAGAGCCAATGGTTGTCTGTCTGTATGTGCTGGCCTTGTGATGGACTGGTGACCCGCCCAGGGTGAACCCTGCCTTTCGCCCAAAGGCTGCTGGGATAGGCTCCTGCCCCCCCATGACCCTTAACAGGATAAGTGGTAGAAAATGTATGTATGTATGTATGTATGTAATAACTAAGATACATCCAAGCAATTGACACAGTGAAAAGAAAATTGTTGGATAAGCTATTTGATACTTAAATGCAGCCCCCCTCCGAAGCTCATAACAGAAACATAATTGTTTCTATTATCAAACCCCATGCATGTTCCCTTGTAGCCAGCTGTCATATCCCTGATGATGAACGAGTTGCAGCAGGTATCAGGTCATCAGTACAAGAGAACCTTCTTCTCTCATACACTACCATTTGTCCTTCTCAACACTGATTCTGATACCTGAAGCTATTTGTTGAAAAGCTGTATGCACTACCAGCCCTAGACTGATGTGAAATGATTGCTCATGGCTGACAAATAGATACACAGAGTAAGGAAGATATATAGAACTTAGTTTTATCATCTACTTTGATGGTCACTTCACCCTACATACTGTATCAACTTCCACACATCGTATCAACTTCCACACATCAGTTGGATTTTCTGATGTAAAATATAGCCACATTGCAGACATTTTCCGAGTTGGGTCTGAGTACTCTCACATCAATCAGAACCAGAGTTTCCAGTTGAAGCACAGCACTACTTCCTTTGTAGATTTAGGTTACTGCATTAGAGTGGAGAGGAAGAATTGATTTACTGTATGCAATATCAGTCGGAGACGGGACAGTTGAGCTAACTGGGAAGTAGCAAGATCCTGTTTCGCTGCTAATAAAATACGCGGTATCAGATGGGTGAAAAGACACTAGTCCCATATCTTGACATTTGTGATACTGGTATCGCACCAACTCTTGGTCTTGTAAATGCTTTAAAATTCATTCTACACTGTCAGTAGAGTGTTTTCAGCGCAAGTTCAACATGTTGTGTTTTCACAGTCACTAATTCTAGTTGCTCACAAATGTACATTTATACTGTAGATATTTTGCAAGTCTGAGAAGCAGGAGGTTGAAGTCCTGCACAAGAGTATATACTCATGCCTCAGACACTCAAATAATGTGTTGCTTTTGTGGGATCTTCTCCTCCCTCTGCTTCATAATTTATTAATTTGCTCTTTCTCTGCTTGCTGGGGAATGGCCTTGTTGATGAATTTTACATTTTACTCTGCCTTTTCTATCACATCTCATTTTAGCGCAGATGCTTGAGCTCACAGTGACTCATCATATTGTGGATAAAAAAACCTTTTTGCTATTAAATAATATCTTATGTTTTAGATTTTAAAATAGTATATAATGAAGGGGGTTTATGTGGCTAGCTGTGTAGAAGAGCACCCTTGCCCCACTCCTAAAATTTAATCCCATCCAATGTAATCCCGCCTCTTCTGTCACCCCTTCCCACCCCCTTCCACTGTTGTTTCATTCCCTCACTATCCTCCTCTCCCATCCCACTTACTCCACCTTACGCCTGATGGAGCATTAATGCTGTGGGCAGCAGTGGCTTCACATTCAATGTGTGTGCGTTTGGGCGGGCCAGTGCTTCAACGGTTTCTCTTGGTTTTTTTTGGATTTGTGCTCCTTCAAAACAGGATTATTATTTGTGCATTTTCTCCCTTATTGTGCGAGTGGGGTCAGCGGACACAGCTACCCACCCAGACACGCTCCCAGTAATCAGCGCTCCACTTGGATACCTTGGAAATGTGGTGGATGCTTTTGTTTGGATGCCTCCTCTAATCTAACCTCTAACCTGGATTTGGATAATTTAAAAGGGTACACATTCCACGCAGGAGCAAGCTGGATAAGATGGTACCGCTGCAAAAAAGGGTAAAATGGATTATATGGAGGGGGGTGTTGATTTGAGGGAGGAGGGTTTTATTCAGAAGATGTGCTGCTAGGTGGTGTTGATGTGTAGTTACAATGACGTAAAGGTTTCTTAAATTGAGTCTGGAGGGCAAGTTGGCTGTTGGGCATGGAAGGAGGTGTGTTGTTAGGTAGAAACAAGAAAAAACGTGCATAGAAACTCAGAGAAAAAACAAAGAGTTGTGACGAGGCTGAGGAGCCGTCCCAATCATTTCAGTGGATGTCTAATTGTTTGGTTCTATCTTGTCATTCTTCTGTTGAGTGGCTTGCTGATGAGTGATTGCTCATTGGAACCGATTAACAGTGCAGACTGGAAAGTCCCTCTCACTCAGAGCAATCTATTGTTTTACTTGAGTATTTCAATTCAAGAGTTGTATTTGTGAAGGCTGTTCAGTGGATTTTTATCACAGTTCACATGACACGGCGTGCTTTAAAAAACTACAGTGGTATACTGAATAGGTAACCAGGATGCTAACACTGAAGATGCTTCAAAGTGCTGAATGTCTATCTTGGAAACTGTGAGTCTCAAATGTCAACAGCACAACCACTTCCTGCTTCTATAATGTGAACTTGCTCTCCCTGCAGAGGTGTGTGAAGAATTTATTGAGGACCACATACTTTTGTCTTGAGAATCACGTGAACGTTACAGAGTTACACTCGGCTTGTTGCACGAAAGCAAATATTGACTGGATTTAAGAATAATCTAGACATGCTAGAGGACCGAATGGGGGACTGCTGGAGCTACACCAAGGTAGATTTTGTGTAATCTTAAAAATGATAGCAACAGTCATGTAACACCATCGCTCTGAAGTAGCCATATAATCATTATACATGCTCTCGTTGCATGCGTGGGTTTATTAATTGATATTTTGTTTAAACTTGTGATCAGATGAATTAGCTTCAAAGTCCTCGTTGTGAATAATGAGTCCAGCTTGCCGTAGTGCCGTTAGTCTGCTTAACGAAGAACCTCATGTACCCTCTGCTTAAGACATCACTTACAGATGATGTGTTTCAATAGCAGGATATCAAGGGGAAAGTCACTTTTCATAATGGCAGCTCAAAGTGATTTAATCTGGAGAGGAGTGGGTCGTCTTCATCGGAGGCTAGACACACTCCCCCTTTGAAGTATGAATTGTGGCTGTGGGAATAGTCGTTGATCAGACAAGCATCTGACCCAAAAACAAACATTTACAGATACGTCTGCCTGACTGCTTTGGTTGGGCTTTCAATTTTGTCTAACTTTGGGAGTCAGATGGAAAATATTCCTGCAGCAGACAGACTCAGTGGAAGTCAAATGATATTAGAAAGTATTCTCAAATACCAAGATTGTTGGTATATATGTGTACTTTATTCCTTTTTTCTCTTTGTTTTTTGCCATGGTACAAGAGGAAGGAGCAGTGGTCGAATGACTCACACTCAGTGAGTCAATCCATCACTGAGTCACTGGGCGGATCCCCAGCCATGATACTTTGCGATTGGATGAGATAATTGATGACGCACTATAAATGCATGAAATCTCTCTGTGGCGAGTTTTGTAGTTGGGGGGTGGGGTCGCAGATGGTAACTTTCTGACTGGATAGCTATGGTGCTCTGTGACATCATCTGGCACCAGAGCTCAAACATACTCCACACCACTTTGATACAATAAATTATTATTTCTTTGTGATGAATTTGCTTTTATACAGTCATAACTTAAAATGTTGAACATCTTTAACATTTTACAAATAACTTTTTTTTTAAACAATATTATAGGAACATTATTTTAAATGAATACACATTAGAAGTCAAACAGACCTTGTTTGCCAATGTTGTGGGAATGTTCCTCGCTAACTGGGTAAACACTTGTTTCTTCTTAGATAATTATAGCAATCTGCCGTTTTCAATGGGATAAATATCAGTTAAATAAATACAGTAGCAATAATTTGATGCCTGTGTGTCAGTATCATATAGCAGGAGGAATGATCATGATATAATGAAGTCTCAGTATGTCCTCCCACCCCTAGTCATCAATATTCATTTTTTGTTTTTTTTGTTTTTCTCCACAGGATCAGTTTGAAAACCTGGAGAAGCATACACAGTGGGGGATCGAATTTGTTGAGAAGTACACCAAATTTGTCAAGGAGCGATCAGAGATTGAAACCAACTATGCAAAACAAATTAGGTGAGTATTCAAGCTGATTTATGATCCACGTTTTGCATTGAAACGCAGTAATTAGGGTGACTTTCCTTTACGGGTGGATGTGTCTTCACCGAAGCGTCCTTGAAACAAGAGACTTGAGTCCTCACTGGATCATTACTTCGCTAATCATGACCTCTGGCAGTCTTGTGGAAGGGGAAAGTGAGACAAATATTCTCATATGGGAAGTAGTTCATTGATAATCAGGAATTCAATACATTTGCAATGTAGAAATATTGAGCCAAAAAAAGAGAAGAATGAAGAGAATAAAGAATCATCTCCATCTTTTTCTCTTTTTCATTTTTGAAGGGTCTTCCTCTCACTCGCTAGTGCATGACTGTTGTTGTTGCTTGCTTTGGCTTCAGGCAAAAGGAAGTCAGGTTGTTGGGGGATGGGGTGGAGCTTGTGTTTCCATAGTGACTAGTAGGTATCAGCATTATGAACCCCAGGTCTGACCCAGATATTTTTTTCCCCCTCCAACCACAAGTGTTGGCCCCGCCCCCTGTTATTCTCCTCACACACACTCTGTTTTGGTGCAGTCACTGATTCTCAGAGGGAGAGATGAGAGCGTGAGCAGGCCAGTCCTGAGAGGATCCATCTCCTAAGCCACCCAGCATCCCTACACAGTAGGAGACATCCCCAAATCCACACTCAGCCATCTTTAAAGGGGCCTGGCAATATGGCTAATTCTCTAAGTATGGGCCCAACTCCCCCCGTGCCATAGTGATGGGCCAATACCAATCCAGTATGCACATAGCAACCCCCTGTGACAAATCCTAGCAGACCTTACCACTCCTCTTTTTGACAATTAAGTCAGCTTGAGATAATAAGACTAGCAGTCTGTGTTTACACACGTGCATTAGCTGCAGTCCTGTGACCATTATCTTTACACATACTAACACTGAGGCATAACAACAGCTACATTTCAGATTGTCTTGATGTCACCCAGATAATCTCATTCTGAACAGCTTCTGAAATATCAAAAAGAAGAGGAAAATGTCAGAGTGGAGTGTCTGGACTGTGCTGCTTGCTGCTGATACTAAGCTAGCCATTGCTCAACAACCAGATGACTGCACTTTTATCAGTTGCTTGCTTCAGAATACTTGAAATGGTGATGACGGTAGTAGAGATTACATTAGCTCTTTCGGAAGTATCGCATTAGAAAAGGTTGATGGATTCCATAAAACACAATTTTGGAAGACAGTTTGTTTCTGCAATCAAACAAGCGCAAAATGGAAGGTGGAGACTATTTTCCAAATTCTGAAGTTGCACAGTTTATTTTATTCACTCCAAATCACTTGGTGAAAACACAACTAATGTACGTTTTCTTTTTGCCATATGGTTGGCTTAAAATTTGCTTGACAATTAAACTGCTAAAGCTCAACTATTGAAACAGCTAATATTTTGGCCACTGTGATTAACAGTGTCCATACATGGAGGGATTCCTTCTTGACACGTTCTCTTTTGAAAGGTTATTTCTAGATGCAAAGCAGCCAAACGCATGCACTCTACAAGCAGAGATTTCATATTGGTCTTTATATTTCGCTGGTTCTTATATTTGTTCATGTTTACAGCTTCCTGGAAAGTGATTTACCTAACCAGAGTTGAAAGCCAAGAACATACACCCACAGATTTGCACCTGCATCCGAACACGTACGAGAGTACAACTTGTCTGCAGCTGTTTACAGTGTGTTTGGCCATCTTGCCATGGAAGGTTGGCTTTTATAGATCTATAAGCTCCACAGATGGTGGAGATGCTCTCCGTCGCTGTGCTTCTACAGAAGGCCCACTGCCAATCAGTCTAATAAACACACATGCGCATGCAGGCTTAAACAAGGAAAAATGAGGATATTGGGATGTACGGATGCAATAGCATGAGTCATAGGGTTTTCCTGTGTTTTGAGCACACTAGGCGTCTTTGTTTTGGTGCCACTCTGCCATATCTCACCAATTATCCTTTATAATCATTTTAGCTCATGAAATCAGGTTTAATCTAACAGGCACGCTCAAACAAAAAGAATTATGTGACTGTTAGATCTAATGAGCTAATGCAACTGGCCCTTTGATGTAGTCCTCTTTTGTCTCATCAGTGTTGCAGGAAATTTTCTGTCCTGTCATCCCTTTGATTTTTAGTGGTAATTAGCCTTTTCATGCTAGACATTGTGTTTGGTCACGACAGGAAAGGCACAATTGTTGTTAATGACATGGCCAGTTAGTCTTGTCATTGTGTCTGCAATGAAACAAAGCAAATACGATGAGTTTACTGATCACCAGTTACAAAGTTGAGATTAATTATTTATCATTCAGCAACATCAATGGATCTCAGACAACATTATCAAACGGCATCTATACTTTGTAGCATTTGTAGCACCATACTCACCACACATTCACTAATCCACAAATAATCCTCTTTCATTGCGTTGGTGTAAACATGCACAATGCTCCACTCTAGTCATTGCAGGGCAATGCATTAATTCCTCCTCCCCCAAATTCCAGTCTGGCACAATCCAGCACACAGAAGGAATAAAGTCCTATTAACTAATGCGACTGGTGCGAGGTAAATAAATCTGTCTATTCTGTTTTTATTTTATCATCTCTACGTAGATGAAGTTTCTGTAGACATGTACTCACAGTGTCATCTTCGAGGCATACTTGCACATTACCAGTTAACAATGATCGTTTAATCCATCTGATTAAATGCTCCCCTTATTTCAACATGTTAGTTAAATATGTTATTGGGTTAGTGGACTAATACCATCTGACATCTGACTGTGAGTGAGTGAATGGGTGAGTGGGAAGTTGCTCTATAATTAGAGGACAGGGAAAGATCTAGATGGACAGATCTGCCTAGCAACAGTGCTAACGCCACAAGGGAGGAGAGGCGTGGGGGAGGTGGGCATAGTACGCTGGATAGAGGGCAGACGCACATCACATGTAGTGTTTTTTGTAACACATGCATCATTTATATCAGCAGGACTTACTGCATTTTTATAACATGCAAGTATTTCCAATCGATTAGAGAAAACATGTGCAACGATTTCATAGGGCAGCCTGTCCTTGGTGTTATAAGCCATTTGCAGCAATTGATTTTGGCAATAATTGTTTTGATGCTGACATTAAAAGTGTCAGGACAAGATTCTATGAGGATTAAAAGTGTATTGTAAGTGGTATTTTTTGCAGTAACGCTATTAACGACAACATGAAAATACCATCATAAGAGGCTGCAGTTACAGCTAAAATTCACATCAGCATGTAGCATTGATCCAAAAAAGGTAGATGTAATGAATTAAGTATTCATCTAATACTAGACAGTAAGTTTAGAATTATTTTCATGAATCTAAATTAAACTGATGGAAGTTTGCTAACAGAAAATACTTGCAGGATCCATAATGTAACCTCGGGAGAAAAAAAATTGGAAACGTTTTCAAAATACTTCTCTTTACAGCAGCATGGTGTTTGAAACATGCAACGTTCTTATCATGAGAGGATTTAGAGGTCTAGATTGTGGGTGATGTGATATGCAGCCCTACTAGTCTACATTCCTAAGAGGCAGAGGACTGATTTGTAACACGTAAACACACAAAACATGAGTTTTGTTCAGAAGATTGCAGTGTTAAGGCTTGTGCTGTGTGTGTCATGTCGCATGTGTGTTGTTCACAGTTCTCTTTAATTAGACAAAGGATGCTGAAGGCAGTAGCTCTCAGTCTGCACCCAAACCCATCATGCATGTTATTATGTTTTGCTGACAGAGGAGCCATCAAAGACAGCATCAGCACAGTTGGGTGGTGAGTGTCTCACAATGTCATGTTCCAACGAACGTGCCATGATGTGATGTTGGCTGTCAAGCAGCACAACAGTTGCTCGGTTGAGATGAGGACATTTAAAGACACTTTCATATTCATAATCAGGCTTGCTTTTTTTCAGTGTATTCCCTAAAACCAGCCAGCCCTGCTTCATCTACATCTTCCTCCTGCTCTCCTCCTCCTCCTCACACTCTCGTGCCACGAACATGCCTCAACAGTCAAAACAAGGGCACATAAGAAAGACACGCTTGTTTCTGGTGACTGCCTCTGCATGTACGCTCCTGAGGCGATGATTTATGACCCGGAGAGAGTGATGGACGTAGTTTCAGGAGCAGAAAGCACTCTGCAGGATTGAATGGTGGACTGGATGATGCTTTGGCAGGTCCATGAGGGCCCTGTCAGGGATATATAATGAACATGGCACAATAGTCATCTGCAGACTTTGCTCTTTGTTAAGGCACAGACAGAAATGACTGACAAGGCTGAATTCTCTGTCCTCACAGGAATTTATCAAAGAAGTATCAACCGAAGAAGAATTCAAGAGAAGAGGAAGAGAACAAGTAAGTTGAGAGGTCACAAACTATTGGTTGGACAAAAGCACTGCACCGTCTTTCTCTTGATGTCATGTCCAATGTCTCAACAGGTACACATTCTGTCGAGCCTTCCTGATGACACTGAATGAATTAAATGATTATGCGGGCCAACATGAGGTTATTGCGGAGAACTTAAGTTCCCAAATCATCACCGAACTTTCACGCTACCTGCAGGAGCTCAAGTCTGAGAGAAAATCGGTGAGAGATATTTGAAAATTTGCACTTTAACCATGTTTCATGGCTTTTTTTCCTCTGTTTGAATTTGTCTATATTGTCTTTTCATTCCCAGTATGTTACTCCTTTAAATTAAACATTCACATGATCAAATACATTTTTGTAAAGTAAAGCAGACACACCGGCCTACAAGAAACCAAGTGGTCCGTTCTGGGAGCATGCGCCACTCATGAACTGAGGTCATCACCGAGTAAATATAGATGCACCCAAAAGGCTTGCCAGAAGTGTGGAACGTGACTGACTGAGTCCTTTATATGGAACAAAGTCATGCTTTCTCTATCATTAGAGGTGTATTTCTCATTTTTAAACCAAATCACAAAAGATCGGTGCACCACACACTATTCATAAATGTTGAAGTCACTTTCCTCACAGCCATGATGATATGAATTGGACCAGCAGCGCATGAGTCATAGACAACAGTGTGGCCTCCATTAAAGTCATAGTTTCAAGAGAGCCGAGTGAAGTCTACTCAGCTGGAAAATCTACTTTCTGAAAAATCTGTCATGGACTCATGTGCCACGGAAGTCCAGCTGAGGGAACTGGGGTGGAAAACCTGAAAAAAACATAGGGTAGCAAAGGCACTCTGACCTTTTTAGAATATATTCATGAGAACTAGTGATGTAAGTGTTGCTGCCTTTAAATCAGATGGGTTTGGGTCACACTTATTGATCAATTTTGATTGAAGCTCTGTTTAAATTGCACTGAGAGGGAGGGGATTTCCAGCATTTTCCGAAGGGGAATAAATAATCTGCCCCCTCAAGGCCTGTTTTGCTCTTTTGGCTTTGGTTTAGCTTGGCTTGGATTCGCTTGGCAAAGCGACAGTGTCTGTCTAGTGTCCAAATTTGGGGACCTGTGCTACCCCTAGGCTGCAGGATGCCACTCTGACATGCTCTTCCTCTTCATTTCTATGCACTTTATCTAGTCAAACTCACAACTACAGATATTTCTCTGTCCTCTGTCCTCTCCGTCTTTCCAAACAGCTTCTCATGGCTGGAACTCTGGGCTTTCCAAATTCAGGATCTTTATTTTCTGGCTCAATAGCTTTAAAATGTGTCAGTCTGTCTTGACTTTACAAGCTTGCAACAGTGTTTATTCATTTTCCCAGTTTAGGGGTTTTTCTCTCAACTGCATGACCACATAAGTTTTAGAAACTTTAATGAACAAAGGATTGTTTCATCCTCAGGCTCTGAGCAAATAGTTTATCAGTCATATTCCTAAAGAATTTCCTCTCAGGGTAAATGTGTTCCATTAGAGTAGTACTTTGTGACAGTTTTGAGTCAGAGATGTACTTGTGTTCAAAAAACACTCGAATGACGTCATCTGATATATTCAAGTGTCCAAAAGTTTGCTGAGAATATAAGAAAAAAAAACGCTGCTATCATTTTATTTTAATTTGTTTTATTTTACATTTTTGGAATGTTGGACAAAAACGGTTGTCTGTAACACTATTAGAGAAAGTGTTAGTGAAGAAAATCAGGTACCCCCTCCCTGTTTTCTCTGGTTTCTGTCACATGAATATTTCAGCGCCTCTCAGTGTTCCTTCTGCCTTTGCATTCTGATTTGATTCAGACAAAAGTTGTGCAGACAGACCCAGACGATAGGATTAGAGGAGGGTCAAGTCCTGGCGGTATTGGGAGCTTACTGAACAGGTAATATCCAAACTAGAGACCCAGAAAAAGAAAAGATAACAATATCTCATTACTTTTTAATGCGGGTTTGTTTTGTAACTCTCCCCGCCTCCCTTCGCTGTTTCCCTGAGTGAACCTCAGCTTGGGGTGGCATAGAAGGTGAGGCCAAGAATGTTGTCTTAAAGGATTTTAAGGGATCAAAAGTGCTTGGTTTTACAAAAGGGAACCTGATTTTGTATGTCAGGGGACATGTTATGCGAACATATTCCTGAAGATTTAACTATAAATTATAGCGATACTCATTGCTCGTTGCTATCTAGAATGATAGGCCAATGATGAAGCACAGGCAGGGTTAGTAGAGCCTAAGTCTCCCTGGACATTGATTGTGCTGAGGAATCATAATAAGGTGTTCAGTCAGCACACTGCTGTCCTCTCCAGGCTTCTGATCACAGGGCTTAGGTGTCCTCTCTAATGAGGACTGATAAAGACCCTTAAACACTCGGTAAGACCTCCTGAGACTCTCCATTTACTGCAACACTTCATAGCTGTGACCGCGCTATATTTATTGAGTCTACATGTGTCATTGAAAGAAGTCTGTACTTTTAGGTTTCCGCTCGTAGACACCGTACAGCACACAAGGGTATATTTTAGTGTTGGAGGAAGTTCAACCTGTCATGGCCTGCTGCAGGGTGACATGGTCAACCAGCTAGAAAAATTAAAAAAAAGAACGTATCTTACTCAGCTGTCAGGGAAATAATGCATTTACTGAAAAGTCAGCTGAAAATCATAATGCTCTATAAAATATCATCAGTTGACTTTGGCAGTAGATACTGGCTTCATTTATGTCTTAGAGCCAGAAAAAGAGATTCAACCATGGGCAGAGAACAATGTGTCTCTTAAGAGTGGCCTCACGTGCCTCTTCTGTTGAGTGGAAAAACAAATACGAAGACTGGAAGACAGAATTGTTCTTCCCGCACACTTAAGATCGGAGTTAGGGGACAAGGACATTGCTGAACTTACAGGTACAATTGCTGAGTTTTCCATCAAAGGTACAATTAACAGCTGACGTGCGCTTTTTGATGAGCTCAGCAAACAGTTGTACGCTTGAGGTACACGCTAGTACCCCTAGTTTTTAGCATGCATAGTCAGCACATGCATATCTAAACCCAGAAGGACTTCATTATACAGTATATTGCTTCTGCAGTAATACCCAAGCACCTAATGCTCTAAACATGCTGAGAAAAATGAAATTTCATGATGTTCCATCATCTCTATCATATAAATCTTGGCTTTTGTAGCTATTTGTAGGATTTAATGAGTCTATGTCTGTTGACAACTGTGCAGGACTGCAGGTGCACATTCCGATGAACCAAGTCATGTCAACAGATCAGTTTGAGCGTGCTTACAAGTGCACGTGTTGCTCTTTACACACATGCACTGGTTTTCCCAGGGATGCAATGGTATGAAAATTCACATTGTGATTATTAAGACCAAAATTATCACAGTTATCAATTTATTCAAGTACTTTTAATGTACTGAAAAAAAGTTAAATTGATTTTCAGTGTACTTTTTTAACTATCACAAAAATCTAAATGTTGCTTGTGCTACTTTGCTTAGGCTTTTGTAATCTATTGTACCATAATATTTTAAATCATTTTTTATGTCTCTTTATATCTCTTAATTACTTCTTTCAAGAATAGAGGTGACATACGTACGTCACAATTAACAACGTCAGAGCTCGTGCATCTCAGCACAGCTCAGTCTGGTATGAGGACAACACTGGAGAACAGAGAGGCAGACACAGCTTACAGTAGACCGCAGCCTCTGGAATTCACATTGAAGACACCATGATACACACTGTTGTGATAGTCGTAATGTTTATGCGTGTGTATGCAGAGAAACTTGTCTGTCTGAATTCTATTGCTTCAAATCTGTCCAAACAATTCTGCAGAATCAAAAATACTCCCTGCGCATTATTTATCACTCGATGCACCATATGCCCTCTCATTCCTGCGTGCCTTGGTTGGGTCTCAAGGGTTTTGATACCTGGAGGGAGTCGTGTAGTCTGTGTTAGCAGTTGCATAACTGCAAAAGGAATGCAGAATTCCTTTGTCTATGGAAAATGGGTTCAAAACAGAGAGCAAGGCTGCTTGGCATTATTGAGTAAATATTAGATCAGTTCTTGCCAGATTTACTTTGCAATCAAAGCTGTCGCAAAATTGTTTTCTCAATCTATGAGTCTGGTCTGGAACGATCAGCAACAGTCTTCCAACCTTTCGCTGGTTAGAAGAACCTGTACTGGAGTTGATTCCTATGGCCATGAAAGAGGATCTACTGCGGGGTTCCTGCAGTTAGAACAGGCACAGAGGTTCTGGCTGCCCTGCAATGGCCCAGGAGTTCCAAAAATGGAAAACAGCCTTATGTTGTAAAAATGTCTGGGTCACAGAATCAGCGCATTAACTTAAAGGCTAAATGTATTTCTGCAATCTGTGAAATAAAACAGAGAGAAGCCAACACCGATGAAAATGGCCTAAATAGCTGCAGCATCTGTACCTGCTCCCCAGATGGCTGTTAGTCACTATGACGATACTTTCCCTTTTTCTGCAAACGTGAATGAACTCATGTATCTTGATGTTTGATGAAAGCAAACACATGGTGGTCAGTAGATTTTTATGTGATTAGGATGTTTAGAGAAGAGCTCCGGCGTAGTTTATTTATCTTGAAAGTGATGGTCATTTTGTAAATCTGCCCTGAGGGATTTTCAGAAATGTTACAGACAAATATTTGGAATGAATGCTCCACAGTAACAATGATGTCAACCCGTCTTGTGTGGATTTATTTAGTCTCTCTTTATCTTATCATTTAGTGAAACATATCTTCATCGACATTATTGTGGTCACCAAACAGAAATGTGAAGGCCAAGATTATAACAGCTTGTTAAAAATGATTCTCCTCTGTATTGGTTTGATGGGACTAAGTGAGTCACCAGTGTCCCATTTTCTGTTACTGCTCAAATACTTCCTCTAAAACTCTGGAGCACTTCCTTATTTAGCCCAGCTTCCCTAAAAACTTAAGGAAATGAGAAATGTAACTACCTGAGGTCGACCAGGATATGTTCTCACTCTCATGTCTACTCCTGTTCCGATGAACGAAACAGTCCTGATGTCACATCTCTTGCTTTTGAGTTAGTGCACATGAAGAGAATACTGAGGGCTTTCTGAAGCACTGAAATCACAGAGAAGCAACAGCTTTCTGTCCTTTATGAAAGCCGTCCATGAATGGCAGCATCGATATTCAGCTCAGCTACTGACTCGAGCTTCTTCAGTTACCAGGGCTGCCGCATGAATAGTCAGGTCTCTTTGTCATTTTGGATTAGATTAAAGTAAATGCAGACAAATTAAAGAATTGTTTACATTCTGTAAAAGTAATACGAATCAAAACCAAAGAAAAAAATTTGAATTGGTGCTTGAGGGGATCTGGATGAACGGCATGGAGAGCTGTGGAATGATGTGTTCGCCTCTGGGCCAAGTTCTCTGTTCCCCTGCAGCGACAAAGGCTAAGCAAGGCCTTTTACAGAAATACACTGTGTAAGTTCTGTGTGAGCTCAGACCAGCAGCTGCCACCCAGCCTGGTACAATATGCCACACTCAGCTGTGCCAAAATCCAACGGGACCTGTCTGTCTCCCCCAAGATTACCATATCTAGCTTCTCAAGCACCTCCAGGCTTATCTCATGTTCTGTTTACTGTAAGATTAACATATCATTCTTGTGAACAATGGTCCCTACTTCCGTCAAACAACAGTTGTAACTGTCCTGTCCTGGATCTTTTCTATCCCTCCAGTTACGTCTACACTGCACAGAAGAAATGGAGAGGCCAGTAACATAAATCTGACAAACTAACGAAAAAGCCCTCTGAGAGGAGTAACACTGTAATGGCTTTTAAATCAGAAGTTAGCTGTGTTTAATTCCAAATAAGCAACGGAGAGATGCTGTTCAGTAGTCTCATGTGACGTCTTCATAAAAGAAAATTGGTTGTTGATTTCTTTAGATTTCTTTAGTAACCCTCGCTTGTATTTTGGGGGATAATTTATTCATTTTCCTTCAGTCTATCGCAGACACCATAGCGCAGAGGAATGTCATGACCAAGCCTTGTGCCTGACATGTGACTTTGCAGCTACATTAAAAAGCTTTTGTTCTGCTTTACTGGCTGACATTGTTGCTCTCTGTACAGTATGTTCAACACTCTGCAAAGCCTTCATTCATTGTATTTTTAGCTCATCTGTACAATAATGGATGTCTGAATTGTGATACAGCAGAGCTGTAAACTGCCGTGGTGGTGTACCTATATTGAACTTGTGCATATGATCCTGTTGCTCTTCAATCAAATTGACTTGTAGCCATCTACTGGATCTTGCAGCATCCCTGAGAGTTAAGCCTGTGGAAAATAATGTGGCTAGTGTCTATTTACATTTGCCCCACTTTCTCAGTCCACATTAATTTTTGTCTGTCCAAGTGTAATATTAACATTGTCAATGTTTAATAGTGTAGTAGCTTCTGATGTAGCATTCCTACAATGTCAAGGTCAGGTGTGCCTGATGTGAAACCCCTGCTGAATACTTGATAAATATGTCTTTCTTTCTTTCCTAACAGCACTTCCACGATGGGCGGAAGGCGCAGCAGCACATCGAGAGCTCGTGGAAGCAGCTGGAGTCGGTGAGAGACCTGCAGTACCACCACTGCACACTAGTAGCTCAAACTGTAACGGGGCAAAGCCAGTATATCATGAAGAAAATAAAAGCACACTTCATGACTAGTCTGCCGATGCACTAATTACCTAAGTTCTGCAACTTAATCCACACTAGTTTGGGTCTTTACCCTAAAAATGTTTATACTCGCACATATGTTTTAAACAGCTTTGTGCTGGAGAAATTAAAACCCATTTTTAGAAACAGATTTCAACAGAGTTTGATACCTGTTCCAAAAGTAAAGCTATACACTTACTACCACCAATTCTAAGATATGTTTTACATTACAATTGTTAGCATTTAGTCACATGACTGAGGGCATGGTAGGATAGCATTCAAACTAATCGTAACACAGTATCAGATCTACTTTATGAACATGATCTTTTGTAATTCTTTATCTTTCCAAGTGAATAAATTGAAAACTCCATGTAAGCAAAGAACACTGCAGTTTTAAGGGGAGCCTAATTAATATTGACAACCTTTAGAAATGATTTGGAAATTAGATAAGTAGCATAAAAAATGCATTGAGCTTCTTGATACAGTTAATGGAGGTCTCAGTGCATAAATAATTTGTTTCCAAGCTTCAAATATTGATACGTCATTCACAAAAGAAGGAAACATAATACATGAGAGAATCACAAGAGAAGGTTCGCGGCCATGTCGGTCCTCTGAAACTACAAAGCCACATATCACACAGTGTGACGCACAATCACACACAAAGTTACTGATGAATAATCCTTAGCTAAGGTGATAAATGCAGAAATGAGCACTACAGGACTCCCTTAAGTTTGATTACGCTGACACAGAATTGCTTGTTACAGCTGATGATGATGAAAATCCAAAGATTTGATTAGAAATATCCAGATTTGTAAGCCCAGATATGGGCACCCCCCCGTGACATAAAGTGCACAACATTTTTATTTTGTGTGTGATGAACTTCACAAAATTTTCTGGTCTGGCCCTGAGGAACAAAAAGTTAGCGTGTTTCTTCATGGAGAAGAACATGTAAAACTCAGAATAGAAAACCTCTCCAGTGGGCTGGTGTACAGAGCCTTTAGGAACCTCATGTTCTCTCTTTGTCAGAAACTATACACAGGGCGTCATTTATTTTGCTCATAATGGAGACAGGGCAGACTTTATATATATAGAATGAACGTACAGGGCAGCATCTCACATTAAGATGGGAAGCTATACAATATAGATTAAGTTTGTTTTATTGACTGTGTGGTTGCATTATATTGCCATCTGTTCTCTGAATGGTATGCAGTCACTGACACGGTTGTATTAATTTAAACAAATACTGCTTTAGGTACATATTGAAATTGAAACAGAAGTATCCATTAAATATCGGTTACTGTGTTTTGTGTGTGGAACAATTTGACAAGAGCAGATCCAGAAGTGTTTGTGTTTTAGTGAGGCAGCAAAAGAAATCTCACAGGATGGCATTCTTATCTCTGCCTGGCCCCTTTGACGGGGGAGAGAAAGACAGAGATACATAACTGCCTTGTCTTCCTCAACTTCTCTGGGCGATCAATGGTGCCATTGTGAGAGAGGCAGATAGGCATAGTTCAGAGTGCACGCTGGCCCAACAAACACTGATTGTTCGGTTAGAGGGGTCGAAAGAGGGTTGGATGAATGGTTGTTTTTCTGTCCACAAATGACCACTAGGAACATTTGTTTAATCTGTAGGCTGCAGACTGACAGTCCCCATAGCTGTGATAGTGACATAAACTGACCTCTGTCACGCACAGTGCCGGGCCTGAAATGTATATGACGTATAAATACATGTAATGACGTCCATCACGGTGCTATTAAAATGTCAAGTTTCACAAAAACGATAGGATGATGGCTGTTCTGACTCTAAATTGCCTTTTCTCTCTGTTTTTTCAGTGTAAAAGGAAGTTTGAGAGGGAGTGTAAAGAGGCAGACAGAGCACAGCAGTACTTTGAGAAGATGGATGCTGACATCAACGTGACTAAAGCTGACGTGGAGAAGGTATGTGCCATCTCATCCCTTTGCAGCAACCACCAATCACTCAAGCTTGGGCTGTACCCTCCATGCTTAACACATGGCTCTCTGCTGATTGCCTGGCCTTCCCCACCTCCTCACCAAACACCCTCACCCTTCTTTCTCCCCTTCCATACCCCCACAGCCTTGGTTTGTCATTCCATCGAAGATGGCAAAGATTGACTGTGTGTTTGACGCTAGAAGGGATGTGTGTGTTTAAGTTATCCTAGCATCACAGCGAGCAGCTACTAAACTAAACTGACAGCACCGACTCCTCATTATCACTGTAGCGCAGCTGCCAAACACACTGTTGCTGTGCTTTCTAGGCCACAGAGGACCTTGTGTGGGTTTATTCCTGCCATAGTTGTACACAGCCTTTTCTTTTTCATGGTAAAGATGTGTAGTCTGGTGTGTCTGTTATTGTCTTCAACACGTGGGGATCATCAGAATCGCCGACCAGCTTGTTGCTGATGTAATTTCCTGTTGTCACAACCAATGAAAAGAGCGCACAAATTCTCAGCCTTTAACCCACATAGCTCCCACACCCGCAAGGCATCATGGGTCAGCAGCGCGTGCTCTTGCTGCTTCATCAGCTGTTGAGGCAGAGCTCCAGCTCAGAGTTGACACAGTTCAGACCCGATTATTATGCAAATATAGGTGGAAATAAAAGGGCCTTTCTGCACTCTGGACATACTGCCAAGCAGCTACAACGGGCTTAGGCTAACACTGAGCTCAGCTGGAAAGAGCCGGCACAGCAGTTAAAGCACCCTGAGTTACAGTTAATTCACTTACTAAAGCAGGAAAGCCTCATAGATTACATGTAGTTCAGTATGTGGTGTCATTTGTGTTTATTCCTTTGAAAGTATGAATAAACAATAGTATACATACTTCTCTTGGGATCCACACAAAATACATACACTACAATACGTACATATTTGGTATGTCTGCATAGTATTTGTCCACAACTCTGATCCCCCCATAGATATCCTGGGGATCCATCAATACAGAGTCCTGATCCGTTTCTCTGATTTTGCGAGATAATACAGTTGCCCACTTCGTGTAGTTTACAGTTAAGAACAAGGTCAACAGCTACTACAGTCCAAACCATAACCGATCATTTTCTATCATAAATGGCACAAAGCATTAAACCCTTTTACGGAAGTCTAGACCCAGCAAGTCTGACATTTTTTTTGATTAATCAATTAATTGTTGAAGAGGACATTAAACAAAATGTTAAAACACCAATCTGTTAGGAAACGCTTTTGATCCATCCCAGTTCTGATTTTTAAGATTGTATCAGGTTATCCAATTGTTGAATTGAGTATATGAAAAATATCTTGAACTCGTTGACTTACTGAGGCAAATGAAATCATCTGTACGTCCTTCAGAGACACAGTACCTAAACTTATGCATGAGATCTTAATTCCTTAAGCATTCATACAAAGAGATGATTATAATCCTGAGTTTAAATACAATAAAGTATGCTCCATAGATCCTGCATAGATATTAGTCCTCTGAGTTATTATTCCTCTCTGTGTGGGTGTTTTGACTGACCTCAGCACTCCCTTTCACCTACTCACATTCCCATTGTTCAGAAATAACAGTAACAGAATAGAAAAGCCTGAATTCTCTCATATCTGTCACTGTGGAGAGAGAGTTTTTGAGATAAGTAGTTACTGGATTGGTAAGAGTTTCCTTTCTTGAGAAGGTTCATGGACACACATTGAGTTAGTTTTATGTATTATTAAACATTTAAAAGTTTCTGATGCCTTGCTGTTGCAAATATTTAAGGGTTAAATATGACAGTACCACATTAATCTGCATTGTAATTGTTTAAAATAAGAGTGCCTTTCTAGTTCCTAATGATCTCCATTACTGTAGTCTCATAGAGAGTGGGTTTTATATCTGTGTCGTCAGTTGGATTCGCCATTCATCCTGTGACTCCTTAAGCTCATCAACATACGCAGTCTGTTCTGTCATTACATTTGTCCCATCATGTTGAAATAAATCCAAAGCTAATTGGTATTTTTTAAACAAGGCTCGGCTTATTTCCAGGCCATAAATCTCAGCCTCTCAAATGAAGAGATTATTTATCCCTGTGTGTATTTCCTTCATTAACTAGAGGGCCTCTGAGTATTTATCCCTGGAAGAGATAACATATCAGAGCCTCAGCTCAGTTTATGTGTGTAAGAAATAAGGTACAAGGAGAAGAAACAGTGAGTCCATGTATTTTTGTTGGCATAGCTGCTGCCACATGAAGGCCATAGGACTCAACAAGATACTGATGAAGATATTAATGTGCCAGCAGAAAAGAAAGCGTATTTGACATGGATGAGTCCTGACGAGTTGAGTTCTAAGAGTTACTTATGTTTGAAAAGCCGATGCAAAAGTGCTGTTGTGTGCTGCGTTGAGGTTTTGTGGTTTTCTTTTTAGCTGGAGAGAAACTCTTAACTGTCCTCCCCTGGCAAACAAATCCCTCAATTAGGGGTTTAGATTCACGGCCCCGTTATCCACAAAGCCAGAGCTTCTCGAGGAACCCCCAGCTCTCTGTGTAGTGGCGTTCCCCACTCATAAAACATTAGAAAGCTTATGCAGTGCCCTCGTTTCTCACTTCAGTTCTGCCACTAGTGGTACCAGTATTTTAATGACGGTTGCCTTTGTTTACTGAGCTTCCTCATTTGAGTGATGACAAGCCCGGGTGGTCCAGGAAGTGCATCTGTGGCAACATCTTGTTTAGCTGGAAACGGCTAACAATCCTCTTTTTGTGTGTGTGTTTGTATATCTATTTTATGCCATGCCTTGAAGCGAAGTTCCCACAAGGTAGGTCCAGCGGAGAGAGAGACTGCTATATCTGTGGGAACACACACTGTCTCGACGTTGTGTCTCAACATACACACATACACACACACACTCACTCCCGCAGAGACTGATACACAACCTCGACCAGGTTATTGTTAACATGCCTTGTCCTGTCTGCTCCCCGTACAGTTGCTTGCCTCACTGTCTACTGCTGAATACTTTCTTAACTTCACGTTTACATGTATGATAAAAGAAAATTAGAGAAATGCTGAACACACTGCAGAAGGTAATAACAGCTGTCTGTCCCATTTCCTTTTTGATCCTCTTGCCTTGTCTGCAATCCCTCTCAAGACCTGTGTAGGTGTAGAATGCTTTATAGATACAGAAATTGGGAATTGACAGCCTTATTTTGTGGGCACAATTGTTCATAATAGGGCTCAAATTGCTTGTTGCCACAGAGTGATAATAATAATAATAATAATAATAATAATAATAATAACAATAACAATAATAAAAATAATGATAATAACAATAATAATAATGAAAAGCTGCTTTTATTGTGAAAGCCACATCACTGCACTAGAAGGGGTGTTTGTGCAGGAAACAGGAAAAAACATAAGAGATTATCACTACGTCAACTGTCTGCACGTAGAAGGTTGGAAGCAATAAGTGAGTGACAGCAAAAAAGGTTACTTCTAGGAAATGACAACAGGATGTAATGCGTCTATAAGCCGAGCAGATTGTTATGAGGGTATCCACCAGGTTGCCATGGTGATGTTGTTTTCCTCACTTTGCATGCACCTACAATAGCATAGCACATCCTGCATCCATGCTTGCATGCTCACAGGCCGCACGTGGACTGACACAGCTGGACTTACACGTGTGATTTTTAGCTTTTCTCTGGATTGCACATTCTTTCCCCACCAAGCTATTAACTGTTATCCCTTCTGTGCTGGAAATAATGCACCTTTGTCTGCTCTGGTGTCTTCCTTTTCTTCTATTATGTCATTTATTACTTACCCATATGTGTGTGAGTGTGATAGTCTGAGACATGAAAAACTCAGGCCTCGGATTTGTGCGTGGGTGAAAACTGGTTTAAGTACTTCAAAATCAGGGTGGTGTGTTCTCTGCTACCCTGCACAGCTACGGTATACAGATGAAGTGTTTCTGCTCACCTACATTCAAATGCTGATTAAAATCACAGGTTCATAGGATCCTCTCTTTGTTATCAAGGACCCAATGAAACTAGTGTCTCTGGTGGGCAGGTCTCAGATCAGATCGAAAGAGGAAACAGATATGAGTACCGGTACTTAGCTGCAGGAACACACACACACACACACACACACACACACACACACACACTCCACATGCTGTTTAGCTGAGATAATCTCATCTCCATCTGCTTGCCACGGATCTGTAATAGGCTGTTCCTGCTGTGTTTCTGACTGCCTGCTTTTCCTCCTTGAGACAGAACTAGCTTAATGCTATCAACTTTAGTGACAGTATAGATTGTCCAGCCTGGTTGAGCAATCAAATCCCAATCCTTCCATTCTAGAGCTCGGCCTATGCTGGATTCTTGTTGCTAATAACAATATTAGGGAGTAAAAACACATTCATCAATATATCAATCACTCTAATGTCTGTACTCGGGTCGGACACTTCCACCGAGACCTCGACCATGGAAGCATTGTTCAGAGTACTTGGGTTATGTTATGTTGGAAGGTGTTTTCTATGTGCTGGTTTGTGGTTTTCACCATTTGGAAGAAGTCTTTAAATTTCTTGATCCCAGCTGCTTTCTGCCAGACAATCTTTGTGATAAATAGAGGGCAGTGGGAGGGTGCATACCTCCACCGAGGCGGCCTCAGAGAAACCCAATTATTTGCTATGTTAAACAGATTCTCCCTGAAATTGAACGGGTTCGTCCCTGGCCCATTCCATGCCCCCTGACAAGCTTGGTGAAAATTTGCCTCATGGTTTTTGTGTGAACCTGCTTACAGGCAAACAGCATATTTTTGTCCTGCATTATGGTCTGTAAGAGAAGTTTGGATTCTGGTGCATTTAGTGAAACGTGCACCAGTATGATGGGATATTGACCAATAGATGGGTCAGGCTCTATGCCACGCTGAAGCACGCTCTTTTTATTTGATTGCCCACATGTAGTTCAGTGCTATTGGCTGTTACTGACTGACTTGGATTAATACTCGTGACTGTAAAAGCTCCATGTTTATTTGTCTTAATGTGCATGCCTGAGTCCTTGTATATGCACAAATCTGTCCTACTAATATAGGTTTTTGTGCTCTGGCTGAGTGTTTGTTTAAGGCCTATATCTGTTAAGGAGACGCTGATATTTTAGTGAGCAGAGCACGTGTGTGATGTGCACGGTTGTTTGCTTCTCTGTCTTCAGGCACGACAGCAAGCTCAGATGAGGCACCAGATGGCTGCTGACAGCAAGAGCGACTACTCCTCCTACCTGCAGAAGTTCAACCAGGAGCAAAATGAACATTACTACACTGTTATCCCCAACATATTCCAGGTAAATACAACGGCCCCATGAAAACGATATTTCGTCTGATTTATTGTATCAGACTACTCATTTTATTATGGGAAATACACAATTTTGAACTGAAAAATCACTCTGGTGCATTTATGTGCAGTCATTTGTTAGTTCCCCCTTCTGGGTTCACAACTAAAAATAACAAGTCTTAATTATCAAAACCACATTTATTCTGTATTCATGTATGTATTTTTGTGGAATAAGTGTTGTATGTTACATGTTGACACAAGTGTCACTATTTTGTGAGTTTTTGAATCAGAATTTTACTATTTTTAGTTTTTAACTTTCCAAGCATTGTTTTTACAGTGGAGGGTCAAGAGATTTATTATGCCGTCTTGCTCTCGATCAACAGCTAAATACAGCTTCTCTGCAAAGAACACCATCTAAAAATGATCATTTATTTATCAGTGACTCACGGTTAGAGGTCTTCAATTCATGAAGAAGTTTTGTCCCCTTTTATGAAGTCCTGATGAAATCAGAGTTTAGAAAATACTAGCAAATCACTGGAACTGGAGGCTGAAGATAAACAACAGCAACTAATACAAAAGAACTACCACACTAAAACAGTTCCAGCTCCACATCATGAGTGTGACCTGCTTGCACATTCAGTTGATTTGTTCATTGGCCAGTTGCCAATGTTAATACGGTGAGCAGTGGAACTTCCTGGTAGTGCAGGTGCTTGATAGTTTGGCCCTTGAAGACTGCTAGCACAGTGCTCGCACTCCTCTTGTATAACGCTTTTTGGGGGCGTTTGTGGGTGGTCGGTGCAAAAAAAAATGGGAGAACATCAGAAAACAAGAAGGCGTTATACTAAAATGTGAAAAAATACACAAATAAAAAACTGAATATGAAGTACAGACCTCTCTGTAGTAAAGGCCTTGAACCCTCCGTGCCTGATGTTGAAAAGATGTTTGAGCCAGGGCCAGTGTTTGAGGAAATGCAGTGGTGAAGCTGGGATTTGTACTTGAATATGCATATCTCTTCATGTAGAAACTTCAAGACATGGAGGAGAAACGAATCGAGAGGATAGGGGTGTGTATGAAGACATTTGCAGATGTGGACCGCCAGGTGCTGCCCATCGTGGGGAAATGTTTAGATGGCATGACGAAAGCTGCCGAGTCCATCGAGCCAAAGACTGTGAGTATACACTGGGACTGACATATGGGACGTATTACTCACTCAGCCACGGTGTCTGTCAGTAACCACCCACACACTCCGGTGCTTGAGCTTTCACTTAAGCAACAAGTGTGCTGGGGGGTTAATATCTTAAGGGGTTTTTTTAAAAATAAAAACAGCCCACCTGTGAGCAGCAAAGTGATATAGGAGGACGCGGCTGTCACAGAGCAGGGCTGAACAAAACGGTTCAATTTATGTGTTGACTTCTCTTTTATAGTCAGAAAATCAATGAGCTGTGAGCGCACACCGTATTTCAACAACCAACAGTTCCCCAAGAAATACAAACCATAACTGTCAAAGGCAAAACCGTTTAACTGAGCACGAGTGATTTCCTCCAGAAATACCTCCATGTTCATTCATTCATAAATTCATATATATGTGTGTGTGTGTATAAACACATATATACACAAATATACACACAAACACAAAAAAAATATATATACACACACACACACACACACACACACACACACACACGTGTGTATATATATATATGCATGCACCAACAGCAACACAACAAATTCCTCGTATGTATAAAACCATACTTGGCAATAAAGTCTTTTCTGATATATATATATATATATATATACACACACACACACACACATATATGAATGAGAGAGACAAGATATGCATGAACAGTTTTTTTTTTTTGCAATGCTCCCTCAAATATCATTCATGATATTTCAATGACAAATATGTTTGAGGCAGAACATTTTACTTTTTGAGTAATAGCTTTTATGATATTGTTTGGAAAACAAATTCAGATTGGCTATTAATAGCTGGCTGATTTGGTCAGGCCCTAGCCAACACTGATAAGTCTGCATTATAAGATATAGTCTAATGGTAGCCAACTGGGCCCCAGTATAACATGTTGATACATGATAGGAGACATCAGATTACAGCCTATCATGTAAAAGCCAGAGCACTATGATTTCATTATTCACAGTAATCTAACGCTAAGTGTCATAATTGTAATAATTCAGTGGTCCCAGATGAAATAATACTGGACATGATAAATAAAGAATTTAAGCATCATCATTGTTTTATCATGGAATCATGGTCTTTTGAATCAGAGCGGTAGGGCACTTAGAGATTCCCGCCTACACACTTTCTTGTCAGCAGTTTTGAGTGTTCACTGGAAGTGTGGCCGCAGAGGAAGCATCTCTGCAGTCCATTAAATTTAATATGTGTTCTGGAAATAGAAGGAAGTTCAGCACTGTGCTTCCTTCAGATTGAACTCATGAGATCCACCAACAACCTTATTGTGTTCAGGCTGCACAACTAAAACCTGCTAATTTGTTGTTTGATTATGTAAAAGAAAACAACCAGTGTGATATATTGCCATGTCACATGTTGGCTGCTGTGTGACAAAAACAAGACTATTGCTAGGGAGTGTGTGTGTGTGTGTGTGTGTGTATCTAGAGAGATGACTCCAGCCTGGCTGCTGCAGTTAACAACAGCAGGAATATCATGCCACATGTTCCTCTTTCTGTCTCTTATTATTCCTTTTTCATGGTATGCAGGGCACAGCAGCAGATCTTTTGACCCCTGGCCCTCACCCTGGCCAGACCCCTTCTCTTATCAACTTAGATAGGCCACATGAGTAATGTGTCTCTTCCTGTGTCTGACGAGCCTGGTTGTGTCTTAACCTCAGTGTTTTTGTCATAACTCCTGCGTGACAGATCTAGGTCTTGCCATTTCTATTCTGTGGCTCACAAACAGAATTGTGACTCCGAGAAGAGCTCTCCTCTCATCACACACACTTGGACTGTTATCAGAAAAAGCTCCTTAAAACAAAGAGCGTCTCCAGGACACTGTTATGTTGCGTCTTATCACTGGACCTGCTAAGCTAGAAAATCAAAGGAAGCATGTGGTAACCCCTCTTAAATTTAGAGAATCTTATTTGGCCAATCTGAAAGTTGGCATTGCTATCTGTTTCCTCGACGAAGAGACACTAAAGTTTCTCATATTGAATCTTGGATAAAGGCTGAAAATTTGTTGTGCAGTAAACAAGTTTATGAGACTTACTCATATTGTTTCGGGACAATCTTCACGAATGAAAGCCAATTCTATGATTTCTGAAGCACCGGGTCTTTCTCTGATGCACAGTCTGACCATAGCAGCAGTTGTTGCACTCAGTGTGGTCATTTGGAGTAGCAACACCAACCACGTGTCACAGGAAAGGTCTTCTTTTTGTTGTCATTCAACTCCACTATCCTTCAGGCATTTAAAATTGCGGAGTATCCATTTAGCTGCTGATTGTGAGAATCAGGGTGTGTAAAATGTGGCTGCCTAAACACCTGGCTACGCAGCTCTGATGTAATGATTGGTGAACATCTCGCAAAGCTTACATTACGTTCTGAATAAAACATCCTGCAGAGGCAGGACTTCAACATCAACTTTGCACTAATTCTGTTTCATATCTGGGACAGTATCTGTTGCATGACTTTCAACTGTGTTAACTTTTTTCGAGTTCTCCTCTGTCGATATTTAAAGAATAATGGGGGTATAAATATGTGAGGCTTTCACTGATCGCTGTAACTTTCTCTGATTAGGATTCAAAGCAGGTGGTGGAGTCTTTTAAGTCCGGGTTCGAGCCACCGGGTGATGTGGAGTTTGAGGACTATGGCCAGGCCATGAAGAGGACGGCATCTGACACCAGTCTGACCAACTCGAGAGAGGGAAAGGAGAAGCCCATTGTCAAGACCAAGGGCAAATTGTGGCCTTTCATTAAGAACAAGAACAAGGTAACACATGAATGCTCACTTATTACAGCGTGTCCTTTACGCTGATGTTCAGCAAAACCTCACAAGTTCTGCAGTTCATTTCCAGCAGCTTTGTACTGTTCAAGCGTAAAAGTGGCTACAGAAACGAGTTGGGTTTTGCATTTGTGACAGGAGCAGTGCTGGTTATGTGTTTAATTTCATTTCATTTGTGTCAATTATTTGACTTTTGTTCACTTCAAGCTCAAGAAATGTGTTGCTAGTTCACTGTTAGTATTTGCAAATTCTGTTGTTATTATTTGCCACATGTTTCCTCCTCCCTGGCAATCACCCTCACCATTATGGAGCATCTCGTCTGTAACACCCACTAATACATCTCTACCTTTGTGGACAGACTCAACTGGCAGATATTAACTTGCTGTCAGACCTGAAATAACAAGTCTCCCTTTCTCCTATTGACTGACTTTGGTGATCAACTTTAAATAGCCGCCTTCAGTTTCCTGCTCAACAAAACTGATCTATGGCTGTCTTTTGGGCTGATGGCACAGATGGTATTGAATTATTAGATCAGAGTGTGAATGAGTCATTGTGTGTGTGTGCGTGTGTATGCAAGAGAAGCTGCAAGAGGCTGGAAGACAGTGCAGTACTATTGAAAAGAGAGAAACAAACTGCCCTGTACTTCTGTGAAGGGGTGGACAATCTGGCAATCTTAGATTGTGGAAGACTAATTTGTTTCCTGCTGTAGAAGCTTCCCTTCTCACATGAACTAAACCAATGCGTGACTGGCTGTTACAGTTTTGGCGATACTTAATGAGCCTGCTAAACATCTTGAAGGTGTCACTGAATCTGTTAGCAGAAGAAGATACTGAAGGAAGACGGGTCTCTGTAGTCTGCAATGTTTCTCAATTGAAGGTTGCAGGGGAACTATCAGGATAACTGGCGATCACATGCACCACGGGCAGTGCACTTTAATTGGAACATATTGATTTTTGAAGACATTCATTCTTTGCACTGACATTACATTTGTATTTGCTGCTGGCTTGTACAAGTTCAAGACGTTCACTTTTATTCTGATCAGTATTGTTTTCTGACTTATTCAAACTGATACTTAGGCCAATATAACAGTCAGTGAATATTTGGTTTGTTTCTCAATGGAACCGCACAGTTGTGGTAAAAAAATCTGAATATCAATTATTTTGACTGACATTACATTTGCGATATGCTGTGCACTGTTTGAGGGAACGTAAGTGCTTACATTAGTCTTTGAATTTTTATTTAAAACTCAATATAAAGGATAACGCGTGGGGATGTGTATCAAAGGCATGTTTCTGGAACATACTGGATGCAGGACATCTCTACAGCATCACGATTGTTCTTGAACAAATGTTGCACCGTCCAGTGATTTGAAAATTGCTGTTGGCCGTGTTGACCAGTTGTGCAGCCTCATTTTTTTCACTTGGCTTAATTTGTAATATAGTTGCAGTGGTATTTTGGAATAAGGTTGACAGCTATCGTGTTATTTCGACAAAACACCTGTTTTCAGTCCATGGATTCTTTTGGCCAGGTCGCCCACCCTGAATGTCTGTGTACAGAAAATGAACTGATTTATTTAGCAGGTTTGTTTCTATCCTCCGTGCTTGATATATTTAGGGTTAATTTTCTAAGTGGAGTGTTTTTGCAGCCCTACAACAAGGTATTTACACTGTACATGAACTCATGCAAGCATAACAAACATTGTAGTGGTATTTCTCTCCTTGATAATTCCAGTGTTTGTTTCTGGGAGAACGGTTTCTGAATGACTTGGCTGTGCATGATCTTGTAGAACTCATCATTGCCTCTAACTCTGAAACTACTGGTTGATGAAATATGCAGTCCGATGTTTTAGGGCAGCAATACACAATTAGCTTTCTCCGATGATGACCTCAAATTCAGCTGCTCATATCCTCGGGGATGTGGGGAATTTTTCGTCCTAGTTGGCATGCCATGAGGTTCGTAACAAAAAGGGAAAAGGATTCCTAAAATGGAAGCCTGCATGCGCTTTGACTGAAGCTCTGCTGTTTGCTTTGTTCCAGCAGCCGCTTGCTTTAACACATTCTACGCTTCCTGCTCACTCTGAGTTTTCTTCTTTTTGAATTTTTTTATGTTTTATGACACATTTCCACAACATAACAACTGATATACTGGATTTGATGTTCCTTTGGTTGTCTTTTATGTTCTGTTTGGGTTTTCTGTTGTGTGTTTGTTTTTTTAATATTTGTAGAGGAGGCTTATTTATTTCGTTTTGTGTTCCCTCCTCCTTTTCCTCCTTTTTTCCGTTGGATTCTCGCCCCCTTCTTCCATGTTTTTCTTCCTCCTCTCCGTCACGGCTCCCTCTCTTACTGGTAGCTTATGTCCCTGTTAACATCCCCCCGCCAGCCCCCACCTGCCCCCCCAGCCTCATCCCCGCCCTCACCCTCTGCTGTTCCCAACGACCCCCAGTCTCCCAAGCAGCACAAGGAGCCTCTCTCCCACCGCCTCAACGACTTCATGACCTCCAAACCCAAAATGCACTGCCTCCGGAGCCTGAGGCGAGGGGTAAGTGTTTGTGTCCAGCAAGCTTTGTGCATGTGTGCGTGTTAAGTGTTTGTACACCTGCACCTGAGCTCTATACCTGCTGCACTGTATGAGTGAGGTATCGCCCTGGTCCATGTCCTTATGCCTTTGTTCAAAGGTATCAGAAGTACATTTTCATGGTCACAATGCCTACATAGTTAATGCACGTATAGCCCCTTTTCTGCTGGCCAAAAACCCGGCTAACATTTGTTAACGTCAGGCTTTTTTTGCTAAGGGAAAGGTTTTCCCCCCTTTTTCTCCCCAATTGTTCAGTTCTCCCTACCAAGCTGTCCTGGTTTTTGCTCCACCCTCTGCTGCTCTGGGGAGCACTGTGGCCTACTGTATTCTTCCTCCTTCACGTGGAGTTGTTTGCCGCATCTTTTCACCTGGTGAGCTGCACCTGTAGGATATAGTGCATGGGAGATTCACAGCCCCGACTGACCTAGGGGGGCGCTAGAGCAGCGATCAGGACACGAAGCCTCACCTGGCTCTCCATCTACAGGGCATCAAAGCCCCAATTAAACCAGAGGTAACACATGGGAATAAAGCAGTGACCCTTCACGATGGTAGACAGTTCAATAGACCACCACCCTGTATGGGCACCTTGGAAATATTATGATTCGTATTCAGTCCTGGTTCCAATGACGCTGCAGTAGACATGGCCCCAGTCAAAGCCATGGTGAGCATGGTAATTTGCTGCCTGTGTCTGACCCAGCCGCAGTCTTTAACATCGTTCAGATGGCGATGAGTTTTTAAAAAAATACTAACCACCAAAGCACCATCACTACCCTCCAGGTAGTCAAAAGTGACACCCCAGAGTGAAGAAACAAAACAAAAAAAGCATGCTTTCAGCCGATTTAAAACCCAAATTTAAAACCTGGAAGTATATGGAGAGGGAATATGTAGGTGATGTGACCTCAGTTAGGAAAGATAACACACACCAGCTAAGACTTGAATTTCCTCTCTCATAGGTTTCTCGCAGGTATACAGCAAACCGTGCAGCTTCACTCATACAGTGCTGAGGCCCTTTGCTCATGTAGCATGCTTCTGTAGCACATAACAATGAATCCATCTACCTTTCCGACTCACTCATCTTGTCCCTTCATCCTCCATATTAACTCACAATGACAGTCCATCTCACCAACTTTCCCCCCTCTGACAGAGATTAACAAGATGCCTAAGCAGCAGCATGGAGGCTACAGTTTCTCCCTGTGCACTTCTTTGCTGGAGGCAGATGTTTGTTTGTTTTATTTTGCACATGATAAAGGAAAAGAAGATGACTAAACCTCACCATATGAATCAAGCGATGGGTTGGGGTTTTTGCTGCAGGCTGACTGAGTCTGATTGAGATGGATCGTAGAGTTATTTTAGAAAGCTTCCCGGAGGTTGGCCTTATCAGCACCATGCCAGCCGGGGTGTCATCAACAATTCCCATTCTAAAGTCCAGTGTGTGTTGTAATGGAAGTGCTGGGTCAAAGCACGCCATCCCACAATGCCCTTCATCCCCCAGTTCTCCCTGACCTCAGGAATGGGCGGTTACTCACGTGTTCCTTCCGGACACTGCTAACACAGTCTTGTTTGTGCTCGTACTGTAAAAGGGCAGCAGTTATTCAAAGTAAAAAATATTCACATGAATGCTAGCATGGACAATGTAACAGTGCTACAGTGAACTATCTAAGTATATAATAGAGGAAATTATTGAAGGTTAACAGAAAAAAGGAAGTGTGTATTTTCTTTTGCACCCAGCAGCTCTAACAGGAAGTGCACACTTCTGAAAGCGGAAGTGCTGTAATAGCTTTCTAGAGGAGAGATTAGAGAAAAGGTGCAGCATTAATTCAGAGCCTTTGTGTTTGATTCCGCACAGATTCAGAGGAGTGACCTTTCTGCAGCTTTTCATAGCACAAGAAAAAGGTTATTTGGAGGTGATGGGAGCTTTGTGTTGGAAGAGTTGGGAGAATCAGATGCTTCATTTAAACGCTCTCCGTTCCATACTTCACAAGGACATATATAACCAATCTGTTCTCCTTTTCATGTCCGACAGCAACCTGTTTGTTTGTTTCGTGTATATAGATGTTCTTATTTATTTTATATATCTCTACAATATGAGTGCTTTGTTTTTTGGGGAAAAAAATCAGTGATATACCATTGTTTAATCAAGCAAAGCAACATGGAGAACATGGTTAATCCAGTAAATACCAGGTCCTGTAGGGACACCAGCTCCACTGCCTCACTGGCACAGTTTAGGCTAAACCCTCTCAACAGCTGCTCATGGGGAGTTAGGCCTTCTCCTTTAGCACACAGACCTGGATCCACCTGCTCAAGTCCAGGTCGGTCGAGTTTAGTTTATTGGTATTAGTGTGTACGGTATGTTGTCCAATATCTGATGACCTGAAACTTTTTTTTTTTTGGACAGAACTTGATTCAGGAATGGAATGCCCCACTTCCAATCAAGTTTATTATTTCAGTGCACTGATGTCATTTTGGGAAATAAAGATTATATTTTAAAATTATGATATATTCTGTAGCAGTTACATATCTTTGTCATATGCTTTTGACACATTTGAGGGATCGCTGAACCGCACAGCCCCCCCCCCACCCCTGAAAAAAAAGCTCTAGTTATTACATATATGAAGTGATGTCATTGTTTACTGCTCTGATGTCTATCATTTTGGATGATTAAGTTCATTGTCCAGAAATTCTTCTCCCTCCTCTATATACGTCTTTTATGAGATCATTGTAAGTACACATGCAGGCTGATGTAACAGTATGGGAATGTCCTTACTTCCAAGTATCAGCCCCCCAAAAGTGTGCAGTTAAAATACATTTTTATTAGATTCTGTTTCAGCTACAGCTGAAATAAACTTAGATTCCTCTCCCAGCTCATGCAAGGCAAACATTTATCACGTTAGGGATTAGGGTGGTTGTGCCAGTGGAGGCGGGGTGTTGTGTCTCCCTGCACAGTGGAGGGATGTCTACCACTGCAGGACAGCCTTTGTCTAGCAAACTTTAGCTGTCAAACACATTCACAGTGTATCTGCGCATCCATGTGTGTAATGTCAACACGTGTTGATTAAGGCAATATACACAGATGGAGCTTAAGGTGTTTTTCTGATTGACAACACTGTATTCTCTCTGACGACCACCTCAGCAGCAATCCCCGCGCTCGCTCATTTGTCACAAAGAACTTATGAAGAGGACTCTGGGCCGACCCACATATGCTTTCGAAGCCAGGCAATATGTTGTAAGTGTGTGAGAGGGTCGCGAGTGTGTTTCTGTGAGGAATACTGAATGATTGCAGGCGCGTGTGTTGTTAAACACAGACAGTAGCCTCATTGATTATAGATATTAATCTCTAGAAAGAGATGGTTGATCTTTCATAAAGGAGGCTAGTGTCTGTGTCTGGTTCCGTGTTGATCTCATGGCTCTTGTCACATGTAGAAACGAGAATGGCAGAAGATGATGACTTCATCCCCCATCACATGTATCAGCTTGAGATCCTCTTGTTGCTCGCCGTGTGCTGCAGCTGTTTCAGACCTTCCCTGCCGAGCATCTCTTTGGGGTCAATTCACAAAGTGTCACAAGCACCTGGGGATGTGGAGGATAGCGGATGAGAGGGTGCCATTAATCATCCCGCCCAGCACTCACCCATCCTCTCTATTTAAATCTCACTCTCAGGTGGATGGAACAGTAGGCGAGGTGTTGGTCACACTTTGGATCTGGCTGCAGCCTAGAATTCACCCCTCCAGTGCTTTAATTGTGCTGGCGTGCCATACTGCAGCAGTGTTATCTGTATGTACGGACCATAAATATATGTGTATATCAATGTCTGTCCCTGTGGTTGGAACGGCTTCAGATAGATCTGTGGACCAGATATCTTTTTCCTTTTTTATACCTCATGGTTACTGACAGTCATGACATCCCGTCAGCTTGAGGGAACATTTCAAGATGTAGCTGTTGAAGGGTCAAGGTCAATACAACTTTGTTGAGGGAAGAAGATATCTCAGGAAAGCTTGGAAGGGATTTCGTCATGTCTGGTGTTAAAGCCCGCTTGCACTGGACACACAAACCTTTTGGGAAATATTCTCATTCGACACCGTCCCCTAGGCCAGACAAGAAGAGAGAATCTCTTCTCTCCTCTGTGCTGCATCAGGGAGCTGAGACCCACAGACACCGGCTGACCGCTAGTTAGCTCACTGCTAGTTAGTTTTGCACAATGAATGAGTGTTGCTTCGATCCTTTTCCTTTTTTTATACCTCAGAGCAGTTGAAAGTTGTTGAACGACCTCCTTTTCTCCTGAACTGAGTGCCAATAGAATTTTGATTAGATTTGCCATAAACATGATTGTGGGATGATGAGCTGATTTTATTTTAGTGTTCCATCGCATTCTTGTGAACCCAATACCAACTGGGAAATTCATTACATGCAGGTGCAAACATCGGCTTGGACACAATGGCCAGTTCATTAGGCTTTGATTGCCATGAACAAATGAGTACATTTTTTACTTGCATGTGTATTCCTTTCATTACCCATCAGTCATGCAGTTGTTAAATACTCAAATGTCCTTCTAGATTTGTCTCAAGGACAGGCTACAGCTATGAAATATCATTTCGTACTCAGGATTAATAGTTGAAACAGTTTGGTAGCTTTCTGTGTGCTGCGGTAAAAAGAGTGGTATCACTCCCCTGTGTCACAGGACCATCCTCCCCCTCAGTGTCTTGGAAGAATCTGATGACCTCACTATGGTTTATCAGGATGTCTCTGTATGGCAAGAATGAGAAGGTCAGAGAGCTGCTCTCATCATTGAATGGATCCTTTTCAGTTTGAAAAATGATCTCCGTTGACAGGACAGTTCCTGGTATTTTGTCCAACCCATTTAAACAGGTGCAGTAAGAATGTAATGAAATGGACAGCTGATGAATATGAAAGCCTTTACTAATCAGTATGAGTATGTTCCGTCTGAATGATACAGTGGAATATTTACTTGTGAAGGATAACCTGCAGGATTAACTAATACGCAGCACGTTGTGAAACAATGATGCTCCGAGCTCACCAAATAGCTTCCTCAGTTCCATCGTGTCTTATTCAGAGGCCACGAGCTGGGTTAGTATGAGACACAGCAGCTTTTCAACCGTCATCAGCACTGAACTCCATGTAAAGAATGTGCATCAACCGCTATGGCTGTAAGGGAGGTTGAAGAAGGAGGGGCTTGTGCGTATCTTGCTTTTGATAGAGAATGGACGCCACGGTCGAGATTTGAGAATGTGAAATCAAATGTAGAAAATTCAAAAAATGTTTTGCTTGAAGTGCAGCTATGTAGAGGTCAAAGGTGCAGGTGCTTGAGCACCACCCGGCATTTGCTGTTACCTTAAAACATGTTTTTGGCTGCATATCAAGAATTCAGAGACTGATGTTGACAATTTTTATATCCTAAAGGTTCTCTCTCATAAAATGTACTCAAAGTCACTGTTCCTCTTCATGACAAGACTGGAATGAAACAGAGTATATTTCACTACCAACAAGGTTCATTAGAATAAGTTGAAAAGGCATACTTAAAGTACACGGCATCACAGTCTAGAGAAGTACTCTGTATGAATGGTCTTTGTAGTTACAAAATGAAGCCTCATACGCCAGAAATATGAGACTAAATTAGCAATGGGGGTTTGAGGGGGAGGTTCATAAGTCGTCATGGTGATAGACATTGCAGGCAATTTCAGGTGGATGACTTGATTAGTGGGCTAAAGCGAGTGGAGCTTCTCGGTGCGCCAGCCTGTGAGCCTCTAACAGGATTACAAGTCATCTGCTCCGGCTCTACCAGCCAACGGTGTTCACCTGCTCACTTCTCTCCTCTTTGTAATCAAAACATAACCTCGTCCTCCTCTCAAGAACAACTCAGCAAATCGCCTGAACTAAGCTGTTAAAACATTTTGGTAACCGTTTCTTTTGGCGACCCTTCTGCGCTTGCTTCTTAGCTCATGATTACCCTTGCTTATTTTGCTTTCGACGTCTTTTGTTTGAAGTGTATTAAAGACACGAGCCATTAGATGTGTGAAGTCAGTTTTGAAAGTTTCCAATCTGAGTAAAGTGTCTCCCCAGCTGTCTCTTCCTCCTTGTCAACATCAGACCGGCTGTTGTGATACATGCTTTTGGCGCCCTCTGCTGTCATATGCGTGTCATTGTAATGGTGGCAGAGTGGGCTCATGAAGTAAAGGGTACATTTGTTCTTGTTGCAGTCACTCCCCCTTTACTCCTGCCTCTACATTTATTTTCCTTTGTCTTCCCTTAGTTTTACTCCTTCTTTACTTCATGCTTGTCAGATATTTTGGCCTTTTTGCCAACTTATTTCTCATTTTTCATAAATCCATCATGTTAGAAATGTTGGACTTCATCATAGTAGAAAAGAGTGGTCATTATAGCTGAGGTTATTGTAGAAATTTAAGACACAAATTGCATCTAAATTATAAATGCCTCAGCTTTAATACCCTCTTTTTGAATTGGTGAAGTTTGGCAGTAAAAAGCAAAATCATCAAATTCATAAAAGCAATTATTGTGAAAAGGAAAATGGCCTTTATATTCTCCCGATGCTGATTGTGTTGTCTCTTTCTCTCTCCTGCTCCTCGCCATTTCTCCCCTCCATGAAGCTTTCTCTCAAGCTGGTAAGCATGACCGTATAACCACACGACCGTAGCAGCATGACCAGAGCCCGCATGTCACGTCTCCCCTGTAACACATTGTTAATAACGCTCTGTATGACCTTATGTTTTTGTTGTGCTTCTCTCTTTTTTTTTAATCTGAGTTTATTTATTTTTGCCGTGGCATAACGATGGACCTCAAACTCATGTCGATGTCTCATTTGTGTGTTATTTTTGTTTGTTTTTATGTTTTTTGTTTGTGTGGTTTCTGTGGTGCAGATCACACTCAATTCCCACGTCCGGAATCTCATTGAGGTGATCAGATTTACTCTGTGTTATATCTGTCTGTCTCCTAGTCTGTCTGGTAGCCCGTCCTGTCGCGACGATCAGCATGGACTTGTAACGAATACTAATCTGATCTTGTGTATTAGGTGCTCACTCGTGTCCTTACACTGCATGCAAATTACAGTACATTTATAGAAAACCGTTGTGAATAATTCATTCGTGTACAAGACAGAACAGACAAAACAGTCATTTAACATTTTGGGAATTACGCTTATCCACTTGTCAGGGCTAAGATGAGAAGTTTGGTAGCAAGCAGACGGTTGGTATACAGTGCCTAGCATATGGCATAGCATAAAGAGCAGTACCATAGGGAAACAGCTAGCATGGCTCTGTCTAAAATGTAACTAGCATCAGCCTATTTAGCATCATCTTGTTTGTCTGATATGTGCTAATAGAAAAAAACCATCAAAGCCATGACTGGCTCGCTGGCCACTGTGTGCAGGTCACCTTTTGACAGTGCTAAGCTAGCCATTTCTCCTTGCTTCTAGCATTTATGCTAAGTTAATAAAGCCCTTGGCTTCAGTGTTTCCCAGCATGAAAGTGAACAAACTTATAGCCATTCCTTCAATTTTAATGTAAATCTTATCATTTGTGAAATCACAGTATCCACCTTATGTGATGTGTTGTTGTCTTTGTGTCAACACTGATATGATGGACGACAACTGACCTGTAAACTCTTATCCATCTTTAACTTGCCTTACAAAACGATAACTAAAAAACTGCTCATAGTATTAGTTTAGTTCTGAGTTAACTTCAATCATGTAGAACCACAGTAAATTGCATTTTTCCTCGATCATTGTGTTTTTGTTTGTCTTGAGGTATATAGTGGATATAAACACTAATACATGACTCTTAGTATAAGTTGTTAGCAAGAAAGGAGCATGATTCTGCATGTTGACTGACAGGCTTTTGTTGTGTTGCATGCCTGGTAAGTGTTGCATGCCGCTACGAGGAGGAAGGGTAAGGTTGCCGTGGTAACCCGGCTCCACGTGTTTGACCAGGCTCATGTGCAGTGAATCCTGACCTCAAGTCTGTAGCTCCAGCAGTCACATCCTGTGGTGCCTCTGTGGGAAATCTCAACGAGTTCCAAACGCCGGCCTTGACCTAGCCAGTCCACGCAACAGTCGGCTCCCCTTTACTGACAGACTCGACCAAACAGTCTTCACTCTGTTACAAACCTACTGAGCCCCAGTTGGTCCAACGTTCTTGATAAATAGTCAGTATCAATTAAATAATTTGATTCACTGATTAAAACTAGACATCTTCACTCCTATTTTCACTCTAATTGTAAAAGTTTTAAGAGTTAAGAGAGCCCGTCCATCTTTGTTTTCACGACAGCTTTTCAAGGAATTATTTATTTTGTTCCATTTATAGCTCTGAGTGATTAACTGCTGTCATGAAAAATGACAATATTGAAATAAATGAGATGTAGTATAGATGTAATTGTTTTTATGAAATGAAGAGGGAGGTTTTATATCATATTTGATTAATAAATTACAGTTAATACATGCTGCTGTAAAGTTTAATTGATTCTTTCACAAATGTATCAGTTCATTGATGATTTCTCCATTTAGTGACGTTTAATCTTTTTTTCCACTACCACAATTCCCCGACATGCTGTGGAACTACGACAGCTCTGAAGCTGCAGAAATTCTGCGTGACTATTTCTATAAATGTTTACGAGACTGAGCCGATGTGTCAGGTCGGTTACTCTGCAGACTCTTCTGGTCAGTAAATATCATCACCAGCTTGCTCTTTCTAAGAACACAACTTTTTCTCATGGCGGTCAGACCGATTCGTTTCCAGTAGGTTCTAACAGCTATTTTATTTATTATATTTGCAGCGAGTGCTAGATTAGGCGTGGCGACTGACTAGGTGAAAGGCCTCCAGTCAAACATCCCAACTCTCAGACTCTGTGTTAGAGGGGCTGCAGTATCTCCTACTGATGAAACACATGCTTGAAATGAAGAACTCGGGTACCATTTTTCCCTGGATGATGGCTCACAGGGTTTACAGCAAATGGAGATACTGCACCTAAGTAGGCAAAGTCCCTGTTAAAAAACACAAAAAAAAACCACAACAAATTGATGATTTTAGTGAGTTACATGTCTTTCTCTAACAGTTTCTCTCCATATCTCTCTTCCTCCCATTCTTGTTCCCTTTTCCTGCTGTTTTCTTTTAGGGTTCCGGACCAGAGGACTTCAGCCACCTGCCACCAGAACAGAGGAGGAAGAAGCTGCAGGGCAAAATAGATGAGCTGAATAAAGACATCCAAAAAGAGATGGACCAGAGGTATCAGTACTAACGCTACTCAAGAATGTGCCACATACTGTAAACAACTATAGAAGTATGTCAGCTGTTCAGATCGTTCTTTGTGACCATACTCATTAAAAAATCTGCATCAAAGCAAGTGAGATGGGGCTGCACAGCTCCTGTTCTGTGCAAACGTGTGCGCAGTTGATATGATGCCCAAGTTAATTGTGGTACAACGATATTTCAAAATAACATTTAAGCATATTTCCTCTTTTTGTTAATATTCCTGTGCTACATCTTAATATAGGGGGGAAAGTCTTTTGAATAGGCTCATTCTGGGGGATGTACCCTCTTTATGTGTCTGACGTAGACTTTTAGTCCACATCTTAGCTCCAGATGAACTAAGAATGGCTTTTTTCACAGAACGTCACCAGCATTTGACGCATGACAGGAGGGGATTTAATTCTGGCTTTGTGGAAAGATTTACAATAAAAAAGCAACTTCACACTGTTTCAGTGTTCATATCAGGGTTCACAAAGCCTTAGAAGTGTGGAAAATGTTTAACTTTAACTTGTGCTTTTAGTTCGGAGAGAGAGACTTGAGTTTAGGTACCTTGAAAAAGCTTGAAATGTGCATGAGATCCTCTTTTCAGGCCTTGAAATGTTTTCTGGGGGGAAAATGTGTGTGCGCAACTCCGAAACATCAAGTTAGGGGCTGAACCCAAAGAGGCGGTTGCTGTGTCAGAATAAAACTAAGTGTGCTGCGCACCCTCCTCTTTTCGCGCTCTAAAACTGAAACCTTTAAAAATCTCGACAACTCCTGTCATATGAGCACCTGACTGTTGTCCTAAAACAGATGTGAAAACTGTTGATTTATTCTTGAAGTAGCTTTCCTTCAGTATTTGTTCACATCTCTAATATGCCACCGTGACTGCAAGTAACGTGAGAACTTTCCTCTCCCAGGGACGCTCTGACAAAGATGAAAGACGTGTACGTGAAGAACCCTCAGATGGGAGACCCGGCCAGCGTCGACCCCCGGCTATCAGAAATAGAGCAGAACATTGAGAAGCTCCAGTTCGATGTGCAGAAATTTGAGGCAAGTTTGGTGCCAATCTCAGCTCTGATTTCTGAGTGTTAATGCTGGCAAAGCTAGCTTGTTTGGTTTATCACAGGCAGTAAATAATGAGAAGTTCAAACAGACGTCTGCAGCTGGGCTACTTCCAGACACGCCGGCAAGTCCATATTAGGAGAAGATGTGATGCAGCTGCTGGTGCTGGCTGCTGCTCACACAAACAATGGTTGTGTATCTTTCAGGGCTGGTTAGCTGAGGTGGAGGAAAGGATGCCATCCAAGAGTGATACACACCGGAGAAGTGGAGTCTATGAGACCCAGAACAACACAACAGTGAGCAACAACTGTGCTCAGGACAGAGAGAGGTATGGTATAAACTGACAAACACCCAACATGCTCCCGACGGCGTGAGAAAGCTGATGCACATGTTCTCTTCCGGAGGAAAACTATGAATGTTTTCACAGTATATTTACTGTGTGTGTGTGTTGGCCCTTGAGCAGCCCAGACGGCAGCTACACAGAAGAGCAGAACTCAGAGACTCACGTCAAAGCCAACAGCAACCCCAACCCCACCTCCAGCACACCCGAGTTTGATGATGACTTTGACGACGAGGAGACCTTGCCCACCATCGGCACCTGCAAAGCCTTGTACCCTTTCGATGGTAACTATAAAAGCCGGAGCCGGATTCTGATGTAGCTCAGTAGGCCGTCTGGTAGAGTCCATTATTTCTAGAATTTGGCTGAACAGACATGTGACTTCTGTTGATTCAGGGTGGAGGAAGCAGATCTCCCTACAAGAGGAGGAGTGTGAGCTTTCAGCTGAAATGTGTGTAGGCGGAGAGTAAAACCTTCCTCCAACACATTAAAAGTAAAATTTCTCTAAAAGCCTGAACAGATCTTGGCACAAAGTATCGAGTGTGCTTCTTTTGGTCGTGCAGTTTTCTGCTTCTGTGTTTTTGTTGAAGAGAATGACAACAGTCAACGAAGTGCAGTCATTTAACAGGTTGATTCATTTAGCAGATGCATCAACTTTCATCTCTCAAGGAGCAAAACAAAGGACAGGTTTGGGAATAAACGCCAAAAAGTCCGGGCAGCCATGGTTCCTGGCCTACATGGCAGAAGTTTAGATGAAGCCAGTGGGCGTTACTTTTTTTCCGAGGGCTCACAGGTTTGAAACATGCTTCTATGAGAGGTGGACAGGCTGCAGGTTGACAGTGACATCCGGACTATAGTGGTTCCTCTCACTGTTCTCTTTAGTTGTTTTATACTTCTTCTACAGGGTAAAGCTCTGATGTGGTTGAAGTGAGTCATGGGTGGAAGTTTTTTCTGCTGTTGCCTCACAGCGTCACTCGTGTCTCTCGTGTGACAGGTCATAATGAGGGCACCATCTCGGTGGCAGAGGGGGAGCTGCTCTACGTCATAGAGGAAGACAAAGGTGACGGCTGGACACGAGTGCGCCGCAACGAGGACGAGGAGGGATACGTCCCCACATCCTACATTGAGGTCTTTTTGGAAACAAACGCCAAAGGTGCAATGACTTACATTTAACTCAGCAAGTCTGTTTTGTTACTGTGAGTCAGGACATTTGTATTCACCTGCTGAATGTTGGGGGGGTCGTGGTGGTTTGAAACAGTTACTTGTAGCGCAGATAGGAAAATGCACCCACTAAACACACACCCACACTTCCTGTCTGTCACTGGGAAGGACGAACCATACAGTATTTGTCGATGTACCTCATGACTGGTAGTGGGAGATGAGCTGAGTTGGGCAAATGCTGCAAACTAGAGGTGTAACTGTGTGTGATCAGAAGCTTGAAGCTCCCCACAGTGCCACCTAGTGGTCAAATCAAACACCCCAGTTGAAGCTCAGATGGGAACGATAACCTACTAGCAATGATCATATGTACATCTCAAACGTAGTGTTTGACTTTTTTGTCTTTCTTTGTATCTTTCTGCTCTAAAATGTCAGACGTTCTGCTCTCAACTTGCTTTTAATCAAGAGTTCGAGCCACAACCAACGTGTGTGTGGTCAAAGCCTCTCTGAATGTATCACCAGCTGACGTGACCACGAACATCACGTGATTGTGTTTGGGTCACTTGTTGTACCTGACAGAAACGCATGCTTCATGTGCAACGCAAACGGGGAAAAAAGTCGTTTTTCCCAAACAACCTGCTGTAAAATAGGAATACATGTGAAAAACAATATTTTTGTAGGCTATAAGAAAATCAAAAATTAAAAAAGTAGTGCCCCACTCTCAAGTGTTGCATGCTGTAGATGAATCTTAGTGCTGTCTCAACATGAACATGCTGTAACTATCGTCCTCTCGTTAGGTTCCAAATCCACTGATCCAATCGGCGAGTCATGGTGTTTTTTAATCTACCTTTTGATAATGAGAGCGTTGGGCCTCTTCAGTTGGTCGTAAAACAACTGACTGGGACTGGGAGTAACAGCAGTGTGTGGGGGGGGGGGGCCTTTGGGCTTTCTTGCACGATTCAGCACCACTGTGGACATTTAAAAGCATGGTGCGTGTGTGTGTGTGTGTGTGTGTGTGTGTTCAAGTCATGTTCATCTCCATCTCAGTGCTACTTTCAGATCAACAAACAATTTCATTATAACTCATTTTTTTCCAAACTTCCCTTTCCACCTTTAATCGGCTTTGATGCTCTGCTCCTGGTGGAAGTGGAACAAAAAGACAAGAACAACGAAGCGTTGAGCAGGAGCATCCTGGTCCATCAGGAGCGCGACAGAAAAAGTTGATCATGAGACAATAACTATGACGAACATTTCAAACTTGAAGATTTAATTTTGAGATTCAGTCAAGAATTTGAGTTTAATTCTTTACTCTCACAATTTAGACTTTTACCTTCTTTTAAAACGTTTTTATTTCATATCTCCGACCCTCACATTTCTACTTTTTAATCTGATAATTATGATTTAGTAGGTGAACATTTTCATGATTAGGGCTATGGGTTTTTTTTTTATCTTATTTATTTCCCCCTGGTGCAGCATGTGGTTCTTGGTGTGCGGGGTTCTAGACGTGTCACTGCATCCATGCCGTTGGTGCCTGCTGCAGCACCGGCGTGACGTTTGTCCGTGTTGGGACGAAGTTACGTGGCAGCGCTCTAACACGCGTTTGCGCCAAATGGAAGCTGAAGTGGATTTATGTAAAAGGGTCAGACATGTTTGGGTCGCAGACGACTCTCAGTAGTTCTATGCAATGACTTCCCTTTCCCTCCTCCTCACACCTGACTTTTTTGAGTTGCTGTTTTTTATAGCTATCTAACTTTCTTCCTGTCATTTTTTTTTGTTTGTTTGTTTGTTTGTATTTCCTTTTTGAATTGCAGATTCCTAAAAGTGCGAGGCTGGCTGAGGAGTGGCAGGGCAAGCAGCCTCGGAGAAACCACCATGTTCCTCATACGCTCGCACAGTCAGAGTGAAAGATGACCTGAGACTAAAAGAGAGGGACGGCCCATTAGAATGATTTCCTTACACCCAAAATAGAAACTCCAGCAGTGTTGCGCTTCCTTTGGTGTGAAGCTACAATGAAAGAAATCCATCTTTAATCTTGGCGCCTTTTCATTCTTAACACCTCTTCAGCAGCAAAGCTTTGCTTCCTAATGTAACTAACAGCGCTTGCACCACGCGCGGTGGCTTCCTCGCTCTGAACGCATTGCCGCACACATGGTAGAGGGTGTGGTCAGAGACAGGATGGAGACCCCGCCCACATATGGACAGGTGGAAGCCACGCCCCTTCTTTTTCCCCCCAAACACCCTCATACACCATGTCAAGTCACTCACACACTCTTTGAATCGAGAAGGAATCATCAGCTTCCACGACGGGTTGTCACCCCTCCCTCTAAACTCAGCGCCATGTTTGCAGGTTTCAAGTGACGGTGCTCTTCTTCTTCTTCATCATCATCATCCTCATCCTCCTCTCTGTAACTGTGCTTCTGTTTATGTTTTGTGTTTGTGTTTCCATGTCTTCACGTATTTAACTCCAGGGACACAATGATGGATCGCTCGCCATCACCCATACATTCACGTCTGCTCCTCTCTCTCTGACCACACCCCCTCCTACCCCTCCCCCCCACACCTGCACAAGCCCCCCCCCCCCCCTCAGGCGGCTTCGGCTGCTTTGAGGCCCTTTTTGCAACAGCTCGGGTTCTCTCAGCGTTGCGGTGTGCTGCATGCTTGCCCTGTCTTCCTCCTCGCCCCTCTGCTGGCAGCACGGAGGTGGCAGCAGCGGCGGCGGTGGCGGGGGGGTATTCGCCCACCCACCCACCCCCCCCCCACCTCTGCCTCCAGCCTTTAACCCTCATTGCCTGATGTGACTGAATTAACCTGAATGCCAGTGTTTGGGTTCAGTGCCTGTGGTTCATTTTTTTCCTTTATATATCTTTGGGGTTTTTTTTGTTGTTCTTCTTCAGAGAGCATGTTTGGTTTCTAACAGTGAGCTCCTCCCAGTGTTCCCAGTTTAATATCAAAAGGGACCCAAAACGTTGTTTTCTGGATGATCTTAGGTAGGTCATGGATGTCTTGTGCATTTGTTAAACTGTAAGTACACAGTACGGTAAAACTGTTCGTATCGTATGTTGATCAAAGTGTCTAACCGAAGTTTTAGTTTACAGTTAATCACCTCGTTGAAGCAGAAAAGTCTCTCAGTCCAAGCAAGAAAAAATAGAACCGATAAAGACGTGATTGCAAGTTCCTATTCTACTGTATATGAATATATACTGTGATCCACCTTTTCCTGTGAGTATCCGACTGAACTGGTGAACGGATGTGATTTTCTCAACCTTGTTTTATTTTTTTTTTAAATTTTTTTAAATCAAGAACCTGTCAGAGATCCGTTGTGTCCACTGATTTCCCCGATGCTCGAGGCACATGTGTGATTTTAATGTTTATTTTATGAGGGTTTTTCCCCTTTTTTTTTTTTTTTTTTTTAAAAAAGAAGCTGAAAATCTATGGTGTAGCTGCCTGTGTGGGACTAAAATCCCTTAACTGCAAATATGCATAACAGTTCCACGTGTGTTGTTTTGGATGAAGCCATTGTTGATATTCATCTAAGAAGGAGGAGTGATGGACCGATTAAATCCCTGCTGTGGCACAGAATCATGCTCGTTTCACCACCCGTCCCCCAACATGTCAAGATATCAAAACACGCCACTTTTGTTTAAGTGATAAAGGACACGATAAATCAGATGAGGCACAAATCACGGCTATGATGGCAGCAGTGGCAGCAGCAGCTTTGCCAGCAGCACCACAAACCTTTTACCCCCAGAGTCGCCCGCCTGTACAGTGGAAGATGGAATTAGAGAGAATATATATGAATATATGAATAAAGTTTAAAAAGGAAAAAACATCTATTTTAACTATAAAGAGTCTTACCATTACTTTATCTGCTTTGCAACGTAAGACTTCTTCTTTTTTTTCTTTTTTTCCTTTGTAAGGACTACCAAATGGTGTGTTTTGCACTTTTTCGTTTGTGTTCCATTTGGTAGCTCATGCTTGTGTTTCGGAGCACTGAATACTTTGTATTGTGTTTACTGTGCCAATTAAATATGCCTGGAAAGTACACGCTTTGGGGTTTTTTGTGTCATCTCTTAGCTCCTTTCCTGCAGGTTTCCTCCCCGACAGCAGCCGGATTCAATATGCAGAACTGATGCTGTGTTTTTTTAAATGAATCCTCCGACTCAGACATGAGAGAAATAATTCTTTCCAAGCCTCTGGGGTAACGCGTTTTCAGCAGGGCGTGGTCACGTTTAAGTGCCCACTTGGCGAGGGTCAGGAAAAGATCGCTGTTTGGGATCAAATGAGCACAAACCGTCACCCCTGGTAACAAAAAGTCAACATCTGCCTGCCGTTGCAGCAGCAGGCGTCCGCTCGCATCCATCTTGTCCAATCAAAACGCAGATCCACCGTCACCGCATCAACTTGTCCTGAACACAGCTGGAATACAGTAAAGTATTACATAGAATTTAGGAAAATTCTGTCTGTCAGCAGCCTTGAACAAGCTTCTCCTGCCCATCCATTTTTGGTTTTTAGTGACATTGTGTGACCTCCTACTTTCCTCTGGTCATAATAACTACAGCCACCAGATGGCGTCTGCCACTTATACACGATTAAAGGTCAATTTCAACACATTTTAAATATCAATTATATGCCTGCCCAGTCAGTTGAAATGTCTTTCAGGTGAGCGGGTGCGGGTTGAGCAGCCATAATGTCGTTGTGATGGGAGGCCTTTGACGTGAGGGGTCTTCACTTCTAAATGGCTTCCAACTCTGTTCTGTTCCCTCTTGATGCTCCCAACAAGCGAGACACTGATCAGAAACGCAGTCGCCACAAAGAGCCAGCAGCCCACCGAGGCTTCTCTTTTTCAACAGAGAGCTGAGGTTTGCTCCTGAAAGGCACCGCTGGAAGTAAGAATCAGATCTGGCTCAGACAGGAGGTCATTCCATGCCATGGCCACTAGATGGTAGTCTTGTTCCACCAAAAGTGGCAGTATCAGTCACTTAGACACATCAGATTAAAGATTTTATTTTCCCCCCCTCCCTTCACGGTACTGTTTTCCAGCCAAGTGAAGCATTTTCCAACTTCAAAACTAACCTAGTGACTTCCAGAAGTGATTGTTGAATTATGCAACCCCCTCAGAAGCCCCCCCCCCCCCCCCTACCTCCATGTAAATGATTTAATCCATGAAGCCTCTCTTGTGCCATTTAAAAGCGTCTTGGACCGTCCATAGATCTTCCCTCCCTCCCCACCCCTCTCTCTCTCTCTCTCTCTTTCTGCATGTTCTCCACCATCACACGCCCTAGCAGTCACACATATATTGATCTGGCCCACAAACACATCACGATTGCCAATCGCTTCTGGCCCGCTGGGCTGCAGCTGTGATCAGTCCCAGTTGCCCCACACAAGTATGCAGCCACATGCTGTGCAGCAGATGCGGCGTTCACCTCCTCCAACGCACTTTCAAACACTCTAATTGGCCTTTTGCTCCCTGGAACCCGGCGGCTCCTCGCAGCTACAGAAAATGAGTTGCTTCAGCAAATCTTGAGAGCTGAGCGAGCCTCGCTCTCAGTCACGATTCAGAGCAATTTTCACTTTCCTTTCTTAATTGGTTTATTCGGCAGGAACAATCTAGATTACTCGCAGAAGAGCAGCCGTTGTTAAAAACAAATGTGACAGTGAAGCACTGGAAGATGGGGACTCGTGACGTGGACTGGAGTCGACTCTTGTTTGAGACTTGGATGTGAAAGACTTGGAACTTGACTCATGATGACCAGTGTTCATTTTATGTTTCTCCTATTGAACAGCAACGAGGTTTTAAAATGGAGTTAAAAAGTAATGTAAAAGAGTGCATTTAGTGACTTGACTCACGACAACCTGTGACTCTTGAGGACCTGAGTTACCTGTGACTTGATCCTGTCTCTGGGATTCATTATAACTGAATGAATTTGACTGACGGGACTGTCGTCGATTGACGATTGCAGCCACAGGCGCTGGTGAGAGTCGCACTCCGAGGTCTTTGCTGTATCTAAACTTTCCAAAGACGCCTGGAGGCGTGTCTATAACCTAAAAAAGGAGCTGAAGTGCTGAACATAGATGCTAAATGTCATCAAATCAATCCTGATGATCTGGCAGTGGAGCAGCAGCGGCTCTGCTTTCAGGATTAAGTTGGTGTTGGGTGAATCTTGAATTTGTCTTTAGGGCCCGGATAAGTCAGCGTGAGGTCTTTAGCAGCTCGCGAGGAAGAATCATTCAGCTGCCGATGAATTATTCACACTTTTGTGGAAGGTCTTTTACTCCGTCGTTAATAACATTAATGGAGACAAGTTCGAGATATTCATTATTCGGTTTCCACATTAGCTGCACGCTATATAGTGCATGAAATTCATTAAAATAGGGAAGTTTTGCGAGAACGTGCAGATTAAATCACTGACACAGACATTTTCCCCTTGATTACTTCTGGCGTTTATTAATATGTTCGCAGATTCTTAGAATTTGTGAGGAAATGTAGCTCATAGGTTCACGCATGTTCAGGACCTGATTGATTATTTGGAATCCTGGTCCAGCACAGGGTCACAGGGAGCTGCAGCCAATACACAGAGACAAAGAACCCGTCACACCTACGGTTCCACGGTTTCTAACTCGCATGTTTGTGGTCTGTGGGAGGAAGCCGGAGAACTCCCACGCAGGCCGAGGAAGAACATTAAACATCTCCACACAGGAAAGCTCCATCCGCCCGGCAACACCAAACCCAGAACCTTCTTCCTGTGAGGTGACAGTGTTTACTGCTGCACCTCCTTCAAGATTTCTGTTCCCAAACTTTTTAAAGTCCTGCTGAAAGACTCAGACCCCCTCCTCCTCCATGGAGGGTGCTGGCACCACCAGCAGCTAGGCTACCTGATGCGGGCTCTATCAGAACAAAACTGCAAGCCCAGGAGCAGATGGTTCCTGGAACTGGTCTTCACAGTGGAGGGTCAGTGGGAACACTGGTTTGTTTTTGAGGGAGAACTTGGGATCCGTTGTTGTAGTTCATTAACGGAGTTCAGGAGGTTGAAATCCAGGAAGTCGTCCAGTAATCCGAAATGTTGAGATGTTACAGCTTTGTGTCCTTGAGCAAGACGCTGACAGCCTGACCACTGCTGGTGCAGCTGGCAGCCATCAGTGTGTGTGTGCGTGTGTGAGAGAGAGAGAGAGAGAGAGAGAGAGAGAAGTCACTTTACAAATGACAGTTGCCAATTTCTCACCTCTCTCTCACAGGTGATTCTGCCTCGTCTTCCTCACCTGAGCTGACAGCCGTCACGCCGCTGCAGGAGCCACGTTGGTATCCACCTGACAGCAGTCTGACACGTCAGACGGAGGACGGGGGACACTACCAAGTCTTGGTTGTGGTTCTCTTCAGTTCCTTCAGTCTTAGTTTACTGCAAACATATTTAAATGTTGACGAGTTTGTCTCAACTCATAGAACTCCTATCAGGTCGCCGCTGTTTGATGAAGGTCGCACAGGCGCGCCTGCACCCTCATCTCTGGACCACCAGCAAAGCACACAGTGTGTCGTTAGAACGGAAACAGACCCCATTTTTCTTTTTATTTACACTTTTAATAAATAATAAATAAAGTTCCCCACACCAAAGGTTCTGGGGGAAATAGAACGTATTTGTAAGGCGATTCCATCATGCGGCTCACACAGGAGAACACGAATAATTCTGAAGAAGAATTCTCTCTTTTGTTATTAGGCCTGTTCTTATTTGACATCTGTAGGGCCGAACGGAACCTTGTGACGAGCCAACACGGTGAGGAGTTGATTCTCTGCCCGCTTTGTTGCACCGTGAAACAAAGATGACGATTAAATAAAGAATAACAACAAAAAAAGACAAACATTTGTGACCTCGTGAAGGATTTAAGGCCGCTGAATAAGGACGTTTCCTTTTCCCTAAAATGACCACCAACTAAATGATTTTGTCCTCCTCAAATGAAGAATCCTCTCAGATTTCTGTCCCGAAGTTAAATTCTGGGGTTTGAAGTATTTTTGGTGGATTGACTCAAACTGGAGGGCAGAAACCTGCCTCCCTGGTGTATAGTTGTCATAGTTTTCTGGCTGGTCACCTCAGTGCGCCTTACCTGCTGGTTTCCGTCTGTTCCATTACTGGTATGTTCCTGTCTGGCCTGGTGAGCGAGCCGGCGGCCTGATGGGGAAAGCACACCTCTGGAGATGAGCCCAGTCTGCCGCGTCATTAAGAACCGGTGGGGGTCGGCGTCTGTCTGCGGATTTCATCAAGACTGCCACCTCATGAACTCCAGCACCGGAGAAAACTGGAGCTTGATTATACAACAACGTTCAGTCTAGTTTTCGTGCGTGTGTGTGTGTGTGTGTGTGTGTGTGTGTGTGTGTGTGTGTGTGTGTGTGTTTCTGGTTCACTCCCCAGGCTGCTTTATTCTCCTGAACGCATCAGCCAGTCGATGCAGTCACACTTTATTAACTGTGATTACCACTCATAGGGACCAAAGCTGTTCACTTTAATGAACAAACATCTTCCTGTGGTGAGCGGCGTTCAGCTGCCGGGGGTTTGGGGAGCTTTGTCTTCTTGACCAGAACAGCTTTCACCACTTTATTGGTGGCTTTAAAATTAAAAAAAAAAAAAAAAATCAAACATGTTGAGTTCTTGGCGGCACCGTGGTGCAGTGGTCAGCACTGTCGCCTCACAGCAAGAAGGTTCCGGGTTTGAGCCCCGGCGCAGGCACAGGGAGAACATGCAGACTCCACACAGAAAGACCCCGTACCCGTGTGGGTTCTCTGTGGTACTCCAGCTTCCTCCACAGTCCAAAGACATCAAGAGGGGACGAGGCTGATTGATACTCTAAATTGACCGTAGGTGTGGCTGTGAGTGTGAATGGTTGTCTGTCTCTATGTGTTGGTCCTGTGATGGACTGGCTACCTGTCCAGGGTGAACCTGGCTCTCACCTGAAGGCTGCTTGGATAGGCTCCACCCCCCAGACCCTTATGGATGGATAGAAGATGCAGGACGTCATGTCAAACCATTCTGTTGAGCTCCCAGTGGTGTGACTTGAGATCAAATGGGATCTTTAAAACACTAAACTAACATGGAGGCAGACGTGTTTTTTCCTGACAACAACCAAGATGAAGTCATGGCTGAGAGGAGACAGAATCTGCATGACGAATAGATTGTTGGGAGCTGAAGGTGAGTGTGAAATGGAAGGTTTATTGTCTCAAACAAGGCTAAGGCTAATCACCGCAAGCTAGCAAACCATCTGTGTCGATGCCTTCCAGTTCATGTTCTCATCGGTTATTGTGGTTCTCTTCCTCTACGAGGAGCCGCCGTCTGTGACATCAAGATGATGTCACCTTCACACCACAGGATTACTAAACCAGATAATTACTTCTGACTAGCCTCAATGTGCTAACGTCATGTCCAAATGTGGAAAACATGGCAAATTCATGATACAAAACGAGCAACAAAGACAAGGCCGCCCCAAACTGACAGGAGGTCTGTTGAACCTCACGTCACAGTCAGACATACCATCAACAGGCCGTGCCCCCTTCCAAAAAATGAAAGTTTTGCCAGTGTAAGAGAGAAGCTCGCTGGGAAGCAGGAAAAATGAAAAACCTGAGGAAAAAAAGAAGAAGAAGAAGAAGGAGGTCAGAGCTGGTTCTTCCATCTGGAACAGATACGCTGTCAGCAGGCCTGAGCTGGGCTGAGAGAATACTTGGATTGTGGCTTCGCTTTTCTGAAGGCCCGAACTGACAACTCAGCACTGCGAAACCTCTACGCAACATGGTATCTTGGATTGGTTTCCATTTGGAAATCACTTCTCAATAATGGCAGCAAACATGTACTTTATTAAAAAAAACAAACATGAAAAATACCATCCAAAGAGGAGAGAATGGGCTACAAGTTGTTTATGACTGTGCTTGAATCGGCTTCTCAGCACGTAGCAATTCAGCATGTCATAAATTTCATGAAGCTGCAGCAGCAGATGGGGGGGGGGGGGGGGCTACTGATGTGTGCTATATGTTTACACTGGGCCCACGGGTGTTTCAGCAGATACTTTTCACTTTTTCCCCCCACAGCGAGCCAGCGTGCCAGCACGCGTCTCTGCTCTTTAATTAGCTGCTGCTAATTAGAGGCACAGGCGTACAACCATGGGTCAGACACGGGGAGACTCATCTCCATCTGCGTCTCCAGCTCTCTCTCTCGCCCCCCCCCCTCCCCCCCCTCCCCACGGCATCAGCAGAATTATGATGGACCCCATTTATTCTTTAGCGTCGTGGTAGAAAAATGTGCCGCCACCGACACACTTGAGTTAGAAAACTCAAACTCTTGCAGCCTTTAGGCTCAAGTTAAATTCAAATCAGTTGTCTTGTCTTCTTGTGTGCACTTCATCAGCGGGAGCACGTTCTTTGGCTCCTGAAGAAAGGCCGTTTGTTTATTCTGGTCCCGATCAGTTGAGGGGTCGGTCAAGCTGGAGTGTCTCCCTCTTGGTTCGGTTTATTTTTACTCAACAAAATTGAACCAAAATGCTACAAACCACGTTAAGGTGGTTATGTATCCACAACTGAAAAAAAACAACAACCCAGAGACGAAGGACGTTCCTGGAACGTTCATACGTGTCTCCGGAGCCCTCCCCACTTCCCAGATCCCTGACTGATGGAGGCTGCAGACCTGAAGAGGCCCCACCTGCTCACGTCCCCATCTGTCCATCAGTCTCTTCCCTTTCTCTCTCTCTTTATCTCTGTCCCTCCATTCCCTTCTGTACATCTGTCTTCCTCCATCATCTGTCTTTGTCTCTGTCCTGCTCTCCAGCTTCTCTTCCCCCCAACAGGTCAAAGCAGACGTCCCTCCCCACTGATCCTGGATCTGCTCCATGTTCCTGCCTGTTAAAAGGAAGGTTTTTGTCACCGCTGTTGCAGGATGTGCTTGCTGATGGAGAACAGTTGGGTGTCGATTCAGTGAAAGGAGTGAGGTACTGGACCTGAACTTTTGTTGGGGTTTGGTGCAATGCAAGTAAAACTGACTCGTCTGAGGCGAATGTCTTTAAAATAAGAAGGACAGATGAACATCTGGAGTAGACGTGACAGTGAATTGAGAGTAATGCAATCGCCACTTTAGAAAAAATTAAATACAAAGTAGCAGATAAATTTTAATTTATCATGTTAGTTATATATATTTTAGAACTTCATATTGTTTATTCACTTTCAGAACTTTTGTTTTTTTATTTTCAGTCAGTCCTTCCCTGCAGTTTCTTATATTTAGTATTTTTTCAGACTGTAACGCCAAATAGTGAAACCTGAGAACCTAATGAAGGTACTGCATCACTGTCACCAAGTCTGGGGCAGGAGCAACAGACTCAGTACTTTGCTATGTTTACACACACACACACACACACACACACACACACACACACACACACACACACCTTCTACAGAAACAGCTGCATTGGATGCTTCGATGTAGCTAAAAACACAAAGCACATCTGGTTACAGGAGCCGTTTAGGCCCAAACTTGTCGAGTACACTGGTACTCGGTCCGGCTGAGGTTGGATCACGTTCTCACCACAAAGGGACCACACCAGAGTTCGTTTGGAGGCGAGACCACCTCTTCAACTGGTTCTGGGTCCGTTTGGTTTGCTTTTGTTGGGCACCAGAGTAAAAGTGATGTTTTCACACCTGCTCCAATAAAACCAAACTGAACAGGGGGGGGGGACCCTGATTGAAGGAGCGGAGATCCAATGGTTTTCCACGTTTCCAGGTTCAAACAGCTATTTTCTAGATCTGCAGTCCATTTTAAAGCCAACTCTTTCTTGTGAAAGTGGGTTGGGGAGTTCCTGTGAGGGGGGATTGGGTGAGCCGGTTGTCACCTTTATAGAAACCCCATCCATGAAAGCTGAGCCGAGCCAACGGTGACATTCCTTCTGCACATTGAGTTGTAATTTGGTTTGAGCGGTGGCTCCGAGCCACACGGTCAGATTGCAGTGTGACATTTCTAACGGAGAGACAGTTCACATTCTGCTCTCCTGGTGTCATCATCTCCCTTTAGATCTCACAGTAAATCACACACACACACTGGGGAAAAAAAAAAAAACCTTTGGAAACTAACAGGAGTGCGTATTCACAGTGGATACCACAGTGTATGAGTGTAAGGAATGGTTTCACCGCAGGACAAAGAACGTCTGTTGCTCCAGCCGCTTTTTTGTAATCTTTGGACAATTTCATAAGGTCTTCTTCTGCCCAGTGTGACTGCAGCGGAGGCAAACGTCCAGACCATTTGACCACCACTGACTCCGAGCGGCCTTACCACAGCGAGCTCATCTCACAAGCAGCGATGGTCCAACCGCTTGGAGCCAGGAGAGAATCCTGGATAATTAGACACGTAGCTCCTCCCTGTCTCTTCTCATCCAAGGACACACGAAAAGCCCTGATGGCAATGAGGCTTGTTTACTTAGAACTCCTCTGCTAGGAAATGAAAGATGTCCCCAACCTCAATGTTTAACAGAACCAACGAGGAAAAATAAATAAAAACACGCACATCTCTACCAAGGAGAACTGTCAGCATTTTCGTGCAAAGATTGATTTTGCGTGGAGGAGCAAGCCTGCACTGTGGTGGAATGGAAGCATCACTTCCCATGTCCACTAGGTGGAGCTAGAGAGCATACACCGCTGTATGTCACAGTTTTTGATTTTTGTGCATTCCCACTCACTTTGGATTGTTTATGCCTTTTTTCAAGCGTCAGCATACAAACTCCCAATTCCAGTGAAGCCTGACGAAGCAAATCTCTAACTCAAGTGACTGACCGCCGCAGCTGATTGTCAAACCGTCCGTGACGAGCGAAACAAAAAAATACGGCTGTTCCAATCCAAGGTAATTCCACAAGATCTACATCCATTTTTTTCAACAAAAGCATGAGCCGTTCCCAAGCCGGTCACAGTCACTGTAATGATGCCTTTACCAACATCATGGAAATATGCTCCACGTGACCTGCTTTTAGGGGCGGCACGGTGGTGCAGTGGTCAGCACTGTCGCCTCACAGCGAAAAGGTTCCAGGTTCGAGCCCCGGCTCCATCATGGGATCTTTCTGTGTGAGTCTCCATGTTCTCCCTATTCCTGTGTGGGTTCTCTCTGGTACTCCAGCTTCCTCCCACAGTCCAAAGACATCAAGAGGGGACGAGGTTAATCCAGACTCTAAATTGACCGTAGGCGTGAATGTGAGTGTGAATGGTTGTCTGTCTCTATGTGTTGGCCCTGCGATGGACTGGTGACCTGTCCAGGGTGTGAATGCACTGAAGGCTGCTGGGATAGGCTCCACCCCCCCGCAACCCGTAACAGGATAAGAGATAGAAAATGGATGGATGGATGACCTGGTTTGTTCGCTTCAAACCAGTGATGAAAAGTGTGATTCTCGTTTCCTCTCATTTCTTGACATTTCATGAAAACAAGGCCAGTGTAACTTCGATGCAATTGAAACTTTTGTGTCGCCAGTGGGTGGTGCCAAGGCATAAATTCAGGGCCATGTGGACTCCAGCCTCCGTTTCTGCTGACATTATTACAGCTCTCACACATCAGCTGAACTGGGTTGCACTCATTCTCAGTTGAATCATTTAAAATACATTTAAAAATAACAACAACAACAACAACAACCTCTTGTTACTCACTTAATTGCAACACTGAGTTAACATGTTGCCGGTGTTAATTTGCATCATGTTGTTTTGTGAACAAGCCTGGTGGGCAGACAGCAGCCTATATTCAAGGGGAAATTATATTGATGAAACAAAAACACCAGTCACAGTGACCTGATTGAGGGGATGACTCAGGGTGGCTGTTATGAGTCACTTAACCTGGATGCAGGTCCAGCTTCTCAGGGAGTCGCCGTCTACTGCCGAGGACGCTTCCACCCGAGATGACCCACAAACATGCCTTAATTAACGGCCGCTGTCACCACACGGGTCCCAGGGTGCCTATAGGACGGCAGATCTCATTTCTTCCCCCTGTTGATTCATGGGATGACTCCTACCCCGGGCTTGTCTCGACTCTGAACTGATTACCAATCCCAGAATGGATTCCCTGGGCCACACTGATGAAAGTCTGGCTGCAACCAAATGAGTGCATGCATTTAAATGAAGGATTCCTTCTTTTTTTTATTACTTTGCTTTTTGAGATTTTAAGACGAAAAAGGTTGGCTATGCACCCATTGACCGCATCATTAAAGCTCTGTGAATACTGTGTGTGTGTGTGTGTGTGTGTGTGTGTGTGTGTGTGGGGTGTTTTCGCAGCAGTCCGTTCTTTCAGTTGATGTGTCGGAAGGTGGAAAAATAGGTGAGACTCCGAACAGAGCCTGAGTTGTCCTGGTTACGCCCGGGTTTACCGGTTTAGTGAGCTGCTTCCACGAGGTCACAATCAGGCGCTTCCACGAGACTTCAAGTTGCGAGATGTTTAGCCGGTTGGTTCGAGCCTACCAACAAGGTTCACGCTGGTCATGAGAGAAATACCTGAACACATTTCGGATTCACGTGAGTTTTAAAGAGAGAGCGCTCACGTTTTCCTCGTAGCAGGGCGGCGCCACGCTGCTAGCATACAGCTCAGGCTCAAAGGGCTGAGAGGGAGCGAGCTGATGCAAGGCACAAACTTCTGGCTTAGTTCCTCATCACTGTTAGGGTTAATTTCAGTCTTTTTTTTAATGATATTTGTATGAGATTAAAAAAAAAAAAGATTGTGTGCAATAAATATTCAACAAATCTTCATACGATTTCAGAAAATCTGTGCAGCTGCAGATGAACAAGCATCGGCTAAAGACTTGGATTACTCGTGTGACTGCACACGAGATGGACGTCGGCCAGCTGGCGCAGCTAAAAACAAGATACACAAAATACAGTTTCAATTAAAAAATTCTGTAAAGCCCTTTTTTTTTAAGCATCTAGTTTTGATTATTTCGTTAGCCACAATAACAACGTTAATTCAGATGTTCTGTGGAGATATTAACAGAACCTGTCAGGCATCTGTAGCAGTGGCTTTGATTTAACAAGGGACTAAAGAAAAAAAAGAAAAAAGTGAAACTCAAATTTCCTTTCTTGTGAGTTAATGAAGTGTCCTCCCGTCTCTCTTCTCACTCGATTCATGAATAATAGTCCTCTAAGACCGTGTTGTGATTCACTCTTACGCCGATGACACGCAAATTTACACAGCAATAAAACCTGGTCATATCACAGCAAAACACCCCTAATCCTTCTACTTTGGATGTCAGATGTTCAATAAGGAACGAAAAAAACGTCGTCACTCTTAATGAAGAGGATACTTTGCAGACTTGACCCATATTCCTCTCTGACTGTCACATAAAGGCAAAATCCAAAACAAGCAGATCTTTGGTGTCTGGGAAGCATCTGCAGGGTTACACGTTTCCTCTTTACTGACCTAGAAAAGCAGTTTCATGTTTTTATTTCCTTCTACATATCATCCGCTGAAATGTGTCTGGCTGTGTCAAACCTAGTCAACATTTAGCAGCGTTGTGAGATTACTCAACGTTTCTCTCCGCTTAAAAGCTTCGCAAAATACACCTTATCGCCGCGTGTCGGCTTCCCAGCTCCTCCGAGTCTCGTACCTGACGGCTTCAGAGCAACACACACGCACACCAAACTATGAGGGTGTTGTGGAAAAAACCTGGTCGGCGAAATCGAACGTTAAAAAATGGAAATGAGAGCCACAAATGGGACTGAGAGTTCAGTGTGAGTGAGACAAATGTCTGAGATTGAAACGGCTTTTCTTCGGCCGATTCCTCCTGGTCCCACTGTTGACGTTGGCTCCAAACTGTTGGTGCAAAACAGCAGAAACGGTTCTTTTTCTTTCCCCTGAAAATACAGAGGAGTGTTATTAAATGGGGCAAGACTGGCTACTTGAGCATGTCTGGAGTGTTTTCGAGTAGCCTCTCAATAATCTGTCACTTATATTGCTGTGTGTATTGTGTTTGCGTTAAAGGGCGCCATGGTGGAACGGCCTCGGCTAGTCGCCGACGTGCAGAAGTGCAGTCTGGACTTCAAAAGCAGGTTCTGGCGAGTGATTTTAATTCCCCTTTTACAAGAAACTTAAACCACGTGTGAGATTCTCTTTTTTTTTTCCCCCTCTTAAACGTTGGACAACATCGCAGCTTGGTGTCAGATGGACAGATTAAATCTTGAAAGCTTTGCTGATTTTCAAACAGCTGGGTAATCTACTTTACCAGAATTCCACGGGTATAAACTCACCAACTGGTGATTATTTCAGTATGCACACCCACCCACACCCACACCCACACACTCGCTTTGTGAAACAAAAGTCTCACTGCTAGCTAGCTGGTGGCAACCTGCATGCTGGAGATGTTAAGTTTTGCAGCAGGACCGTGGCAGTCAGTGAACAGACCCACCAGGTTATTTTGCGAGGGCGCCGTCATTGCAGCAGAGTTTAACCAGCTTGCACAAATCATAAGCATTCCCGCTATCGCAGAATAGCAAGTCCAGCCAGATGTTCCCCCCCCCCTGACATCTGGCTAAAAAGAGTATAAAATGTGGTTAAAATAAATAAATGACAAGTGTTTAATTTCTCTCAGTGGTGCCTGCAACAAGAACTCGTTCCTCATTAACCGGAAAGTTCTCCGATGACGCAACTCCCTGGCCTCATATTCACTGTGCAGTGTTTTAGACTTGGAGGACAAAAAGCCAATTTCATTCTGCTCTTGTGGCAGCAAGTTGTCTTGTTGTCTAAAAGAAAAGGAAGAACGGGGAAGCTAGATGGGAACAGGCGAAGGGTCTGAAAAAAACACTGAAAGTGTGACTTAAACTGGTCCGGACCGATGAGACGATGAGCGGCAGGTGGCGAGATGTGACAGAGAAGGAGCCGATTGGACGATAGATGATAGGAACCAGGTTGAGCCGATGAGGACTGATTGAGCCAGAGACACAGGTGAGCCTACAAAAACAGAGGGAAAACACGAAACTGTAAGTAAAGCAAACTAAGACACAAGGGGGGCGGTTGCCAAACGCATGACGGGGAAAATCGAGGACGGGCCTGAAGTGTAAATGTGTGTAAAACTGTCATTTTTAGATGAAACACTGGCGCTGACCAGCCAAACGTCATCTCCTACATACTGAAGACAACATCTTTGACACAGATGCTGACAAACAGCACACCGGTGTTCCTTTACTGAGGGTGTTTCAATAAATATGAGAATTATGGTGTAAAAATACATTCTCACCGATACTGCAAATCATATTACATCACAGTATCTTCTAAAATAACAGCGGTGAGTTATTTTCTTCAAAGTATTAAACCGATAAATCAGGACTGGCCTGTGCAACTCGAGTCACCGGGAGAACCCAGTTTCATGGAACCTTTCCAGGAGTGAAATATTCCTTTAAACGAAGCGACGGGATCGGGAGGAGAGCTCTCCCCCGCTGCCTTTCAAATGAAACCACCCAGAAGAGACAAAGAGGGCGGGGACTGAGATTTTACTAGAATTAAGCCAAATTCTAGTAGTATGAGAGGCAATTGTTCGTTGGCAGCTGGTGGAGATAATTTGCATTTGTGTCCTCACATGAGCTTTTTCTTTTTTACAGAAAAAGAGGCGGAGAGTTTGATATAAGACTGCTGTGGGAGGGCAGGCGAGGGACCTGAACATCAGGGCGAGAGTGAAGTAATCTGATTAAAACTCTGCTAAACTGACTCCCAGCTGTTCCAAGCACACACAGCGGTCGACACACCGTGAGATGAAAATGACACACAATTCCAGCTTCCCCAGCGATGAGAAGTCTTCATCGCAGCTACGATTCCTAAAAGAACTTCTAGTTCTCGGACGGCTCGACTCGCAGCAGACGTGCCGCAGGTGGAACTCATGAGATGGATGATCCCTCCGTTCCACCGACGTGCCAGCCAGACGTGACCGCGCGCCTGGAACTGGAGCGACTCAATGGAATGTGGCCCTCATAAATCACATCCTAAGCTACAAATGTTTTATTCTGAAAATGTTCTGAGAGTATGACGTACAATGTTTTTAATTTTGTTCCCAGAATTTCTCGCTTAAGAGTAACATTGTCTGAGACGCTCGGTTGAGGTTACAGGTTACAGGTCAAATACTCCACAACCAAACCAGAAACATGAGCAGAACATTGCAGTTGAGATGTTTTGTTTTAGTGAAGGCTTAAAGTTATAGAAACACAACTTGAAAGGGTTTTAAGTTGCTGAGATGCCCTGAGATGTAAACATTTTCTCTGGCATCATCAGAACTTGTGGGAAGATTCCCTGTTAGCAGCATAACCAACAGTTCAGGTGGAGGAACAGCCACTTTGTTTTGGGAATTCATCCGGATTCAGATGTGATGATGTCATATCTCTGTAGGCGGAAATAGAAAACGCTGCTGGGAAATGAATTTAAAAACACAGAATGGGAATCCCTTCATTTAAATGTGCGCTCCTGTTCTCACGTCGTCTCACAACAAAGACTCCGCAGTAACAGTCGAAACATCCTTAGGGCGGTGACTTTTCACCGATGAGGTTCATCAGCAGTCGTTATTTTCGTTTGCGCTCGTTATTGCTGCCTTTTACATCACATCTGTGAGAAGTATCTTGCTGCTGCGTCTTCACACGCCAGCACTGAACGTGATCCACGACAGTAAAGCTGCAGCAAAACTGAAATAAACGTGGGCTTGTCACTAATAACTGATGGCGGCGAATATGTGGTTGGCGCCCTCTACTGATACAGGTGGTATAGCGCAGGATGCTGGAGCGCTCACACCTGATAATTTCTGGTAAAATCCCTCATGATGTTGATCTCTTAACAGAGACAGTTTTCAAAGGCAGTTGCTAACGTTACATCAAAGGCGGCGGCGACTAACGTTACATCAAAGGCGGCGGCTAACATTACATCAAAGGCGCTGGCTAACGTTACATCAAAGGCGGTCACTAACTTAGCATCAAAAGCTGTCGCTAACGTTACGTACCTGAGTGATGAGGTGTTTGTCTTTCTCTCCCTCTGTTTTTAATCTTCCTCCATCATCATCCTCTTTGGTCTTTTCCTGTGCTGCAGTTTCTCTGGACTTGAACTTCGAGTTAGCACAACAAGCAACGGAGGAGTTGTCAACGGTCACCTGCAGGAAAGTCATGCGTGTGAAGACGGAATGAATCTGCCGCCGTTCTCCCTAATCGAGGGCAGTGCAGTGACCGGCGAGTGCAGCTACAAATACTGCGTCAACTGGCTTTCAAAATAAAGTATCTATTAATTTGGACACTATGACACAGAGTACACATGAAATTCTCCAGATCTGTTTAGCATTCGCTCGCCACGTGTAACTGAGACAGAGAAACAGCCGTCTTGACTTGCTGCTGTCAACATGGACGCTTTAGTCCAGTGTTTGTGGGACCAACCCATCACCCCAACATACTTCCTCCCATGGGGGTCTCGCTTTTTCACTGTCCCTGCCAGACTTCTCTGTTCCTGGACTCTTGCAAGGGAGTGACAGGCTGCTTGCTGGGTTTCTTCCTTCCAGCTGGTCTTTGAGGCTCATATTCAGGTCCAGCTGGGATGTGTATGGGGGGTAGGGACAGATCCTTAGTCATCCCCCTTCTTCACAATCCCAGAGATTTAAGACAGACCTCATGCTGAGGACCAGAGTTTGCATTCTCTTGCAGTTTATTTAGACTGTAGTTGTCTAGCACCCCCCCCCCACCCCCCCATGTTCTCTGTGTCAGACGTAGTTAAACACGTGTTTGGGGATGCGCAGGTACCACAAATGTTATATGGACACAAAAGTGAGGTCGCCTATTCAACGAGGAGCTGCCGTTCAATGTCTTGGACTCACGGCGAAGTTTTTTTCTTCACCTTTCAAGACATCCAGGTGAATCCAGAGTTCAGGCGCTAACCAGCCACGTGTTGCCGGAAGCTGATGGAGTCAAAACTTGGACTTAAATCGCCGGTGATCGTACAACAGAAGTAAAAGGACAAAAATCAATCAAAGAACAACAACAGAAGTGTACAAAACTGCCATTTACAGGTTGTCAAATACATCACCCAGTGGAAGTTACGTTGGCGTGTACTATAGATTCCCGCCGGCGGTGTGCAGCTCGCAAATGAGGCGGGAAGCCGCAGCTCGTCTAAATGTGCAAGCTGATCATGTTTGATCGTGCTTTTGTTTTCTGTGTAAACCGTTTTTTGTTGCTTTGTTCTGAAGTGTTGAGACTGCAAGAGGATGAAGGAGACTTGAACCCCACTGGAAGAGGGAGAGAGTTTTTCCAAGAGAGGCTCAAGTGTTGCGTTACGTGTTTTCAGAATGTAGGATTCACCAAGAAGTTACGCATGGTTTTAAAATGCACTCATGAATTCAAGGAAAGAAAAAAAAGAGAACAAATGCACACGCAGATGAATTTTCCATGGTCCGGCTGTGGATGGTCCAAGTGGGAGTTCGATGATAAACAGACGGTGACTCAGAAAAACCCAGCAACTCATCTGCAGCAGAGGGCGATAACCTCGCTGAGGGCACCGGACACTCAGGCCTGTCTGAGAACGCATCAGCACTTCCGCGCCGTGCTCCCACGTCTGTGATGAATGTTTCTGGAGAAAATCTAAGGGATCCGAACTCTATTGCCTCCGGCCTGCCATGACATCATCGCCGCACACATCTGGAACTGCTAGAGCTTGTGTGTGTGTTGTATGGGGGGGGGGGGGGGGGGGGGGGCTGGATAGGGGGGTTGGTGACACATCAGCAGTATGGAAAAAAGATGGACGAGTGAAAAGAAAGGAGACTTTTCTCTCTCTCTTTTTTTTAATCAAAGAACATCGATGAGATGAGATGTACCAGTTTGTGTGGGAAATCTCTGCCAAAGCACTCATGAGTCAGAAATGATGGCCGATGTGCAGCAAACCGAAGCCAAACACTGTTTAATAGTCTTGTTGGGGGGGGGGGGGGGGGGGGGGAGAACATGATGTTTTTCCTGAAGGAATCACTGCAGGGAGACTTAAGAATTAATCTCCAAACTGATGCTGTGTTTCTCACACTCACAGTAACATGATGCTTGAAACCTCAAAGTGGCACCGGAAGATTTATTGGCCTGTTTTCATTCTGTTGTTTTTGGCTGATTCCCCGGGTTTTTTTTTTTTTTTTTTTTTTGGTTGCTTGTCTGTTTACATGTTTTGCCTCAGGAAGTTTTGTGATAGGGTGAGAGAATGAGAGAAGTTGGTCAGGAGGTTCTCATTCTCACCACTAGGGGGGGACACCTTACCTAATGTACATTCCAGTCAGTGAAAGTGATCGGCTGTCACATCATGAGAAAAACTGCTATGGAGGAGAAAAAAAAAAAAAAAAGATAATAACAACCAGACTTCCTGATATTTGCTGTTTTCATTTAATGAGAGTACATTTACTGGATGATGCAAGATTAAAAAAAAAAACATAAAAAGGGTGTAGCTTGCAGTACGTGGACACTCAAGAAACATCTCCGCTTCACATTCTTGCAAAGCTGCAGAGATTTTTTTTTTTTGAAAGCAGACGGGGAAGCTCCGTGGTGGAGGGGATGTGGACAAAGCTGTTTGCCAGATGTTTGTTCTTTTGCAAACAAAAATTTGAGCTGAATATCTCCATTTAGTGTTTTCTTCAACACGCATTTAAAACTTTCAGGTCATCTGATGACGGGTCAGAACCAACCGTTATTCCTCCCTGGTTCCGTTTGCTGAAGGGAAGGTGAGGTGAGGGAAGGCGAGGGAAAGCTGTGCAGAGCGTCCACATATACGGTATTATGCAAGAGAACATGATTATAGAACAAAAAAAGAGGAGAGAGGAGGGGAGGGGATGGTTTTCGATATGGAACCACATGTACTGTTGGTTTTTGGAGACGATGGAGATTCTTTCTTTTCTTCCTGCAAGACTGAGAGTAGCGTGACCCACTAATCCAGCCACAAGAGCCTGCAGTGTTGTTGTCTCCAGCAGGGCCTGCGGAGCACAGCGGACCGCAGCAGAGCGGTGCTCTCCAGAACCCTGATCCTGATCTCTGAGTGAGTGAGTGAGGATGTGACCACCACCACCACCACCACCACCACCAGTGCCACACCCCCCCAATCTCCCCCACTCCCCCTCCTCCAGCTTCCTGTATTGTTTGTCACACTCATGATAAAGTTCATATGCAGAGGTGTGCGCACTTTTTCTTCCACCCCACTTGAATCTGGGAAAGGCGGTGTGTGTGTGTGTGGGGAGGGGGGGGGTTTGCATTGTTGTGGTGAACAAGTCAACTCCCACCCCCATTCAACAGTCGGAACAAGGCCTCCACCCCCACGGGGTTATCCTTCGCTCAGCCTCGGGAGGTGGAAAAAGTTCTGAGTCACAGGGTGATAAATTCCTTTCCTATGTTGGAGGATTCCCCGAGGACGCCATTACTAACGTGCGTCGCCACAAGTCACCAGAAGCAACGAGTTACAATGAAACAAACAGCTACAAGTCCATTTAGCTGGCGGTACATGTCAAGAAAAGTCAGCTGATGGTAACTTTGCTCTGGAAATTCTGAGTGTGATAACAACAAAGATGAGGAATATTGTTTCATTTGGAACGCGGACGTGTGGGTTCATGCTTTTTTCTGTATCTTCAGTTTAAGATTCTAGGATTGCCTCACAATTTCCATTTTATTAGATTTTATTCCGATTGATTTATCACTATTCAAGCGCTCTCATCGGATTTAAAACACTTGTGTCATAACTTGGACTCAGCTGAGATTTTAGTCATGGTTCATGTTGCTTGTTGGCATTGTTGTCTATAATTAGCATGACAAGCCGACGCAAATTAGCTTCTTTTTGTCATTTCACCGATTAAACAAATCTCAAACTTGACAGCTTTTTTTTTTTCTCACTCGAAGAAGGAACACGTCTAATGGCGAGCGAGTTATACACACAGCTGCGAGTTTATAAATCATCCCTGAGAATATCAGCAACGTCAGAAGAGCAAAATAATTCCCAGCTGCAGTCTGACGTCAACCTTGCCGTCATCTATCCTCAAATCATCCTGGTAATGAAGACCAACAAGCTGCTTTCAATCAAACAACACCGTCCACACTTCCCGTCCGCCTTTCTGCGATTTCCTGCTATTTTCCACTCCTCCATTCATTGTTGTAAAAATTGCATTTTGTTGTCGAGGGAGGTAGGGAGTGAGCAGGAGCTGTGAGGAGGTTGAGAAATACCCAGTTTTGGGGTGAGGGTGGACGTGGGCTGCTAAGACTCACAAGGTGATGCAGTCTGGTTTGGCCCAGAATGTTCAAACCCTGGTGCGCAATGCAGAAATATTGCTCAGATGCAATTTGGGTTTAGGCTTTCCACATTATTTCTTTGTGTGTGTCAGGTTCCTCGTGTGAAAGGGTCAGGACAACCGAAAGCATGTCACTGGCGGCGTGCTGTCGTGCGAGAGCGGACACGGACGACGCGGAGGTAGGCGTTCACGGTGCCGTTTGGTGTTGTGGAAGCCAGTAAATCAGATCAGAGCAGATGAGAATGAGGAGAAAGTGAGCCAAAAACAGTAGGCTGATTAAAAATAAAAGATAAATAAATAAAGGCTGGTTTATTTCGTCATCGGCTCGTAACGCTTGTGCGCTGTGGCGCGGCGGCAGGATAGCGACGGGGCTACTTTGCCACTGCGTCAAACCTCTTTTTGCACTTTGGAAAATCACTGAAGAAATGGAGCAAGGCGGATGGTACAGCAGAGAAGTGCCCTGTACATCACCACAAAAGATACATCAAATGATCATGATTAGGATGGCGCCCGAGGACACTGATGTTGAAGAGCTAAAAACAAAAACAAGTTGGTTGACTGACTCACAGTCTCCCTGAAATAGATCCCCCCCCCCCATAATTATACTTTCCCTCTCATCATCTTATTCATATAATATTGCTGTCTTGAAGAGGCACGTGTTTTCTTGTTCTCCTTCCACCCCAACAAGGTCTGTGTCAAACTCCTGAATGTTGAGTCAGTATCAAGTGTCAGCAACCACAAACTGCAGGAACCTTCAGACGCCGTCGACACAGAGGTTTTCAACCCTGGTAGTCAGAGCTCAGGCCGGGGCCCTCGCGGTCTCCTTACATGTGTCGCCTCAGACACTGATGTAGGGATATGCTGCACGTGAGAAGCATGGTTATGTTTTAGAAACTGGGGCGACGAGAACACCAAACAGACTCCAGAGCCTTTTATGAATGGTGCACATCCGCAACGTTCTGACGCCATCAGCTTCAAGTGTTCTCAGCCCGTCAATGGGAGTGTAGAGCTGGGGAGGTATGGTTCTAGCAGTATATGATCCCATCCTTCTAAGCGTGCAACTAGGGTGTCGTCTGCATAGATGACACACTTTTGAATGGAGTGGAAAGGATGGGATGCTCCTAGCTGTTTTGGATGGTGACATCATTATCAGCTGCGTGTATTTGGGTGTTACCGACCCATTTTAGGGACAGAAAATACAGAACATTTCTGCAGCAAGTTTATATTCAGAGGGCTACCATGAGTAGATGCGACAGCCCATTGAATTTGCTAGCTTTCATCCCAGCACAAGAACCCACGGAACCACTGATTTCTCCACAGAACGTTGGGAGGCGGTATTCCCCCTGACAGCTGGGTGCTGTCAGACTTTCTTCCACACCACCTTTTGCGTGACACAGCAAAAACAAGTTAGCAAACCGTCCTTTTAATTGTCAGGATTATGAAAGACAAACTGAGAACTGCTCCAGCTGGGACAGCACGGGATTTGTCTCCTTGTCCACATAAGTGGGCGAGTTATTGCTAATTGAAGTGCGCATGCCGAAGTGGAGCAGTTGAAACTACACTCTCTAAGAATGTTTTTATATGTCTAAAGGTTGACTTTTAGTAGGAGTGACAAGTTTTTCTAACATTATTTTAATGTACTGTGTATATAAATATATAGCCTAAAGTATTTGGTATATTATGTCATATTTGTGTGTATCACAAATGTAGGACCAGAGGAACAACTGCAGTAATTTACCGTATACTTGTCAGAACAACCCTGCTGCGATGGAAAGACCAACAGTCAAATTGCTGCTGTTGAAATGGACCATCGGCGTAGAGAATCACTTAATCGTGTGGACTTTCCAGCACTTATGAAACGAGAGGAAAATTATTCATTGCCCCCCCCCCTTTTTTTTTTATTTCTGGACTTATTTTTTTGATTAATAGTTTAATCAGGATTCCTTTAAGAGGTTGCCAGAGAGGATTTTCCAAACAGATATCTTGGCAGGCAGGATGCGAATTCATCTCTTTGAGTTCATTGTGAACCATCTGCCACCTGTATTGTCTACTGTACAGTGCTATGAACGACAACAGTGGGAAGGATGTTCTTCACTCTGATAAGGAAATTTAAATTTCTGCATTAAATGGAAGCTGCAAACTGGTATGAGTACAAATACTTCAAACGGATATTTCTCAACTACTTATTTACTGAGTTCTTTTCAGTAGAAACACAGATGGTAGCAATTATCAATCAACAAATGTGTGGATGGAGCAGGATCTTGTTGGCAGGAGGCCTAAAGGTTTTATACGACTACTTTTCTTCTGTGTTTCAGTGACATTTTTTGTTTGTTTGTTTGTCTCTTCCATGGCTACTCCCCCGCAAATGTGAGGATCCTTTCAGCTCCAGGACATCCGAGCCAATGTTTTGGGCCTTTTTCAAGAGACACTTTTGTGAAACCTTTTCAGTTGGATGTGATTTTTTTTCTTTTAATGAAAAATAAACAAAAGAACAGCGTTCCTTTCTCTTGAGGGAAAACTACTGTTTTAGTTTCCTCCTCATCATCGTGCAATCACAGGTCACTCGTGTTACTTTAAACAGTTTGGTTTGGCAGTTGGATGCATGTCGTGTGTTATTACAGCGGATGACAAAGTGTGTGTTTACGTCTGAGTGCTATGAGGACAGGAGGATGGAAGAAAAGGTGGAGAGACGCAGCTTGTTGTGTTTCTTGTGACCGAGATAAAAGGCAGTGAAAGGAGCTCAACACCTTCTTATTACCTACTGATTTTGGTAAACCCCCCCCCCCCACCACCACCCTTTCCTTACCTTCAACCACCCTTAATTCACTTGACAGCCCAATCCCATGACCCCTCACCACACAGAACCTCAGGCAAAAACAAATGAGCTCACTCCTTTTTCCTCTTTCTCTGCATGTTGATTTGTGTGTGTATGTGTGTGTGTGTGTGTGTGTGTGTGTGTGTGTGTGTGTGTAAAGAGAGGTTTGAGTTACTTCATATCAGCCCGGCGATCTGCACAGCTTATACCTCCTGCATTCACATCCCACAGCCCATGTACTATGCACAATAACAATGAAGGCTTCTTCTTCTTCTCTGGCTGAATGTTCGCATGACGTGGAGCAGGACCGGTAAACCAGACTTTTAATAGGAACTGTGGCGGTGTTTCAAAAAAAGGGAAGTTAAGAGCGTTTCCGTGAACTGGTGAATAAACTTGGCTGTGCGATGTGTGTCTTAAACAAAAGATGGTGGCAATGTTTTGCATGGCTATGACAAACAGTAGAAGAAGAAGAGGTCTTAGCAGTGTACCAGTGAAAAACTTGAGCATAAACAGTAAAAATGCTACTTGATAATCACTCTGACAACTAATTTGCCCAACCTGAAACCAGATGTCAAGACATGTGACGATTAGCCAAATTATTCTTCTGTCATGAACAACCGTCCATGTTCCGAGGCGCACGAATCATGCAGGTACGAAGGAGAATGAGCCACAGCAGGCCGAGTCCTCTCACCTGCACTTTAACCTCCCTCATATGGATCACATGATTTAATCTCACAGCTCCCCTCGACCTTCAAATGTTACTGGACCAAACACCACAAATCACCATCGTTTAATGACTCCTGTGGTGAGAGATTGTGAAGCTCCACGTTTTAAAGGAAATGAAAATCGCATCTTTCACAGTGTGAGTCTGTGGGTCTGACACCACGGTTGGAAGGTTTGGCTACCGTGTAAAACTTGCTTCAACAGGGGGCGCTCTTTCTGTGCCCAGCTCCTAGTATACGAAACCATTTCCAGCAGGGCAGGTTTTTATTCCTGTTTTTATTCCTCTTTCGTTGCTGCTGTTCGAAAAAGAGAGACAAAGTTTGTGAAAATATTTGGGACGATTTGATTAGCTAAGTCACTGCTCATTTGTAAAACTCTCCCATTTTTCAATTAACACTCCCCCCCCCCAAAATAAATAAAATTACAAAAAGGCAAACCCACCTAAAACAAGCACGAAGTCTTTTCCAGTTGTAATTTTTTTTAATGCGACCCCTGAAAATGCTCGTTAAAGTACATCGATGGAAACCCGACGACTCACTTTGTGTTGACTCACATCTTCTGGGATTGTCCTGCTCTTGATTGTTTGCTCCCCCCCCCCCCCCGCCAGGTTGCTGTATCTGTTGCCGAATGCTGTATCATGACCTCATCACGCTGCCACATCATCAGATTCATGACCACTTTGGTCCCGTCCAAAACTTAATCTAAACCAGAAAATGTAGCATGGACCACAGAACAAGCCGGTGCTGTATTTTCCACTCTCCCACAGTATCAGGGGTCCAGAGTTTTGGCCATTTCTTACACCGCAGCTGCTGGATCCCTTCATGTCAGGATTAGTCAGTGTCTGCGCTTGAGTCAGTATCAGTGATTACTGGGGGTGACGGACTGTTTAAACTCACAACAAGGGAAATGTCTCGCTAAGTACTCTTGTAGCACTTCCCTTCAGTCATGCTGTCTCTATCTCATGATGCCTCAGAGTTCTTCACTTGTGTGTGCACGTGTGTGTGTGTGCTCTGAGGGGAAACGACGGGGAGATATCCCTCAAACCATGTAAATAAACTGGCTGTGCAGACTTAACAGCTGTTTGAAAGATGTTTATAACAGAGACGGTCAACACCTTCCAGAGTCCGTCTTGAAGGTTGTTGAGCTACGAGGAGGTGGTGCTCATCTCATACGAAAGAGAGAGACATATTTCAGAAAAAGCTAATATCTGAATCTCCATCTTCTCTTCCATCCTCAGTCTTTCCACTCTGACCACATCCCCCCCCCAGGCTTGTGTTTTAGCTGGCAGACATAAATCATGTGTCTGGAATGGAAACACTCACGTTACTGGTGTGCCACATATGTTAATATTTAAAGCCCTTTCCTCTTTTTTTTTCTTTAACAGAGGGGGGAACTCGCTGGAAAGTGTGATTCAAATGAAAATGTCTGCCCGCCCCACCACCATCACACTCCAGCAGCTTAGCGGAGTCAGATCGGTGTATTAACCAGTGGAGAGGAAGAGAGAGAGAGAGAGAGAGAGAGTGAGAAAGAGAGGGAGAGAAGAGGAGGTATGGTTCTGCTTGACCCGTGAGGCCGACAGAGGTGGAAAGAATGTGCTGTCCAGCCGGTGAACACGTTAACATCGAAAAGGGGGAAAAAAACTTCCTACAAGCAGCTTTCCCACCATCCCGAACCCCCTCACCCGCCTTGTGTAGATGGCGGGTGAGGGGAGGAGGAGACTGAGTACAGCGGATGGGGGAGGAGGGGAATGAAAATGCAGGGAAATGGAAAAGGTGCTTAATGGCACAAAAAAAAGAGAGCATGAGGAAGAAATTGGGTGAACAGAAGATGAAAGAAAATATGTGAAAGATGCATTTTGACCTTCTTTCCGAAACTAAGTCACAAATACTCATGAAAAATTGGAACATGATGCTGGTTTGATACAGTAATCTGGCAGCAGGGGCATTTGTAACATGTTAAAGGTGCTGTGTGTGAGTGTGTGTGTGTGTGTGTGTGTGAGTGTGTGAGCGAGAGAGAGAGCGAGAGAGAGAGAGAGCCTACGGTAGCCTGCAGGCTCATTCACATCTGTTTCTCAAAATAGGGACCACGACAGAAAATCGTTCTCCAGCACCCAAAAGAAGTCGATCAGAAAATCTGTCATTGATCTCAACAGGGAAATCATCATGTCGCCAAACTGCGAACACTCACCTTTCTCATCGCAAAAATGGGATTTACCTCCAGTTACACAGCTCCGTTACACCCTTTTCCCCCTTCAGTAACCATGATTACCATATTTCTGCCAGCAGTGGTTGTATGAAAGCCATCTGGTCCGTAACACAGCCTGCTGACTTTCAGAATTATCACAAGGATTGGCGTCGGGATAACTTCTGCTTCCAACTGTGATTTAATCGCAATAAACTGATCAAAATAAAGCCGAAATACTGCCATCATGGAACTGCTTCATACTAAGTATGAATTAATGCTTTTCTGTCTGTCTGCAAGATGACAAGCAAATAAATTTTAAAATATCTTTATTCTCAAAGGAGTTTGGTGTGCAGAAGGTCTCAATTGCTTCTCGAAGATTCATGAGCTATTCTCTTCCCTTCTTGACTGTAGACGCTTTTAAGAGATTCCACAATGTCACCATAAGAATGCACCCGTAGGTGCAATGATCCGGTGTCCCACCGTTCCCTCTCCGTGCTCTTCCACACAGACAGAAGCGTAACAGCGCCACCGTGGAAGCACTGAGTAAAAGAGGCTCGTGCGTCCTTGTAAATTTTGCAGGGATGTCTGTTGCCGTGGTTACCGTGCCCGGCGGACAGCCAGTGTCAGCAATCAGCTGGCCTCTGGTGTCAAGAACGGAGGCTTGTTATTGTCAAGAAATCCCATTAAGAGACTAAAAACAACAGTGGAACTGCAGCGTTCCACAGTTGTTCCCACTGAAAGAATTCAAACTGTTAAACTAGAATCAAATCAAATAAGAGGAAAAGTTTAAAAAAACCAAAAAAAAACAACCTACCCTCATCAGCTCTCTGGGAATTTTTTTTTTTGATCAAAGGGTTGCTTTAAGAGTACAGAAACAGTAGTATTTTCATTCACCGATGTGACGCGCTGCTGAGTATTTGCAGCAGCTCGGTGGTGCATATGGGATTCATTCAAAGCAGGTTCTGTGTCATAATGCGTTCAGACTATTGAGGAAACACGTCCCTCAGTTCAGAGATGAGGCGCATGAGCGCGTCTGTCATAGTTTCAGGGGTACAAGCTGATCTGCAGAGCGCAGTTGAACAGACGCAAATAATCTTCTGTTGGTTTTGATTTGTTTGTGGGATTTTTTTTTCCCCTTACAGTGAAAAAAAAAACAAAAAAACCACCATTTATCCAGCATAACATTGTTCTTGCAAGTTCAGCATTTAAAAAAAATATAAAAATAAACGGGGGGAAATCCTTCCAACCATTTCAGATGGATACTGCATCATTTTAGGTGTGTTGTTTACCTGCAGCAGAATGGAGATGGAGACTGTTGAACCTAATTTAGTCCAGTTAGAACACAATTTAAGGCAGTTTTAAGAGACCTGAGATACGTTCAGAGCTCCAAATCACAAAAGCTTCTCCCCTGAATGTTTTACTGGGACGTTTCAAATGTTACAAATCCAGAGAAAAGCTGTGCGTACGCTATGTACATCCGCTAAAACATGTGTGCATGAGCGATACATCCCGCAATATTCTTTGAAGATTATCTGAAATTCAAGACGTTATTGAAGAATAAGTCATTTATGAGCAAACCAAAGTGAAAAATGAAGTTGGAGGGAGAGCCATCTGCTTGGAGAAGTTTAGGGGCCGCTTGGGGATGGAAAACATCTGCCTGTCAGTATCATAAGTAACGTGGACACTGTTGCTGGAGGGAGGATTCATTAGAAGTGTCCTTTCAGAACGATATCAGCACCTCGGCAGGTGAGTTGCACGTCTGGTGAGTGAGAACGGGTGAATTTTGCGGGTGAACTGGCCCTTTAACACAGCCATGCAGCAGGAAAAAAGACCAAAAACAAAACAAAACAGAAACAATCCGAATGCTGAAATGTTGATGTTTCCTGTTGTTTCAGAAAACAGCAGGCCCACCCAGCTGGCCGTAGGTGCGTGTGTGTGTGTGTGTGTGCGTGCGTGTGCGTGTGTGGACTTCATACCCATGTGTGTAGGTGTCAGGGCTCCTCTGGGGGTCTCAGGCCCTGTTAGAGGCAGTTTATGAGGAACAGACCCACACCTGTTTGCCTGCCTGTTGTTGGTGGACTGTTCCCATCTCCTGGTGAGGAGACCCTCTCGGGTTCCACGTGAAGCCAACTTCCTACTGGGGGGGGGGCAACTTTTCGTCATGATTTCAGATGACCTCCCAGGAGGGGTAGGCATCAGAGTCATTTAGGAAACGTGGTGTAAATCAGAGACAGAGGGGAGTTGGGGAGGGGTCAAAGGGGCCCAGCCTGCCCAGGATCTGGCTCCCTCTGCCTGGGATGACTCAACTGCAAAGCATCTCTTTCCAGGCAAAACATCCACGTCAGCACTGCCTCTTTAAATGACAATCTGGGCTGATATCTGCGGGACCCATTCAACACAGTCCATACCTACAAATCCTGTCTCCTTTAGTGAAGGCACTGTGCTCTCGCTAGGGTGACTCCTGTGCGAGAGGGTGCAGGAGCGTTAATCTGAGCTGGCATGACTGTGATTATATGTGAGCATTCCTGGAAGTGTTGATAAGTGAGGGGAGAGGGCTCTAATGTCTTTAGCAGACTGTGGATATTGTAAACAGGGCCTTTCAGACCCCCCTGACATGTTCAGCCCTGCACCCCACTACCAGCTTCCTGTCCTCCTGTGGGACCCTCCAGCATTCCCCCTTTATTGTAATCAATCGTAGCTTTTTACCACACCCCCCATCCCTCATCTCTTTGTTCTGTTACCCTGATATGTTGCTTTAATTACAATCACATCCTAAACTTCCATGAATGACTTCATAGCTTAAAATAAACTGGAGGCTAAAGCTCGCTTCACGCTCGCACGCTCCAGCGTTTTCCTCTGATTTCAAACCAGTAACTTTCACTGAATACAAACCAATAAATTTGTCTTATTTTGAGTTTAAAAAAAAAAAAATCTCTTGTTGCACTTCATATAAGAGCAAACCAAGTTGTTCCTTGTGTTTAGAAGAGTGTATCTGCAAGGTCGCAGAATGAGTGGCGGTTTTACTGGTTTATCTAAACAGGAAAAAAGAAATCCATCCCTTTAAATTCTTCATCCTTCACACTGAACCATTTAACAGAAAGAGCCGCTTGGACATATTCAGTCTTGTTCCCTGGCTGGACGATGTTGCAAACCTGGTGTTAGTTTAGATGAGGTTATATTTTATTTTGTGCATAAGCATTCTGATGAATTATATGTTTTTCATAGAAGGATGGAGGTTTGAATTGCAAGCTCACTTCTCTTCCGAGGATTCCTGTCAAACCTAATGACAGCGCTAGCTTTTGTAAGAGCTGGTCTCCATGCCAACCCTTGGACGACTGAGGTTTCATGAAGGATGTTGTCCTCTGATATTTTTACATCTATGAGTCTAATTTATCTTCGGGATGATGAGAACACGTCCAAACCACCACAGTGATAGTGATCTCAAATAACTCAAACAGCTCTACGAAGGGTTGACTTCCCTCGTGGTCCCGCTGGATGAGAAACCCAGTTTTTATTGCCGTTCCTTCGCTTTGCAGCAGCGCGATTGCTAGAGAGTGTTTGGTATTAATCAAAACTAGTCAAAGGAGGAAGCTGGGTAGAGCCAGAGATGGTTCCTGAACAAGTCAGCGCACTAAGAGTGGTTTCCTGTTTCTGTCTCATTGCCCCATCTGTTAGGAGCCCAGTGGCAGCTCCTGAGTCTGTCACCACGACGGAAGTGGTGTCTTCTTACCAGAGTAAATATTTTTACGCAGGCCACACATTTGGACTCTAAAATGGCATTTTCAAGAGGAAAGTGAACTTTGTTCAGGACCTGTTCCTGCCTCAACGTCACAGCTGAGGATGAAGGCCAAAAGACTTTGGAAGTCCTGATATTGCAGGCAACAGTTAAAATGATTCATGGTTCTGGACAACAAGCTCTGATTTTTAAATGCCTTCAAAGATTAAGAACTGAGTGGCTCCGGACGCTTGCGCCTCACATTCACAGGTGTCTCCTCGTCTCATCATAAGAGTCTGGAAATCTTTGATAGCTTAAAGGTTTAAAAGGTTGAATTCCACTCTGAAATCTGTCCAAACCCTGAGTGTTACCCAGAGAGTAATGGGAAAAAAATGGATGTACGCTGAGAGAAAAGGACAGTTCAGTATTCACACGAACAATTTTGCAGAAAAGTAACATTTGTTATTTCTAAAAGTAAAATATTGGTCTGTAAAAGCCTGAAAATGCATGATTTGACTGTGAGAATGGGCCCATTTGTACCCTTATTGGTACACACACACACACACACACACACACACACACACACACACACACACACACTAGTACTTCTGTTTTTGAGTGTATTCAGATGAGACAAACTGAAGAATTCACAGAGAGAGAGAGAACCGCTGCCTATTTCACACCGACTTCCCAGTAAATTACTGGGAGGAAAACCTTCCAGGCAACACGTATTTTCATAGTTCACGCACGCAGCTCCATTGCCGAACATTCCTGTCAGAGACGAGAAATTGGATCGGGAAAATAGGAATCGCATACCGACACTGGTTTGGTCAGATGGTGCCGATTCAGAAATGGATCCAGATTCTATCCTGCAGCTGGGTCACGAACCCGCCATAACAGAACCGGTCCCAGCATCGAGTAAACTGCTTAGGACTAAAAAAAAATCTACCGCATTTGTGCTTTTGCCTGTTTAAGAAGAAGCTCTGCTACATTTTATTACAGCCTTGTGATGTAACTTTAAACATAAAGTCGACAACAATGATATCGACGATGATCAAGAAAAAAAAATGGCTCTGGTATCGCAGTCGGATCAGAAAAAAGTAGATCAGTGCATCTGCCACTCCTGGATAGCGGTTGTTGACGCACAAGTGACAGCGCTGACGTGATGGTTCATCACACGCCAGCCTTCCCAGCAGAGCCCCGTCAACGTCACTGTCAATTCTGGCTCTGGTTCACACGTGAACCCGTGCTGGCAAAGTGCTGGGACCCTTCTGGGAAAGCCTTCATGTGTTGATGAGGCTTAAAAGTCATGTCTTTGACACATAGTTTCCAGTAAATTACAGGGAAAACCTTCCAGCCAGCACTGCTGCAGTTATCTCAGGTTGAAATGTTTTTTTTTTTTTTTTTTTAAGTTTGATAATCAGCCGTTTCGTTTTCGCTCGAGTGAGACTAACGGTTGGAAACTATCAAAGGAAGATGAACGAGATTCATTTCTGAGACTGGAGGGCTCATCCCAAGTTGAATCCTGGGTGTGTGCCTGCAGGTCTCTCTGTTAAACAGCCAGTCCTAAACAGACTTAACTAGGTTGGTTAGTCTAATTTAAACTAGTAGCCGGCACACTTACCTTACATCATCTAACCGCATGGTTAACCAGCAAATTGACTGTGATCGAGGAGGCGGATTCGGTGCTTTTTACTCTCGCGCTGGCACCTGATTCCCGAGCAAATGAAGCATTATTAATTGTACTTCACCCCAGTTGAAAATCTCCTCCATGCGCTGAAGTCCAGGGCGACTGTGCTTTTGTTTAGTTTTATGGCTTGTTGTGTAAAAAAGAAAAAGAAAAAAGAGAAAGAAAGCAGCTGAGGTTGAGGCTCATTAAACGGGTCTGAAGACCATGTCCTGGAGCTTGGGAGAACTTCAGTAGGGAGGTCAAAACCCACTCGCATCAACCCACATCACACAATAGAAAGACGGAGGTATTATAGACCCGAGATGCCTATCAGCTCATGTCAGAGGCTGTAAGAGGGCTAAGCTGTGCAACTCATTTACACTCGAGGCCTCTTTTCTTTTCTTTTTTTCCGTCACTGTGATGGTTTTCCACAAAGAACTGGCCAGTTTCCTGGAAAACGTAAGTTTTGTAAGAGCTGAAAACGTGAAGTTGTTCTCAGGATTTTAATTAATAAGAGGGGGAATATTTGATGTGAGAATAATCTCTTTCTAGGAATTGGATTAGGATTTTGGCTGAAATAACTTGTGTCATATCTTTCCTTGATCTCATCTGGAGTGTTTCCTCATCCAGTTTGATCTCCACTTAAGTCACTTGTGTGGCTTCAGTTTTGACCCAAATCGTCCTCGTTGTATTTTGATGACTCGTGACAGGTGTTGCTTGACTACTTCACTTTAAGTCTTGTTTGGTTTTCTCGTCTTTTTTAACTACCCACCTGTGTGTGTGCGTGTGTGTGTGTGTGTGTGTGTGAGTGCGCGCGGTGTTGGTCAGTTGTCACTCAGCTCTGCAGTCCATGAGTTGCCAGTAAATCAGTAAATCAAGTTTGTTGCTGCCGTGTTCATCAGGATTTTTGAAGTTGTTGCATTTTTTTTTGTTATTTTCTCCAAAATCGTTTCATTCTTTGTGGGGACACTCTTGGTTTCAAATTCCCTCCAGTGTGGAGTTTTAGTTTGTACTCATTTTATTTTGACTTTATTCAATAAAGTTCGAGTTTCTGAGCCTGTTTTTGAGTCCTGTTACGCTATTTAGTTTTTCCATCCGCAGCACTCTGCAGGAGGTGGGGTGGAGGAAGAGGAACAAGGATGAGTGAGCGAGGTGAAGCTAAGACAAGGACCAAACCCCTGCAGACCAGCAGTTCTCTACGTTGTCCCTGACCCATGTGGCCCCAGCAAAACCTCAGGTCAACATCCTCCTGAGCACAGACTGGAGGGTAAAAGAAAGGGAGTTTTTGTCACACTATAATGAAATGCTTTCCCTCACAGATTTAGTGGAGAGAGACTTTCACATGATTTTAACCAGGCTAAAAAATGTGCTTGGCAGTTTGACTTCATGTGTTTTATCACATGACTGTTAAATGCAGCATCGGATACCAAAAGTTGTGGTTTAAAATGAAACCGTGCAGCATCCTGGCCGCATGCGCCTCATATGACCCCAGCATCCACAAGAGCAGAATTTACAGTCTTGCAGATTTGATACACAACCTCTGCAACTCATTTTATAATCATTTTATTTACTGACTCAGAAAAGCTCAACATTAACAGCAACCAGCGGCAAATCTGGCCTCGCCTCCTCAGACTGTAGTGAAAGCTCCCTGTGGCGGCGAGCGGAGGGAGGTGCTGCCTGGGTGAGAGGCTGATCCTCCAGCTAGGAGCAGAGCTTGGCCTTACTGCAGCACTGGTCTCTGCTGAATATCTGTCTGTCTCATTGGTGGATGGAGGGAAGCGGGGCAGCGGGGTCCGGGACCAGGAGTTCAGTGCTCACTGTTGGAGGCTCAGCGGTAGAGCCTGGGCCTCCAACAGAGTGTCAGACAAGGCTGATGTTACCGCTGTGGTAAATTCATTGATTTTCTAGAAGGGAGTCCATCCATCCATCGTCATCTTCCGCTTATTCCTACACATTAAGGGTTGCAGGGGGGCTGGAGCCTATCCCAGCATCTACGGCGAGAGGCGGGGTTCACCCTGGACAGGTCGCCAGTCCATCGCAGGGCCGATGGACTGGCGGAGACTGGCAGAGACGAACAACCATTCACACTCACAGTCACACCTACGGTCAATTTAGAGAATCCAATCAGCCTAGTCCCCAAATTGCATGTTTTTGGACTGTGGGAGGAAGCTGGAGTACCAGAGAGAACCCACGCAGACACGGGGAGAACATGGAGACTCACCCAGAAAGACCCCGTGCCCGAGCCGGGACTCGAACTCGGAACCTTCTTGCTGTGAGGCCACAGTGCTGACCACTGCACCACCGTGCAGCCCGAAAAGGGAGTGTCAAATATATTAAATATTTGTGTCTTAAATCATCCCAGATGAGTCTGATAAAGAACAGAGCCGGGGGTGTGTGCTGCTGAAGGTTTTTTACAATTGAAACTCCTTAGAAACACTTTATTGGAAACCAAAATGTTGGTCCGAGCTGTCATCTGTACTTAAATGAGAGGCAAAATGCAGAACATCAAGTAAAATAATGTGAGAATCTCAGTAATCTGTGAGGAAATCAGAGTACAGCCGCTAATCCTTCACGTCCAAAGAGCCAGTTTAGGTTTGTGCACCTTGTAAGGACGCCACCTGGGTGTCAGGGGAGGTTTTGCAGGTACGAGACCGCGGGGCAGACGAGGGACACCTCGGAATCCCCCAGTCATAGCTGGCTGATGTGGCCAGCGAAAGGGACGACACTTCGGACAAGCAGTTGAAAATGGATGGATAGACAAGTAAAATGATGCTGCAGTCGCCTGGCATTGCTTCAGTATGAGAACCAGCCAATAAAAGTGCAGTGAAAATGCATCCTGGTACAGAAGGAAGTTGAAAGGAGTCCAACTGATAACACGACGGAAAAATGTCTCGAAAGTGCAGGGAGGTGAAGACTTTCCTCCAAAAAAGAATCACTGGAGAAGACGAGTCCAGAATAATCACCACCTTCATTGTGATCTTCTCTCCCCTCTGAACACTCTCAGGACACCCAGTCAGCTGTTCATACAATTCACATCTTTTTTCTTTGGCATATCAATGACATAATGAATAATTGATGTGGGAATGAAGCCAAAAAGTTCTATTATTACCACCACATTGAACTTCATTGAGAGGATGTCCGGAGAAAATAATGATACTTTTATAAAATGCAGCTGTTTACATTCCCCTCCTGGAGGAGTGCAGCTCTGTTTCTTATCCCAGAGCCCAGACTCATCGTCCCTTATTTAGCGAACTGAGACACTCTGCCAAAGTATATACACTCATGAGAGCAACCTCAAAGAAAATCAGCTGCCACAAAGCTGTGTCTGGAGACGAGGACAGGCTTTACACTGAAGATACCGTGGTCCTTGCGTCTGTCTGTTCACCCTCACCCCCACAGTCTTAAACCATGCTAAAGAGAGACTGTTGGACAATAAATTAATATTCCGAAGCAAAAGCAACCTTCAGACAGAGAGGGAGGAGACATGAGAGCAGATACGTCACGTAGCTGAGGTGAGAGAAGTGGGGGAGAGGGATCTGGAGGAGAGGGGGTCACAATGCAGAGGAAAAGAAAGGAGGGAGAGTTGAGAGAAGCTCTCGAGGGGGAGCAAAAGGAGACAGGGGGAAAGAGGGAGAGGAGGGGAGGAAGGGGGAGTGAAAAAAGTGACAGAAAGAGAAAACGTGGGAGCGGTGAGAACGTGAGGCAGGCGGAGCAGTGAGTGATGCAAAAGGGTGGGATGGAATTTGCTCAAAAGTGGGAGCCAAGGCGAAGGCATCGCTGTCGAGGACTTTTGTTCTCTTTGTAAAAAAAACATATTTCAGTGTTTGTGCAACTTGTTTCAACACACGATACAGAAAATGTCAAGAAAAAGTTACTGGGAGGAGGAGGAGACAAAGCAGGGCTCGCTGCTAAATAGTAGACGGGAAACATAAATGAGAGAACCACACGCCACCAGAAAGGAGAAACCGTGAAGCACAGGGGGGATTAGCAAGTTTGGTTAAAATTGGAGGGAACAATAGAGAGAACAGCAGAGGGAGGATGAAAGGAAAACAGGAGGAAAAAGAGAAGGAGCAGAGAAATTAATAGTATTTTTTCAGAGCACCGTGTATCCCTCACCCTCCCTGTGGACCCAGGGCCTGCGCACATGTCTGCACACCAGTGCGCATATGTGTCTACTATTACATGATAGGCTGCGGAGAAAATATAGGAAAGCCGTATCTGTCTGTGTATTGGGAGGGGGGAGAGAGAGAAGGAGGAGGAGTAATATCGACAAAGCTGCCTTTCCAACAAAGAGCTCCACCTTCGTCTGGTCTATCTGTGTGCATGAAGTTTTCCAGTTGTGGCCCAGGATCCCCGCCCTGTCCCACCACCTCCCTCCCTGTTGCATTTTTTTCCTGCCAAATAATGACAATATAGCCTCCGAGTGAGTCAAGTAAATTTTATTTGCAATCACAAATAAAGTTCTCTCATGACTCTTTACAAGTAGAGCAGGTCCAGTATCTCACTCCTTTCAATGAATCGACACCCAACAATTCTCCATCAGCAAGCACATCCTGCAACAGCGGTGACAAAAACCTTCCTTTTAACAGGCAGGAACGTCGAGCAGATCCAGGATCAGTGGGGACGGACATCTGCCTTGACCAGTTGGTGGGAAGAGAGCAGGGCAGAGACAAAGACAGATAATGGAGGAAGACAGATATACAGAAGGAAAGAGAGGGGTACAGATACAGAGAGAGAGAAAGGGGAAGAGACTGATGGACATATGGGGACGTGAGCAGGTGGGGCCTCTTCAGGTCTGCAGCAGTCCTGAAGTCCTCCAGCAGCAGCATCAGTCAGGGATCTGGGAAGTGGGGAAGCTCAAAGGCTCTGGAGAAGAAGATGAGTTGTAGGCTTAAGTCTGCTCTTTAACATAGAGAGAGTTTCTGGGTCATCCCGGACCAAAACTGGTTGACGGGTCCACAGGAGGGGAGCCTGATAGCTGAAGGCTCCCATTCTACTTTTAGAGACTCAAGGAACCACAAGTAACCCTGCATCCTGGGAGTGAAGGGTTCTAGCTGGATAATAGGGAACTATGAGCTCTGTCAAATATGAAGGTGCCTGTCTGTTTAGGGCTCTGTATGTTAGAAGGAGAATTTTAAATTCTATTCTGAGTTTGACAGGGAGCCGATGCAGAAGCCAGTACAGGAGAGACATGGTCTCTTCTACTCGTTCTAGTCAGGCAGCAGCATTCTGGACCAGCTGGAGAGTCTTTAGGGACTTATTAGTCCAGCCTGATAGGAGGGAGTTGCAGTAATCCAGCCTGGAAGTGACAAAAGCATGGACTAGTTTTTCCGTGTCTTTTTGAGACAGGATGTGTCTGATCTTAGCAATGTTACGTAAATGAAAGAAAGCAGTCCTGGAGATTTGTGGGAGTTAAAGGACAGATCCTGATCAAAGAGAACTCCTAGGTTCCTCACGGTAGAGCTGGGGGCCAGGGTGATGCCATCCAGGGTTCCTGTCTCATTAGATACGGTGTTCCTGAGGTGTTTTGGGCCCAGGACAATAACTTCAGTTTTGTCAGAGTTTAATAAAAGGAAATTGTGGGTCATCCATGTTTTTATTGCCTTTAGACAGGCCTCCAGTTTAGTCAGCCTATTTGTTTCATGTGGATGCATTGATAAATATAACTGTGTGTCGTCTGCAAAGCAGTGAAAATTAAGTGGGTTGTTTCCTTATAATGTGACCTAGAAGAAGCAGATATAGAGTGAAGAAGAGTGGCCCAAGCACAGACCCTTGTGGAACACCATAACTGACTGTAGTGGTTTCAGAGGGATTATCTTTAGCAAGTACAAACTGAGATTGACCCAGAAAACCTGACCTAAACCAGTTTAGTGTGGTTCCTTTAATGCAAATGACAGTCTGAGGTATGAGTGAGCCAGCAGCATCTTCTGTTTTAGATCATGACAGCTGTCCTCCACATGACAGTGAAGCCTTTCTCTCCTCTACCACCGAGCACCCGGACCCTTCTGTGGCATCTGCATGTCGGGCCGATGATGCTGATGAAGTTCAGCAGTACGCCGAGATAACGGAAAGGAGAAGGTGCTGTTGTGACGTCATCTACATGAGGTCATGTCATTCAAGGGGTTTAACTGTTGTGGTACTGAGGGGTCCTGCTGGTCTAACGGTTATAATGAGCAGCGCATACTGGAATTGTAAAAAAAAAAAAACAGCTACACGCGCACTTAAACACACTACTGTGTATATAATTGATACTACTGTTGGATTATATTTTCAGCGCTGTTTTTACTGCCATTTGCTGTTGTTGTCGTCACTTATAGCCAAAAGTCTTGATAATTATGCAGACATGAAGGCAAATGCAGCACAACAAAGCACAAGTCAAGAACGTAACTTTCTTATTATCTAATTTGTATGACAGCACATCTCTTAAGTGTAGTAATTTTAGCCACAGTAGCCTAATGTATTAGCAGTAAAACTCAAGTTTTAAGTATTCAACACAAATTAACTGCATTTTTTTATTTGCGGAGAGGAAGAATATACTCGATTGTGCTCTAAAAATGAAGTTAAACTTCTTTTATTCATTTTTACGCAAAGTTTTTGATTAATCTTACCGAATTACTTATTTATCAGACCGTTTGCCCTAGACAAATGAGTGGATGGATCATAACCACGAGTGCCACAAAATAATCTTTGTACACTGGCAGCCACGGTGATTCTAACCAGCTGAACATCTCTAACTAGTCACCATTGACCATGATCAGCGTCTAACCTGGAACAAAGATGTCTGGCCAACTTTAATGAAAGAGCTGCAGTTTGTGTAATGGCCAGGAAGCAGAATATAAAGTACTGATTTGAGCACAGAAGGAAGCAGTTTGGGGGCCACGACTTGATCCATCAAACATCGGACAGAATTAAAAGAACTGGAACAAAACCAAATGTTTCCTGTGGTGGTTCACTGGACAGATTCTGGCAGAAGAGCATACTGACCTGATATATTACTATATGATGATGAGGATGTGGGTTAAGACCTGGTCAGGTTTAGGAACCAAAGAGGGTTAAGGTTTGGAAAACTTCACTTTTGGGGTCCCAGTTGTGAAATAAGGTTTTGTACATCAGCCTCCAACACTGTCTCCTGCTGCTACGTCCAGTGTTTGCTGGACCCAAACATGAACCAGAATTACTCCCTGTTGGGGACTTCGTGTTTTAAGAACAATAGCCATCATCCATCACATGATGTAATTAATCCAGGGACGCGGTGCAGCCAAAAAATCAGTTAGCAATGGTTTTAATGTCATGCTGAATCAACAAATTACATTTTGGGATTGTTTCGGACTGCAGGGAGACTAGCTCGGCCATTTAGGAGTGTCTGGACACATTTGATCGTCGAAGGATACACGGAGTGACGTTAGCCTTCGTGTCTCGTCATCTTTGTGTTTAAGGACAACACTCTCCGTCCTATTAGCTCTATCTTTGTCCCCGCCACTTCTGAGGCATCCAGCTTAAATCTTGCTTTATAGCGACATCATCTGCTTGCGATGTTCAAATTGTATTCTATCAGACAGGATCAAGACTATAAAGTTGTCACACAGTAAAAGGCAAAGCGAGACAAAAAGGCGACACAAATCTGAGGTGAACTGCAGTTGAGGGATATTTCTCCACTGTAGCTGCGAGTAAAGTCAAATAAAAACAATGGTACCTTCAAGGAATGTGCAGATTGTGTATTCTTAAATGTTTGAATACCCCAGAGGTGAAGGAGAGGAAATACTTTGGAACATCCATTCGTGGCTGATGGGTCTGTCAAACAAACTGTGTGTGGGACTGGATGTATATGAAAGAGGAAAACAAAAGTGACAGACAGCAGAAAAAAAAGGAGAAAGGCGAGCATTGAACGCTAATGATTTTACAGTCACCTGCTCAGTATCAGTGTGGAAAAGTACATGTTTAAGTAAATGCATGAGCAATGAGCACAAAGAGCCTCTCTCTTTGTGTGTGCGGCTTCAAAATGGCGGAGCTACAAATACCAAGCATTTCTGTGTTGTGAGTGTTTGTATATTTGGGGGTTGAAATGACAAATGGACTGTAAAGAAGAGAGGGGTTTTATGTGTATCCCATGTCAACAGACTTTAAATTTAGCGAGCTGCTTTGTATATATAGACAGGCCGCCCTGAATAAATTGGAGCTGACCCCTCTTTATCTACTGCTCAGCGGAGAACCAGAACACACAGGTGGTACTCAGTCTTGCTGTTCCACTCGCTCCGTACACAAAATGTTCCTTCATTGAGATCTTTACCGAGGTTGTTATGGAAGTGCGCTCTCTTTTGTAGTCTTATTGCTTCAATATGGCCCTAGAAGGAAGTCCGTGTATTTTCACACAGTTGTCACTGCTGTTTCTAAAACTGATAAAATCTAAACTGGGGCATCGTCATGTCAAAGAACCCATCAATTTGTCACGTCGCATCCAAGAGTCACAAATCAACAGATTGCTGCTCTCCCAACTACCCCTCCACCACCACCCTTGACTGCAATTTTTATTTTTCACTTGTAAATCACCCTTGAAATGTGGTTTAGTAAAACATTTGTCTTGACAGTGGTGAAAGACTTTACCACCATGTCACAGTCATGTGTCTCAGGCAGGACAAGTCTGCATTTCCATTTCCCTCAGCGATCGATTATTCTCATGAAACACGTGTACTTTGTTAAAGATTATGCACAATTTCTCATTCATTAATTTTTATGGATCCTCCCAAGGACCAGCAACATGTGGAGGCTCCTGTATACTGAGAACCTCGAGCAAAATGCAAGTCAATCCTCAGTGGAAAATTTAATATTTTAAAGCTGTAACGCCACTTTTTCTCCCCATTTTTATTTTGACAGTAAAGGCTCCGTTGTTGTCGACCCCCACTGTAATTCTTTTAGCTTTGAAGCAGCGGATCAGACGTTTTGGGCATAAAACAAAATTTCACCATCAGAATTCCTTTTGTTTTGATGACCTTTGGGAGGCAGAGAAGAGATGAAATGATTCATCCTTGCACAAGTTAAGGCTAACTGGGAAAAGGTCGGCGTAATAATCCGTGCATGAATCCTGCTGGCACCGTAGGAATGTCGCCACATACGAGAGATGTACTTCAGTGAGCGATGTGAGAGCTCATGAACGAAGGCTTAAAGCTAAAGGAAATTCATTTAAATGTAAATGTTACCTGATGCACTAAAGCTTTGAGGTAGTTGTGACAGAGTTGTAGTTATAGTCTGGGTCGGTTAAGGCACACAAAAAAAAACACCTGAGAGGGATTAGAGAAAGGTCATGGTTTGTCCTAAAATACAAAGAAGTAATGAATAAAAATGATGTGCAGTTTATAGGAATTACAGTACTTCAGTTTTTGTAGTTATGAAGCCTGAAATGCCTGAAATAATCATTGATACATACGGAAGCAGCCACACACTGACCAAGTTGATGGCGCGTCTCTATTTTTTCGGCAGATCCATTTCCCTTGTCTCATTGCGTGATGACGACGTCCTCCAGGCATTTGAAGTGACAAACTCTCCACATAGACGTCTCAGTTGTTGCTGAGTGATGCCCAGAACAAATGAAGCCAGTGTGGCTACAAACTCTGCTCCAGAGCGCTGATATCCGGCGTGTCGGGAGCGTAAGAGTGAAGTGCGATTGAGAACAGCTTGTACTTTGTGGAATTAGATTTGTCATCATCACTCCCTGCTGTCTTCACATTTTGCAGAGCAGTGTGCAGCTCTGAATGCGTTAATGCGTTATTCCCTCTCGCTATACAGATTACCTGTGTACCCATAACCCCTTAGAAAAACCCAAAACTATGGAGGGCAGTAGAGGAAGGCACTCGCCAACACAAAAAGCAGAAGAAGTGACGCCTTCATTATAGACTTCTGCTCTATGTTGTTTGCATACTGCTGTCAGCTTGTGGTGACTTATGTTTCCCCACTCTGATGTGGATTCCAGCGCTATTCTAGAGGAATTAAAAAGAAAAATCAGCCCCTCTGGTTACATCAAAGTGCCACAAGCATTTTGATCGTACGCTGATGTATTGACACGAGTCACATTTATGTCAAGAAGCAATTCCACCGAAACCCGGCTCGGATGAAACACAGAAAAGCCAGTGGTTTCGAGGTCTAGGGGCCAAACATATGGTTTTCTATACAAAAAGGATGAAAATGCCGGGTTGAAATTGTTTTGTAATCCTCTGTTGCTCTTAACGAACACTTCCTTGATGCCCTCATCCACCAGAGCTCTTCCAGTGTCTGCTGTTCCCATCTGCCACTCTACCACTTTTTTCTACTCTTCTTTGTCGGTAAAAATCATTACGAACAGTGCCCATGTCTGTTTCTGTGAGTAAGCACTTCTGAGCTCTGGTGCTGGAGCAGCGATTGGCCCATTAGTTTGCGATCCTATCATGAAAACAGCAAATGATGCCACATCCTGTGGAAGAACTGTGTTGCATTCCTCTACCCGCCGTCCAGATGGCTGCACCCTCAATGCCAATGTGTGCTGCAGGTTCCCGTCTCTCACAGTGGCTCGCAGTCTCATTCACATACTTTTTATTTTATGGTTGTGTATCTTTTGATGGTTACCTGCGTGTGTTTAGACGCATGTGGAGTTCACTAAGTTCAAGCTGTGTTCATTTTTTTTTTTGAATGTGTCACCACTGTCTGGTTTGGTCTCATAGGAAAATATCCAGACGACTCCGCTGTTATTCATTGTTCACCTTTGGGTCAGTTGAGGAAACGGGTCAGTGCACCAGGAAAGAAACCAGTTTTTGTAGTTCAATCAAGAATATTACAGTGTTTGTAAGATCTGGAGAGACAAAAGGAGTTCCAGAGCAGGGGTTACCGGTCTGACAACCACGACCAACTGCTGGAACTTTCATACATTCGCATAAAACTTGAACGTACATGAAAGGTTTAATGCTGTGCTTCTCAAACTGTGGCATGCGCACCCCCAGGGGCATGCACAGTTACGTGAGAGAGCTGGCAAAAAAACAAAATTTGTATCCTAAAATCTCAAAAATAAACCTGTTTTTGGTTTTTCCCACCCACATTCTACAAATATGAGGTCTCTCTCTCCCTTTTGACCAGTTCTGACACTGATTCATCGCAATCTAAACATGTACGGTACCAAGCACTAGCCAATCTGATGTGCTAGTATTAATGGATCGAGCTAGCATTTGTGTTAGCAGTGCTAGCCTAGCCACTGGTGCTGCTAGCGCTATCTGTGGAGGCAGAATGTTTCAGGGTGACAGGAATTTTGGGAATCACTGATCTAGAAGAAAGATTCAGGTCACTTTCTTTCAGGATCGTTGCTGTCATGAATGATTGTTCGGGTGTCACAAAAATTCCATCTCTGTACCTCATAAACTGCAAAATTTGCATTTTCAGTTCAAAAGAAGAAAGTGTTGCTCCTTTAACTGAGAGGCATGACAGTAAGACCAGCAAAAGCGTGGCGGTGGAGGTCCTGGACGGGTGTAGCGCGTCAGTCCTTCCCTCTCAGACCTGATTTAACCTTCAAGTTGTGTGCTTGTCTAACCCAGTGACAAGACCTTAAATCATAAATGCAGATGACTTCAGCATGCAACAATGGCTCTTCTTCCTCAGGACACTTTGATCTTTCAACATCCAAATCTTGTTTCTCTTAAACCGCTCTAATCTCAAACACACCGAGGGAAAACAAGGCTCTTTTTCTTGGGCTGAGCCTGGACCGGTTGGAGGCTAAGGTAGGGAAAAGGATGTCAGTGAAACTACGTGCCATATTAGACTCTGTGACCTCCTCCTCCTCCCTTCATGCCATGCTGTCAGTGTAATGGGACTCATTCGCTTACCAACTAATTCCACTGAGTAGTGCCAGGGAGTGTTTTTGGCTCGCATTTATGCCAGGAAGATGATTTGACTGTGTCTGTCAATAGGTATAATAAGCATGTTTCATCGGACGCCGCTGCATTTGTAAGGACCTTCCTCTCGCTCAGCTATCAAATTCTCTCTTTATACTTCTGTCAGTCACTTTGACATTATTCCCACATAATACTGTATATTATTTCCTCCCCAGCATGTTCTGACATCACATGAAACTCCCTCAGCTGTAGGCCCAAAGATGCCAAACTATGACAAAATGAGCCACAGAAAATGTTAAGTCATCTTGTATAATTCACTTAGCTCATTATTCCTTTTTTTTTTTCTTTTTTTTGTTTTAGTGCTCGCTGCAGACACATTCTGCCCGCCACCCTCTGCTTTTTAATGAGTGTACAATTTCTCAGCGGGTTGTATAGCTGAACAACTGCCGGCGGTCGACATGACAAACCTCCAAGCTCTCTTTCTTTGCCTCTAGACTAATGCCCTTCGTGTAATTTTCTGAAGATTCTGGAAAGTGCTACCTCACCTAAATTCTACTTTAAGAAGGTGGAAAGGGGGTGGGGGGGGGGGGTTGTAATTAATGTGTGACTCGTTTCCACCGCTGTAAAACGTGGATCGTTAAAGACCCCGCTCATGGACGAGAAATAGCTAGAGTGTTAAAAATGCCGCATTTCTGCGTGTTTGGTAGAGTCGTTACCACCGTGTTATTTTCAGAGGGACTGTAGATTTACTGGCCCCGGGAGAGATCAGACAGGTATGAGACTCATCTTTGATTCTGATGAAAAGTACAGTTCGTCCACTGTCCTCTGTCTCTTCGCACAGCTATATGCACACACATTTAAACATCTGCTTGGAATGTGGCGGGGGCCAGACCTGCGAAGGGGACGGAAAAATTGCGTGAGGGAAGAGAGGGGGAGACGTGGAGGGGAAAGAGATCAGTTGAAGGAATATGAATGGAAAGAGAAAAGAAGAGAGAGAAACAGAGAGAGAGAGAGAGAGAGTGGAGGGCAACAGGGCCTGGAGGAGACTATAAATCCGGAGATGATGGTCTAAAAACAGAAGATCTGGAGTAAGCCTCGTCAGAGCCCTGCACACATGCCCTGAGAGTGCAACACACATCACTAACACACACTTCAAAGAGTCGAGCTCAGGCAGGCCAGTCTAGACACGCTCTTCCCATCGCACCACTCACTCCCACCATGTTCCTCTCTCCACTCTTTTTCCTCCGTTTATGTGTCCCCCTTTGGACTGTGTCGCTAAACGGTGACTAATCTTAATAATATGTTTGTGCTTCCTTTATAAGAGAACGTCTGAAACTGGTGAATAAAGACTGAGTGTCTGGTGCCTTGCTAGCTGCTCTGTTAGCTGGTAGCGACTCACAGCCTGCACAGCTGTGCCAGCAGTCAGCAAGCTCTGAACCTCTAAACTCTGCCCGCACTCACATCGGCTTCATTTACATGCGCTCAACGTTCCACTTTTTTATTCGGGTTTTTGCCCTTTATTCCGAAAATGACAAAATTCTGACCAAGCTGTTTGCACGGCTAAGGAAAATCACTATAATATTCCACTTACGGTCCTGGTCACCAGAAGGCGAGCAAGGTCTGACTGGGTAGGCTGTCATCGGTTCTCTCCTGTCTGGTTTAACTAATAAAAACTATGAGACTAAGAAAAGTAAGAACTGCTAAGTTTTACTCTTGCTTACTCTGTCAGGACATTTTTACACGTGTGCCCATGCACAGGCAAGAGGCCACAAGGTCTTAAATTGATGTAAAACCCCTGACTTCAGATGAAAATTCTCAATTTATGCAAAGTGCTCTCAAATCCCTAATATCTTATTTTTATCTCTAATAACTTACATTTCAAACAGAAAATGTCCAATTCGGGCAGAAGGCCAAATTCACAAAATACAACCGCAATATGCTGTTTACACGAACTATTTTCGTCTTTGGTATGATAGTAGAATGAACAGTCACTGACAATATTAACTTGTCTTGAGAAGGTATTCCACCTTAATTCTTTGCAACCTGAACAAAGTATTGAAAGGGTTGGTTCATGTTTTTTGAATGGTTCAGTTTAAAAACCCTGGTTTGTGAGTCACTGGTACCAACTGAAAATATTCTACTAAACCATCCATCCATTTTCTACCGCTTATCCTGTTCAGGATGGCGGGGGACAGACAGACAACCATTCACACTCACAGCCACGCTTCTACGGTCAATTTAGAGTCTGGATTAACCTGGTCCCCTCTTGATGTCTTTGGACTGTGGGAGGAATCCGGAGTACCAGAGAGAACCCACGCAGGAACAGGGAGAACATGCAAACAACAAACAGGGTCTGACAGCCCTGAGCAATTAGGGGGTTTGGTATCACGCTCAAGGACTCTGACACGGTCTCAAGGACGCTTGAGGATCAAACCAGCGACCCTTCAGTGACTAGACGGCCACTCTACATGTGATCCATGCCGCCCCCTTCTGTTTCCAGCATACCTCCTTAGCCTTAAAAGGTGACGACCCTGTAAAACTTTTTTTTTTCAGTTTTCTCCTTGAGTCCCTTTCTTTTCATACATCATAAGACAAGCATCAAAATGCCACTAAAAGTTGACTAAGCGAGCCTCTCACACCGCTTTGTCTGCACTTACGTCATCACTGAGCCGTACGAGAGGATATCAGGTCAGAATCCTGAGAGATCTGACGCTAGACTCTGTATGCTACGCGTTCGTGTGCAGGACAGCTCGCAGATCCGTGCTGACACTCATCAAATGAGCCAGACTCCAGGATACGAACGTGCTTGAACATGGTACCAATTGCTTAGTTCCAGTAGGCGCTGGAATGTAATGATTCTAAACTAAAACTGGACTACAGGTTTCAGTTCAGGTCTCAATTCAAAGCCACTCATCTGACTGGTGTTGCTTGTTCACTGGAGGGTGAAATGTTGGACCAACAGACAAACATGGACATTCCAAGAGTTACATCAATACAGCAACAATAAACACCAATAAAAGTCTACAACATTAGTTCAGGCTGGATAAAGAAAACACACCGCATTTGAGTATGTGCCAGTGAGGAGTGGGAAAGTCCCCCTCCCTTCACTCCCTCCCTCCCTCACTCCCCCCCTCACCAGTAGTTCCTGTCCTCAGCCCTTCATCTGTATGGGAGAACTGAACTGAAGGTTAAACATGGAGCAGACACCACATGAATGATCAAAGATAGTTTTGTTTCTGTTGAGTCCCATCAGTATTTCAACATCCACGGTTTATGTCAAGCTTATGGGGTAGATTACTCAAGCCAGTCTGTTGCAGTCTGGAGCAAAGACCTCGTACACTTCTATTCATCCATTCAGAGTGTTGTGGTCTCGGCTTTTGTGTGTATCATCAACCACATGAAACACCCACCACACTGGGATTTCTGACGTACTCTGATCCCCGGTGCCACTCTTTCTCCAGACCGTCGTGACCTGTAGGCGTTTGCGTACCTTCAAAATCATCTGTAACCATGTGTGTTTTAACAGGGTTTTACACCATGTGGGTTTTCCCACGGAATATTGTCCATCAGTGGATTCATCCCTTCCCGACCCCCCAAACTCTCCTTCTTTGTCTCCGCTTCCCTCCCTCCTCTTTCCACTGGAAAAGACCCTCCTCCTCTTTTCCAGTTCACCAGCAGACATCTGGATTTCAACTGCAGACATGTTAACAGCACCAGCTTTTACTATCTTACAGAAAGTAGTGGCAAGAAGCAGCTATAAAATTACAGACATCCAAGGAGCACCGTGACTGTAACAGGCATGGGATTAGATAATTTTGTTGCTTTCATCTGAAATTTCGATAAAGAAACGCTGATTTTTACAAAAACACACACACACACATATATATATGTATGTATATGTTCAGAAGTTGCCACTGTGTTGCAAGTCCAGACATTGTGTTTATTAAAACCAATGAGTGCTTTGGCATCAGCTGCACTATTAAGATTTTCCACAGGAGAGGTGCCAAGCCTCAATGAGATGTTTGTGATGAATTCTGTTCGGTGGAAAGTGTATAAAACAGGGCTGAGCAGGAAGATTACAGTAAAATAACAAGCGATCGAACAGTAACGTGTACGCACAAATCGTGTGCGACGTGCTGTAACAGCTGTAAAAACATCCCCAGACGTCCATTTGTCTTCACACTGACTGGTGGACGACATTTAATTCTACTTCGTAGTTCAGGGCCTGTTTTCACAGAACAACTAAAATAAGATCTTAAGTCGTTGATTTAAGAAAAAGTTAAAAAAAAATTTTTTTAAAAAGATAATGTCAGTCCTAATTTAAGGACTCAAAAATTTCTTGTCTATGAACACTTCACGAAGAATTGTAGCCCTGGAAGCTGCCAATGAAGTTTTACCCCTGTCCTACATGTCGGTTTTCCAGCCAGCTCAACACGCTAAAGAAAGCAGATTGATCCTGTTCCCATTGCAAGGAGACAAGTAGTTCCCTTTGGTGTTATTTGGACACCACCAATAAAAAAATACACATCATGTAGCATCTTGGGATTGTATATGATCTTTGGTATCCAGACTTAAAAGCAGCATGGAGGAATATTCTTTCTTTTTTTGGTGTTGTTGTTGCTGTTTCCTGTTTAGCACACTGAACACCAACCAAACCATATTAAGAGCGTCTCCGCTTGAACACAGACGGGTTAAATTTGTGGTGAAGATAATAAAAAGTCCCAGAAGTTACCAGCAGAGGTGACACACTCGCGGGACTCTGACTGCTCGCCATATGTGCGTCTGACATCGGTAGCGTCAGACGCCGGCTGCAAATTACTGCTTTCACCCGAGATCTGAGTTCCCATCAACACTGATCAGAGCTGAAAAATACTCGCTGCGACTGCAGGGTCATTTGACACGGGAGTGAATGCCGGTTAAAGCTGTTCCCACTGCAGAAAAACACGGATATAAGCGGGTGTTATCTGTTTATTGGCCGGTGGGTTTGGGGCTGTAGTCCGCTGTCAGCAATCTGCGATGTAATTGCATCAAGCTACTGAGCTTTTAAAAATCCTTAATCTCAAGCCGTTTGATGTCATTTGAATTCCCAGTTGTTTGCTCATGATGTTCTGCATTCCAGCCCTAAGGGGAAGAAGGTGAACATGCGCTCCAGTTCAGGTCTCTTTTTCTTGCTTCTCGTGTGTAGAACCTTTACAGTGACAATGTGAGATCAAGTGTCGAGATTTTTATCTGCCCAACAAGAATTTCACTGTGTCCTGCCAACAATATGAACCACTGTAGGACTGTCACAGCCAATCACTGCAGACACGGCAGGTAAGTCTGTTCCTACAATGTGACACCATCCACAGCAACGGGGTCAACCCCGCCCCTTTCTCTTAGCTTGACATTGCTCCTGATCTCTTGGTAAAAGCTCCCGCAAGCTTTATGAAGAGAACTCTTAGCTCGAATGTTTTGGAGTCGTTTAGGAGAATTCTTCCGATCCTAGGTTGCTCTACCTTCCCCGATTACACTCATCCAAGCATACAATAAAACCCCTCGAGTCAAGTGAAAGGAAGTGAGAAGGATTCAACCCTCGGGTTTAAAACACCACAGGGAAATAGTTTGAATGTCTGAGACGGGTGCTGCCGGAGTTCAGGGGAGAAAGGCCCATTAACTGCAGCAGGACATAACCGTGTTACATAGGGCTGGGCCTTTGTGTATGCTGTGCGTATGGGTGAATGCACGCGAGAACATCTGTTTGGCAGATCTACGATGAGTTTAAGATGAGAGGGTTCATCGAGCCTTGATCTCGTTGACCTTTAGAAAAGGGTTTCTGCTTGACGTCGATCCATTTGCGGGAGGTTTAATAGGCACGAATTTCTGTTGGTGAGAAAGAGGAGAAATAGACCGAACGTCTCTGAGAGAAGATTGTTTTGTGTCCGAATCCAAACCCTCGGCTTGGCCCTCGAAGTCAGAGAGTAAATGAGCCAATGGCATCATGACCAATGCAGGAAAAAGATGACCACAGGCGGCCTGACTCAGCACATCTCACTGTTTCCAGCATTTCCTGCATATCCCACAATGCTTCATACATAGAAAGTCTGATGAAAGGTTGAAGTCAAGAAAAGTTTGGAATCACACGTATGACTCAGGCTTTGTTCAGACTGCCAGTCTAAATCTGTTTTTGGGTATATCCAGTTTGTATCCTTTTCGCTTTTAGAAAATCTAAATAGAGAGGAAATAAAACATGATTCTACATAAATGGCATCCAAACCACAATAGGAGGTGGTTTGAAATGCGATTCCAGTTCTCTTGCATCACACGATACAACAACTCTATTAAATTCAGAGTGACAGGAGTCCCTGTTAAATCGGAGCAACCGGAATGGATAAATATGAGGGAAGCTTTGGCGGCATGATGACAACAACTAAAATAAGTGGTCTGCTGGTCCTACTGTCCTGATTCTGTGCTGGTAAACCATGTCACCAGCATACACAGATATCATCCCATTTATTGAGTTCGGCTGGATTCAGACCAAACCGGCGCCGCGGGGAAGATGCAGGAGCTCTGATTCAAATGAATGGGGATAGTGTGCTGTAGCTGCCGTTGGGGCCGCGGCCGAACCACAGTTGAACCAGAGTCAACGTTCAGAGAAATGCAACCTGACATCACGCTGCGGTGGCCAGTCACATAAGCCAGAGATCAGACTGAAAGACGCCCAGAGGAAGAAGCTTGGTTTACCATGTAGCATGTAGCATTCTGGGGGATCTGACACATCACCCAAGGGGGGCACACAGTGACACCCCCCACCACTGCACATGTACTGCAGTGCTGGCTTTGGTCTGAAACCAGCCTTAGCATGCCAGCATTTGCAAGGTCGTGATAAAAGAAGACTAGGTCAAAACATGGACGGACCCTGTGTGCTCGGTGTTGGAAAATGTGGCCAATTAGGGGTTGAAATTCTAAACCAATCATAACCAATCATAGTTGAATCAGACATTACCACTCTAAACATTCATAATCTATGGACTAAATATTGTGTGCCGTCATTGATGAACCTAAGAAAGAAGATTCCATCATGTGTAAGCAGTTTGGGGGTTTTAAAATCTTAAAATCAGCTTCTTTTGCTTCAGTTGTTCGTGCTGCAGGTCTCGGTTGGCAGGCGGGACCCTCGGGGAACGCTGGCAGCCACCGGCTCACCCCGGACATACAAATCAGCCCCAGTCTGTCTTTGCTGTAGCTTTCATCCGGCAGTCAGCTGCCTTTTTGTCCTGCGCTTCATCCACCAAGAACTCAACACCACTGCTGAGCCGCTCACGACTGTACACGGGTCATTTTGAAACAGCAGCATCCGAGCGGACACTCTACCACAGGATCACCGCACCACTGGTGGTTTGATTGAGTTAGTGATTCCATTGATCCCTTAGCTACCCAGCAAAAACCAAGTCCAGCCAAAATTAAGTACAACTGAGACCAATGGGATGGTTTTGCATTGAATTGTTTAGCAACAAAGTCTTGGACAAAGTTCATTTTTAACCTGGATATTTCGGTGATGAAGAGGTTTTACTAGGTATGTGTGGTCTGTTTATCGTAACTGTGTGTTCTGGTCATGTTGTAATAAAAAGTAATTTAATTTCACTAATTCCTACAGCCTATTTATCATTTGTGGATAGGATTCCTCTGAACATCCCAAAAAAGATTTAAAGCCGTAACAAACCACATGAAACTGAATTATGATATAAAAAGATTTGAACCAGATTGCGGAACAGCTCCGACCCCCCCTCCCTCCCAGTGACATCACTAGTTTCAACACCACCACTTCAGACATGCGGGCATTTTGCTGTGAGTGTAGCCACACCCAGACAGACTCCAGCTGGCCTGTTCGCTGTTAATCCACTTCTATCGTGGAGTCTCTGATTTGTACATCCTGCTGGCACTTAATTATTACAGCCTGCATGTAATGTTTAGTTTATGACATCAGCTATCCGAAGAATAAAAAAAGTAGGCGAGTATGGGGGATAGAACAGCGGGACCAAAGCGAGCCAAGAACAGGGGCTGCCTGCCACATGTGAGACAAGGTGTATCTTAAACGGTTGGTTGCCTGCAGGCAGGGTCGAGCATACAGTCAGCCGAGGGGCAGCAATCCAAGCTGTTTTACAGCTGCTGACAGAGTCACTGAGGTCGTCCAGATACATGCTAGTGATGCAGAAGTAACACATCCAGGGCCCAGAGACCGGTCGCAGGTCCTCATAAAATATATAATTTCTTTGGCTTGAATCACACTGCAAGCTTTGTCTTGTTTTCAGGGCTGGATATGGACTCGCTTCTTGAAACACAACTCAAATATCTTATCATCAAACCAGTCAGCAAGAATTAGAGGCTAAAATACGTAGCGGCAAACTAAAACCACACATTACCACTGGAACCCTTACAATCCATGCATGCTATTTGTCAGAGTTCTACATTTTAGAGAAGACAACACTGGACTGGGAGTGGCTCTTTGTTTTTTCATTAATATCTTCAATATTTTCTCCTCATTATTTTTTAGTTTTTCCTTTCTCATCTGGGGTTGTTTTGGGAATGTCTTGAAGTGGTAGAAGTACTTCAGAAAACCCTTTTATGAACACTCTGACATCGCTGATATTCAAATTGGAGCGCCAGTACGCATGAAAACAGGTAAAATAACGGGTAAAGCAGGGACGTGACTCAGGAGGCCGAGTGGCTGTCATTAAGAGGTTGCTGGTTTGAGACCCTGCAGGATTGACATTCGATGCTTAAACTGCCAGAAAGATTAAAAAAAAGGTGACATAAAATAATTCCAGTTTCCATCCAACCATCCATCAATTTTCTTACGCTCATCCTTGTGGGGGGGTGGAGCCTATCCCAGCTGCCTTTGGTTGAGAGGCGGGGTTCACCCTGGACGGGTCACCAGTCCATGGCAGGGCCAACACATCTAGACAGACAACCATTGGCTCTCACAGCCACACCTACGGTCAATTTAGAGTCTGGATTAACCTGGTCCCCTCTTGATGTCTTTGGACTGTGGGAGGAAGCTGGAGAACCAGAGAGAACCCAGCAGGAACAGGGAGAACATGCAGACTCACACAGAAAGATCCTGTGCCTGAGCTGGGGCTCGAACTCTCAACCTTCTTGCTGTGAGGCCACAGTGCTGACCACTGCACCACCGTGCCGCCAATTCCATTTTCCATGAACCTGTAAATACAATATGAAATTCCTCCATTTCAAACAACGCAATGCGTCCCAGGAGCACAGTGACAGTCACCAACAGACGCACACCTCACCCTGCAACACATCTCTTTTGGGGGGGGGGGGGGGTTCTCATCATCACAGACTCCAGAAATTTAGAATATCAGAATTGTTTTAGTCTTAAACTATCTTTGTAATATTTTTGTACTATCTCCTTTGTTATAATTAATATATATCTTATTTTCAGAATTATTATTTTGTTCATATATGGTGAGGTTCTCGATAAGCCCTCCCAGGGTGTCTTACCTCTCCAGCTCTCCAGTTTATTTCATTTCATTTTTCACTTTTTTAGTAGTAGTAGTAGTAGTAGTATTAATTTCCTCTCCATGTGAAATACATGATGCGTGTATTGTTTTATATTAAAGTGCAAAATCAATAAATCAAATCAATCGATCAATCTCCAAGTAGTATCCATCAGTAGGGCTGCTAAACGTCGCTGATGTAACGAATCGTGTATCACTCCACTGACGCAATCCGAGTGTTGCTGTCACTGCCATCTGCGTCCACAATGTTGGTGTGGATGTTGCATAACACAGGAGGGCCTCACACAGACCTCCACATTTCCTTTACCGCCATCCAACTGGCATCGTATTCCCGTTCCATCTCCACCAAGCGCTGTTGTTGCAGTTGTCAACATCAGAGCTACGCCAGCTCACTCAACCTCTCCTCAAAACGGCGTATCTCCGTTGTTTTCCTCGCCTTTGCCTATCTTTGCCCCCGTGATTGACAGCTGGATTTCTCCCGTTCAGCCCGCATCAGAAAGCTGTCAGGAAACACACATAAATAAAGAGTAAAAAATGAGAGTGCAGCCAGAAAGCTCCACCTGTATCCTTACAATGAACATTCTTAGCACTGCCCCATTTGGAGCACTGCTCCAACATAAAATAAAACCTAAATGATTGGGGAAAAAAGGCCATTTGCAGAGCATTTATCCTCCTGTAGTTTAATCATTGAATCTGTTCTCGACTTGTGCGCTTCCACCACCCGGGAGTGCCTTGTTCACTGGAAAATGTCGAGTGTTAATGTTTTTGCAGGAGGACATTTGATATAAGTGCTTACAGTTGTGGTGGGTAAATTCTAAATTGGTTAGAAGGGAAAAAATCATGAACTAATTTGAGATGATTTAAGTGATAAATGATTGTTATTGGACTGCATTTATAAAACGTACTGGTTCATCCAGCAGTTCGCCGCCAGGCATGAATTTAACACTTCGTTGTCATGGGTATAAACGTCCCTAAAACAATTTCACTGACATAACGTGAGCCTAGAAAATACTATATAACACTGATTTTAATCAAAGTTAATGGCTGTCCTGAAAATAGGAAACAAATAGTTGGTCCATAACCAGATTTATTGGCAGGAATCGGTGTCTGCTGGGAGCAGTGACGGCCCCGGGGAGAGGTGTTCCTCCAGAGCGTCGTCAGGCCGGCCACTGGAGCCCTGCCAACTGGGAATTTACACTCCCATGATAACAGGCAGCTGGTGAGTTCATGACAACGTGTCAAGTGTGTAGAGTGGAGCATAGATGTGTGTGTGTGTGTGCGCGTGTGTGTGTTGGTTAACATGTGTAAAACTGGGCCTGAGTGTGTGAGTTTGTACTTTTGTGGCTTAATCTGATGTATTACTCTCTTGTGAGCAGCCGCTGAACACTTTCACATGTGCACAAGTATTATGTACTCATGATAATATTTATGAGAGCTGAGTTCCAACTACAGGCAAATGGAAACTTTCGGGAGTTTTTTGCACTCATATCGTCATTGTTGTGTTTTTTTCCCTCCTGCCTTCTATCGTATATCTACTATGCATACGTAGCCCTCAACTCTGTCTGAATCTGAAACACAAAATTACTATTTTCTTGTACTTCTACTGGCTATTTCCTTCCACCTCTTTATTTACTCTGTCCAGTTATGTTTTGACATACAATAAATGCTGTCTAATCATATAGTAACATAAAGAGGAAGGTACCCATTTTAAGCTATAACCACATGAAAGTGTGCCAGATTGTATAACTGACGAAACATATAGCTTTGTTTGGTCTGGGCTGGCTTGTGATTGACAGGAGGCGGGTCCTACGTGCACCCAAAGGCAGCGTAGCAATTTTGTTTGGAGAATTTATTTTGGATAGGATTCAAATGTAATACACACACTCACTGCCTTATTTCAGTCTACTGGTAGCCTCAATATTATAATAGGCTAACGGGTCAAGTGCACTGCAGTTGGCTGGCCTTCTCCCATCGACAACAGAGTTCTAAAATTAAGAACAGAAATACACTCTGGACTCACTGCACAAGTCGTGGACATATAGAATCCTGTGAAAGCTGGATCCACCGGCATAGGCAGAAAAATACCCACTGCTGTTCTGCCTACTGTCCATCATGATTGAGTTGATCAGTGCGGTCATGTGATGCTAGTAAATTATTTTTTTTACTGCATTTAGCTGCACTAAATGTTTTTTTGTTTTTTTTTAATACACGTGATCACGACTGTGTCAGACTAACACACCCGGATCATGTGGTTGGGGATCTATTAGCTCGGGCATGTTTGAAATTCAGTCTGTGCATGTTCCGTAGGAACTGTTGCAACTGAGACTTGAGATCGGGCAGCACAAGGTCTTGTCTGTTTTTCTATAATAGTCTTTTAATTCAAGACCAACATGGACGCTGCCGGCTTGGCATGTGACAGAAAGGGGGAACCAGAAAGGACGCAGACATACTCCCAACAATAAATCGATTTTTCCTTAGTTTATGAGTCGTGGGACAACAACAGCGGTGCAGTTGAATGCTGTGCTAAGATAAAAAGCTTTAACTACAGGTTGCATGTAAACCTGCCGACTGAGCCATGACGTGATGGTGTGGGCGAAGGGGTGTTGTGCTCGGGCCCCATCACGAGGTCTTACAAGGTTGAAAATCGTATTGTCAGCAAAAACATTTTTTGGATTTGGTAAGTTGCTGGAGCATTGTCCTTCCATGGGATGTGAACTCTGAGAATCTGTGTTACCCGGACAACTGCTGGTTTGTTTGGAAGGCAGCAGGCCCCACAGAAGATGACCCTGACCTTAAGCTGTTCCTTTTGAATGCAGGAACAATTTCTGCATCCTGCAAGCAGAGAGGAGTAAATGAACTACTGGGCCGTCGTGTTATGTAATGCCTCGCAAGTTACAAGCAGCACTTTGTAATTGACGCGTGAGTTTATAGGGAGCCACGGGAGAGAGGCCCCGCCGGAGGTTATATGTCAATTTCCTTTGATGCATTGTGACATATGGAGGGAATACAACGGTAAAGTTGCAGTTTTTTGGAGTATCAGGTGAAACAGAAATACATAAACATTTTTAAGAGAACAAACAGTGGCCCTTGGGTGTTGTTGCAGTCTGACATGAGTTATTGTGGGGAACGTCAGCGATGCTGCTGAAGGATTAAATAAATACTTCAGCAACATTATTGGACAGAATCATTTAGACATTCGAGGTTACTCGACATTTGATGAAATACTGGACAGTGTGTGGTTCATCTGTTCTGGGCTACTGTAGAAAGACGGTGATGCAACATTGCGGACTACATGGATGATAACAAACTCACCGTGTAGCAGAAGTGTAAATCACACATTGCATCACTGCGGTCCTACACGGAAAATTGCTGCCAGCAAGCTGATGATTTCTGAAGCTGCACGGCAATGAAAAGTGGGACAAAAAGGTTACAAATGAACCACATTTAATGACAATTTTTTTTGATAATCCTGTGAACCAAATACAAATGAACAGTTCATTTCTTGATGGACATTTTAAAATTGTACCACGATACATGTTTAAAAATCGCCTTGCCCTGATTCCCATGAGACTTTTCAGCTGTTGAAGGGTGGTTCATTCTTATCCGCCCTACAGCGAACAAAAATGATCCACCTAAATAGAATACAGGACTTTAATTGAAACTTTTAGTTGCATAATTGCATGGCTATTAAGTAGTGTGAAGTTGTACATCGTCAACATAGAAGCTGAAGTAGAAATGAAATGTTATATGTTATATATTTCTCTTTTGTGTCTTTATTGAACAGGCAGAAAACGGGGGGAGACACGCAGCAAAGGACCTCCGGCTGGGATTCAAACCAGTGTCAGCTACGTGTGTAGCATGCACTCTGAGCACTCCGCCACCTGAGCAAGTCTATCCTGATGTATTTCGACAGGAAGCTGTATGATGGGAAGATGAGAGTCACGGAAGTGGTTGGGATTCAAATTACAAGGTACCGAATCGAGAACAATTTTAATTGGAGCTGTTTCCGTGAAGATCTGAGCTTTGACGGAAGACCAGAGAAGGTCAGAATTATTAAAATGGCTGTAGAAGAACAGCCAGACCTCGACCTTTTGAGCGCAACAGGATGAAAAATGAAAGAAAATTACTGGAATGGACACTGGGCAACATTTTTCAGAATTTGCGGGGTTGACTTTGGCCTACTTGTTTCCATTTTTGTAGAGGACACAGGCTTTCAATGTCAGGAACAATAAGAGGAATTCCCACAGTCAAAAGAAAGCTGATGAAATCTGAATCCGATTTATTCTCCAGTACCTTTAAATCTACTTCCATGTAGGTGGTGCTGTGTTTGATGCAACACAAACTTAACAATAGGGGGAACGTTCATATACGTACTGTAAACGCTACTGTAAATCAATATGCACCAACGGTAAAGGGAGCTGCAGCTCAATCCTCCATACATTTCTCATTACATGGACATGGACTAGTAACTTGCTTGTTAAGTGTCACGCTTCAGACGCTCGCAATTATGCGCCACCCTCAGCAGCGGGGAGAGCATAACGAATGGGTCTTGTTAAAAGACATGGGTATGAACTGCCTTCCATAATTACAGTCACCACTACAAAAACGCCGACAGGGCGGAGCTGGGATCACAAGGGTGGAGAAGGAGACATGGCTAGTTAATGCTGCAGACAACAGGCGACAAGTTTAGCACTTTGAATGCTGTTGTTTCAGGGAGTGTTTGATCTCTATTGTTCATTAAGTTAGAGGGCCTTTATTTGCATTTTATCTACTATGATGCAGAGTGTATATATTCTATCATATGTTGTATATTTATGTACGATCTCATGCACAGGTGATATGTGACGTCACCCCTTTCACATTGCTGTCACTCTTGTGATAGTTTATACTGTAATACAGGCTGCTAATACTGCCCTGTAATCAGCCTGGAAATACACAGAAGTAAATCCATGACAGTAAGCAAACCTTTAGGATCCATCCATCCATTTTCTACCACTTATCCTGTTAAAGGTTGTGGGGGGGCAGGAGCCTATCCCAGCAGCCTTCAGGCAAGAGCCGGGGTCACCAGTCCATGGTGGGGCCAACACATAGAGACAGACAACCATTCACTCTCACAGCCACACCTATAGTCAATTTAGAGTCTGGATTAACCTCGTCCCCTCTTGATGTCTTTGGACTGTGGGAGGAAGCTGGAGTACCGGAGAGAACCCACGCAGGCACAGGGAGAACATGGAGACTCTACAAAGAAAGATCCTGTGCTCCAGCCGGGACTCAAACCCGGAACCTTCTTTCTGTGAGGCCACAGTGCTGACCACTGCACCACCGTGCCGCCCCTTCTAAAGGGAATCAACTAAACATTAAACAACACCTGCAAGGAAGCACATTTTAAAGCGTAATTTGTTGAAACTTTCATTTGCAGGAAGAAAACTTGCTTTTCTCTCATCTAATTGAATGCTTTGCAGCTCTTCTCCCTCTCCAGTTCATCCTAAGGCACTTGTTGTCAAAACACTGTTAGTTTTTCACGAACCCAGTTTTAAAAAAAATAAATATTAAACAAACCTGGTGCACTTCATTGAATTCAAAGTTGAGAGTCATATTACGTCTGTAAAGAATCTGGAGACAGAAATATTTTCAATGATATGACAATCATACATAAATGACACATGATCATGATTTGACATGAATGAATTGTTAAATCAGGTACAAACTGTTCTTGTAGGCATGGACTACTGGATGTTCTAAGGTGGTCAAGCCTGGATTTTCTACATTTCCTTCCAACTCTTCTACAAATGCAGCCACTGACAGCTGAAAGTGTCAAAGCTGTTTTCCAGTGCATTGCACAGACGGGGGGAAAAAAGGACAGCTTTCTTGGAAAAAATACTTTTTTCTCCTCTGACTACCGCCTGAGGAGATTTGAGGACCAAATATCACATAATACACTCTGGGCCACAAAAATGCATTGATTATATCCTGCATAAATAAACAGTGAAAAAAACGATCACCATCAATTGTGTGGTGGCGACTTTTCAGCTATGGATTGGGTGCCCGCAGAATGAGTATTGACAGCAGCAGAATGAGACCGACTCAAAAACAAAACCGTTTGTGTTACAAAAAAGGAACACGGCGCTCAGAACGACGCCGTTCTTTGGTACGTTTGGTACAATTGCTTGCCGATTTTTCAACAAGAATCCAGTGCCCTCGGCTGTAAGAAACCCTTAAATTATCTGTCAATTCAACGCAGCAAGTCCTGTGATACGCACGACATTAACACTGAGAAGTGAGTGGCTAAAGGGGGTAGAAGTATCAGTAAAAATCCGCAGTGAGTGACACGTTGATTTTATGGGAGGAGAAACTCTGCCTTTCCTGAATAGCACAAGTTGGATCAGGTTCAGCATAGTTTAAACAGGAAGAAGGCTGGAGCTTTGCTGAACTCTGCGATAATGGAAAAAACAAGAATTTGCTATATGTGTTATAAACTTCACTCACTGTTACTGTCAACAAGCGCATCTCGGTGTCTGTTAGAGGCTCAGGGCGACTCCGGCAGCCATCAGCGCTCCTCCTGCATACCTCTGCAGGACACACAAGGCTGTGCATGCACCGGTTGTCATATCATGTTTCATTTTGTGAATGCTCATTGATTGATTCGTGTCTGGCATTAATATTTTGGCACGCTTCTCTTTACAAGAGAAAATAGGGGCTGGCAAATATTTCCAACACAGCATGTGGAAGATGAGATGTGCTGCAGCTGGAGCTGAAGCGGACAGGTGAGACTGACTCATCCTCTGATGATAGAAACATCTCCAGCACATACACACTCGATGACAAAATGATAACAAAATTGTGCCTTTCTCTCTACGCTTAACAGTCAAGTCTCCTAATTTCCCTCGCAGTCAGGCATTTTGCCATGATAAAAATCTGGCAAAGCCCGTAGTTACACATGGCGGAAGGGAAAATACGGTGTTCTGCGGTGGCCTGTTGTGCCAAAAAGAATTGAACAATGCATAACAACATCATTGTGCATCTGACAGGGAAGGTACTGGCTTCAAGAGATTCTGTTGATGATTGCAAGATCATGCATATCAACAACAACAAAAATGCTCCAGTTTTTACACAAGCTTGTTCAAAGTGTGCTTGTGCAGAGTCTTGATAATCTGATGAAGAATGTAAAATCACAAATTGAAAACACATCTGCCGTTAGACCTGGAGACACTGCACATTTGTATTTAGGACATGGCTGTCCAAATTCATCAGCCTTGAGCTGTGATTTGAAAATACAAAACTGGTGTCTGACTCACACTGTCCTCTTCTTTTTTTTTTAACTCTCTTAGAGGTGCTTCAGGCTGATTCATCCATACGTACTCGTCCATCTGTATTTCTTAGTCAGTACCCTGCTCGGCCCATACGATGGAACTTTAACACTAGCGGTTAAAAAAAACAAGATATAAGCAAACAGCAGGTCAAGACTATGAAAACTGTGACCAAACAGCAGAAACCCAGAGACCCTGATGAGATCATCTGCTGTCTAAAGGTCTAAAGGCCCAAATGAAGGAAAGCAGTCATTTGAAATCGCCACAGATCAGATCTTGACTCGTCTAAGGAGGACCTAGCAGCCTGACCACAGCTGTTTCTACATTCCTAGTATCTGGTTACCTGGTTACCTGGTTACCTGGTTCTGCAGTGTGAGCAGAACAGAACGCCAAAGGGTTAAAAGCTGATGTCGGCTCCTGCTTGCCGTGCGTTTGGGCCTCCATGGCGTGAGGAGTGCCAGTGCTGCCAAGGGGAGCGGGGTTCGCTGGGGGAAAAGGAGTTTGCAATTGTGTGATTGTTGAATAATCAATAAAAAAGTTGTTCATGAAAAAGACTGTTGTGGCAAGAATACAAGCCCAATAAAAACACACATATTGACACCATCTGTAAGGTTTTTGGGTACAGTTTGTGCTGTCATTAGCTGCACTAAAATTCTGTTTTATAACATCCAAGGTCTGTAGCACAGTTTGTTTGCTGCATAAAACTGCTGGGCAACGTAACTTCTTCATCCTCTCATGTTGGACTGAGGGCAGAGTGGACTCACTATCACCTCTTGTGGTCCAAAGAGGTACTGTGAGACTGAAGAAACGGAGGCTAGCTGCTGAGTGTGCTAACTTTGGTGGAGATCCCTGCAGCAAAGTACATCGACATCTTTTGATAAAAGTCAAAACTGTTGTTCCTTCCAATTTTGTTGGTGATTCTATCTGGTTTATGGACATTTTATACTAAAACAGTTAAATATAGCACCTTTAAAGTCAAAGTCACTCCTTGGTTTCCCCCACACTTGCCTCCTTTGCAGCCCAGCTGTTAATTCTGTGCTCACAAGCACGCAAAACGTGTCAATGCATACAAGCACAGTCCCTGTGAAGCAGTATTTCAAATGCACACTCTTTTCTTCTTATTCCCTGATCCTTTATCTGTGGTACAACATCTTACATTGCATTAAAAAAAAATTGCTTTTTGGAGCTGCATAAAGCCACGTGGTGCCAGGATCCACATTTTATCTGGTTTGCCTTGCATTTCCCCTTCTGGCTCCTTAAGAATCTATCATTAAAGTGAAGCCGCAGAATCAACTCCGTTCTGTAATTTATCCCCATCACAAGACAGGAGACTGATGTTTGAATGTGAAAAATTACAGGGTATTTGGGAAATGAGAGGTGAAAAGATCTGAGATTTAGATATGTGTAATTGCGCAAAGTTTATGAGTTCTAGACAAATGAAATGTTTTGCTTTACAGGAGACCCGAGGAGGAAGAAGAGCTGCAGATGCAAGCGCCTCTCTGTGTTGCGTCTCTCAGTTTTGCCTGTTAAATCTAACGTGCGTCTTTAAAACCTTGTCCATTTGTTTAAATACATGTTTGTTTGTTTTTTTTTTACTTAATTCTCAGTGAGGGGAAAATATCTAATTACACTTAACTGATGTTTTGAAACGTAATTAAAAAGTGTTCCACTTTGCACCGCAATTATCCTAAATTTTGTGTTGAGGGCGGAGTTGCGTGTCATTTATGCCACATATACCAGACTAATAAGTAGTATTCTGTAAATCCTGCATTGTTTAAAAGACTCCTGTTCTTCTGTTCATCCCACATCGAGGTCTTGATATATGCCAAGTAAATGTTACTGGAAAGATAAATATAAATTATATATAAAATATAAAAACATTCCAAACTGGTGTCCTTTCAGTTCTTGTTTACTAGCCTCTTCTGTCTTGCAGATTGTTTCTTCTTCTTCTTTCTTCTTCTTTTGGTGTATTCCAGGTGCGTGTAAATCCTGGCAGACGACTGTTAGTGTTAAAATATCGTGTTACCCGCTTTGTTTCTCATGCAAAATCACGTGACAGACAACAGGACACCCACAACGTTACCAGAGGGGAGAAGCGGGGGCAGTCAGATTCGCCCGCGCATAAGAACTACTCTATGTGCAAGTTCGCAAGTTGAGTGGCGTTTAAGTAAATCTCTCTTTAGTAAACACTTTCATTATAACCACTCAACAAATCGTTGGGCAAGAGTTTGGAATTTTCGGATCTGGCTTCGGTAACAGCCTCATGATCTCTCGCTGTTTCTTTCTATAAATGCGAAGGACAATAAAAAAGATGGATTGAATTAGGTTTCCTCTGGCTTTCATATCCAGGCTGACACCCAGTGAAAGTGGATGTGGAAAATAGGACCAAGAGAGGGGACTGCAGCGATGGCTCGCAACAAACTCTCCCAAGCTCTAAATCATCGTTTCCGTCTGTGTTCTTAGACTTTAAATCCCTTATTTTGTCTCTGAGGGACGTATTTGGTGAAAGAATATTTGCTCTGTAAGTCGTCAAATGAGGGATTTCCATCAATGATCCAACCCCAGACAAGTTTTTTTTCGTCGATAGGTCACTGGCAACAAGTATAGGCCTTGAAGAAGAGGCGAGCTCTGACTGAGATTAGTGTGGTGAAGGTATAAAGCTCGCTAAATACAGGGCACAGGCCATAATTTGACCTTAGTATCTCACCACTTAACCATTATATGGCCGAGTGGTGAGCGAAGTGGAAAAGCTGGTTTATCCTTGATGTAAATAAATTCCCCGTTTTAAGAGTAGGCTGTAAACTTGAAACTAAACTTTAACACCTACATGTATGAGCTGCCTTGTAGTTGAGGTTACTACTTTAAACCCTTAAAGGTACAGGGTTGGAGTAACCTGAGGCAAGACAGATGTGAAGGTTGAAAAGTCGAGGCAGGCGTGCTTGGACGTCGGCGTTTACAGCGATGACGTCTGACGGGGGACTCCAGGTGCGTACCTGGTCTTGTCGGTGAAGCTGGGCCCTGTCTGAGTGTGAGGTAACAGTCTGTCAAAGGTCACGTCAGAGCAGGGGTGGTCAGACTTCCTCCCTTGGAGAGACGAAAGCAAAAGGTAACGGCCGGGGTTGGGACAATATGTCGATACTGCAACATATAGCAATACTTCCTCTTTTGATTCCATAGATAAACATCAATACCTTCAATGAAAGCACGAGGATGGTGCAGTGATAGAAACAGACTCCTTGTTGGAACGTTGTTAGTAGTACTCTCACCGCTTTGTTGTACTCGTTGATGCTGTGAATTAGTACTTCCTTTTGTTTCGTTTCGGTTTTTCTTTTAACCTCAGTTAAACAGATACGATCGTACAGATATGACACAACAGCCGTATCATCGTGCTGGTGTCCTGTTACGGGCCTGCAGGCCAAAGACAAACACGCACATTGTGATGTTGAAGTGCAAAAAAAGTACTGAGGTCTGAAGTTCCATTACTTTTATGTATTTAAAGGTTGTTTTTTTTTTCTTCTTTTTTTCTAAGTGCTTCTGTGACATTAACTTTCAGCGGTGGGCCAGCAGTGGTGTCCCGCCCGGTCCGGCAGACCCGTGTCAGAGGATGGAATTCTTATCCGTGGAGTTCAGCTGAAGTTGATTCTCTCCATAACACTTTTACAAACTCTGCAGCAGATATTAGAACTGCGCCAGTTGACTTTGGCCGGTCTGTAACATAAAAGGTCACTGTCACGTTCCACGGGTCTGTGGCGGCGACACGCGCCTCAGCCTTCACACACTCGGGAGTGACACACAGCTACAGATACGTAGCCTTTTTACTGCCTCCAAGCCCCACCTCCATACCAGCTATATGGCCGCTTATAAAAGACAGCTGCCTGATTGTGACCATTCTTGAGCCTGAAGAGTTCATAGCTGCAGCTCAATGTGGCTGTGTGTCATTTCAAAAATACGCTTTTGCTCTACATTAATTTTTTTTTTTAAAGGGCACATGCAGCAATAACAATCCCATAATTTGTTCACATGATGAGGTCATACAGAGGGTTTTCTCCACTCATTAAAATGTCTCATCTCACAGGAAAATGTCTGCGTGAAATAACCCACATGTGTCGGTGTGTAGAAATGACACATCAGCGCCACAGAAAAAGTGAGAAGTCAGTTGGGATACTTTTCTCATGCTTGACACGCAAAATCTCCGGTTCTGCGTTCAATAAGTTCATCTGAAGCACAGATTTACTCTTCAGAAACAGGAACCAGTCTAATCTGACCAAGCTAATCTGTACTAAATGCTTTATGTCCTCTAAAATGTCCAAGCAGCATCTAGAGGGAGGGCTGCACCGTGTACACCTGGGCAGGAAATATGTGATTCGAACTGGTTGGTTTGCTCCGGTGCCAGAAAGCTGACACACCGCAGCGTTCAGGCGAGTCTGGTGTTGTCTGTGTGATTTTTTAAAAATTTTTTTTTAAATATTTGATTGAGATATCCAGTGGATGGCATACATAATCATTTTCAGGTTCATTCTGTACCTGGCAAAGTCCGAACAGCAACCCGTCCAGCAGGCGCAAGGGCTTTCTCTTCGACTTGACTGTTGTAGTTTACGGTCCAACCAGCAATTTCTGATGCAAGAAATGAGCTGAGAGATGAGATTCACAGCGGAAATGTTTCACAAATATAATGTAGGTCAGCTCGTAAGCTAAATCTTAGTCATGTGGTAGGAAACGGGTTGCAAGATTGCGTACTGTATCAGCCGATGTGCTCCACCTTGTTGCGGGCTGGGTTCATATTCTGAATTCAAGGGGATTAAGTCACTACTTTGACCAATTAAGACATTTATTCAGGTTTTAGATGCTTCATTGTGGTGTGATGCTGACATGCAGGCTCCTTCATCCCACTTGGAAGAGGTTTTGCGGCATGTAAGGAACACGTAGGACGGTCAAACTGTTTGATGGCGAACTGGCCAGCTTCCAGCAAGCCTGACAAACTCGGCTTTGACGACGGTTTTCTGCATCGGGCCTATTAGCAAGAAAACACTTAAAATATAACCGTCAAGACATGAGAGAAATGTCTCCTGGTGAAATTCTGAAAGGAAACTCTGACATAGACAGTGGGGACGTAATGAGGGCAGATGGCTCCAGTCATTAGTCAGACTCCAGCGTGTAAAGAGGAAGATAAATGGAGCATTCTAGAAGAAAGTCCTCTGAACACCTTCAGAGAACTACAGTCTTTAGAAAAAAAAGGTGTTATTATTGCATTATTTTTGTCCCATGAAAATCTAGTTAGTGATACAGCCTGCATATCATTTCTTAGTTTCTTTCTTTCCACACTTACACAAGTATACAAAGCCTCCGAGGGGCTCCAGAAGTGGCTTCCCCAGGAAGCAAATGCTAGAAATATTAACAGTAATAATTATCCATTATTTAGTTGAGAGTTTATTAAAAGACATAAACTTTGCTTGACTATAATCCATAAGCCGTAAAGACCCGTCTGCTACACACACACAGCAAATCAATCGGATTAATTTTCACGCCAGCAGTTGCCTGAAGGCTTCTAAGACGCCTCATATGTGGTGGTAAACTTATGTTTTCTAATTTAACTGATGTTGCTTTTATTTCACATGAAGGCCGTGGATCCTGCCGGGCCCACCGTGACCCCACCAGGATACCAGCTGGGACTCTAGGACACATCTCTGTCCTCATTTGGCTGCAGATAATTCCACACGGTTCTGTATAATTTATTGGAAAACTAATTTAAAACCTACAATCGTCATCACACGGCCGGGAGATAAAATGGCTAATAAGCTGCAGGACACATTCTCAAAGAAAATTTGCAGTTAATCAGGGGCTTGCAGAGAATCTGGAGTCTTGCCAGTAGGTACAGACTGCGGTCCAGGCCTGTGTGCTACTTTGAAATAGAAGATTTGAATGTTGAATCTCCCCGTGATCATCCAAACCATCTTAAATGTGTTACTGGCTGCTCTGGTTGAGGAGGGACAGCTTGTCAGTGACACCCATGTTGGTGCCAATTACATCTTAACACTCTGACCCGACTTTGGAAGTCACTTTTTTTTTTTGGGGTCGTTTTTCTTTTTTAATGATTTCCTTCAGGAAAAGTTTGCTTTTCCCGCTCTGACCCTCTCCTTTTTGGAAACTCTGTGTGATAGAATCCAAAAGCGCAGAAGAAAAGTAGGCGTGAAACTTTCTCTCAAACTTTTCCTCCCACCCCCGGCCAATAACAGGGCTGGCTCTCATATACGGACTCCTCTGATTTGCCTAAGTCTCCTGTCCGCTGAGTGAGTGACGGCCTTGGGGGGGAAAGGCTTTTTTGTGTGTTGCCCAGTTGGACTTGAAGGGGCTCTACGTGACGACTGAAAGAGTGGGCAGCACTTCTGATCGGAGGCGCAGCGGCGCAGGACAGTTCAGAAGAGCAGAGAGGAGAGGCGCAGTGCGGGAGAGACGGGCTGCATCCGTCAACTAGCTGGAGGAACCCACACTAACAAACCCTTATGGCTGCTTGAGAAATAACCATACACCCCCCCTCCCCCTTCTTTTCTCTTTCTCTGGGACTTTTGGCTTTTAGTATTGCCCTGACCAGAAGTCGTTGCAAGTCTAATTAGTTGCTCCAAGTTGAAAAGTGAATCCACTTTGCCGTGGACGTCTCAGGCGGTCATGGATACCCATATAAGATGGAAAGTTAAACGGAGGATAAGGGACGCCCAAATCACTGTAGCGGTGATTCTGCTTTTTGTCACATCGCAAGCAAGTTCAGGTAAGATGCGGCGGGGGAAGGTTGTGGATTGGAGCCGCGCTGCGTGCCCTCCAAACTTTTACCACTTTGGTGATGATGTCTCCTCTAAACTTCATCTTTTTCTTTTTTTAAAAAAAAAAAAAATTTGGTGCCCTCATGTCTCCCAGACAGTTTGGAACTTTGGAGAAAAAAAAGTGTCGAATTGGTGTTTTTTTTCTTTTGGGACCGAATATCCCAGCATGATTTTTTTTTTTTTTTTTTATGAGTGCAACTCCTGCAAAAAACATCCTGATTAATAGATAAAGATTAAAGTCTGACTTGTTGTGGCAGGCTTTACGCACTAAATTACTTTGCAGCCTAAATTAATTTTCAGATGTCACCTTAAGAGGTTTTCCAAACTTGTTTTGCATCTTTTTTTTTTGAAAGACTCATTTCTGTGTTGCAGTGAGATTTCTAGAGGTTTTAAGTGGAGAAAGTTCTCCTGGTCTTCATCTTTTTTTTCTTCCTCTCTCTAACTGATGAGTTGGATGAGCTCAACATCCCTCAGAGGGAGGGACCGGGGCTCGTCTGAAGTGGTAGGGTGGAGCCGCCTTTAGGTCTCCGACATAAGGACACTGAGTTTTCAATGCAGAGAGTCCTGTGCAACATGAAGTTGACCAAGTTCCCAGAAAACTTTCTCATAACTGTGTTGAAACAAACTCATATTGTGAAACTAAAAGTCTGGCGTTTGAGAGATCAAAGTCATACTTAGTGTTTTGGGTTTTTTTTTTTTTTTAACACACCTTACCCATCCAAACTACCTTGAGCCGCTCTTGTGTTGTGTCCCTGGGGGCTCAGAGGTCATGCGGTGCTGTGGCAGTGGGGCAGGGGTCTGGCCTACATATATTATTAGCACCTTGAGACTCCCTGGCATGGTTGGTGGTCCGCTGTCTGCTGCTGAGCGTCTCAGGCCTTTAAGTTGAACAGGTGGATTCCTCCATGGAGGGTGCGAAAGTGTCCCAGGGAGTGCTGATGGTGTGAATATTGTGTGTGTGTGTGTGTGTGTGTGTGTGTTTTTTCTCTTCTGCGTGACAGAGACAGATGCTCCATTCGAAGCTCCATCCTGTGCAGAAAGTTAGAAATGATGACAGTGGATGTGGCTCCACTGGCTGCTGCGAGCTGTAGTGTTATAATTAACTTGGCATTGACCAAACACAACTCGAGGCAGATCTCGGTCGTTCTTCCTGACAACATTTCTGGGCTTAAGTGGGACATTAACGAGCTTGGAATCCGTTGCGATAGTGCAGGCTGGAGTTAATCAGCTCCCAGGACCGTCAGGGAGCAACCGGAGTCTTGTAAGTGATCCTCAGGGGTATGGTGCACTTCCTGAAACTTGACACTTGACACATGTTGAATGGGAAATACATGGCTGAGTGGTAGCAACATGTTGGCTACGTGAAAGTTATGTTGCTCAGGTATCCTCTTTCTACTTTTTACATTTCATCTTTTGCTTGATTGAGGTAATTTATGCGTTACGTATGATTTGACTCAGCATCAAATGGTTTGCATTCAAATTCCAAGTCAAGGTGAAAGTATGACATTTTTGTTTACTTTCCTCTTCGGGGAAGGCAAATAAGTAATTAGAGATTATTAGGCAGTTTGACAGCGGTTAAAGATTCATCCAAACCAGATGACCTTTTAGCCTCAGGGGAGAGCTGATATACATTCATCTGGAGGCTTGCCGAGGCCTGCCCACACTCAAGTCAGCAGCGACTGCATGCTTGTCGATACACACTGTTCTTGCATAAAAATGCAGTGAATTACAGACACACACACACGCACACACAACCCAATAGGAGCAGACTGCAGGATCAAGAAAAGTTCACCGTCTGCTTTATATTTCAAACTTATCCGTGTTGAATCACATTGCATCAATGATTAAAAAAAAAGCAGATATTCCTAAATTTTGTAATCTTACATTCCATTTAAAAGAGTAGAATCACATTCAGAGAAGTGTAATAACTGCAGACACCTCTAGGGGAGGAAAAACCAGAACTGGATACAAATATCCCCAGCAGTGGGGTGGGGGTGGGGGGGGGTTATGCCTCTGAGGTTCCTTATATCAGTGCAGATGTTGGAAAATAATGGCGTCCAACTCATGTGATGGCAGAGAGGAAGAACTGACTGATAACACTGCTGATATCTGTGAAATCATTATTTCAATTAAGTGTGGGAACGCTAGCAAAAATGCCAAATCAGCATGGATTCGAATTCCAGGAATGACTCGAAACACTACTGCCTCCAATCCGAGCGGCACGTCCAGCGAAGGGCAAATACGCTACAACAACACTAGCGCCGTGCAGGCAGGAGAGTTTAGCAGATTATATTCTTCCACTGAGTAAACTCAAACGAAATCAAATGCTGTAAAAATATTGTCTCATTTCACCCCGTTTAGGTGAGTGACAGACTGGCTAGCTCCCAGGCTACGGCTAGCTTTGACTCGCCCATTAGCCTCCAGCCAGCAACAACTGTTGAGGGAAAGAGAACGATGAGCAAAGAGAGGGTGTCACTGCTGTCACAGAGCTTGTAATAAGTGATTTGCACTCTTATATCAGCGGTAATGTTTCTACACTGTGCTCAGTGTAATTAAACTGGTGAGTTGACACAGAAAACATCCGTTGGCCTGTACTTTTTTCTTTTTTTTTTTAATCGCCCACAAAGAAAATTAATCAGGAATTACCAGAGCCGTCGTAGGTAACAGTAGTTGAAGCATGGCTTCCATTCTAATCATAACTGATTCTATTAGCTTGTCTGACTTTGTCAAATGTCACTTTGTACCATTTTATAAAGCTGCTTTATTGCTTTTCTTCATTCCTTCCTGCCAGCAGGATAAGCTAAAAAAAAAAAGTGATGTGCTTTTACCAGATGTGGCAAATGTGTTTGCAAACATGTGCCTAATTACATGTCCAGGAGACGAGGAGGAACATTCAAGTTTCATTTATCTCGATGAGTCTAATATTTTCCTCTTTTAACTCCTGAGGGGAAACATCTGTCTCTTCTGATACTAATGCTCAATGGCTAGTTGCTAACTTTGTCTGTCTACAGAACAGGAATCTGATTTATGGTTCATCAAAGCCTCACACTATAAAATAATGATCCATGAAAGGATAACAATGGGCCTTATTCATGAAACGAGCTTATGTGCTAATTTGTTTTTACACACTCTTTTAGCCCTCAGTTTAGACTTACAGACGCGAGTCAAAGCCTGATGGCATGTGTAATTCCTTTTTCCTAGTTTGTACCTCTTGTAGTCTTGAAACCTTTGTAAGTTTGGGTGATTGACAGTTACAGGAGGTATACAATAGATGTCAGGAGCAGTTACAAATAGCCATCAGGCTTTACTTACCCTCTGTAAGACTAAACCGAGGGCTAAAATAGTCCTATACTATGTAACACATTTGTGGGTAAGAATGTTTCATGAATGAGGCCCAACGAGTGTAAACACAGAGCAAGAATTCATTTTTCGAGCTGAGGCCTACTACAAAAAAAGCATCAGATAGCAATTTTGCGTCGCCGCTTGTTAAGGTTTTGATATCACTGTTAGCAGTTAGCAGTGTAGCTAACTTTTTAGCACGTTAGCCCGCAAAATTATCACAGAACCGCTTTTAATGGTGTCATGACGTAGCATTTTAACCTCTGAATAAGTAAGGTAAGCCTGCAGCCTCCACTTACTTTTCTCTTTTTGCACACTATCAAAGTATTTGAGGCCTTCAGCTCTCTGAATTTAAGTCAAGGCTGATTAAAGAGTGAAGTCCACGGTCGACGGGTCTTCAGGGAGGTCATCTTGCCCTGGCATTAATGAGGTAACCTCACTTTAAACTGACATGAAAAGTGATAATAACAGAAGGCCTGTCAGACATAAAAGTCAGGAATGAGAAGAGGGGTCGGAGTTCAAATGTGAAGGTCGGGACTTTTGGATTTATAGGCCTGGATTGGTTTACAGTTTCAGTGCCTGGGGAAATGAATTCTTGCTTTAGATGTAAGTCGATGTTGAAGCTGGTCTTTGTTTCAGGACTCTTTTAGACCCATTTTAGGTCAGTGCACCATGTCTTGGATTTTGACGTTTTGTTTTTTACTGGATCTATATCCTCGTCACAATACTGCCTACTTCAATGTCTTGATCCCAGAGGAGACTGCAACCTGGCAATGAAGGTGTTCACAGTTTTCACTTATTGGATTGTTGTTTTGTTTTGTTTTTTTAAATCTGACTGAATAATGATCTTCATTTTTTGAAGGTTACTACCAACACCTCCTTTAAAACCAAATGTGGCCCTTCCTCCTTGGTGTGTTTTTGCTCCGCTGCTCCTTCCATAAAGGATCTCGGTCAATGGACTCTTTTCACAAGTCTTAGAACAGCTATTGTGACTCTTTTCACCCGGGTTTGTTGTGATTAATTAGCTTAAAGGTTTTGGGTTTTTTTTTGGGAGGGTTTACATCCGTAATAAACAGTCATGCTGAACTTACTGCACAGAGTACTTAAAGTTATCAAAAATACTGAAATAACATTCTTTGAATACCTTTGTGCGAATGAAAACAAGGATGGATTTGGGCCAAAGCCGCTGATGGTAACAGGGGACAGTACTGAAAGGACCAAAGGGCATTTTAAGGAATCAGGAAATATGGCCCTGATTCTAGAGTTATGCTTTCTATAAGGACCTGATATTTGTTAATTCATTATGTACTTTTAAAAATGGATAAATAGAAGAGGGCCTTTCTGTTTCGCTGAGCGCCTTCACATCTGGATTTGATAAGGTCCATTGTGCTGTCTGGTAAGCCCTCCAAAAAGCCAGAAAAAATGTCTTCCAGATGTTTTCTTCCCATTCTTGGTAGAACTTGGAGCCATGAAAAAAAAAAAAAAAAAAAAAGAGAAAAGAATACTGTTGCATTTTTAAAAAGAAAATACACCGCTCTGTGCCGGTTTTTAGAGAAAATTCCTAATCGAATAACATCTGCAGACTTATAGGAGAGTTTGTAAAAATAATGGGCTTGCGTTTCAGCCAGGTTTGCACATCCAGGGTCATTAAAAGGTTTTGTTTAAGCAAGTCAACTTTATGACAGGGTTAAAGGTCAGAAACAGCTGGTTTTGCAGGTGTTTTTCATTTAGGGTCCCTTTATATCGAGACAACTCCTCGCCAAAAGGAATTTATATGGATTTTAAAGTTTGCCTCTCTGTCACTCGATGTAAAGTGATCCGGCAAGAAAAGTGATTGAACTTGTCCAGAATTGAACAAAGTGCTTGCTGTGTGCTTTATTTGTGACCTTGCTAACGCCTGGTTATTCTAGTGGATAATAGAACAAAGGTTTCTGGGTAATGCAGTAGTTCCTTGCATTTTCTACCAACGTGGGGGGGCTGCTGGTTTGGTTGTAGCTTGGTTGGGCATCCATACAGAAACAACTGGCTGTGTCTCCAGGTTGGAAGACAGATGGGTTTTTTTTTTAATGTCCTGGCTGCTAAACTAGCGCCTCCTCTGGTCAGTGTGGGTACAAGGGGAACCCTGGGGAATAGCATGATCCTCCCATGTGCTACATCCCCTGGTGAAGCTCGGTGCTGTCAGGTGAAAGATGCAGACGATGATGGAGGAGGCGTGTGGTAGTCGCGGTACCCACCAGAGGGAACTGGCAACCGGGGAGAAAGCCTGCGAAAAAGGGAGAAAAGTTGTTGGTTATGTGATTGATTGAAACTGTTTTATACTTTAAATTTACAACACCGGGTTTCGTTAATAAGAAGCACACACACACATGGTTCCCACACATCTGTCAGAGCCAAGAGCACCATTTGCTCCCATCTGTAATTATCTTTTAGTCAGCTGGCTCCATATCACCTGTGTGTGGCGATCCTGAGGTCATATCCAGCTTCATCAGATGAGCGGCTCGGTAGAACAGTGCCCATTGCTGTGGCACTGGAGAAGGAATCTGAGTTAGCTGGACGGCGGAGTGAAGCAGTGACCCTGCAACTGCATGTGCCACTGCAGTCTGTAAATGCAGGCTTTGTGGAAAGAACCCTGTAAATCAGCTCTAATGCCTGATAACAACACGGGAGATAAAACAAAATATGCAGGACATGTTTTTGACCCCGTGTCTGAGTTAAGGAGATCCTTTGTGCGGCACAAATACTTCATTATTTGCCATATCCTGGACAGTATATCGACCATGTCTTTCCAGACTAATTAAGGCTCAAATAATTGTTTTCAACAGCTCAATGGCGCTCTGTATTCACGACACTGTGAGCTTGATTTGAAGCCAGATGATTTTCTCTCGACTGTCCAAAGTTGATTTCCAGCTAAAAGGAACAATGTGTTCTCTATTTTTTTTTTTTAAAACCAAATAGCAACATCAGGGATGTAAAAGCTAGATCATGATGCAACTCCCGCTCCTGTATTTTCATACTTTCTTTTTTTTTTTGTTAACAGTATGCTTTGTTGAAGCATGTTGTACATGGCAGAGTGAAAAGTTAAGTCTGGTCCAAGCTGCACATTCACTTCAGCTGGGAAACAGTGCTTTTCTCTGTAATGGGGTATTATAATCATTGAGCTTGGAGAGCAATGTATGACTCATCCTTTCCAACCCCATTCCCCCTTCCCCTGCCTGAGCTTAGCCACAGCCTGGGCTGCAGAAATACTAACTGTAAGCAGTTTTTTCCCCAGTAAGAGAAATACAATGGTTTCTGGTCACTCCAGAAACTTCTCTGCAGTGATATATTCCTTTTTTTTTTTATTTATTAGGTGATAAAATTAGTGAGTGCTGGAATGGAAAAGTGGCACACGAGCTAGATGAGTTTCTGCTTATTCAGCAGTGTTTTGTAGAAAAGTCTCATTTAATTTGTTGCAACAAGAGCTTAAGTTGGAGCTGGACCGCAGTCGTGGCGTCGAAGCGAGCAGAAGCTGTGTTTCGTGAATGTGGATGCCGCTGAGCGTCGACATCTGACCAAAAAAACAGTGCTTGTCACGTTGGTGTGGTGGTGCTATGGCGACGCTCTTGCTGGAGCCTCAGGGTAATTGCTGCTCAGGTTCAGCTCTGGTTTAAGTGTCAGTGAGAGATGAATTGATGCTTGACTTTGCTCTCACTGATGCTGGAACACCTGCGCATTATTTGGCACTGCTTATGATGGGAAGCTTTTGTTGCTCCAGGCTGTAATTACAGTGTTTTAAACTATCATAACAGATATGATTGATAAGCTAAATGTTCCTCCGTGCTGGCGTCAGCTGTGGTGAAAAGCTTGTCCAAATCTCAGGAGCATCCTTGATGTCAAGGATGAGCTGATTTGATTTTAATGATTAAAGAGGTCAAGGTCCTTGTGTGAGAATTTAATTCCCAAATTATGCCATTTTACACTAAACCCAAATTAGATGGAGTCACAAGCTACGTGTCTGCAGAAAGTCAAAGGTAAAAAAAAAAAAACCTGCCCACATTCTACACCATAAGTTAGGAACAGAAGAGACACATTAAATACCTTTTTATAAAATGTGTTCAAAGTTGTCTCTACGTATGTTTTGCTGTGTCCTACAGTATATTACCCTGTCGATGTAGTAGTGAGAGGAGAAACAAGCGTCCCTGAATTATCGAAATAGAAATTTGCTTTGCCGTAGGCTGATTTTGAGAGTTAAGAACAGTTAAGAGGAGCAACCATTCAGCCAAAGTTAACATGGCCTCTTGGCTGTTGTCAAGCGATCAAAGGGTCTGATCCCCTCTTCCCTTGGACACTTTGCCAAAACGATGAGTCCTGAAGAGTTGTTAGCTCCTCACGTGGCAGCTTCCACCATCAGTGTGTTGTGTGTGTATGAATGGCTTTGTGAGGCAACATTGCAAAAGGTATGTGTGTATTTGACTGAAATTCCATGAAGTGCAGCCCACCTTTGAGTCTGATTGGCAGGGAGATACCCTGGTATGGATCTTTGGCCAAAGACAGCAATGAACTTGAACTGTAGCTTGACTGGTTGGAAAAGGCGTACCTCTGATTGGCAGCGTGTCTCATTTTCCATTTATTGCACATTGTCACAATTTCAATAACTCTTTGTCTAAGTGTGGAGCAGAGTAGCACGGGAATGAATCCTAAAATAATAAACAGTAGTCCTTGAAATAAGTTAGTTTTACCCTCGACTCAAAGTGCCAACAAAATGCCAGTGAGTAGGTTTGCGGCTAACTTGAGACATTTTAACAGTTTGTTCTCTGGCATAAAATGTGTCAGCAAATACCGCATTTGTGAAATTCAAACCCTTTTATGCGCCTGGAAATCGTCAGTTAACCAAAAAATACAGAAGTCGTAGCAGAAACTCCCAACGTTGTCATGCAGAAAAGCGAAAAAGAGGGAAGCTCGTTGCGGTGACGATGTAGCTGTTGGTAGCATATTAGCTTTGTGCTTCCAGCGATTGAATTTACGCTTCAAAAATTCTGAAAGTGGTTTTGAGGAATTCGTGAAGAGTATCTTGTAGAACCAAAGTCTCACCAATTTGAATTACTGCCGAAAATCAGATCTGCGCCAAACACAAAGTCCAGTGTGAAAATCCCTTTGGCTCTTTTCTGGGGAAACCTCTGGAAGTTCCGGAACTTCTGGGTTGGCCTACAAAAAAATATGTCATTCCTGCAACACTGAACTCTTCTCTCCATTTTCCTTTGCTTTTACACATTGCCATCATTATAGTTAAGCGTTTATATTGATATTATTAAATTTTAATTCTACCATGTCATCTCCACGACTGTATATTGGTGTTAATATAATGACAATGTGAGTTTATGGGTCATTGATGCCACTGATGAATGTTCATTTCTTATTCATTCTCAGAGAACCTCGGTTAAACTTGCAGAACATCTATTAAACATGTCACCTAGATTTAACGGGCCTTGCGTCAGTGCTGAATTGTCAGGAACCGAGAGAAGAATCTTTGTCATCATGCAGGATTTCACATTTAATAGGTTGTATTTCACTGATGTGGGACCAGTGTGTTGGTACTGGAATAATTCTTCTCTCTGTGGCTGCTTGTTGAAAAGGCGCTCTAATGTCAGTGCTGCAGGGCCCTCTTTTATCAAAAAGGTTTCAACAGTGTGCCATTAAAACCGTATCTTCCACGGGATGGACGGAACGAGGAAGAGGTTGTAAAGTGAAATGATGGGCACAGAATTAAACTGCCAAAGGAGATCAGAAATAAAACTGAGTGAAGATGGAGTGAAAGAAGACGAAACTATTGAAAGAAGCGGAGATAAAAAGACATCAATGTGATGACACGTGTCCTTCAAAAGTACAATTCCGGCATTTTCTTCTGTAAAATGAGCGTTCAGATGTGCACCGTGGAATCTTGACTCACTTTTTCCATTTTAGTCTGCGGTGGACGGCTGACAGATTTATCCTCACTGCTGTGAGTTTCAGCGTGGAGACAGTGAAGCAAACCATCTGGTATTCCCTCTGTTAAAGCAATAAGAGTCCAGCTATAACAGTGAGCCTCCAAGTACACTAGCTCTGCTCCGAAAAACTCTTGGGATCATCTTTCAGGTGTGTGTGTGTGTGTGTGTGTGTGTGTGTGTGTATGAGAGCACGTGTGCACAAGACAGAGACAGTGTGTCTGTCACTGTGATTGTGCAAAACTATTTCTGCAGAGTTTGTCTGTATTTCTGCTCAGCCGCTTGCCCTTTGATGTGGTCTCAATTAATCTTGCCTGGTATCTCCAGTCATTTTGGGATTAGATTATTTTTGTGTCTCACGATGAACATCAGAATGCACAAGCAGGAAAATGAGGGCATTAGGTGTATAAACAAAAAAGGCTCCCGCTCCTCTCATTTCCTCCCCGGTCTCTTCCTCCCTACTGCTGCTTTCAAGTGCAGCTCACAGCCTGGGTCACTGGGTCAGCGTCCTGAGAAATTTGGATTAGAGCACAGCCAACAAAGTGAAACCTCAGTAAATCTAGTATTTTCAGGTCATTGGCCGAACAAATTTTTGCAAATTTTGGAGTAGAAACTGTCCTCGGGTGCCCTGCAGTTGTTAAGAATAAACAGCCCCTCTTCATTTTACACCCACTTGATTCAAAACAGCACAGTTTGCAACCTGATGGCTAATGCTAATCATTTAGCATCGTCATGCTAGAGGATGTTTCACCGCTGCTATTTATTGCTTGAAGAGGCGGAACGTGTTGAATCTTCCGTAAAACGGGACTTAATCGCAGTTTTACCTCTTGTTGAACTGTCTCGTCACGGAGCCCCGAGGGTTGCAGTGGAAAGATGTTCAAGGTCTCCTAACCGTCGCTGATGGACAGAACCCCCGTTCTACACTAGTTGTGTTTAAATTCAGTTACAACCACCCTGACAGATTTACAGAAGTTTTATGCTTTGTAATTTTGAAATAAATTTTGACAAAAGTATATGAGCATTGTTCCAGTTTGAAAAAGCGTGGTGAGATTCTCCACCCAGCAGCATTGTTCTGTCATACTGTGTATGAGCAAGTCCACGTGGTTAATGTTCACGTATGCATCCATCGACCTTCCAGTGGCGACGTATAACCTCTTAAACCTTCTTTAATTGTCATCTGTCAACAGTTTTCGTGTCTTATTATAGGAACGTTGGTAATTTTTCACCCGTGCAGTCTCAGATGGGTTCGGCGTGGCTGTTTATGGAGATACACCAACAGCTCATGTGCACGTATGCAGTCGTGTCGGTGCCCTCCGGCCTTACTCGCCGCTCCGCTCAGTGGTTTTGTCGACGGTTGTTTTAATTAAGCAGAGGCGCGGAAGGTGTGTGTGACTGCTTGGCATCTCATTGATGTACACGTCGTGTTGGCATCGGTTACTCATATGTTGTGTCTGCGGACGCCCTCTCTCAGAGAACTCATGCAGTGTTTGTTATGTGTTCAATGTAGCAAGCATAATACCTGCAGAAGGATTCCCACGTCTGGTCACATGAACCCCCCCCCCCCCCCCCCCCCGCAGCAGCAATTTAAGGTCAATGTTGGCGGAAGTGTGGCTTTGTAGTCCTGGACCTTCAGATATCATGCTGCAGTTGCAGGATCATGTACAGGAGGTTCACCAAGTCAGGTGTGTGTATACTGGTCACACAGCAACCAACGCGAAGGCTGTGGGTCTGTTTCTTATGAATTCAACTTTCAATCTCACTCCCTAATTTAAAAGCTCCATGGTCTTACCTAAAGTAATAATAGTTAAGAACGTAATTGTAGCCTGCTGTATTCACAGTCAGCCTCCAGCTGCACAGCAGTTGGCTTTGGTTAAAGTTTTATAACTGAATCAGGTGAAATTTAAAAAAAAAAAAAAACAGAAAAAAAACCCACCCTCCCTGTCTGTGATACACTCTAGGAGGGGGAAGTTTCTCATTGGGCATTCTTGTTTTTGGCTGTGCTGGTTTCCAAGAGAGGCAGGGTCCTCTTTATGGCTGCTAATTACTCCTTGTCCTCAGCGCCAGGTCAAGCATGTGCCTGGTGAGTCAGGCCTCACTTCAGGAAGGGCTAGAAGAGGAGGAGGAGGAGGAGGATCGAGGTAGGGAGAGGGGGAAGAATGTTAATCCCCCATGAAAAAGTCCTAATTCACTAGTCCAGCACCCCCTCCTCCTGTCAAATGAAATGGTGCAGTCTGGAGAGTCACTGAGGGTTATTACAGACAAAGTGTGTGTGTGTGTGTGTGTGTGTGTGTGTGTGTGTGTGTGTGTGTGTGTGTGTGTGTGTAAGTAAATGTAGATGGATCTGTTCGGGGAATGGGATCCACCACAGATTTGGCACTGAGCCGAAACTAGGATTATGTATCTTGCACCGAAGCTACTGTTCAGAGAAAGAGAGAGGGAAAAAAAGGTGGAAAGAGAACATTTTGAAGGAGTGGAAGATATTCACCCAACCACATCATATGCACACTTCTCTGCAGTCATACTTTTTTTACCGCATATACTACATACTTTATGAATCCATTATCCTTTACCATGCTACAAGCCATGTCTCACAAACAAACCCATAAAAGGATAAACAAAGGGAGTTCTGTCTTTATAGAGCATAACATAAAAGATGTAACACTTTTCTTTATGGTACACAACATGCTCCCGCAGTTCATTGCGAGAATTTAACTGTGGTGGTGCAATTACACATCGTCCAGGACCGAGAGTTTGTCTTTTCAGAGAAGGAGTTTGGAAAAGTGGAATATGTGAGTTTGAGTCTTGTTGCAGTCACAGCTGGTGCCAGGAGATTTTCTCTCCTGGAGCTAATGCGGGGTCTGACAATACATGAGGTGCTTATAAAAAAAAAAGAAGTAATTATTCATGACTTCAGGGTGGCTTTATAAGGAAGTGAAATGACAGCTTGTATTAACAAAACTGCTAAAGGAGGCTGAAGCTAGCTGCGATGAACTGCTCTCTCTCATATGTTTCTTGCTCCCTCTTCTTCTTTGGTCTTCTCAGTGACAGGGTCTGTTTTGTTTTGTTTTGTTTTTTCTATCGACACACACACACACACACACTTCTTTTGAAAATGGTCCATCACATTCATACTGGAGCCTAACATGGACTGGTCATCCCTCTGTTGAGCACAGTACAGAAATCGAGCCGAAGCTTTTAGCATTCTGCTACAGAAGAAGAAGAAAAGAGTGTTTTCTATTTCTTTAAACTAATTGTAATTATCGTGATGCAAAGTTACCCTCGCAACGTGAAGGGAACCCTGTTCACCAGAGAACTGACCGCACTTTTCCTGGACACTCAATCAGAATCATTGTGAAAACTTGTTTGCTGGCAACTACTAGCTAGCTAGCCCGCTAGCCTAGATGTTTTAGTTGTTTCACGTTGAAAACTGTAGCGTGCAGAAAGCAGAAGGAGTGGAGAATCCAGGCTGAAATAATTCCACCATCGCAGGCGTATGCCACTAACGCCGCTCCAGTAGATGAGATTTAGCAGGGGTTCACGCATGCAGATAAATGTATGAGCATGCAGCTGAGGATTGAACTGAACTGGCTTGAATTTTAACTACCATTAATTTAAACATATAGGCTTATTTTAGATTTTAAAAAATCTAGGCTTGAGGTGGCCTAACGGTGGTTACGCACCCTCTATAGCGCCCTCTAGGGACTTGCTGTGTAAGAGCAGCACATTTGATGGGTGAGTTTTTTGTTGTTGTTGTTGTTGTTTCGCATCATGAAATAACTCAATAAACAATTGCTTTTTGCTGACTATCGTAGCCTATAAGGATGCACTGTGTAGCATTGGTTTGCTCGCATGAAAGTAGGTGAAGCATTCCAGCGGGGGGGGGTAAACACAGGACCGTGTCATATAAACAGCCACTGTGTACATGAGGGGAAAGTGGCTGTAGGATGTGAGGGGCTGTGGTCACAGGAGATGTATTTTTAGCATCAAGGGCCAAAGGTGTTAGCCTGTCGAGGGAAGGACCATGCTAAGTGGGTAAACATCTCAGCATAACAAGGTGGGACTGAGGCCCATACCTGTGGCTTCGCATGTGGTCCAGACAGCTTCCGCTGGAAGGTCGACTGCCGGGGACAGAAATGTATGAATGAAATTGTATGTGGATACACCTGGAGATAGAGTCATCAATGTCGCCCTGAGGCGCTCGTGTGACCACCATGAATTCACCACTATGAGTCTTTTATTTTTCATTCGCTTAAATTAAATGATTTCCTTATTTAAAAAAAAAAAAGAAGCTTTTTCTCAGATGGGGGTTTCATAGATCTGTTCTTGTTTGGGGTTTTCTCAGAATAAAGATTTATTGTGCCGTCCTTTCTCCCTCTATCATCTCTCCTGTACGCTGCTAACATGGCTCACCTCCAGGTGAACTTTTCAGGCCCTTAGATCCACCAGGAGATCTTAAACCTCAGATGAAAAACAACTAATGTAGCCAGTGTTCCATTACAAAAGATGAAACTGGAAAATAAAAGCGAGTGAGCCGAACTGCGAGATAATAGACTGAGTGATGGAAGCAAAGAGAGAGAGATCAGTGTAGCCGACGACGGTTGTGTCTTCCTCAAAAATGCTGATCGTGACGGAATTACTTTGTGTCAGTGTGGATTAGCAAAGGCAACACTCCTCAGCAGGGGTCATGACACAGTTAGCACAGACTGGATGCTCCTCTCAGACGCCCCCCTTTTGTCTTCCCCTGTGCAGCTGAGCTTGCTGTTATTATGGTGTTGTTATTGGTTTTATGACAGCCATATTGTTCTGATGTACTGCGACTGTACCTCGCTACGGCCCAAAGGAACCTCTTTGCATCATTTGTCAGCGTTACGGTGCTGTTGTCATCTGTGAACTAATAAAATGCCTCAGTCTGTTGGACGCATATGATAAATGGATGTTGCTCCACTGTTGGTGTGTTTAGACTGTGAAAAGAAATCAAGCCAATGCTGATAAACCTGCATTATTTGCAATGGCCAGTAGAGGGCAAATCCACTGGTTTCATTTACAGACACAACTGTGTAGAAGTTATTTCATCCGTTCCTATGAAGTTTTATGGTTTCAGTCAGTGTTTTCAGCTTTTCTTATGTTCCTTTTTGCTTTGTCTTGTTTTCACAACCGCGTGTCGCTACACAGGTAACTGAACAGATGGAAATAGCTTGTTAGCCGTATCGTAGCTTGTTGGCTTGTTTTTGCGAGCACACTGTTCACGACCCCCTCCCGAAATCTGCAGGAAAAGTAAAACTTTCCATGTACTTGAGGCGTGGCAGGCTTTGCCAAGAGGTGTTACACCAGGGCTCGATCCCGGTCCAAATTATGTCAAGTCCAGTGTAAAAAAAAAAAATCAAGATATCTACCCAAAATGCCAAACTCGGTGCCGTAATACAGGAATCCAAACCAATGGATGACATCATGAATGCTATGTCAACTTCTTTTATACAAACATTCTGATGTGACAAATGCTTTAAGAAGGAATAACAGCATTTCAAACATCCTTCCAACTCAGTGTATTACAGTTTAATCCATGTTTCCTCGGATTTCTTACGGCTATGAATTCTCTGTTTGTACCAAGTGTCACCAGAGTCTCCAGGCACTAAAGTATATGCGCGGTTGTCTCCTTTTAAGGAAATGAGGACTGTGAAAGAAAGAGGTTTCATAAAGATGATTCAGGGAGAGATGGAAAAGTGAGGCTATGGCTGGCTGGTTGGTTATTAAACAGTCTGAGAATCTGAGACTAATACCACATGACGGTGATCACACGTCGTACTCCAGGTTGATGCGAGCACAAGTTCCATCGCGGTCATCTTGTGTGTAACCGTCAGAGCAGTCAATCGATGTCCCTCCCTTGGCTTAAGAAGCGGTTTGATGTGTTCAGGTTCGAGGGAAGGACCATGCTCCGTGTTAAACCTGGCAGCTGCAGCTTTTACAGTGAACATCTGTGGCTGTTTGAGAAAAAGGGCGAACACCGAGTTTTGCCTTTGGTCAACCATGGTCCTTGTTAAAAACCACATTAAATGAACATGCTTTCTGTGCCAGTTTATGTGTCACTGTCGTAGTGGTTGAGAAACAGAAACAGCCTTGTGTCAGTGTGCACAGAAACCTTTTTGAGGTGGTATTCCTGTCCGTTAACATTCTGCTAAATATATGTAAGTTGCAGACTGCAAGATTGATGTGAAAAGAAAAGATGTGGTATCTTTTCTTTTTTGTCTGAACTGTTCCCTGCACCATTTCTTGAATAGTCACCCAGGCATTTTTCCAGTAATTACAATACCAGAACAATCCAACTAGACCTAAATATATCTGCCCTCCCAAATATTTCAGTTTGAAACTTTGAGCAACGGACACTTTAAGGGGCCTCAATGAGGTTTGGAAAAGTTAGTCTGCTTATTATCCATGATCTTTATGGTAAAGTTTTGCTGAATATCAAATCATTCGATCAATTCCATGCCCTCCAAAATGTTCGGAACCTCCACGTTTTTGATGGCGTGATGGTAAATCCAGTTTGGGAGTTTTGGGGCTAAGAATTAAACCTATCAAAAACATAACCGCAGATGTATATAAATGTTAGATTAAACCAAATTCCAAGTAAGGAAGTAATCATCATGCAACTATAGAAAAAAACATAGCTTCCGAAGCTGTAGACTCTTTATCAACTTGATGACAACGACCAGTTTTAATATCTCTGTCGATAATAAGACGATGAATCAATGAACGGATCATTAATTACCTGCTGGATGTGTTTTCCAGCCGTGCAAAGGTCTCTGAAGTAGCAGAAAAACTCAAAGCTTTGTCATTTCCTGTGAGGCCTCTGCATCCTCGTGACATGGTGTGATCGTCTGAACAAAGGAAATAATCAAGCTTTTGTACCTTTGCTTACCTCAACTCATTGTAATTCAGACTGTTATTAACATCGGCCTTTTTCTGGAGGGTGCAGAGCCCCGGTGCCTTACGGCTGCGTCATCATCTGCTTTTAATAAAACAAAACTTAAATCATTTTCCAAATGCCTCGGTAACCAAGCGTGCAGTGCAGCACTGCAAAAAAGGCATGCATTATTCTTATGAAAGTGAAATAAATTGGCTAAAATCAGTGTGCATGTAGCAGAACTACCCGAGAGATGAACTCCACACGGGAGCCCTCGTCCGCCTGGTGAGTGATGGACGTTTTCGAGCGGGTGGGATAGTTTCTGTCATTCTCTTCATTATGAGCTGATGACAGACAAAGCTGTGCTCGTGTTCGGATACTCCACCTGCTTAAAGGTGAAGGGTCCGTGGTATGCACTTCCAGGAATATTAAGTGATCTTTTGACATGCCTCAAGGCGGGCCTAGGTGGGATTTTGAAACAGATGGGGTGTGCTGCTTCTTTACGGTTCTATTGCACATCCGTGTGCCTCTGCATAATGTTGCCTGTAATTACAGAGTCAGGCTTTGGCTAATAGTCTTCCTCCGAGACAGGAAGTGTGGGCTGGCTCAGGAGAGATAGAGCGAGATGAGAACATCCTGATTAGGAAATCACCATACATCAAATGTCTGTGACTTGAATTTGCTTCTGGACATGCACCACGCAGGCCGTTGTGCGTATAAAAAGGCAGAAACTGTGGTAAAGTTTGTCGACGGTTTGTTTCATTTGTTGAGTCGTCAACACTCCGTGTCTGCTGCATAAACACGCTGAGGAGGAGTTTCTGTTTTACATGCTGATGACAAGCTAACATCTCTGTGGTTGTTTGCACTTGTGGTCAGGCAGATGTTTTGTGGATGTCTCAAGCAGATAACCAGAATTGTCCTGAGCCAACAGATTAGCATAAGATTAGAAAATTAAACTGGAAAAATTGAGTGTGCAAGAGAAATGATTTGGATACAGTGACAAGTGTAAACACCGACGTAGGGTTGGGCAATGGCGTGTTCTATTTTAAATACGGTCGATTCTATCACCAATTGTTTTACATATTGAGGTTAAAAAGATGCATATTCACGGTGTTAGGAAACTTTAAGTTCACCAGCGGCTGTGTAGAAAAGGAGACATTGAAACTTTTTATTCCAGCTGTGGTTAACTGTAATGATAAAGCTAACTAGCTAAAGATGATAAATATGCAGGTAACGTCGTCACAAGCCAAACATTCAACTTGATCTGGTTCGCTTTCAAGAAGTCTGTGATGGTCTGTTGTGCTTCAGCTGGCACCGGGAGGCACATTCTTCCGAATTAACTCATCATGATTTCAACTTCCAAACATACTTCAGAACCAGGACTTGGAGATTTTGGATCAAGTAGCCTGTAAAACAAAGGGTGTGTCTGATTAGATAGTACACATTTGTTATTCCAGTGCGATTAATCAACGTTCAGGACATTCAGAGTTGGATCAGATACATCAAACTTGATGGGGACCTCCCTTCTCTTCACGAGCATTCACGTCTTGGTTTGGTCTTGACATCACGCAGTCAGACCTCAGTTGACCAGGAGGAAAACTCATGGTCACTCTTCAGCTGTAGAGGAACTAGCATCTCTAACTGGAGACCTCTGTAAAAAAGCCACCCCCCCCCCCCAAAAAAACCCCCAAACAAAACAAAACAAAACAGTGTTTTCCTTAATTGCTCGGCGCTGCACGTGAGTTGGATGTAATGACAACCGGCTGGAAGTTGATGTAGGGCTCCAGTGTACAAACACTCGCTCACTCTGCCTGTTTCCCAGCCGCCACTCTCAAATATAAGGGACTGTTCAGGTTTTTTTTTTTCTTTTTGAAGAGTGTGTGTGGTCTTCGCAGCCTGACACTGCTGTACCTGTGTGTGTGTGTGTGTGTGTGTGTGTGCTTTTATACTTGTCTAAAGGGCAAGGCAGCAGAATACTTGCTTTTGTTAAACTTCGGCATCATAAAATCCTCCTGTTGTGCTGCTGTTTGCATCTGTCCTCTCGCTGTTTGTCTTTAAGAACAGACGCAGTGCAACTCTCCCTACAAAGATGACCCAGTGTCCTTTACCGGGGACGAGGCTGGATGCTAATGTGTGTCATTGTAGAGCGGGTTGAGTGCATCTGGCTGCAGGAACAGCTGTTTGTCCTGAGCGGTTTTGGCATGCAGGGGTGCGGTCTAGGGTCAAACCCCATTGCACATTGTTCTGACCCAGTGTACTTCTGTGGTGGCCTGGTTATGGCTGAGACGACCGGCCTGAAAGTGTGCTAATTGCATGTTTGTGGCCAAAGGGAGGCAGCGGTAGATTTAGCCTCGCAGGGAAATGGATGGGTTTTACTGCATTTGTAACCCATGATCATTGTGATGTTTAAAATGGGCACATCTCTGTTTAGCGCCTAAATGGGTAACAGAAATCCTCTCGGAGCCACAACAGTGAAATCTCCCTCCATTGTTTTTTTTTTTTTTTTCTTCGTGTCAGCAAAAAGCAAAAAATAATGTGAATAGGAAGAAAAAAAAGGGCTGTAATTAAGGCGTTCTCAATTTGGACAAATTGTGCGTATTAAAAGATTTATACACGTGTTGTGAAGCTGCTTATGTTCTGCTGAGTTCTGGCAAAGTCATTTTTTTCAAGAATAGAAATCTAACACCTTTTTTTTTTCTTTGTCTCTTTCTGTCTTTGCAGTGGAACCAGCAAACCTCTTGAAGATTTTAGATTTTCACAGTTTACCTGAGGGTGTTACAAGAACAACGGGTTTCTGCTCAAATAGGAGGTCATCACAAGGTCCAGATGTGGCTTACCGAGTATCCAAAGACGCCCAGCTCAGCGCCCCCACCAAACAGCTGTATCCAGGTGAGTTTGGAGCACAATGTACCTCTCCTGACACTTCTTGTAATTTCTATTTTCTTTTGTTCTCTTTTTTTTTTATTAAACCTTTATTTATAAGATTAGAATCCCTTTTCTCCAAGGTCAACTTGTTCAAGCGGCAAAAAAAAACGGAAAGTCAGAGACACAAACGTAGACAACTAACAACCACTGGAATCTGCAATAACAGAGAAGTTTGTGAGTCTGTTGTACATCATGGAATCTTCCTCTAAGTCTTTCATTTTAGATTTAAAAGCATTTCGGTTCCCTGAGTTTAAAGTGCAACAGCTTCCATGCTACAGCCGCTGAAAAACCTAATTTTCCATTTTGATACTCTGACTTTATTTACACTCTTACTGTGCACTTGTTGTCCTATCCAGCATCTTATTATCACACAGGCTGCTGCTGCAGCTCCAGCCAGCTGGCCAGCTTCATGACCTTTCACCCCACCATCACAGTAAACCGGGAAAATAATGGTTAAACATGGCAGGAGAGCAATTTCCTTTTCTCCCATTTAGCCTAGTCTTCCCCCCCAGGTAGCCGTTTTACAGGCTCCTATAACTAGATTATTTATGTCAACATGATATCTTAGGCAGGGTGTTCCTGCTGTTTCACCCCCCTCCCCCACTGTGTTGTTTGCCCCTCCATGTACTTGTAAACAATAATCCACCACATCTGGACTTGAAGAGTTAGTCCCTCTGGTTAAACACAGATATTTAACCAGAATAATGCTGGCTAATTCCTCCCCTTGAAAACACACAGCCGATTCGTGAGAAATCTGAGAATATGTGATGCTGTAGGAGGAGCTGGACATGGAGACAGCAGTAAAACTCGGGGCTGGTGGAGGGGAGGGAAGTCTGGGGTTCCACTTTAGCCTTGTTCTATTGTGCTGACGTGGCTTTGGGTTTCTGCTCTATGCTGTGGTGCAGTCGTACTCTCCTCTCTCTCCGGCAGTCCCTCTCTCTTTATTTTCCCTCGTGTGCTTTCATTTTTTCCCCCCTTTCTCCCAGACTGCATCTGCTGTGGAGACATGCTAAGCTCCTTTTCGCTTTACCTTTTAAAACCATCTGTGAATCAGATGACCCGTCTCTGAAATGATAGTGATTAGCCTCCCTGTAGCTCAGAGATGCTAAAAAAGAGCAGGGATGTGGTCGAAATGCAGGGGGAAAAAAAGAAAAGTAAGAAGTCCTTAAGGTTAGATTGCTCCTCCATCCCACATGTTGCACTAGCCTGAATGGACCTTTGATCCATGCTGAAACTCTTTGAGGCTTGAAGCCGATCCACGGAGCGCCTGTGGCCTGCATGTCATATCATGTTCCCAAATCAATCAGAGACTATTCACTTTGAAGCTTTGTGAACTCTCATGAGTGCGTGTGTCAATACACACACTATAATTACACACATGCTACTCTGGCGCTACATAAAACAACCCATCTTGGAGGAGTTCATTACAGGCACCTCATAGTCTTAAGGTGCAAACAGAGTAACTAGCTGCCTGTGGCTTGAAGGACTTGCAGGACTTGCGGGACTTGCAGGATGTGTCTGAGATGCGGTCCATGTCTCGCCCCGACAAGAGAACGTACAGCTAATATGTTCCAGAGAGTGAGATCATTTTATCCATTTCCTTTTCCCCTTTAAGTACATTTGCTACTGCGTTATGACTTTGGCCCACGGCCTGGAGCTACAATTAGCCTCGATTACCAACAAAGCATCCTGCCTCCTGAAGGTAAAAACATGCGACGTATAGAAAACAAAAAGCGTGCAGACGTGTGTATTGTCACGGTGATAATGTGGGTAATGAAGCACAATAGCTCTGATTGAGAACATGCTGGCCGGTGACCCTGTAACCACAGACCGTCTGTGGTGATGTGTTGGAAAAGAGCAAGTGCAGACATGGAATCATTAGGCAAACACGTGGAAGGGATGATTCATTTGAAACTACTGAGGTGCCGAAAACAGAGGACTCCTTTCTTACCTTTATTATGTGAACGAGGAGTGAAGAACGCCAAATGGACCAGTTGGCCCTCTGACATTTAGACCGCCTTTTCCCCACGTCTCAATTATCTGACGTGCCTGCTGACTCTCTGTATCCGTATACGATGGAAAAATTACACGTATGAACACATAAACAGATTAAATTTGACACACTTCTCCGGCTGATGCTTTTACAATAACTTTCACTTCTGTTTATGCTCTTTAACATAAAGCAGAACTTCAGAACTGCGAGGAAGACGAGTGCAGCAGCCTCTACCTGCTCTCTGGTTACTTGGGTCTTGGCGGGGAACTTGTTGTGTGGACTGTTGCGGCGAGATGGCTGGAACATCTGTTGCTGCATGCAGTAAAATTCAAATAGCTGAGCTTCTTTCACAAGCTGCAAAAGCAATAAAGGTCCTGCTATTTGGCCCAGACTGAAATGGCACATCCAATTGATTTCATAAAGCTTTGGTCAGTGTTGGCAGTTACGCTGAGGACAACCGTTTGCTTGTTTTATTATCAAAAGGAAATATTTTTATGCATAATATTTTTTGTGGTAGTAACAACCTTAAGGCATAAAAATCACAATAAAGAATGAGAAAATGATTTTTTTTTTTATGACTAAATACATGAGTTGCAGCATAGTAGTGAAGTACTGAAGGATTCAAATGCAGGACTGAGAATCTTGAAAAAAAGATTCAGTCTCCAAAAACCAAAGAAAGCAGAAAGACTTTGCTAAGGGGAAGGCCATCTGGCTCAGGGAGCAGACAGACAGACAGAGGAGACGGTGAGACACAGACACAGGTGAATCACAGAAGGGCGGGGCTAAAAACAACAACACGGGAGCAGGAAAGATGAGGGCATGACGTGGATCTGAAACAAGAGGAGAGTCAGACGCCACACTGGAACAGCAAATGCTTCAAAGGTGCAGATCACGACACTGCAGCTAAACGTCATCGTCTACATTTCATTTCTTTTGAGCTGGACCTTCTGTACCCTGAACCCCAGCTTTCCTTTCCAGATTTCTATTCTTCTATGAAGGCCATCGCTGCATGCAACCCACACCCATCCTCCTCTCTATCTCCATGTGCATCATTTGTTGCCCCCTCCCTTTTTTTTTTTTTTTACACACCACCACCAGACAGGTACACTAGTTGTCTCTGCAGCTACGTGCAATCCCACTGGAATGCTGCTTGTCTCAGACAGGAGGAGGGTTTTGGACACGGCGATGATGGAATAACCAATTACAGGATGCAAGGCTTTGTACTCCGTTTACCTGCTCGTATGCACGCTGACTGATGGTAGGGAGGAGGCCTGTGAGCAGGTCTGTACCCTCCACCGTGTTCCTCGCCATTCTGTTGTTTCAGTCAGAAAAAAGACGTCTCATCCTTTGAGAGAAAAAGTCCAAGGAAAATACAAAACTTTCTTGATTTAGATACTCAAAACTGGTTTACCTCATATATGAAATGCCTCTGTAGTTGGTTATTTAAACTAAAGGAAACTGATATGTCGTGCCCGACTGCAGCACATTTATAGGAGACACTTACGGTTCAGTTACAGCGATTACGCCCCAGACACGGTCCGTGTTCAGGCCAAATACTTGTCGTTATCTTGGGTATGTCTTAAAGTCTGTGACATTCCCAGACCTTTTTAGTCAGACACGGAGGGTGCTGCTGCCAGTCTAAACTCCAGGGCTCCTGGCACCACAGCCTTTTTAGCCCCACCATGTCTGGACACCTAAAGGCACCCACACACCCAGTCAAAGAGGAATGAGCTATCGCTCATCTGGTGGCCCAAATGGTGGTTTGAGAGAGCATTCCAGAGAAACCCGAGCTTTTCTGAATGATACCCCCCTCCCATCCCTCACAGTTTAGGCTAATGAGGAGGGCAGATGTGAGAGGGCTCACAATCTTTCTCTTCTTGCCCTTATTTTTATATTTGACCCACCCCCACAAAAAAGATGGACGATACGCCAGTCTGCATGAAGATGGCATGGAGGATGCACGCCACATTTACATTGTTCACATTTTTGTTTTTAAAAAAAACAACAACAAAAAAGTTGTCTGAAACCAAAACAGACTGTCTCATTCCTTTCCTCCCCCTGCTTCCTCTACTTCTGTGTCATGGTGTCCCTTTCATCCTTCGGTTGACCCTTGACCCCTCCACAAACAGCCTGTCCTGAGCTAACGCTGAGTCATTGTCTCCTTAACAGACCAGGCTCATGTGAAACTGATGTTTTGATGAACTCATCCGGTTCCTTTTCTCTCGTCTGAACACTCTGGTTTCATAACACTCTGCCCACTGAATTCGGCCCTCACACCTCCGCGTGTGGAGGCGTCGGAAGGGTCGTGTTCCGTCTTACATCACAACTGTCAAATAAAACGATGTTTCCGATTTGATGCCAAGATAGATTTTGGAAGGGGAGCACAGCCAAGGCATGATGTGAGGGTGATGAAGGAATGATAGCAGGAAGTCTCCCCTGATTGTGAGTTATGAAAGGAATTGATTTACATGAACCACAATAATCCACCTATTCCAAATAATTTCATTTTGAATGTTTCTTTAATTCGTTAACATGCTACAGCGCTCAGTCTGGCTCACGATTAAAAATGTACACCAACATGATGGAGCTCCCTCATGTCAGGAGGAGGTGCTTCCTGCAGCTGGTAAGGACACCTCCTGGGTGCCACCCACTGGAGGTATTCCCAGCACGTCCGCCTTGTGAGAGGCCTCTCTGTAGAACCACAACAAGCCGAGGGATTATTTATATATACCTCATATGGCTTGGGAACACCCCCGGGGTCCCCTGGGAGGAGCTGGAAGAGGGAGAGGGATGCCTAGGCTACCCTGCTTAGCTACTGCCACCAGATAAGAGGCAGAAAATGGATGGATGGATGACTTTCCCTTTAAAATGTGAATGTCATCCTCACAAAAATGCGATGTTTGCTTTGTGATATAGTGCTTCTCCTCTCTTCTCTTCTCTTCTCTTCTCTTCTCTTCTCTTCTCTTCTCCACACTTCAGCCTTCCTCACCACATTCCTACTGAGGTGTGTCTTTTTTTCCTTCCCCCCATTCCACAGGTTGTGATTGGCTATCTAAACCACAGTCATTCCAATATAGCTTTTCTCGGTCTGTCTCCAATTATTCGGGGAAATGGCAGACGAGTAAAGGGGCTTTGATGGCTGTACAAGGTGCAACCAAACCGCCGCAGCCTCCAACCCTGCCTCTCTTTTCCGGTCTTCTGGAAATCTCTGCACGTACTGAGCGCAAAGAATTGCTGCAGGAATCCGACTTTGCTTATATTGAAAATGAGGCATATAGCTAATTTGTCATAACAAAAGTGGTTTTAATAAAATCAGATTGTAGCTGCTTTTGCTTAAATGAAGATGAGAAAGATCTGCTTGCCTGGAGTGTCGTCTGACCTCCTCTTCAGAGGCAAACAGTCTCCTCAAAAAGCCTCTTTCTGGGGTCCTGAGAATACCCTGCTAAGGAAATATGTCGTGCAGATGTGCCCCACACTTCTCTAAGATGGAGGAAGTAGGTGCGGTTTGCCTACATCTGCAAAACTCAAGCAGATGTAAGCAAACTCTGTCCTTTTAATATCTAATCTTCTTCTACATTTAAATTCTAATTATTTTGCGTGCATGTGTGTCTTTAATCATTTTTCTCTTCCTCTTCTCCAAAACTCAACCGGAGCACCTCAGTCTCTGTTTAACAGATCAGCTGTGGAAGGAGAGGAGAGGAGAGGACGGGTCTGAAGGGTAGTTTAACAAACTCGCTCTCAGGAGGATCACATGCTTTTGTCATTATGCTTCTCCTCCTGTGCTCTGCTGGAAACGCTCCACTTTGCACTTTGGCTTCTTGCTCTCTGCCCGTGCTATCCTCTTACAGTTTGGGCACTTCACAAATGTTTCCTTTCACCTATTAGATCTCATCTTCCCGATTCTTCCATAATAAGCTACTCTCACTCGCCACTTTATCTGGTGGATAATGCAGCAGAATACAACAGCCCTTTCACAAGCATTATAATGTGTAGTTTTGTTTCTAAATCTCTTTCAGAAAGGTGTTGATTTGAAATGTGTGGGGCTGTTGAGCTAAAATTGAGGCAGTTTAGACCCCATCATTGCGTTTTCCAGGATATTTAACATTTCGTGAGTCAAGTGCTCACAGCGAGATCTCAAAAAAGACATCACTCGGAGAAACTGATTCAGGAAAACATACGTTCAAGGTCTAAAACATATCATGTGTACCAAACTGTTCTCAAAGGAGCTACGTTACTCTCATAAGACCCTCATATGCACCTTTAAACTTTTCAAATTTGTGGGGAGGTTATCCAGAAGTGCACTTATATATTTCTGCAAATGTGGCTCACACTTACAATATTCAACGTGGCTGCAGTGTGTCCCTGACTGGACCAAATGCGTCGAGGGATGCTTGTACTTTTACCTGTTAAAAAGCCGTCCAATTGCAGTCCAAGCTCTCAAATCCTGTTTTACACCCAGACATAAACAGCGGCATGTGGTCCCTCACATTGATCCGACTCAAACAGCAGCATTCCTTCTTGTGGGACACAATATCTTGAACAGAAAACACCACATTTCATTCATTTGGTCGTTGCAATTGTGAGCACTGCTACTTCTAACTCTCCAAAACATGTCTGTCTTTTGTCCACCCCTTCCTGCCAGGTGATGTATTCCCTGAGGATTTTTCCATCATGGCCACAGTGAAGCCTAAAAAGGGCAGCCAGTCCTTCCTGTTGTCCGTGTACAATGAACAGGGCATCCAGCAGCTCGGACTGGAAATGGGCCGTTCTCCTGTGTTCCTGTACGAGGACCACACAGGGAAACCCAGCCCCGAGGACTACCCTCTCTTCAGAGGAATCAACCTAGCTGACGGAAAGTAGGTGCATCTGTTGGCTCCAAGTACATCCAAATAAACCATGAACAAGAGTAAACAAGCATCCTTCCCTCTAATCAGAGTCTAGGAGGATGTGTGAGGCTTTAAGGTGTTAAATCTCTAGTTGGTTCAATGTGTTGCTACCTGAGCCAGGTGTGACACACACACGCGCGCACACACACACACCGGTTTACTTGTGATATAGTAGGTTTCATCCCTCACACTTGATGTGGATCACCTTGTCCTTGCATGTGTGTATTTGCTTGCAGCATCTGTGTGGACCAATAGGAGAAAAAAAAAAAAAAAAAGAGCAAATTTGAATTTGAATAACATAAAAAGGGGCCCTGGACCCCGTTTGCAGGTTGTTAGTGTTCTGCTTGTAACACAGTAAGCGTGTGAATTAACTTGACCGCCTCTTCCAGGTGGCATCGAGTGGCCATCAGTGTGCACAAGCAGACCATCACCCTCATTCTGGACTGTAAAAAGAGGACCACCCAGAAGTTGCTCCGAAGCCCCCACCCCATCATCGATACCAAAGGAATTATAGTGTTTGGAACTAGAATACTTGATGAAGAAGTCTTTGAGGTAGGTCTGATGGTATTACTCTGTAAGCAATGTGGAAGGTGCACCCGGGTACATGTAGTACTTTGGCGACCGTACTCCCGCATACGCCTGCGCTCCAGCGAGGAACTCGGAAATTCCGACTTTCGGGTTCACCCCAGAACACATTGTATTTATTGTACGATAAGACAGGCTTTTTTGTGTGAACCGAAAGTGCAATAAAAAGGAACAAGCGAATTGAGTTATAGATTTGAGAACTGATTTGTTTTTGCAAGGCTGTACTTAACAAGTCTGCTTACCGTTCCTTTTTATGGATAAAATTGAGGCTTCAATTTTAAGTCCTCAACCAAATGAGATGAAAGCGATGAGGGTTTCTCCTTTTTTTTTTCTCCGCCGTCTAACTACAGTATAGACACATGTGGCTGTGGTGAAAATGATGGTCAGTCTCATTTGGCGTGCAGCGGCGTACGTGGGGATGGCGGTGGCAGCCACATCCTCCGTGTAGCCTTATGGAGCCCCCTCCATCTGATCCCCTAACCTCTGCCACCCACTCATACACAATCACAAATCAAATCTAATTTAAGGTGCAAGATATTCCACAACGTCTAAACATAATATCCCTCAATTCCAATCTGGTTCTGCTTTTTTTCTTTTTTTCTTTCTTACTTTTTTTTTTTTTTTGGTCCATCTTTGCGTGCTGATGTTTTGAAGCTTTCCCTCATTGTGGCTACAAGGCAGTTAAAACTGACTTCTCTTGTATTTCTTTATGTGGTTCTGGAGTCTGAATTGGCTACGTTTTTGTTTACAGAGATTTTTTTAACTAATGATGACAGGTTTTTTATTAGAAAGAGGAATTTACTTCATTTTTTCATCTTTTTTTTTATGAGTATAAAGTGGCAGGAGATGAAAGATTAATCAGTCTTGGAAGCCAAACGGGCTTCAAGATGTATCACAGCATTACATACTTCTGCTTTAACCTAGTGTGACGGATGCTTAATTAGTTTGAATCGTGCCTTAAACAGGCATTTATGTGGATATTTGTGCCTTTAAAACATGACCTCTTTTAGGGACACACACACACACACACACTCACACACACATATACATATACATATATACACACACACTCACGCACACACGGTATAGTGTTGTCTTTGTCCCGTCTACGTTGTGCTTGTTTAAAGGAGGATTAGTCTCTGAGGCTGAGGCCCTCAATAATAATTAGCAACAGAGGCTGACTGATGTGACTGATGCTGAGCCAACTGACCTTTGACCTCGCCGCTGCTCGGCGAGAACAGACAATAAGAAGAAATATGACATCACCGCCTTCCCACAATCCCCACTGTGGCTCTGCCAAGCCATAGGAGAGTCAGATATATGATGTGCTCACAAACGAAAACCAACACCTGAAGTTCATGCCCTCATTCAGAAACGTTAATCACAGCCTTGGCTCCAAAGCCATGTCGAAGGAGTTTCCAGCCCCATGACCACCGAAATAAAGGTGTAACAGAACGCAAAACATTCCAAACACGTCCACATGGAATCATATTCTTATATTTCGTAACCGTTATGATGTGTTTAATTATTCTTTAATTAAAGCAGATTTCCTGAAAACAAAGTCTGTCTTGTGACCCTCCGGGGGGGATAGAGAGCCCCACTTTGGGAACCCCTGTTGTAGCACATCTGCTAAAATCAGAATCAGCTTTATTGCTTAAGTATGCACACACAGCAAAAGGACGTACAGATATAGACAAAGACAAACAAATATTGAAATGGTCTTAAGTGTCTCTGTGTAATATAAACATGGACGCATATTTTGTGTGTAAAACAAAACACCAGTTAAGTGACGAAATGACGGAAGGGCAAAGATGACACAGCGTGCAAAAATGTGTTTTAAATATTAATGATTCCACTTGAGGTGGGTGGACGCAGTGCTGTTCATTAACATGACTTTTGAACAACAGTTATAATAATGACATGGAGTCTTAAGAATGAATATGCTGCTAAATATAGAGAGAATATTTTTGGGTGCGGTGGCTGCTCCATGTTCCAGGTTTTATTTATAAGGCTTTCCAGTGTTCCTCGCACCTCCCACGCGAGTCTGAGATAGCATTCACGCGTGTGCAACGAATTATGTCGAAATTCCAGTGAGATTTTTGACTTGTTTTGTCGCCTGGAAAATAACTATGTTTTATGACATGTCTCCAGTATTTAAGACTCGGTTAGGAGCAAAAACTGGTGGTTTAGATCATAGTTTGGGTTCAAATAAACACTTTTGCTACAGTTAACTCATGCGCGACTCTCATCTGCGCTTGACTCAGATTAGGTAGTGACAGCTTGACCTGTTAAACCAGGCGTGAAGGATTTTTTTTCCCTCATAAGTGCATGTTGTAGCGTTTATTTCCCCTGAAGCTAATGGCCGGTAACTTCCTCTAGTTGCCACAAAGATGACTACATCTACCCAGCATAGTTGTTTTATTGCTGCTTGTTGCATACTCATCATGAGACCGAGGTGATACTGGAACCATTTAAATCCTACCCGGCTATCAGAGCCGCTGACACAGGCCAATGGTTACTGTGGGAACAGACCGATATTTTGTGAGAGATGTTTAAAGCCCTCCCGCTGTGTGTCTGCCAGTTGGGAGACAGGACGGGCTCCAGTGCGTGCAGAAAATGGAAAATATGCCACATAGTTTCCAAATTATGCTCAGGCTGCTCTCCTTTCTTCCCTTACTCCCTTCTTCTCCCCTCTGTAGTTTAGTCTGATCCTGTGTTGACTTTTGCCGGAGCCAGTTACCACCAAGAGGTGGTGAGCAGGAAAACACACACACACACACGCGCGCGCGCGCACACACACACACACACACACACACACACACACACACACACACACACACAAAAACCTACTGGATTTCACCGTTAGCCGATTAAGTTGACTCTGCAGCTTGAAATTTCCAGTCTCCTCAGTCAGAATAATAGAAAGTGAAAGGATAAATACAGAGGAAGAACAAACGCAGCTCTGCACCATCAATCCAAGTGCTGTTTTTGATTTGTGACTTGATTTTATTCTCCTAAATTTTCCTTTGGACATGCGGTAGATTTCCATGTATCATAAGAAGTACCATTCAGAAGGAGTTTCCATTAAAAAAAAAAAAAAGTTTCTGTCCGAATGTATCACAATTATTAAAGCTGCCCTCCACATTGAAAAATTACCAAATCAAAACATGAGTACAGTAATATTCCCAATTTCAGAGGTTAAATGTCTTGTTTGCACAGATCGCTGTGGTTGCAAATGAACGTGACATTAAACGTCACGTGTCAGGAGTCATTCTGAACACACCTCACTGGACAGGCTGAAGTTAAACGTTCATCTGCAGGAAGAACAAGGAAGAATCCATGTGCAAGAGAAATGTTTGTTTTCGTACATCACTTTAATGATGTGAATCCAGACAGTTCTCTTCATTCGTGGAATCAAAATCCAACTGAAATATTCATTTGTTAGCACAGGACCGTCTGAAAATACATTTTTCTTGGTTCATTTCATGAAACAAAGATTTTTTGCCCTCAGATTAATGTGTTAGATATTGTCAAATGAACCTCAGCTGCAAAAACAACCCATACATTTGCTTTTTGGGGGGGGGGGGATTTCTTTAAATTCGATAATAATTCATCAAATCAAGCGGGCATGAAAGTATTCTTGTAGGACAGATAATTTGCTTTACTATACCTTTTAATTACAGCGAGTTTTTCCTCCGTCTGCGTTAAGTTTAGCTTGAGTCTTTACATACTGCCGTCAGGAGACCAGTAGCACTTACTGTGTGCCGAGGTGGTTTGTGGTTTGGTTTCTGACATGATACTGCGGTGGCGGAGGAGTGTCTACCCTCTATAAGTATTATGAAGTTTTAGTACTTTGTAAACTATAATGTGATGCCAGCAAAGTTTGTGAAAGTAATTAGGGTGACGGTTATTTAAGAAGACAGGTAATTTATCACCAGTGAAAGAGTAATCACATCTTTACCATCACTTTAATGCACGTGTCGCGTCAGTCGTTACGTGTCATTATACGCAGCGAAGATACTTTATAATTCTAGGCTTAAGAGCGTGTGTGTGTGTGTGTGTGTGTGTGTGTGTGTGTGTGTGTGTGTGTGTGTGTGTGTGTGTGTGTGTAGTTTTGCTCAGAAGGTCTGTAGAATGTGTTCAAGTGAGTCTACCAGGAACAACACGTTGATCGTTCAATGTCCATCCCCTGGTTCTGAGTAGCACGGCTGTGGTTGGTCTGAGGGCTCACAAAGAGGACAGATTGACCACTTGGCCACATTCAGAGGGGACCTCAGGTCAGTCTAAGCCACTGAGGCGGAGCTGTGCAAACACAGGAGTTCTTGTCTAGCCAAAGCTGTGTTGAAGTATTTTCATCCTTTATTGTTGTGGGCAAACATGAAGTGAAGTTTTTTTTTTTTCCCCCCAATCAGAAAATTTGGCCTATTAGAGTCGGGTGTGTGAGTACTGACAATAGAAGATAGAGTGTTCAGGATGGAGAGGGCGTGGAGGTGCGGCGTGGAAGAGGGAGCCAATAACGAGGGTCACACTCTGGAAAAAATGAGGAGGTCTCTCTCCCTCTCCATTGATGTCAGTCCTGGAACACCAGCCATACCACATGACCTCATCCAGAGGTTTCCTTGGTTTCCACTGATAGGCTGTCCCACACTCAGGGTCTGAGAAGGGGGGGGTTTGATAAGAAGATGGCTGAGGTTATGATATGTTGAAATACAGGGTTACAGATAGTGGGAGAATCTCTCCGGTGGGAGGGTTAGGGTTAGAGTGGACACTTCTGATAGTGCAGGGACGGAGGGAGTTGTGGTGCAGCCAGAGCCAGGAAATGGCAGTAAAACGATACAACGCATGAGCTTGATGCTCGTTAAGAGTTTTCATACGGTGACAGCGTGATAACGTTTCCAACATCCTGTCTTTTCTTCTCTTATCCTGACACTCGCGCTGCTCCCTTCAACATTTAACGTTGCAGCTGAAGATGTGTGAAACAATCTCAGATGTGCTCCAGAGAGTTTATCCCACCCTCCAAGTCGACATTCTCAAGAATCCTTTTTTTAACCACTGTTTCCATGATCGTAGCAGCCACTCTCTATGCCTGTGTTTTATTTGCTCTGTATTATATTATAATGTTAAAAAAACAAAAAACAAAACACGAGTTTATACTGTATATAAAGATGGACCTCATGAGTCACAACAGATTTACCGGCCCCCTTGTAGCTTGTTACGATGTAGCTTACGGGTCCCAAACTGAAAAATCGGGTGATTAGAAAAACAATCGTTTTTTTCCCCCCCCATTCTGCCGCAGTGGGTTTCTGATCAATTTGATTTGGTTATTTCACTATTTGATGGCATAAAATGGAGGTGTCACCCTGACTTTCCACCTCCCTCATTGTTTAGAAACTTAAAAATAGTTGTCCTGCATTAACATTGATGCTCTTGCTCTCTAGTCGGCTCTTTCTGCTCCATCAATAGAGCACAAGTCCTAAAACCTGGATTTAGCACTGCAGGATGTCCCTGGTTTTTTTTTTTTTTTTTGTATTTTTCAGTTAAATGCTTAAAATAAGGTCTGTGTCACGCTAGCTCAAGATATTGCAATGTTCTACGGAATAAAACACATCAGTTATACCGCACTCATAGCTTCCATGTACCACAAAAACTGCGGTTGCTAGCAAGCGGCTCGACAAACATGATCACATGGAAAGCAGAAGAAGCACGAAGCTGAAGTCATGTGTCCCATTGGCTTTTGGCCGAGGGAAACCATGGGGATGCTAACCCGCGGTTTGGGCTACAAAAATTCATCATCCCTTCAGGACTCAACTGGTTCCAAATGACATCATCAGAGCTATATGGCATCAGGATATATGGAGTTGGAGGAAAGAGGGATCGTCATTTAGGAACACTAAATATGGTCAATTGACATAGAAAAACAAATGACTTGGGGGGGTAACACAACCTGAAGCAAAGCGCCAAAATGGAAAATGACAAACTACAATTCCACAGATCAAAAACAGCAGAACAAAGGTTTTCTAAAGCAGTTTTAGACAATTCTAGCTTCTAATAGTCTACGATATTTTGCTGGAACTGCATGTCCTATGCGTCACTGTCGGAGCGCGCTGCTTAAATACGGTTTAGGGTGTTGACTTCGGTAGCCTGAGGGAAGATGGAGTTTCCACCATGGATAATTAAGAGAATTTCCTTAACTCATGTCAGATGTTTGTCTTTCACCCTTGTACTCACTCTTGTTATTCCTTGACTGTGTCAGCAAGCCCTAAAGTGTGCCCTCAGCACTTTTTACGTAGGTTTCAGCAAATGTCCAAGCCAAACACAGAATCTACGCCTGCTAGGTGAGGTGAGCTGCTCTGGTTCCCCCCAAAAGACCTGGAAATGGGACTATGGCTGCCTTTATGTAGTCCATGGAGACATGGGATTAAAATCTTATAAGAGTGTGATGGGGGATGAGGGGCTGAGAACCTGGACGGGATCCAGCAGCAGGACATACGCAGAGAGGTGAGGGAATGGTTAAAATGATGTGTAGCGGATAAGTGGGGTGGCAGACAGGCCTGTTGCTCTTGGCAGCTGCCCTGAGTCCTGGGATCTCGCTGCAGTCTGGAGGGGAAAGTGCAAGTTGGTGAAAATATACTTGATGTCTGCTTGATTTCATTCCATAAATTTGTCTTGTGACATTTCTTTGTCAGTATGTCTACTTGTCTGCGGCCAGTCTGCGTGTAAATATACACATATGTGTATATGCAGAACACAATGTGCCACTTTTGGGAGTCAGTGCACATCTATATGCATCCTTCTTTTGTGGGCTCATGTGGATTTATGGCCACCGTGCAGCCAGCCGTCTTCTGCAGCGTGTCGCTGGGTTTTTACGGTTAGGTTGGAGAATGCCCAGGCGCTGGGAATGTGCCGTTCTTGCCTGGCGTTGAGACCAAGGGCTGGCTCACAGCTCAGGGGTGACTGTGTAAATACGAGAGTAGCTCACCTTAAAAACACAGCCAGAGCTCAAGACCTCCCAGATTCTTCTCCTGCTCTGTGGGGCCCTCCTACCCAGTTTTCCTCTCCTGACACATGACCAGAAAAATGATGACAGAGTTTTTCTACTTCAAGCTGTGTGGGGCGTCATAGATGGGAAGAGAGCAGTTTCCGGTCCCACAGGTTCGTTTTGTGCTTTTTGTTTCATGGTAAGATGCTCTAAGCTAACAAAGTATAAATTTAAGGGGAACAAGTCAGCACGTTAGGGTTGCCTGACATCAACTCAAGACCCAAACTTTTTTTCCTTGTTGGGCCTGAACTCAAAAGTCAAAAGCAAAAACATATATTTTTCTTAATGCCTCTATTTTTTTTTTGTGTACGACTGTCTTTGGTGCCTCTTTCACTTTATTTGTACAAAACCGACGTCCCGCAAGTGTCGCTGTCTCCTGATCAAAATATGTATCCATGTATTTTCACCTCATAATGGAGAAAAAAACCCAGTGACTTACCTTATAATTTTACACATGATTTCACATTTCTTCTGATTTATTTATTTAGTTTTATGTCAACTGGTGGGCGAAATTAAACTCAGTGGCGAGCGTAATCTGGCCCTCGCTTCCCAAGGTCGAAATAGTACTCATAGATATAGCAGTTGGATTTTAAGTCAGTTTAAATTTGGCTGTGTTTGCCATACTAGTGTGTGTGTGTGTGTGTGTGTGTGTGTGTGTGTGTGTGTGTGTGTGTGTGTGTGTGTGCGTGTGTGTGTGTGCGTGCGTGCACCATGTACACTTCTGGGGATAGTGGGGGTCCCGAGACGTGAGCACCCTTGTTTTAGGGGTCCTGAGCTGCTCTTGTCAACAAGCATTTCTTGGATTTCCCTCCTGAAAGCAGGAGGGAAAAGCAAATACTCCTGCAGCTTTTCCTGTTATCATTGATTATTGTGTTCTGATGATTTGGAACCAGCGGTGATGTTGCTGTGCTGAAGGCATCACGATACAGGAAAGAGACTATTCTGGAGTTCCTAGTTAACGGTTTAGTTGAATCTAACTGGGATCACCTTTTTAAACTGCTGGCGGCGTCAGTTTCATCAATCTGCTTTGATAATCATCGTAAACTGCTGTAAACACTAAATCAAAACCATTATTTCTCCCTGTGTTTCTCCTTAATTGCCCACCAAGGGGATGAATAACCTTTTCTGAATCTGAATCTGAAGCACCATGAACTCAGTCCACCCTGCGTGGTTGTGGGTCAGGGTCAGATGGAGACAGATGTTTGGCATCCTGCTCAGTGGAGCTCTCTCCTGCCCCCACCTGGACACAACCAGAACTTCCAGAAGGGGTTACTTGTGGGGGTGGGGGTGGGGGTGTGGTGAGGTTTGGGAACCAGGTTTTATCGAATGAAACCCAGAATGATTAGATGAGTGCGCGTGGTTAATAACTGTGGATTTGTGCTGACTCCTTACAAACTGCAGCCCTGTTATTACCCCAGGGTTTAGCATGTGCATGTCCACGCAGCAGCGGCGGTCCGTCGACGCGCTCTTAAACGGCTTCTATAACATCTTGGCTGTTTCTCACAGCCACAGGCGATTCCACCAGAGCTCGACATGAGGAGAGCACTGGCCAGGAGCAGAGTCATATTTCAGCAGAGTCTTGGGAGATGCTGACAGCAGCAGCCCTGTTATTGTCTGAAAACTCTGCCTTAAGCACTACTCTGATGTGCCACATGACACTCCAGGTTGAAAATGTCACTCTCAAAAGGGAAAGCTGATTGCATGTTTTTTATGGTTCCCTCCGGGGTTTGGGTGTGATTCTACAATGCCACCCCCACCACCACCCCCTATCTCCACCCTCCTCTGGTGTTCTCTGTTTGGCTGTGGGATTTGTGGCACTTTTCTGACTATGTGTGCATCTGATGCTCTGTATAAATCAATATGAACATATTTCTGTCTGTTTGTGTGTCACATGCAAGGTTTAGCTGCCTTTTTCAGATGAGAAACATGTTCTTTTTAGAATTGGGGTGAACAAATAAGCCCTTTTTACATACTCTGTACTCTACACCTGTCACAGCGCAAATTCCTATCACGGCAAAATATCTGTTCCTGCACAAATATGCAGGAATAGATTACAAATACCACGTGTGGGCTGAGCTGAATAATAAATGAGAAATTTGGCATTAGCATACAGCTGGAATACAGTATAGGAATATTTACAGCTTTCCCTACATCTGTAAAACAGCAGCTTATATAATGTTTGGCACCACAATCCGATGAGTGATGTGTGCAGAAAAGAGCAGCGCTGGCAGAAAGAAAGGGAATGAGAACCAGCTTCAGTGGTTGTCACGGTGGATCAAGACTGCGACAATAGTTTGACTGTGAAGGTGTGCAGCTTTGGTGGGAAGGGCCAAGCGCTGTTGCTTCTTAAAAAAAAAAAAAAGCGAAGGAGATGGAAGGAAGAAATAAAAATAATTAGGGCAAATTAGCACATTACACAACATATCCAAACGCTCGGATGATAGCTTGTCATGAAGAATACGGCGCACACGCTGTCAGTGTGTCACAAACGGTTGCCTCTGTTCAGACGAACGGACGGGACGGAGCTGAGTGGTCTGGCAGGTCCAGCACCCTCCAAAACAGTCAGGATTCCAGAAAAGTATTTTGATGCGAAGTAGAAACGGTCGTTTTTGCCTTTTTTATGACAAAGAGCCCCCAATTTTAATTTTTTGAATCAGCTCTGACGCAGCGAATCATTTCCGTTACTGGCGTATTCCTGAATATCCCCAAACTTTACCCTGGTCTGTGGATGACACACGTCCAACTCCAGCTGGTACTTAGGAACAATTACATGTCCCACTGAGAGTTAGTTCTCAAGACCTTTTTTTGTTTTTCTCTGGCTGACAGCGTAACTAACGTGCGATCAAATGCAGCCATTAGCTTTTCCCGCCTGAACAAGACCATAATAACAGGCTCCTTTCTTTCCTCTCCAGGGCTGTGAGGATGTCCTCTTTACTGCTAACGTGTATGATTAATTATTGCAGCCCGGTTAAATTAGGATCACACGTCATGTGGTCGGGATCTACGCCAATATGCATTTTGCCACCTTGGTGAGTGAGAGAAAGAAACCAGCAGAAACCACAACAACGGCAAGCGCATAAAAAAAAAGCCGCCGCGATGCTCCAGACGGAGGACTTGCTCCTGATTGGATGTGACCTCATTTTTCAAACGCTCAAATCCCATCATCCCTTCACAGTGCAGCTGCGACACATGGGCTTGCCAGGGCAAGGGAGATATTAATTCAAGGCTCGTTACAGATTCCAGCTCAAGACAATGAATCAGAGGTAGCCATTTGAAAGTTTCCCGGGAGCTCGGTGCTGCAAACTGGGAGAGCTGTGTAATGGCTCCTCCAGTCCTGTCTTGGAGGAAGTTTGGGGATTTGTTCTTTTGCATCCACCATAAACCCCAGCGATAACATAAGCCAAGGACAGAGCAGGAAACACGATCTTGTGGAGTGTTTTGCAAGGGTTATTAAAGGATCTGTGAGTGTTGTGTAGCAATGGTGCTCCTCTGTGAATTGTCACTTGCTTGGACCACGAATGGAATCATTTACGTTTGAAGAATTTCAGCTGGAGAGAAATGTCGACAGATTTCATGCTTTTGACAATTAAGCATAATTAAAAACACTTCACATCCTCTATGGCGGTCCTTTCCCATAGTTTGCTTCTCATACCACCACAAAATATATTTGTTTCAGCTGAGTTCACTGCATTTGAATGATGTGGAATGACATCATTGAATTTGGAAGTGTGATCAGGACATGTTTGGACAGATACAATACAGTGTGTTGGTGCCATATGCTTTCTCATCAGAAACATGTGGCAGACACACACACACACACACACACACACACACACACACACACACACACACACACACACACACACACACACACACACACACCCAGCTCCCCATGTAGCCCGGGGATCCTTCAGAGCCTTTGCTTTTTTCTCTCTTGCTCTTTTTCCTATCTATCTCATCTGTTGTGTGAATGTTCTTTCCTTAAAGATCCCTGTTTTCGCTACCTTTCCACTCCCCAAACCCTCCGCTCGGGTCAGCTATCAGTAACTACAGGTCTGTTCATGTCCTCCACTCACGCTAAGTAGATTCATTTGTCAGCTTGAAGGCAAAATCGCTCATGTGTCTTCCAGGTCTATAGCAGGACTTGTGCTGTTTAGAATCCTTCATCTTGTGAAAGATGTACTTTATGCGTGTGTGTGTGTGTGTGTGTGCCTGTGGGTGAGTCTGTGTCATAGTCCACTGCTACATGAAGTCAGATGTTCCATGTTGTCGTCTAACCACACTGTTTGCAGTCCTTTTGGGTTTTTTTTTTGTCCCATCGCTCAATTCTGATGTGAAACGACACTCTTGGACCAAAGAAAACGTTCTTCATCATGTAGTCACCCTCAAGATTCCCTGAGCTTGACCTACTTTCAGGACTGCCTGGTCTGCATGCGATAAAGTTGTGTGCAGATGTTCTCCCTCATCTTTATTTGTTTATATGCTCTCGATTTTTTTTCCCACTGGATGGGTCGCTGAGTGTGAGACTGTGTTCTTTGCCATTATTAATTGTTTGCTTGTCTATTTACATGCCTGCCTTGTTGCTGTGTCCAGTGAGTCTCATGATTTCCTGTTTTGTTTTTTTTGTTTTTTTGTGGTTTCCAGGGAGACATTCAGCAGCTAATGATTGTAGCAGACCATCGTGCCGCCTTTGACTACTGTGAGCACTACAGCCCTGATTGTGAGGTGCCAGCTCCCGACCAGCCCCAGAACCAGGACCCCAACACAGATGATTATGTGAGTAACATGACTTCTTGACCTTCCAACTTGTAGATTTCTTCACTCTGACATGTTCCCGTTGATTGCATTTTTGCCGTTCCTACTGGAGGTATTGTGGTCATGTTCACTAAATACTTTAGACATTTTAGCACAGGCAAGAGAGCATCAAGTGTCCTGATTGCTGATGATAGTTGATGAATTTAATTAGCAGATATTAAACAAGATTTTTATCTTTACAATGTGGGTCGTGCATGCAAATACAAAGTGTTCAAGTGAGGATCTCCTTGTTGGGAAATGGATGGGAAAATAGTCATGATCAGTCCCCCATGTCACTCTAACTTTTTTAATGATTCATTTATTGATCCCTGATTCTGTGTGGGGACAAAAAAAAAAAACACTAGCCTTTCAGTGTTTACACAAATGGTCTCTGGGTTTTAACCCAGTCTAGAAACGGAGTAGCTCAAGCTAGCGTGTCACTCTGCACCAAAACTCGCGTCTTCATGCCGTAACATGTTCGACATTTAAACATGAAAAATTATAACACTGCTTTTTTTTTTTTTTTAATGGACCTAGCTGTAGCCTTAGAGCTAGCTGTAGCTTCTTCTTTTTTTTTTTTTTTATTTAATGGAGCTGAAGGGCAAGTCAAGCCTTGGAGATAGCTGTAGCCTGAAAGCTGGCTGTAGCCTGAGACCCAGCTGTGGCCTGAGAACCAGCTGTAGCAGGAGACCTTGCTGTGGCTTGAGAGCTAGCTGTAGCTTGAGCTAGCTGTAGCCTGAGCGCTAGCTGTAGCCTGAGAGCTAGTTTTCGCCTCTGTTAACCAATGTGCTGCTCAATTGGGACCCTGCCCATTGTTAAACAGACAGCATTCTCGCCATTTACACCCATATGTCTTTGGAATGTTTTTTTCAGCATTTTCATCTCAACTTCGAATGATCATTTTATAAGTATTCCTAGCATTTTTAGACGTGAAATGAGGCTGAGCTTTGGACTGCTTCTTCTGAGATGAGGCTTGCGTCTGTGGTTGCGGTTGTTATAGGTTCTCTACCATTTGAGCAGAAGTGAAGAGCACAGCCCTTTTCCTTTTTCTCGGATGATGTATCACGCATTCAAATAGTATTTGCACTCAGGCAGCCCACTTTTATGAATGTCTTTCCAAATGTAAAGAAGTTCTTTAATCTATATTTGTCTTGCAAAATGTGAATCAGATTTTGGAAAATAGCCTCCTTGCTATGAAAAGAGAATATGCTTTGCTACAGGGAGGGACTGACTGGGAAGAACGGGGTTATCAGGCTGTGCTGCTGCTTAATAATGTTCAGGAATGATGTGGTGCTTGTCTAAACCTGCAACCCTGCGCTGTGCTGTTTTCAGCACCTATTGCCAGTATACCGCGTGCATGCTAATTAACTGTGAGTCTAACAAGTGTTGAAAGATGAACAGGAAGCTTTTCCACTTGACCTTTTTCTTTTCCCTTTCTTTTCTAAAGCTGTGTGACAAATTCATTGAGAAAGCAGTGGAAAAGTAATTTGTCATTTAGTGGTAACAAGTTGCAACAGGGATGTCGAGCGTGAGGTTTGGACGAGGAAAAGGTTGAAGATTGATGGCCGGTCTCTCCCTCATTTATCAGCAAGATTTAGCAGCAGCATCACGCTATTCAAGAATCATGTTTGTAATAATTGATAGCTATTTTTCCTGTCTCTGTTAAACTTTCTCTCAACATCAATGTAATTCTGTTCTCGCAGAACACAGAGGAGGACAGCTACTATTACGAATACCCCTACTATGAGGATGTGGATGGCAAGCCTTTTGACTCAAACACTGATGCCGAAGAGACAACCACCAAAGTTATCAAGGTTGTTAATCAATACACACGTTTGATGGATACGGTTTTAAAGGGGACCCCCTGATGATAAGCCCCCCCCCCTTTTTTTTTTGGATGAATTATTTGTGATTAACGTCTTTCCAGGATTGCTGACCAGCGGTTTCCAAGAAATGTTTCACCAATACAAAAACTCTTTGCCTCAGGTGCCAGGTGGAGGTGATGTGTCTTCCACTGTGGAGGAGATTTTGAGAGGCAGTACCGGCGGTGCGGGCGGTGCAGGCGGTGCTGGCGGTAAAGTGGTGACCTCTATCTCCACCGGGTCGTCCTCTGGCTCAACAGGCAGCTCTTCGTCAAGCTCTTCAGGTACGGCTGCCGGTGGAGGGGATGCCTTCGGTGAGGAGACCAGCCCTTACGACAGCTACGACACCTACGGTAACTACGAAACCTACTACGACGAGTCCACACAGGCTCCTGACGGTGACACCTCCCGGCGCGTCACCATCACAAACATTGGCGGCGGAGGTAAAGTGGAAGTGGGAGCAGGGGGGAAGATTGACTTGGGAACAGGAACTGGAGTCGAGAGGAGGGTCATCACCAGTGGAGGGGGAACTTCAGTGACCATCAATAAAACAGCAGTAAGTTGACATTTAACGCGCCGACGTTCTTGATTAATTGTTGAAGGCACGAATTGTTGAACAGAAATGTAATAATTCCTGATCTTGTATTGTATATCAGTATGAAACAACTCATAGCCTGAAGCTACGCTAGGCCGTGTGCGCGTTGATCACAATGATTATTGATTGGGATAACGATCATCGCTGTACGCCTGGTGTACGTTTCGGTAGTTTGAGCCTTAGACAGACTGATTCTCATCCTTGCATTTTTAACTTGTTTTTATAGGTTGGAGGTTCCTATGATGACTATGGTGAAGGCTATGATTATAGTGTGGACGGCCATCGCACAGGTGGAGGTGGCAGCAGCACCATCCACCTTGGTGGAGGCGGCGGTGGCGGCAGCAGCAGCACCATCCACCTTGGTGGTGGCGGCGGTGGCAGCAGCAGCACCATCCACCTTGGTGGAGGCGGCGGTAGCAGCAGTGGCACAATTGACCTTGGCCTTGGTGGAGGAGGCGGTGGCAGCAGCACCAGCAGGATCCAACTCGGTGGAGGCGGCGGTGGCAGCAGCAGCACAATTGACCTTGGCCTCGGTGGAGGAGGCGGAAGCAGCAGCACAATCCATCTTGGTGGTGGAGGAGGCAGCAGCAGTGGCACAATCCACCTTGGTGGAGGTGGCAGCAGCAGCAGTTCTACCATCACACTTGGGGGCGGCTCTTCTGGAGGTGGTTCTGTCTCTGTTGGAGGAACTGGCTCCACTGGTGGTGGATCAGCCAGCGCTGGCACTGGAGCTGGAGGATCCATCGCCACAGGAACAGGTCTGGGCGTGGAAGGTGAAGGAGACTACTCTGACCTGGATAAGTTCCATGAGGAGCACATCACCGACTATGGAGATCTAGACGTGTATGACGAGAACTACGGAGACCTGGATTACGCAGACAAAGTGCTGCCAGCTGAGACGGATGACTTCTTGGGCCAGGTGAACACTTACGGACCAACACACTGGGAAAGACATGATCTCAAATATTGGAGAGATAATTGGGCTGATTGGATTCTGTGTGTTTGCTGTGCAGGTCGGCGGAGCTCGTGGCGAGAAGGGACAGAAGGGAGAGCCTGCTGTTATTGAGCCTGTGAGTATCACTATTTGAACAACATACTTGAGCAGCAGATGCAGGCTGTCTGTGTGTGTTCTTATGTGCGCTTGAGTGTCCGCGTGGATGTTTATATCTGATAAGTATATGTCATAGACACATCTAAACACAACCCGCCCCTCTTTTCTGAATCCTTAAGCCGAGCACACTCCTTAGAGCCTTCCAGACCATTCTTGCAGAGTCCTTACTGCAAGGCTTCGCTCCAAGCTGGTGGTCAGGACCAGAGTGTAAACATTTGGAGAACGGCCATGCAGGGATTGTTAATAATCACATAACACAGCGTGGGGAGCGTCTAATCACACGGGGGGAAGGAGGGAGTATAGGACTGCAAGGAAGCCAAAAAAAAGTAGTCACTCCCAAGTTTGTCTGCCAAAAACCTAATGATGAAACTCAGCTGAGGTACGACACCAAAATAAACTGGACTTCACAAATACAAGGAATCTGCCTCTTGTGTTTCACTACAAACAAATGGCACTGATCCCGCCAAAGTATCCACACCTGTGCGTGAGTGGTCTTGTGTTTATATTTGGACGTTTTAAAGAATGTGTGTTCAAGTTTACTACTTACGACACGACAACTGTGTGTGTGTAAGTATGTACCACCCACTGGTTCCTGTCTGCTCAGACACACCTCGTCATGCAGAAATGTGAGCACATATGAATCGTTTTCGATGATTCCAGTCTTCGAGCTCCTTTTTGGCGGACGTCATGATGGATTTGTACCTGAAAGTTACCCTTTTGGGTGCCTCTATTTTTGGTTGTGTGGAGCCTGGACATTGATGGGGAAAATGCTGAGATCACATAGTTCAAATATCTTTGCAGACTTTTTTTGAATTTCTGTTTGAGAAAGAAATGAATCAAAACAGCAAACAAACGAAGCTGCGCGCATCCATCCAGGTCAGGATGCAGCCGTGTCAACACCAAAACCGAGATTGCTTAACTGGCACAGGAGCATGCAAAGACTGGCTCTGCGTAGCATGCATGAATGGTCAGAGCTCTGATCTGTCAGTAGGAACAAACTCATCATCTCTGCAGTTTGGATTATTCAAGTTGGAGAAAAGCCTTCGTCTTTGTTGCAGCCCCCCCCCCCCCACACACACAATCCTTGTGCTTATATCTTTGTGAGGACTTTCATTGACATAATACATTCCCTAGCCCCTCACCCTAACCCTAACCATCTCCACTGACTGCCTGACCCTAACCTTGACCCTAACCCTAACCAGAACCTGATTCTAACCTCGACCCTAAAACCAAGTCTTGACCTTCAAGCGGCCCTTTGAGGATGTGAGGACCGGCTAAAATGTCCTCACTTTCCAAAAATGTCCTCAATCTGTTGGTTAAATACGTATTCTAGTCCTCAATATGTAGCAAGTACAAGAACGCACACACACACCATGTTCCCATGAATTAATTCCAAACTAAACTGAAGTGACAGGCAGGAACACCCCCCCCCCCCAACTTCCAGGTATTAAACTGCCAGGCATAAAAAAGGGCATCAAAATGTTTGCAAGTACATCTCATAGTAATGGCTGCCCAGTGATTCCTGCGCTTCTGTGTTTCAGGGAATGCTGGTGGAGGGTCCGCCTGGGCCTGAAGGCCCAATCGTAAGTCAATCGATCTCAAATTCTCTGTCACTCAAAGTTATTCCCCCTATTTTCTCCCCCTCCTTTTTTTTTATACCCCTCTGTCCTCTTTTTTTTCCCTCCCTGTGCTTTTTAATTACTACAGTGTGTAATTTCTCTTTATTAGAAAAAAAGAGGCTAATAGTGTTTCACATGAGTCATTCTTCTAGTCTGTTTATGTCCGTTGGATAGGAAAATGTAAAGTTAATGCTTTCCTGTGAAAATCCCCGGCTGCCTGATTTCTTATTTAAAGGGAGCAGCCAGAACAGTCTCCCCCGGTGAGATATGGACTTGCCCAGATGTCAGAGAACTTAATTATTTATCAAGCACGTTTTTTTTTTAGGCACAGTTGCTCTTGACACCCCGCAGAGTCCTGCTATTCATGCACTGAGCTATAGACAAATACAGTGCGCCTCACAAAAGGATTTACAACTCAACAAGCTGTCCTATATTGCCTCATGCATTCCTTTCCCCCATGTGTGACCACTTTTCAAATTAAAGGCATGAAACATTAAGTAGAGCAAATATGACCTTTCTTTTTTGTTGCGTTGTGTATTTATGGGAGTCAAATGAGATCTTTTGCTTAAAATAGGGTCTCCCTGGACCCCCAGGTGCCTCTGGCCCACCAGGCAGCCCTGGAGATGGCGGAGAGAGGGTGAGTGGATACGTTGCACGTCACACTAATTTTGTAAACTAGAGCATTAATGACAAAACAAAATACATGCTGGTTTTGTGTTTCCTGTTATAGGGGCCTCCAGGTCGATCTGGTCTTCCCGGTGCTGATGGTCTGCCAGGACCCCCTGGAACTGTCCTGATGCTGCCTGTAAGTATATGACAAAAAAACAAAACAAAAAACAAAACTGAAGTGAAGAAAGCAACAAAAAAATGCAATTTTCACATCTTTTTTTTTACAACTGTTTGTATATGATAAATATTTTTCTGTTGTTTGAATTACTCTCTCATGTGGTTCACACAGGAATGTAGGGAGTCTCCTATTGGAGCATATTTTTTGATAGACCTGTCCTTTATAAATATGTTACAATGCAAATCTGGGTTTTAGCAGCCCCTTGTGGTCCATGCAGTAACTGTACTCCACCACCAGCAGCACTCACCTATTTGACTTTCCTCTCCATTATTCCGCATTTTTCTAGTCAAACTTAGTTATAAACTTCCAGGAAGCTGTCTACCAACTGCAGACAGGAAGCAAAGCAAGTCTCGTCTCAGCATAGTTTCATCCGCATACGCTGCCTTAACTGCAGCAGCCAACCATCCTGTCAACTTCCTGCTGTCTACCTTTCTTTCCCTTGTTCTTGGAAAAATATCTAACTGTTGCTATTGGAGCCGATTAGTTGTACAGATGTGAAGCTGTGGTTTCAGGGGTCCACGGTGCTGCCTGGTTGAGCCATGTGGCGAGCTCTGTCTGGACAGGAACTCAAGTAATTCTGCTGGTAGAAAACTGAACTCGAAACCTGATCCTCAACTTCCTGGTCCAATGAAAAACATGCATTGTTGTGTCACCTTGATATCACCATGACTTTTTGGCTCGTTGAGATGGTGGCATCACGTGGTCACAGCACATTTTGAGGAATGTCACTGAAGAACTGAGCATTGGATTGAGGAGGAAAACTAAATACTAAAAGACAGAAACCAGTAAACGGTTGCTTATATTTGATCGGGACTATAAAGGAAGGGCCAATACTTAATCAAACACAGCTGAAATTAAGGCACAAGTAGTTATGAAACCTTTTTCTTTTTTGCTCTGGAGGGTTTTGGTTTACGATGGTCGAGCTACGGTAGATCTGACACAGTCCTGATGTCCTTATTTGACTGTTTGTTTTTTGTGTCTTGGTAACAGTGTTTTGTGGTGATGAAACTCTGCGCAGTAGTTAACGCTTGAGTTGCAGTGAATCTATAAACCCGTCTGAAACATGAGAACGATGCTACACAACCAGACCCGAGTAATCCTGGGATGCGTTGAAAGCCTGGATATTCACCTTTTGTGCAATGCTGCCTCACCACCACCAGATGCCAGTAGAATTTGAAGCTCATTTCCAAAGATGCAGCCTTTGATGCTGCTGGCTTGGCAGCTGGAGGATGATACTAGTTTACCATCTGTTGCGTACTTTCAAGATGAGTTTTAAAGAAATGCTGCAGCTTTTCCATGAAAGTGGACGTGGCTCTTGATGATAAAATGTAGCTTTATCCACCAATCACACCCCCCCCGTCTTCCTCTGATTTTATTTTTTTTTTTAATAATTATTTTAAATTTTTTGCCAGTTTGCTTGTATCTTTATTTTTCCCCATCAGAATGAAATCTTTATCGATCTGTTATTCCTTCCCTAGTTCCGATTCAGTTCCGGAGGTGACTCTGGACAAAAGGGACCCCAAGTGTCAGCGCAGGAGGCCCAGATGCAAGCCATCATGCAGCAGGCTAGGGTAACTGTTCATACGTTAACACATCCTCAGATCATCAAATCCCTTCTGTTTAATTCCGCTGTTATTTAGTTGTAACTACGTTCTTCTGTGAGCTGTAAAGGACAAAGGTCTGCACATCATTTATTGTCTTGCTTTTTCTCCGTGCCTGTGTTCAGCTGGCTCTGCGTGGCCCAACCGGCCCGATGGGTTTGACTGGCAGACCCGGTCCTCTGGTACGTATCACAAGAGTGACGAGAATAATTTGAATTTTACTTGTATTTGTTTGCGTTTCATCAGTGGTTAATGCCCTGCATAGGACATGATATTATTTTTAAACAGTTTTTTAACGCTGTTGGAAGCTTTTATTGGTTTGGTGTTCATTACATTTTCTGTCTTTTCCTGTCAGGGTCCTCCTGGTGTAGCAGGACTGAAGGGAGAGTCTGGAGAGGCGGGTCCTCAGGTGTGACATTTCTGAAATAACCAATGAATTTAAGCACCCCACCACCTGAGAACTAAACAAAATCATACATTCTTGATCTCGCTAATCCAAACATCTCATGAAATACCGGTGTAGCACTGCATTCGTCTTAATATTTTACCCTCTTTGGTTCATTTGCATAACAATAAATTAAATTCCTGTGAGTTTAATCTACACTCATCTCTTTTAGGGACCCCGGGGGCCTATGGGATCCCCTGGACCCTCTGGAAAGCCTGGTAGAAGGGTAGGTATAATGCTGTGGTGTTATTGGTTTCTCAGGGTACTGAAAAAAAAAAATTAAATCCTAGTACTCCTGCTGTATTTAGTGAGGATACTTATCTGTTTAATGGAGGAAAGTAATGTAACATTTGGTTCTTTGACAGGGTCGTCCTGGAGCTGATGGTGCTAGGGGCATGCCTGGACAGTCTGGACCCAAGGTTTGTTTGTTTTTTTCAATACTTCATAACTGTGCTGCATTTACTCACCATATTTTATAACGTCAGTTTAAATGTGGGTTTTTGATGCCTGGATAAGAAACATTTGATTGTTCTCCTCTGAAGGGAGATCGTGGGTTTGATGGTCTGGCTGGACTTCCTGGTGAAAAAGGACACAGAGTAAGTGATTCTGCGGCTCCGCGAGGAAGCCTGTATTCTTGTGCTGCGTCAGCTCGGATTGATGTGAACTATTGTTAAATGTCCATTGTTCTAGGGTGAACCTGGACCCACTGGACCTCCTGGCGCCACTGGCGAGGATGGAGAGAGGGTAACACCGAAATATTATAACAGCTTGTAGCCTGATAGTGAAACGCACTTTAGCGACTGGGTGAATAGTGAATACATCTCTTATCCAACTTTCTCACAACATCTGAATTTTACTTTTTTTATTTTGCCCTCCCCCATTTGTCTGCTCCCTTTCTCTCCTTCCTCTCTGAAGAGATATATGAAGGAGGATGTGTGACTTTGAAATGGATTATTTGTTTATACTTGAGACAAATTGCTTTGGGATGGATATTTATGTCGTTTTTGGTTGTATATAACATTGTGATAGTTGTTTATTGGGAGGGTTGTATAGAAAATATAGATAGCTGCGTACAGGTTATTCATGAATCATAATGGGTTGTATGTTTAACACTAGGTTGCATCCATTTCTAGATTATAAGTGGTTGTATTAATGACCGGCTGTAAATTAAATTTGTATAAATATCAATTAACTGGCTGTATAACAAAATGGGTGTTTATAATTTGTGTATGTGGAGAAGTAATTATGATGAGTTGAATCCGTGGTGGCGTTTCTTTTCTAACGACTAGTGTTTGCTTTGGCTGCTTGAATTAGGTTAGTGATGTCACATGTCTACCATTTGCTGCTCTTCATAAACATTCTTTGTCTTGTTTTCTTTGAGCTGTTTATTTTCCTTCTACCTATTCTTCTTTTTTTTTCAGAGTAAGTCCTTCATTCGTTCAACCAACATGTTTTTTTTGTTCTGTTTTTTTTTGTTTGTCTTTACCTCTGCACACCTTTTAACTGCTGCTAATCACCATCCTCCATCATTACGACCATCTGACGGCACCTGGTCTCCCCTTTACATGCTTTTTTTCCTCTGTGCCTTACCATTATCTCTCAATCCCTGTAAAACACACACACACACACACACACACACACACACACACACACACACATCATTAACATCATCATCGCTCTCCTCTCTATTGTTATTCATGGCTTGTCCCACATTCTGACCTGCTCTCTCTCTATTTCTCTGTTTCCCAGGGAGATGATGGAGAAATCGGACCAAGGGGACTTCCTGGTGAACCAGTGAGTGATCACGTGCTCCCATTCAGTCTCACACTGAGAGATTGTACTGTATGATTTAGCGGAGGGCTCATCGTGTCAGTGTTGGCGAGCCATCATACAGCTTGATCATATGACATAGTCACCGGTCATATTCATATAATAAATATAGATTAAGTAGCATAAGGGAATAGCGCAAAGGACTTGTCCCAGAATCCTTTGAGGTGAGAAATTCAGGCAGCTCACATCAAGCTTGTTATAATAGCCTCCCACTCTCTCAGGCAGAATATTCCCACTGGAGTGGGAAAAAGATCGAGAAGGAGTGAACCATCATGAAAGAGCTCGGTAGCTGCTGTTATGATTTATTCTGTCCACCAGGGTGTGCTACATTGGTAGGAATCCTACTGCCAGGACAATACGTCTTGTTAGGTAACTGTAGCTGCGAGGCAAAGCATTGAATTTCCCAGCATCATGTGGACCAGCATAGCTGTGGGGCATGAATGTGTAGTAAAACATAAGCTGATGCTGTAGAATTTCTTCAAGGACATTTAAGAAGACTCCGCATGTGTGGTATTGAAGACTAATTTAGCAGTGCATGTTTAATAATGCATCCATCATTTCACAGGTGAGATATCAATCTAATTGCTCTTCCTTTCCCAGGGGCCCCGTGGTTTGCTCGGGCCTAAAGGACCTCAGGGACCTCCAGGACCCCCTGTGAGTCCATGTACCTTCCTCTTGTTTTTTCATACCACGGAGTTTAGTCTGCAGGATTAATTTTTTACCACCTCATTGGCAACAAGAACAAAAACACTGCAAAGAACACCCACAGGGAAATATGAAACTCAATATATTTCAGACCAAATACAAAAGGAGTAGCATATATTATTGAGACAAACATCTACAGCAGAGCAAGACAGATTTAATTTAACACGGACACTGCGCATCAATCAAAGAGCTTATTTTGAAAAGCTGCGTGTGTGCGAGATTTAGCGACACCAAACGCAGTAAATCATATGATAGTACTCACACAGGGCAGAGCCAGACAAAGATAATTTCATCCTTGAATTCTCTTCAAACATATATCTTAAAAATAAACTATCACAGTTGCTAACCTTTGCTGAACCTCAACATGTGCTGCTCTGAATATTGTCTCACCTGTTGCAGGGTGTTACTGGAATGGATGGCCACCCTGGACCTAAAGGGAATGTAGTAAGTATTTGGTTTTCTGCTAATCTACAGAATTGTTGTCAAATTCCCAGATTTAAAGAAAAAAAAAATCCCAGCTGACAAACAGGAAAGGGCCATAGTTGTGCAAGGATGAATGCAACCAAACTCTATGTAAGAAAAAAATTTGAGTAGATGAAAATTTTCAAGAGGCAGCACGGTGGAGTAGTGGTCAGCACTGTCGCCTCACAGCAAGAAGGTTCAGAGTTCGAGTCCCGGCTCGGGCACGGGATCTTTCTGTGTGGAGTCTCCATGTTCTCCCCGTTCCTGTGTGGGTTCTCTCTGGTACTCCAGCTTCCTCCCACAGTCCAAAGACATCAAGAGGGGACGAGGCTAATCCAGACTCTAGTAGTAGTGCTTCATTGGCACGACAACACCCCTCCACCAAGTTTGAGGAGCATGTCGTGTCTGTGCTCCACAAGCTGGATGAGGGCATGTGCCCTGGTTGCTGCACTCGCGCCTTCCCTGGTTGGTTTGGGCACCTGTTGGGGGGGTGGAACCTGGTGAAATACTGTCATCCTCGCTCTCATGAAACATTTGCCAGGGAAGGATTTCTGCCAGAGACTTTCATACAGAAAGCCTTTGTGAAATGTTCTATTTTAAACTAAACCACAATGTTTTCCTAATATTTTTGTCTTTAAAAAAAATAAAAAGAGTCAAAAGCAGTTTTCTGTCAGAAATCATTCAGGGCAAACTTCTCTTTTGCGCGTAATCCTCCCCCGTGCTGCGTCCTGGTGGTGAAGCTCCACAGGGGAAGCGATTCATCTTCGCTTGTGTGCCACAGAACAGCAGAGGGGGTGAAAGGCAACGACCAGGACAGCAACTAGGGAGAAAAATGAGGGAAATGGGAGAAAAAATATCACGAAAGTGTGCTGTATCAATTACTTTCCCCTGTCAGTAGAGATTACCTGTCTGGAGCTGCTTGTCTGCTGTGTCCCAGACTCTTGGTCTCAGATATGAATCAGTTAGCTCTGCCAGTGATTTATGTTTAAGCTTCAGCATATTTAATGAGCCAAGAGCGTGCACCATTTGACAGCTCTTAATTTTATCTTTTTAGAGCAACACTACACTCCTAACGGTCCGTATAGAACAAGAAGCCCCTCTCTAACTCTTAATGTTCCCTTTTAATTTAGGGACCTCAAGGAGAACCAGGACCTCCAGGACAACAAGGCAACCCAGGTGCCCAGGTGAGTGAGGACCAAGTCATCCTGCATTTGAATTTCTCCTCATCCTCGAAGGATTCTGTTCTGAACATCTTCTGTCCTCCCCACAGGGACTTCCAGGTCCCCAAGGAGCTATCGGACCTCCAGGAGAGAAGGTGACATATCACAAAAAAATTGAACATATTGTTCTCACGCCACAGGGGAGAAAAAAAAAATGCTGGCTTTATGAAAGTCAATAAACACAAACGCTAAATTGATAAAATTGTCAGAAACGGTGTGTTTCATTTGCATGAGCTGAAAGACCAGTTGCTATCTCTTTCAGTTCCAAATGCTCCTCACGATATGCAAACGCATGCCGACACAGGACCAAACAGTGCCTGGGAGACAGTGCCGACAGATTTGGATCCTGATACATTTTAATCCACTTTCAGCTAAATCACATTTGCCAGCTTATGTGGGAGGGGGATCACTCTGTTTACTATTGAACTGTTGGAAACTGAGGATGAATAATGTGGGTCCCAAGTTTACCGGGATTATAATCGGAATCACAGAAGCCAAAATATTTTGAGTCCCGTAGAACAGAGCAGACTAATTAAGGTACTGAATTGCAAAACACACAAAAAAAGAAAAAGAAAATCTTTTGAATGATCATGAAAAAAACATTTGAATCACAGCTTGTAGCTAAATGTAGAGACTTGAGTGTCTATTTTAAATGAGAGGAATTTATTTCCTGTGGCCATGATTTTAGTGTCCGTGCCAGCAGCAAATGTTCATACTTTCCCGGTAGGTGAATCTTTATGACGCTTGGGATCCTTTGACCAGTCATCCAGCAGCAACATGAAACTGAGGCTGAGTTTAGGAGCAAATATCTGAACCACTGTCGGATTGATCATTTGCCTATCCGCTTTTTGACCTGTTATGTCCGAATCCAATAGGGCGACACCATGTATCAGGATATGAACGCAAAGTTCGAAACTCAAAGTCAGAGGAGCAGCATTTTTTCATGAAGTAAAGTTATGTCGCGATTTTGTCTGTCTCTCAGCTGCACCGTAATTAGTCTCCGGATTTAAACCCACTTTAGCTTCGCGCGATAGCGTGCTAATCTGTATTAGTTTACTTAAATCTGATAGATTTCATGACATTACCGTTGTTATTGTGAGTATGTTTGCATGCTAATGGGAGCTGTTAGCTCTCAGTTGTGTCAAACCTATTAGCTTTCCACTGATTCTGGTAGAACAAACACTTGTGTACTGTCGGCGGTTCATTTATTTTTTGATGTGTAAACCAGACACTTCAGATAATTTTTGGTCTTTAAAAACTATGCTCACAGTTGTTGAGAGGTCATGGATGAAAGTATGTTTGAATCCCATATTAACACCGTTAGCAAACTTTATAATACATTTAAGCTTCCATTTGTGTGTGTGTTGTCTTAGTTTGAGATGTTTTAGTCACCCCGGTGTCTTGTGTTTGATCCAGGGCCCTACTGGAAAGCCAGGCCTGCCAGGAATGCCAGGAGCTGACGGTCCACCGGTGAGTTGACTCCTGTATCCAGGTGGAATAACCTGGCCGTGTCCTTCTGCAGCTTGTTACAACGGTGTCTCATTTGCGTGAATGTGAGAAGCAATATTTGCACATCCAACTCGAATGTTTAAAAACACTTAACACATTCAAATGCTACTTAGATAATTAATTGTGCTGAAACATATGTATGATAGAACCCATTAGCACAATAGTGGAAATGACTGCCCACACACAGAAGCACACACACATGCACACTCTCTCTTCCCACCTACAAGCACCTGCACTAACGGCAGATGCGTCTGAGACGACACACCGGTATCAACCGTAAGAGACGGAGACAGGAGAGGCTGTGAAATATGAATAACTGCAGCCTAAGAAACCGACAGGAAGTTGAAAGGAAGATAGAGGAGAGCAAACGGCGTACAATATCCTGCACTCCTTTAATGGCTTTCAGAGTGGAAATAGCTCTCTCCCATTTACGCTCTCAGCCTTTTTTTATTTGTCCATTTGTTCCCTCTTTCACCAACTGCATATTCCGTGCTCTCCCCCTGCCCCTCATCTCAGCTCCCTTTTGTATCTATTTCCTTCTCCATTCTTTCTCACGTCACTGAAAACCCATCAGAGGCTTCCCGGGGCCCTTTTAGCTCACGAGAACGCAATCAATTTTCTCTCCGATCTCTTTACATTCACGTATGCATTAGATGGGCAGGTTTGCCCATTGACATTCTGCATTGTGTGTCCACACGTACACACGTGTGCAATATTTGTGTAAAGGATTGTGAAGTCCCAAAACGACAGGCTTGGCTTTTAGAGTCCAGTAATGGCTCCTAGTGGCTCTATAATACCCCGCATTAAGGATCAGGTCCCAAATGAGAATGAGCTCCACAGGCTCTTACTTCAATTTCCCCTGTGTGGTGCTCAGTTATAGTGCCGTTATAGTGTTGTAGTATTTCTGGTGGTAATTATACTGAGATGAGATGCAATAATATTTCTTTCAATTATTCACAGGGTCACCCCGGAAAGGAAGGACCTCCCGGAGAGAAAGGACACATGGTAATTTAAACATTTCTCACCCCACGTCTCTTAGTGTGGGATTTGTTTTTTTTGTTTTTTTCCTTTCTAGGATTGTTTTCCCTCTCTTTGTCCCAGCTGACACACATTTGCATAAAACATTGCATGTTAATGTAGTCGTAGTGTTTACTTTCACCGTGCGGGTTACAAGTGAAGTTCTCTTCCTCTCTCACCAGGGCCCTGCTGGCCCTCAAGGACCCATCGGTTATCCTGGGCCCCGAGGTGTCAAGGTAAGCTGGTTGTCATAGCAAAAGCGTTTATTTTTAAAATGAACCACTGACGCTAACCAGGAATTAACCACTATTATGTCCATGTTTAAGTGTTTGTATATAACTTGTTCACTCAGTTTTGTAATTTGTAGACCACGCGATTTTAAAAAATTTCTACTTTTAAACAAGTTATAGCTCACGGCCGTGATTTTTTTTTTCCTTCCATGTCCACCAAAAAAAATAAAATAAAAATCTCTATGGCGACTGCAGGGCCGTTTAGTCTGCTGGAATATTTCCTTTCATTTTTTTCCCAGTGAGATTGAAAAGAATCTCAGTCATGCAAAAAAGACGACGGGAAATTCGCCCTTTCAGATCTTGAGACAATTAGCTAACACAAGGTGATGCTAAGACTTGTCAGGGGGATGATAAAGGCTCGGAGAGCACAACCCCTCGTCGCGCTGAGACTAAAGAAATCCCATCAAATAAATCTTGGCAAGAGTTTGCGACTGATCTGAACATGAGAGCTTCCATGCAGAGGTGATGACACGGGTGGCTCACGTTCTAGCGAACAGTCCCCTCGGCACACGCTGACCTCCTCACGTTGTTAGTGAGCGGCCCCGTGGCAGCTCTGACTCCTACACCACGCAAACCCTCCCCGATACCCGCGCGTAACTTGTGTCTGTTCTTGCATCACAGGGAGCCGACGGTGTGCGTGGTCTTAAAGGAACCAAGGGTGAAAAGGTAAGACGAGAATAAGAAATTAAAGAAAGCAACAATCAAAGGAAGAGAACTCAACTGGAGCCGATTATTCACATGGATCTCAGTGATGAATGATGTTAATTTTTGAATCACACCCTCTGTAAAATCCTCAAACATTCATTTGAATATTTTTTAGTGGTACTACAGAATTAGTGATCTTGAGTTTCCATGGCAACATCCCTGCGCATGAGTGTACGAACACCCTAAAAAAAATGGTTGCAACGTCTTTAGTTTCTGGTTCTTTCTCCTGCTCACCTCTCTTTCTAAATTCTCTTGCCAGGGAGAAGACGGCTTCCCAGGCTTCAAGGGAGATATGGGCATCAAGGGTGACAAGGTAGGAACCCTGATTGGGTGTCATAAGCATTTTTGGTGGGAGTCGTTACTCCCAGTGTTCAAGTTCAAGTTAAACTTTATTGTCCCTGAGAGGGCAAAGTGTGCTTCAGCATGGTAACGGACACCAGAACAGGTACAACAGCACCACATCGACGATGGGCAGAACATCAGAGCTGCGGCACAACAGCAACAACAACAGCAACAACAACAACAACAACAACAACAACAACGACGACGACGACGACGACCGCTCTGCCCGTCTCCGTTAATCAAAATTTACATTTAAAAAAATTTACAACTGCATCAAATCTCACAAAAGAACAATAAAATAAGTAAATAAATCAGTAAATATGTCACCTCAAGTTGCCCTGCATTAAGGAGGGTGATGGCCCAGGGAATGAATGAATGAACTTAACAGCGGAATCTGAAACGGGTACCAGAGGGGAGGGACTGAAACTCCTGATGAAGAGGATCAGAACGGTCTGAAAAGAAATAGAATTTGCCCCCCTCACCACCTGACTATTGTACGACACAGACGGGTCCCTCTGCTTGACACCAAGGATTTTGCGACTGATGGTAACAGAGCATTCTTGTTTTTAGTGTTCAAACCGCCAAACCAACAGATAAAAGAAAACGTCAAAACTGATTCAATGTAGGATTTGTAAAAAAAGAAAAGAAAAGGGTCATCAGGGTTTTGTAAGTGTTGGAAATGAGGAAACCAGTTAGACGAGTGTAACTTAAGCGCTCGGAGGAAGGTCCTGCTGGGGTTGGATGCACTCGTTGTAACTGAGCTTATGTGGCAACTGTGGAATTGTGGGAAGCGAGCAGACATAAGCCGCCGTGTTCGTGTGTATGACTCCATTTTCACCTGACAGTAAACTCTGTTTTGGGTCATCAGACTGCAGTCGCTTAGTGCTTGACCACGTTAAAGTGTAACAGCAGCTGAGGTCTACTGAGGAAGGATTCTCAGCCGCCTCCACGATGAACACCGGCGAGAACGCTATTGTGTAGTCAATGTTACACCGAGGCAGGGGACCCTCAGAGAGCTCGCACCCCTCCAGGAAGACCTCAGCCAACCCAACGTACAGAAAATGCATTCAAGGGTTCTGTCGCCCATGTGATGTCCCTCCTGGTGAAAATCAGCCCTTTAATTTTTGCGTGATCCTGTTAATAGACAAATAAACACATGAATATCGACTCAATTGTTCAAGGACATGTTTCCTCTGGATAATAATCTTTGACGCTCAGTACGAGTCTTCATCCCGATCAGTCCATTCTAGGTTCTCCTCTGGGTAGTCATGATGGAACTTGGAGCTCATTGAATGGAGCCACGTCTTTAGTGGCTGTAAAATCAGAAAACCTCCAGAAAAGCAACAGAGTGGGCAACAATTTTTGAAAAAATTGTTTGAATCAATGAGTAGATAAGGATTTGCCAGAACGTGTCCTGTTCAGGGTGAACGGTCAGCTTGACTTCTGCCTGCGCTGCAACTTTTCATCACAATGCAGCTTTCATTTGCATTTTGATCAGCACATGCTGGCTGACTAATTAGCCTTCCAGTTAAATGAGCTACCACGTCTAAACCTCATCGGAGCCTCTGGTGCTCCTCCTCTGCTCACTGTGTGTGCGAGGGAAGCGGATTTTAGGTCAGACTCACTGAAGAGGTAGTCGTTTCCTGTCATTTGTACCAGTGACTTGTTGACAGCCACTTCCTCTCTTTGAAATTGCAAGCATGGGCGCCCAGGTAGAGCGGCGGCCTGTTGTGTTGCCTACCACCATGGGAGCTGCTGGTTCGCTTCCTGGGCTTGCTGCCAGCTTGGTTGGAGGTCCGCGCAGACACAATTGGCCGTGCCTGCAGGTCCAGTAGCACCTTCTCTGGTTGGGTGGGGCGCCTCTTTGAGGGGGAAGGGAAACAAAAGAAGTAGAGAAAAAAAAAGTTCATCAGAATACAGTTCAGCTTCATGGATGGCTGCCATGCTTGGAACTGTGGAAGTGAAAGGAGGAGGAGCTGGACAGAGCGCGGACACTGGCGACACATAAAGGCAGCGAGTTAAATCGTATCTCGATACAACTCAGTCTGGTGAGAAGATGCATTTTGCTGCGAGGTGTAAAGGAAGTCACTGTGTTTACATGAGCAGTTTCTAGCTCTCCGTCTATCCCCTGTGACATTTCCTTGTCAGTCTTAACCTTGACAGGTCTAGAAGAAAAGCTCTGGTTTGACAGGTGTACACATAACAGCTGCCTTCTCCAAACTGCATTAGGGATTCACACTGTTAAGTCTCAGAAAAAACAGCTTTTACAGTGGGAAGCTTAACTCTCCTCAGCCTGCTCTTCAAACATCAAACCCCCAATCCCTGACCAGGCTGTCTATAGCAGCTGAGAAAGGAAGGAGAAATCAATGGCACTTTAAACCCCTTCAAACCCTCGAGAGGACATGGGCCTCCAGTCTGTTTTCCTCCAGAGATGCAGCAGATCCAGATGAAAGTAGAGATTTGAGCAGCCCCTTTGCTCTGGAGGAGATAGTCATGGACTAGAATCTAAATGACGCATTTTTAAACATGCCTGTGAAAAGAGTGCGTGTCTGTGCGCGCGCGTGTGAGGGTGCTCAATTTAAAATGTTCTCTTTGATGAGCTTGGTAGCGTGAGTCAAGTACAGTTTGCCTGATGTTGTTTTATGTGCTCTTGCGGGCGCTCGCTCGTGCAACTCCGCACGAGGCCTTTAACTAGATACCTTTCACAGACGGCTGCAGCGCAGAGAGGTTGCCAGAGCGAGTTTGTCCTCCGTCATTTATCGTGAGTCCTGTTAGAAGGGGGCGCGCGCTAAGAGAGAGAGAGGCAATAATAGGATCGCTAACTGCTTTGAGGGGCCTGCAGCTCGAGAGTAAACATAGCAACATCACACTCACTGGCTTTGAAAGAGTGAGCCCGCTTATCCGAGGGGGTCAACTATTGCGTAAATGACTTAATAGTGGCGAATCATATGAAAGTGACATGACAATTAAACTCACTAAAGCCCTTGAAAACTTCCCAGTCCTTTATTCGAAGTAGGATAAGAATGTCGTTCGACTTTCAAATAAGTCAACTCAAACATGGAGGTTTTAAAATGGTGCTTTTATGAGGATTTAAATGAATTCAAAATTCGTTTTCAGGGATGTAACACAATGTACTTCAGGCAAACAAACATTTTAAGAACATTTAAAAAGTAGATAAGGAGCAAAATAGATTAATAGTTTAGTTTATTTACTTACCTATTTCAAGGATTCTCTGTGTCCAAGGTAGAATTAATCCAGATTACCGGATGAATGTTGCAAGTACAAGCCTGCCATTGGATGACTATTTCAGTCTGTCTCCTCTATCCCATCCATTTTTTACTTGCTGTGGTTTTGGTGTTCCTCTTATCTACGTACAATGACCCCAAACGCAGGGCCAGCCAGCTTGTAGCACGGAAAAAAAGCAAGGGTCTTTTTTTTTTTTTTACAGCGTTTTGGATGTTCAAGAATAAAATAAAGACGTGCAAAAAAAAAATATGAATATATCAGCGAGTTTCCTGATCAGTGTTTACCTCCACCGTTGTTTTGTAAGGGCATCGTCTCTGCCGCAACCATTTTGATTGGCTTAAATCAATAATGGAAGCGTACAAGTGCGTATTACAGGTTGTAATACATGATATGACATAATCTTGTACACAGGCATGTGATCTTCGTGCTTCCTGTGTTTTCCAGGGTGAGCTTGGATCAGCAGGACCCAGAGGAGAAGATGGTCCTGAAGGGCCAAAGGGTCGTTCAGGTCTCCCCGGAGATGCTGGTCCTCTTGGTCCATCTGGTGAGAAGGTGAGGTCCTTTGGGCTCCTACAACAAGTGTTTGCAGATATCTCACATACAGTGGCTGATAAAACAGAAGAGAAAAACATGCTGCTGTTGTGTATCGTCAGTCATATCTGATCGAGGTTGATGTCCCAACAGCAGGGTGTAACAAGGAAAATTGTTTTTTCAATCATTCTCTTCTTCCCTGCCACTGATCTTTCACTGCTGCTGCACTCTAACCAGCTGGAAACCGACAATAGACGCCGTTAATGGCCATCTTTATTCACTTTACAATACGGTAGGGTGTTGAGTTAGTGAGTTTTTGTACCGGTACTTCAAAAAATAATTTGTTATTCTTAAAGATGCAGTGGCGTAACGGTTCCCCCTGAGATAAAGGCGTGAACAGATGTCGAGTACCATTAAAGCCGTTCTAACACATTTCATGCCCAATTTCTTTGGCAACCAACTATCACAAAAGTCAGAGTGAAAAGTGAGCTGTGCCATGTTGTGCTTATTTGTCAGATTTTTCTGTTTAGGGATGAGCTGAATGGGACCTGTATTTGCATTTTGGCAGATATATAAATATATATATACACACACGTATATGTATATGTTCTGGAGAGGACACAAAGTAACAGCTGAGTCATTTTCATATTTAATTGGAGCCTCCACAATGGCCAGTTGAGCAAAAATGCCAAGTACTGACATTTGAACAAATGCTGGCGTGTGAAGCAGCAGCAAGTGTATGTTTGAATGTAGTTAGAATCGTATGCCACAATTATTTGATAACATTTACTTCTGCATATTTGCGTTTATCTTGGTATATTTATAAGAATAAATATTGCAAAAACATTTGCATCCACATTTTTTCCATCCTATCAGTTGTCTCATATATTGCAGTATGGACTATTGCAAATGGAGTGGCGCAGGAATGCGTCCATTAAACTATTTTGTTTTTTTTTGTTTTTGCCCCAACCTTTGTCTCCAAATACCCAAATTCCAGTGTAAAAAGCCCACTGAGTTTTCATTCAAAGAACTCACCACAATGCTAACTTCCTGGTTAGCCTACAAAAACAAAAATATGTCATCCTTTCAGAATTTTATAACATAGAAACTGACAAAAAGACAGTGCTGTGGCTCTGGGGGAGTTTTATAATATCTGAAAAACAACTTTAATAATTGCATTGTGATGCCATCGTCTTGGGACGGACTGAAAGCAGTTAACAGGACGGCAGACGTTAGGAACTGCCTGTTCTGTCAAACTACACATCCATGGCATCCAGGGTCTAATGAAAGTAGTTGATTTGCATTTTAGGAATGAAGGATCCATTATTATTTAACTAGAGACTTAAATTCAATATGCCCCCTTTTGCTGAGGCAGAAATGCCTCTTATGAGCTTCCCAGTTTTGTAGAAATAGTTAGAAATCACTGAAATCACTTTTAAAGCGAATCTAACGACAAATGTTTTCTCTCTTACAGGGTAAACTTGGAGTTCCCGGGTTGCCAGGATACCCAGGAAGACAAGGACCAAAAGTAATTGCGCTCTAAACAACACTCGAACTCCATCACTGATTAGAGAACTCTCTCAACCCGATTGATGAATGTGATTGAGAGTGAAACATGCGCGTGTGAAAGGTTGCTGAGCTCATTACGGCTCATTCTTTAACCTGCACCAGGCAAAGCTGAACTGGGCTGACAACTAGACACGCTTGAAACTCCCTGATCAAAGAGTCGAGGATTTGAATATGCCTTTTGGTGTCAGCCCTCAGTACCTGATGCAACAACAACAAAACACTGTTATTCATAGTGTGCCCAATCTTCCTGTTGGATTTATTCAGCGAGGGATATTTTAGGGAGCGACCGTGGGATATCTAAGAGTTGTCTCTCAAATGATTAATCACCTTCTTGTCTCTCACACAGGGATCTCAGGGTTTCCAAGGGTTCCCTGGTGCCAATGGAGAGAAAGGAACTCGGGTATGTAAGAAAGACTTATTATTATTCCTCACATTCTTACAAGGGGTTGGATCAATACATGGCTGCATGTCTGGGCTCCAACTTGGCCCAAAAATAAAGATTCACAAGGACTGCAAGACACCCCTTCTTCTTTACCACTCGCACAACTCATTTCCAAACCCTCAGAAGCATTGTTTATCACTTTGCGGTATTTGAGCGATGTTTCATGTTCTTTGTTTAAGGGATGGGCCATTAGCTCGCCTGCAAGAGAGTAATGGTTTGTCAGCAGCACGAGAGGAGCAAGCCACATAAAGCTTTTCATCTTCACAAAACATTTGTGACGTTTATGAGACCGAGGCTCCAGACAGAGAGGGATAATAGTGGCATTTCACAGCACCTGTTTTTCTCATTAAATGAAGCCACGATAAATGCGATTTTGCTTTTTTATTCATAGTATGCTTTCCTTTTAATGAAAATATCCAGTTTTTTGGGGGCTTGAATGAGTCCAATGTAAGTGATGATTCGGAGGCAAGTCACTCCTAATTAATGATTAAAGATGCTCTTATATGGCCCAGTTGTATTGAAATCCTCCAAACGTCCGTGAGCATTAGATTCACTCTTCTTAATGAGCTGCTGCCTTGATCCATGAGTGTGTTCTTTGTGTCCACAGGGAACAGCAGGAAAGCCTGGCCCACGTGGACAAAGAGGACCAACGGTTAGTCTTACTCAGCAGACTCGTGCCTGTATACAGATGGCGTGCTTGGCACCTGAATGAAAATGGAGATGCAGGGGAATGCTGAGTCGATAATTAATAGTAACATCATAAGGCCACAAATGGGAACCTTGCAATTATTTTAATTACCTTGTTTTTTTGTTTGTTTGTTTGTTTGTTTGTTTTTTATTTTTTAAGGGACCTCGAGGAGAGAGAGGACCTAGAGGACCAACAGGAAAAGCTGGACCAAAAGTGTGTAAAATGTCTGAGGGACACAGTTGAAATTTGTTGTGTAAAGTGTTTGTGATCACATTTTTTTCACTTATTTATTCTTACCCCATTCTACCTCCTTGCCTTTAAAACAAAACCCAGGTCCCTTATCCCACCCCGCCATCCCCTTTAACCGTCCACAATTTAACCACAATTGACATAAAAATGAAAAGAAAATCAGAAATCAGAAAAGACTTGTTCCTCTTCTTGTCTCATTAGGGTAATTCTGGAAATGACGGCCCACCAGGACCTCCCGGTGAGAGGGTGGGTACTACCAGACTGTCATCGAACATCATACAAGTCTGGTTTTATGACCAAATGTTTATTAATTAATATTTCTTTTTGTGGTTCGTTTCAGGGCCTGCCAGGGCCTCAGGGACCAACGGGTTTCCCAGGACCAAAGGGTCCTCCTGTAAGTCCCAAACCACTAAGTTGTCCGTATAAACCTTGTGTGCCCTTTCATCTTCCTTAAATTAATGTGTGGATTTTTCCTAGGGACCTCCAGGGAAAGACGGCCTGCCCGGACATCCTGGACAGAGAGGAGAGACTGTAAGTAATCTGGTCTTAACCGAAGTATAATTACTCATTATTTCTTCCATAAAATGCTAATTCTGGCTTTACTTCTGTAACATACAGGGATTCCAAGGAAAGACTGGCCCTCCTGGTCCTCCAGGTGTAGTTGGCCCTCAGGTAAGTGACTGCACCATCTCCCTGTGTTGCTCCCTAACCTGAATTATGAATCCTGCATCGAATTTGCGGATAAAGTTTGCCATGAAGTGCTAATGCTCGGTGCCAATGCTAATCGCTAGTGTCTCAAATGTTGACCGAGCAAAACTTAGCGGAATACTTTCTCAGCGTTTTTGTTTTTCTGAAAACAAAACAAGATATATCCTCCTACCTTGACGTTATGAGCCGTGACCTAAGTGTTGTTTGTCCTTTTTCATATCAGCAATTCATTCATTATGCATAAACTTTTAGCGGTCTTTCCTTCCTAGCCGCTCTGCTAATGCCAGCTGATGATAATGGAGCTGTATGCCTTCTTAATGACTAGTAGGCCTCCCACGCAACAAATGCTCAGCGTCCTCTTGCCACAATAGATGGAGAAATTCGAACATCTTGTTTGTATTTTAATTTCACTCCGTGTTCTTTCTTCCCTCTGTTTGCTGTGCTTGCTTTTCACGCCTCCTTTGTTGCTGGGGATTATGCAAATGTGTACATGATTGGGTTTTGTGTTTTTACACTTGCAGGGACCAACAGGTGAGACTGGACCAATGGGAGACCGAGGACATCCTGGACCCCCAGGCCCACCTGGTGAGCAGGGTCTTCCTGGTGCAGCAGGGAAGGAAGGAGCCAAGGTGAATGTCAAAGCTCTCTTTCATATTGTATTTGTTATGCATAACATCAACCGAGAATGCTAAAGCTAACATTTCCTGTTTCGTCTAGTTTATGTTCTCAAGAGGATTTAAAGGTTAAGGCATTGAAGTGTGAAATTTGATCATACAACCTTGGGCCCGACCAGTTTTTCAGGATGGAGATTAATAATCAAAGAGACCAATATCTGATGTTTTGAACTTTTACACATCTGTGGGGGGGGGGGGGGGGGGGGGGGGGGAGATAAAAAAAATCCAAATTTTGGTGTCCAAATTTAGAATAACACAAATCATTGTTGAAGGGCTTTTAAGTAGCATGTTTAATTAAAAGAGAACTTTTCAACTTTACCTGGAAAAAAAAAAGTTCAAGAAGTTGCCAGCAGCATTTTTTTTTTTTTGTACAAAATTTGAAAATCAGAATGTGCTGTGTGGCTCGTGACCACAGAGTAGGCAGAGAGAGTGGCACATCCACATTTTTTTTTTTTAATCTTCAATATGGATTAAAAAGAAAAATATGCCTCTTATAAGAAGATTAATGGTTTTTTTCTTGTTTCACCTACAGGGTGACCCCGGTCCTGCTGGCCCAGCAGGAAAAGATGGCCCTCCTGGGCCAAGAGGTTTCCCTGGAGAGAGAGGTCTGCCCGGCCCTGTGGTTAGTACTGCCTTCTGATCTGATAGAGTGTAATAGCTTCTCGCAAATCCAATATTTCTCACAGCTTTGTTATTGCATAATAGTTCTGGGCTATTAAATCGCTGTAAGAATGTGGTGAACCTCAAGACATGATATCAGATCCCTGTGTGGGCTTCAGAAGAAGAGCACAGTGCTCGAGGCTGGTTGTTAATGATTTTTCTTTTGTATTCTAACTTGACAAAGTCGTGTCCTGTTAGTTATGCAATCCACACTTATTTAGCAACTGCGGGCTTACTAGCCAGAAATCAATGACAGAAGGAGCCTGTTTAGTTTTAGAATGCAGATATTACACAATGTACCTCCTCCTCTGAAACGTGAAGGAAATTATCAACGTAAATAAAGGTTCCTCAGTCTGGTGTAAACCTCACGATGGAGGTTTTTGCTCTCACGCTGAGCCTTTTTGAGGAGAGGCAGTCCAGCTGAAAGGAGGATGTGTGTTTCGCTAACATTTATTTTTCTGAAACCTTCATTTTATTTCCATCTGCAGGGGGCTCACGGTCTGAAAGGAAACGAGGGTCCTCATGGTCCACCCGGCCCTGCTGTGAGTACATTTCATTGCATCCACCACTCTCATTCTCTGACTCTTGTTCTCACCCTTGCTATTCTCTTTGTATGTGGGAATTGTCTTCGTACAGACGTTCCCAGCCTCTGTAGTTCTAGGCTCTTATATAAGATAATGAGATGCACAGTTTGCTACTTACATAAGAGAGGTCTGACCTATTTGATAAGGTAGATGTGCCCAATAATAGGATTGTGCGGAGGCCTAACAATGCTGTGTTTTAGGGTTCTCCTGGTGAGCGTGGTCCTGCTGGCCCAGCCGGGCCTACTGGTCTGCCTGGACGCCCTGGCCCTCAGGGACCACCAGGCCCCGCTGGAGAGAAAGGCGGACCGGTAAGAAAATCACATTTTAGAAATTACATTCACATGCAACAACAACAAAAAAAGACAATATTGGCATGACAACGGCTGATAATGTCCTCAGGGAGAGAAAGGACCTCAAGGCCCAGCCGGAAGAGATGGTATTCAGGGACCTGTGGGTCTGCCAGGACCTGGAGGACCTCCTGGACCACCCGGAGAGGATGGAGACAAGGTGTGTTATTTTCATGGTTTATTCTCCTGTCAATGTAAAGACAATTTTGAGCACTCACACAAATATTTGTTGGCACTATTAAAGCCACTTTTCAGTTACAGCCCCAAGCGAGGCATCTCTTCGTGTCTCGAATGGGAGTTTGACTGAGAGTTAGCATCGATTAACAGATCTTTAACAGGCAAACCTGTCTTGTTCCTGCTTTGCACCCTTCTGTACTGACAGAGGACGTGGAATTTTTCTTTGGCAGTGACAGAGAGCGATCCTGTAGTATTCAGAAGTGAGAACAACTCATCATCCCCTCTAAAAACATTTGCAGGGAGATCAGCTACGGAGATACTCAGAGGATAACGTCTTATCCTTTGAAGAATGCTTTGGTTCTTAACTGGCCTTACAATGGTCCCTGTAGTGCAGGCGGACACAGAGAATACAGAGGGTATTTGCCATGCAGATAAAAAGGATCTGGCTGGCTAATGTTTACACACATTCAGACACTTTCTCATTATAAGTCCTGTCAGCAGGGAACTTGAAGGCCTTTGTACAAGAGACTAAATCTGCCTCACAACAAGCACCAACTGACTTAAACCCAAAAGTAAATGCCTTTGGCATCTTTCTTCATTCTGGGAACTGTGGTGCAAACAGGTTGAGATGGGACCAATTATCTATCCTGCTTTGGCTGCCAGTAGCACAACAGTTATGATAAGCCTCCCTCAGATTTGAACTATTTTAGTAATCATGACACAGACGGAGGCATTACAATGAAAATCCATAGACAGAGTGTTTTGTTGAGCTTTGATGTGTCATCATCTGTCCTGGGGAGTGTTTGATTACATTGTTGTCAAATGTGATCACTCCCCAGTTTATTTTCCTGGGAATTTTATCTGCTCTCATCTCACACTGCAATCGTTTCTCTCCTCAGGGAGAACTTGGAGAACCAGGCCAGAAAGGAAGCAAAGGTGATAAAGGAGAACATGTGAGTTGTTGTTTGGTTACATCATAATCCTTCTTAAGTATTAAAAACACTGCAAGAACATGATTCATGATTGTGTCTTGACTTGTTGTTTGTTCTCTGCAGGGTCCACCTGGTCCTACTGGACCTCAAGGGCCTGTTGGAGCACCGGGTCCATCTGTAAGTGTCTAATTATGGTCGCAGAGTTCAGTGACAACATTATTACAGTTCTTGCCTTTAATCCGAAAATTACAATACTGCGACTAAGCTTTTTACATGGCAAAGCACGAGTGTTCCACTAATAATCCTGTTTATATGCAGCTGTGCAATTTTAGAAGCTTATCGGAAAGACAAAGGGTGGAACTGAGGTTTTGCTATTGTTGTTTCCCTGCTGTCCAGTTACAGTATTACACACCTTGAGCCTTAACAGATACAGTTTCTTCAAATTTGCATTCATGAAAGAAAAGAAAGTAATTTTAAGGGCTGTTTTTTTTTTTTTTTATAACCATTGTTTTACTTTGGTGAAATTTTAAACGATTAATACGGCTATGATTATAATGATGTTTTTGGGAATTAGATGATACTGCTTATGAGCAGTCTGCACGCTAGCCTTCAGCAAGTATATTCAGGCATGTGACGGTAAACATGCAAGACGTTTTGGTCCCCAAGGTTGTAAACTGATATAAAAACTCAGACTTATGACGTATATTCAAAATATGCTGTGTACATGTCAAGAAGTGTCCCCAAAACATGACAAATATTAGCATGTGCCTCACACATCAGAATTGGCTACTTTCACTAAATCCAGCTTTAATATGTTCTTCATATGACCTCATCATCTCATTTAAAAAAAAAAAATAGTGGAATATTCTGCGTGTACATTTAGCCAGCGATAGCCTACGTTCTTAAATTTCCCCTTCACGTCTCTCCATTGGCTGACGAAGCAAATGAGTGATGAATTGCGTCTGTAAAATATTTGATTTGGCTCCAAAATATCACGGGACAATGAAAAAGAGACGGGATTATCTCAAGGGTTAAGAAACTACTCAACACAAGAGCCATTGCAGACAAAGTTTCCACCCAAAAATGTTTAGAATGACAACATATCTGTCTTTACAGCAACAACCAACTCTTCTACCGAGAGGAGAACCCCACTGTTGAGCTCTATCAGGCCAACAGTAGCACCAAAGCTAGTATCTCTTGTCCCGGCTGTGACCTGTTAATCTGTCGCCTTGTGCAGGGAGTAGATGGTGAGCCCGGTCCCAGAGGTCAGCAGGGACTTTTTGGCCAGAAGGGAGATGAAGGAGCACGAGGATTCCCTGGACCTCCTGGCCCAGTTGGGCTGCAGGTGTGGAATCACATTGAAACACAGAATCCGCAAGAGTTGTAATTTTTCATTTGGGAACTCAAAGACCACTGTGGTTCAATGTCTGTCTGAATCTCTCAGGGCTTGCCTGGCCCAGCCGGTGAGAAAGGTGAAACTGGAGACGTTGGCCAGATGGTGAGAGCTTGCTTACAGATTGTTTAATGGCTCGCATTTGCAGATGAAGTCTTTCTCCTTTATAATTTTAACCTTCTCTTCCTCAAAGGGTCCACCTGGCCCACCTGGTCCCAGAGGTCCTTCAGGGCCCCCTGGTGCTGATGGTCCTCAGGGACCTCCTGGTGGTATTGGAAACCCTGGTGCTGTCGGAGAAAAGGTACTTTTATTGTGTTTCTACATTCACTCACGTTAGCTGAAGCTGCTTGTGTAGAGGTTGATGCAGCTGTGCTAGCATCCCAGTTGGCACCGATGTTCCAGCTAACACCCCCTACGAGTTCCAGTGATGCCAAAGAAAATGCTTTGCTGGAACATTTAAAAACCAATTTAGGTAATACTTTCTTATAAGTTGATTGTTAGTTGTTAGTAAGACTATATCAGTGCAAATAGTGTCAGAAGAATGGGTTAGCATTAGCCGTTAGCACTTAACTGGCAAGAATATTGTGTTATTAAGGTGAATTAATTTCAACTCTTTATGATGTTTATAGGGGCCTTTTTACCCGTGAATTAATGCTTATTACAAACGCCATAATATAACGTTTTAATTGGATGTTAGCAATTTCTTTGTTCTTGGAACCGACACAATGACTGCACCGCAACATTCGGAGGATCTTTTTTGGGCGTTGTTGATAAATGAAACTTCTATAATCTCTGTTGACAGAGAGGTTGACCCTAACTTTACTCCACATAACAGAACAAATACTGTCTTGCTGGGGTCTTGTTGGCTCCTTGAACACAAAATTGCTTTTTTTTTTTTTTTTTAAACACAAGGAGAATAAATACAGATCCCGTCGAAGTGACATCAAGTTGTCGCCATCGTTTTGCTGTTGTCCTTTTTCACTTTGTAGTAAGTGAACTGAATTCCCTTTTTAAATCCTTTAGTAAACAAAAGCATTTTTGAAGAGACACTTAAAATTAAAAACAAATTATTGTTCCTCTAGTCCACAGCTTAATTGCATCAGTGTCCGCAAAAACGATTTAGCATGCATTATTAAACAGAAACAATTATGATTGCTTCTGGAAATATTGCATCATCTACCCATATAAATACTTTCCATGCACTGCGGTAAAATCATCTTTGCAGAGCAGAATATTTATTTATTCAAGTTTTGTAACTTTGCAGAGAAGAGTTTTGTTATATTAAAGATTTCCCCGGTGGCACATCGGGAAGCTGTCAAGGCTTCGAGAGAGGGTGAGAGTGACTGTGATTGGCTGTTATGGAAGCTGAAACGCCGACAGTGCACATGCACTCCTGCAACCTCCTTTCCATCATGTCCACAAATACTGGGGACAAACTAGGAGTAAACGATTTGGGATTCTTTTTTTCTTTTTTTTTTGGACAATATCTGATTTGGTGGGATAGCCGACACATGTATTATTTTTATAAAAACACGTTGATGTGATATTCACATTAACTGCAAACTAAAGAAAGCGATTGTAAACGTTTGTGGAGAACCGGGCTAGTTTTGCTGGTTGCACTGACACTGATGCATTAAAAAAAATTGATGTGCTGGAAGGTTGTGCATCAATTTGTTTAGAACATCCTAGATATGTGTGATTTGGCAAAAGATAAGGTCAAGATGTACTACAGCTTTGGGGGAATTGGACTCTTCCCCGGCACAAACAGTTTCCATGTATTTGGTGACTCTGGTGTTCTGTAAAACTGCAGTTTGGTTAATCGTTCCCTTGCTCAGTGGCAAGGGAACCCAAACTTTCCCCTGAAGGGCAGCAGCTCAAACTGAGCGTTGGACCGAGGGTCCTGTTAAAATGCCTTTTGTTTCTTCACCACCGTCTCTGCTGCTTTATTTTCACTCTTACTTGCACCAAATGGATGTCCTGCGCAAAGTGACGATAATCAATAATTCAGTACAAAGGATCCTGCATATTTATAGTGTTTTTAACTTCACAAAAAAAGCAAACCATCCATAAACAGGGATTTATATCATCTTAAAACTTATTTTATATTATAACTGTTGCATTTGTTTATCACACCTGATGGTGAGCCGCTTTGGGCAGCCCTGGCCTGTAGAATCAATTAATATAATGATAATTATAATCGTAATCCTATATGGGCATCCAGAAATGAACTTCTCAGTAACGAAGGACTTTGAACACCCCTGCTTTAAATGAAGGTGCAAGACACCCAGTGGCCAGAGTTGCACAGCTGATTGCAAGATTGATGGGAGGCTTTTTTTCTCTTTGGCCCAGTTGGCTGGTTTTGATTGGACTTTGGAAGATGCTAGCAGTTTATAAGCGGGCTTCACGTGCTGTGAATGATACCTCCTTACAGGGTTTTTGCAGCCATTAATATTTCACATGCCTATTTAGATGATAGCCTTTTAAAAGGGACTGATCGTTTCCTTCTGCTGCAGAGCGACAGATCTTATGGACGGGCTGCCACCCCTGACAATGCTGTTGCCAGGCGGAGAGAGCATGAATGAAGCCTCAAACAATCTCAAGATGATGAATGCATTATTGAAGGAGGTTCTGCTCTCGCTTTTATTTGCTGCTGCTCTTTTTATGAAAGGGCAGCAGCAGAGTATTTTCCTCATCACTTTCTGTCTGTGGGTAATTCTGTGATTTGTTTTATCCAGTTCAGTCAATAGAGTCACCTTTGCGGCTTTATAATCTGCCTGAGGATAACCTGCACACAGAGAGAGAGAGAAAAAAACTCTCTTTGGCTAATCAGTCTACAGCTGATGCGGCACTTCAGGGAGCTGGCAAGCCATCGCTCTAATAACTGTGATGAGCAGCTGTCTATCATGCTCCCAGTTCTCCTGTTCTCAGCAGATTCTCCTGTTAGCGCAACGGTGGACAAGAGGACAGAGTCTGCAGATGCATAAAAGACAAGCTCCTAATACGGCAGGATCAGTCATGCCTTTAAACTGAAGCATCAAGCGCTCCGAGTGGACTTCTTGACAGCAACGAGAAAGCTCTTGGAAGATGGATTGTTTAAAGTTCACGATTCAGAGTTCACGTTGGGGAGAAGCTTGTCATAACACATCAGTGCACAGCAGAGCTATCAAAACCCACGCGTGAGACAAGCTTATATGTTCTCCTGCAGCAGGTATGCGGGAAAATCTCTGTGACACAGAGTAACCATGGTGCTGCTGTGTAGGTGAGTCAACAGGGCAACCAGTCAATAAGGCAGGAGGAAAGAAGAGGGAAGATGTACGAGCAGGGTTCAGAGGGAACATTGAGGTCAGCACCCTCCGTGCTCCAGCAACCTGGTCCACCTGCGCTTGATGAATTGGAATCTCTTGTGACATCTCGTTTCTATTTCCCCACTCGGGGGACAAGGGCGCCGAGACAGCCAGGGCTGCTGTAAATTATGGGATGTTCAGAGACATGCTGGATTGACAAATCGCCTTTCTGATAATATATGTGTCTCTGTCTCTTTCTCTATTACCAGGGAGATGCTGGTGAAACCGGAGAGCCTGGTCTTCAGGGAGAAGTTGGCCCGCCAGTAAGTGATCTGAATATCTTTCCTCTGTGTTGGCACCAATGAAAGCCATCAAAGACAGCAAAGCTTGATGACAAAAGAATTTAAAATCATTGTGTGACAAACTGCGAATAATCCCAGGGTCCAAGAGGAGAGCGAGGAGAGAAGGGAGAGGCTGGTCCGGCTGGTGCTGCTGGTCCTCCCGGTCCTAAGGGTCCCCCTGGAGATGATGGTCCCAAAGGCAGCCCGGTAAATTTGCCATCTTCAGAAAATAGATTTTTATTCGTAATTCATTGCAGTCTTATTTTACTTCTTATATGAAAAAAAAATTAAGTAAAGATTGTGATTTTCAGGGTCCTAGTGGTTTCCCTGGTGATTCTGGTCCCCCTGGCGAGCCCGGTCCAGCTGTACGTATGACTTGAGCGTCACATAATTGCAAACTATTCTTCCATTTTTTGGGGAAAAAAATGTAGCATGGCTGTTCAATTCTTCCACAGGGGTTAGACGGTCCACCGGGTGACAAGGGAGATGACGGAGAACCCGGTCAGGCTGTGAGTGTACCAGTTCTTTTTTCAAGAGGCAGGCTGTATTTGATATTTATGAAAGTGGATTTTTAATTCTTGTGTCTTAAACTAGGGTTCCCCTGGACCCACAGGAGAGTCTGGTCCCTCTGGACCACCAGGAAAGAGAGTAAGTACTGTCCTGGGCTGTCTTCTTCTTAATGCTCTTACAGAATGTTATCAATGTCAAAATACCCAAATGTTCTGTCTTTGTACGCCGAAATGCTAATTTTTCATCTCTTATCATAATAGGGGCCCCCTGGAGCCGCAGGACCTGAGGGAAGACAAGGAGAGAAGGGAGCGAAGGTACGTTTTCTCTTTCAGGGTTTCCACTGGGATGCTGTTAAAAAAAAAAATCACGTCAACTTCGGTGTTCGGTAGAAGAACCAAATTCTTTGACAGCCTGTGACGCTGGGGAACTGATTTACAACTCCCGTTAACGCGCAACGTTTCAAAGGTGTGTGAAGATTGGAGATCCTGCCACCTTCGTCGGTCGTAGTATTCGCAGAAGTTGTGAAATCGGGAAAACTGACCTTGCTGCCCCCTCAGAGTTGCCATCCTGAGACTCTTTCTGCCGCTGCAACACTGTTTGTGGCGTTTTAGTTCTTGTTTGGATTTGTTGTGTTCAGGTTTTAATTGTTGATGAAGAGAAACAAGGAACCTGGAAACATCCTCAACTCTTCTAACTGACAAAAGAGCAACAGTTAAACTGGTGTGTGTGTGTATTCTGTTTCTTTGTTACAGGGAGAACCTGGCTTGGAAGGTCCTCAGGGAAAGACAGGTCCTGTTGGCCCTCAAGGATCACCTGGCAAGCCCGGTTCAGAAGGTCTCCGAGGAATCCCTGGCCCAGTTGTAAGTGGAGTGTTTCTTGCTTTCCAACCCATTCATCACCTTCGAGCAGAGAAAGCGAACACAAACACTTTCCAATAAAGTGCAGAAGAGAGAGAATTCAAGCTATTCATAGACGAGTGTGTGTGTGTGTCTGTGTGTGTGTGTGTGTTTTTGCTCTTGTGAGCTGAGGCTAATTGTTACATGTCATGCAGGGAGAGCAAGGTCTACCTGGTCCCCCAGGCCCTGATGGACCTCCCGGACCAATGGTGAGCATTACTGACCTTTGGCCTTTGTTCTGAGTTGAACTGTGTGATCTAAATACTTATCCACCTCGATGTGACCCCCTCCCATCTCACAGGGTCCTCCAGGTTTACCAGGCTTGAAAGGAGACTCTGGTATCAAAGGAGAGAAGGTGAGTCACTCCAGCATTGAAATAAATACTGTAATCAAGACTAATAGACTTATTTCCTCCCAGATTGATTTGATCTGCTGTTTGCCTGCAGCCATCAAATCTTTACACTAAAGATTGGGGCGGGGGTGGGCAGGGACTGCTATTGACTGTGGCGTTGATCATGTGTATGTGTGCCTGTTCTGTCATATTCTGCCCTCAGGGTCATCCAGGTCTTATCGGTCTCATTGGACCCCCAGGTGAACAAGGAGAAAAGGGTGATAGGGGTCTTCCTGGTCCTGCGGGAACAGCTGGTCCTAAAGGAGACAATGTAAGTCAGCGTTAAACCCAAACCGGCTCACACGCTAGTTTTCTGTGTATTCACCAGTGTTAAAACGCCGTGTGAAAGCTAAAGCCTCCTACTGTAGTAACGCAGCTGATGTGGATTTGCTTTCCTCCTCCAGGGTATCGCTGGTCCCTCTGGTCCACTCGGTCCCATCGGTCCCCCTGGATTACCTGTAAGGCCAGGCTAATCTACGGTTTTGTCTCACAGTACGTGTTTAAAACAGCCATTTGTTTCTTGCTAACTGAATGATCTTTGCATCTTCAGGGTCCTCCTGGTCCCAAAGGAGCTAAAGGATCATCGGTAAGTAGATGGAGGCTCCCTCAGACCAATAAAAGTAACAAGCAGGGTTCACAACAGTCAGGAAGTAAATACTTAAAGATTTGTGTTTTTATTCTGTCCTGCTCAGGGTCAAACTGGACCAAAGGGAGAGACTGGTCAACCTGGACTTCCTGGTCCTCCTGTAAGCACCTTTTGGGATTTATTCGTCGTTTTATAACTTGAAATGTGTCGTTCTCTTCTCGGTTGTACAAATCTTACACCTGACTGCTATCTGTCTCCTTTCACAGGGTCCTCCTGGCGATGTTATCCACCCACTCCCCATCCAGGCTCCATCCATGAAGGGCAGAACGCGTAGGAACATCGACGCCAGCCAGATGGTGGATGACGCAGCCGTGGATGCCAACTATAAAGATTACGACGACGGCATGGAGGAAATCTTTGGCTCGCTCAACTCTCTTAAACTGGAGATTGAGCAGATGAAACATCCGCTGGGCACGCAGGGAAATCCTGCTCGTACCTGCAAGGACCTGCAGCTCTGCCACCCTGATTTCCCCGATGGTTTGTATCTGTTCTCTCATCCTTCCTCTCCACATTTGTGAGAAGACAATGCTGCCATTCATGTTGTTAATGGATTCTGTCTGCCAGCTATGCAAATTTGTCTATTATGGTTTTGTGAGAGCGCGCACACACACACACACACACACACACACACACACACACACACACACACACACACACACACACACACACACACACACATACACAAACTGCAGGTACTCAGATCCCCAAAATGTGTCAGTAAAAAGCCAAGGTCAGGTAAACAGTGGTAGAAGGCCAGAGAGACTAAAGGGAATGCCAGTATAGATCTATTATATTGATGATGTTTGAGATTATGCACTGTTGACTGTTGTATTGGTGATCTGTGTGTGCATCGATCTTTCTGATACTGTAAAAAGAGACGAGTGAGAAACCCAAAATAATGAGGGTATGAACAGCATGTCGATGCCACCAACCTGAGGCTACCAGGAAGGTCACTGAACGGAGCCTCTCTGCTCTCCACCACCACCAAAACAACAAACTCAACCAAACCCCATTAAAAAATGATGCCATTTTTCATTTTTGTGAAAAGATCTGCCTCAAAATTTAATGGCTTCTTCTCTGGCTCATGCTAAACCCCTCCACCAAATTCGATAAAGTTCAGCTTCATAGTTTTTGCGTAATACTTCAGATACTCAACCAGCCAGACTGACAGTAATCGCTGAGGATCTTTTGGAACAATGGAGGAACATCCCTCCGGAGACTCGTAGAAGCCAAAGCGCACTGAAGCTGTTTTGGCAGCTAATGGTGGACCAGCACCTTGTCAGTGTCTGTAATTCAGTCTACATGGCTCACAATTGAATTACAAGCTGCAACAGCTAATCTGTTGTAGCTTCCTCGCAGAGCAACTGTGACTTAGATGGATCTGCCTGCAGCACACCAGACTCTGCCTTGATCTGAAGGACTGCAGTATTTACGCTCAATCAAATATAACACTCATTGCCCTGCTGTTTTTTTTTCTTCTTCTTCTTCTTCTTCTTCTTCTTCTTCTTCTTCTTCTTCTTCAGGTGAGTACTGGGTTGATCCAAACCAGGGCTGCTCCCGGGACTCCTTCAAGGTTTACTGTAACTTCACAGCGGGTGGAGAGAGCTGCATCTTCCCAGATAAGAAGTCAGAAGGGGTGAGTCTGGCTGATCGCGCTCACACGCACATACACACACGGAGGCTGCACAAAGGGTGAAAATGTTGCTGTTTCAACCTCCAGTTTAATATTTTATAAGCCCCGCGCGTACAGCATCTCAAGACAGTGTTGTTTACAAGTGTGTCTCTTGTATCCACTCATGAAACTCTAAAATTAGCCTCCATGAGAGTACCTGCTGCGCTGCTACCAGGAACATGTGGGAGATGACTCACCAGCGTTTCTGATGAGTGCCAAAGTGATTTTACAAACATGCTTAATCCCCGCTAGTTCCCCGTCAGTAGTGAGACTTCATTCAAACACTCAGATCCACATCAGCCATTGTTTCAGCGTCACCTTTTCTGATAGAATTCTATTAAAGCTGTTATCACCTTTAAAAGGCCTTTGGCAGGTGACAAGCGCGCCGAGATCTTGGCTTCATTATGCATGAGTGTGTAGAGGAGAGTGGCGGAGTGGTGAAACATTGGGAACACTGTCTTTGACAAGTCGGGGGCTGGGTAATGGCGCAGTGCTCCAGCCATTTTAATGATCCCCCTCACCAAGCCTCCGAGGAGCAGGAGTTTGCCTAAGCTCAGAATAATGAAGCAGACTCTCTATCGAAGGCTGGCGATGGGCTGCTCTCGATTGTGCCGGGGATGAAAAGAAAGTCCTGTGCTGTCAGTCTGTGCGCACTTCTTACTCTAGTTCTGCTGTCTACACACTGTAGAACGGGCCGGAATCTCTGCCACCGCGAGATCCAGCACAGTGGCCTCTAGGATACAGTTCTTCTCCTGCCGGTTTGCCGCAGTGAAGGTCACCTTCAAGGCAGCATGGGTCTAATGTATGCCTTCTCCCTGCGACACTTGAGCTCCCCTCCATCATTCATTAACACATTAAGCTTCCGATGACAGATCCATATCAAAGTCCTGCTTTCTAATTATGGAGGAATTCGTCATTGTCATAGCTGAGGCCATTAGAGCTGTGCCCTGTTGGCCAATTCTCAGCTTTTAATGGCATAACAAAGCTCGTGCACCACGGCTACAGAGCACCAGCCCTCAACAGCAGGGCCGCCGTGTAGAAGCTCCTTGCAGGCGATCATTTCTTAATTAATCACTGTGTACTCATGAATTTTTCAGCAGCAATTAGCTGCCAGCTACAGTTTGTTTTATACAAAATGGCATAATGGCTGACTAAAATCTGCTGTTCCGGTCCGGATGGTCTGGTTGATCTCTCTCAGCGCACTTGCAGGTCTGGAGGATTCCTCAGAGGACAAACAGAAGGAGAAAGATGGGTGACACAAGCAGAGAGGGGATGTGTTTCTCTCTGATTGGTTTCCTTTCTTTAATACTGGTGTTTTTCCCTCCTACTCTGCTGCCTCTCTGTCGATCCGTGCCCCCAGGCTAGGCTCACATCCTGGAAGGAGAATCCTGGTTCCTGGTTCAGTGAATTCAAACGTGGTAAACTGGTAAGCCAGACTCCTAACTCTCCCAAGTCCCTTTCCCTGAATGCATATTTATATTTTACAGAGCAAAATGGCAAAATGGCCCAAAGACTCGCCAGGCACATGGTATAGTCACTACAAGAGAGGTTCCCTGGTAAGTGGCCTCGCCTGCGGTCCCAGAGTCCTGGCTTAGGCCGGGGTTCTGCGTGCCTACGGCTCTGCATGGTTCTGCACCATAAGTATGTATATTGGCACTCGGCTTGTCGGTTGTTACATCATCGTGGTGCATGATTCAGCACGAGCTGCACTCACCTTCAGTCCAAAAACATGAATGATGCTCTCAGTGAGAGGACAGACTGATGTTGAACTGATGTTTGCTGCGGTACGTAGACGACGGAAACCTCCGATTGGAGAGGACCATTCTGTCTGTCAACACTGTGACGTGGAATATCCACTAAGAACACTACAGAGATGCAGATGTAGCAAAAGTCTGTTATTGAGCTCACTTGTAGCCTGTTAGCTTGCTGTAGCTAGCTCCCGACCCGACATCCGTGGCAAACATAAAGTCAGCGCTCCACACACGGCCGTGTAGATGCAAGAGGAAGAGGAGCTGCTGTGTCAGTTTTGGCACGGAAGGACAAGGATGTGGAGAAGTGGAGAGTTCCAAAGAGAGAGAGAGTAAATTCCTGACTGTACATCCACTGAGCCCCACTGAGAGCATCAGAGTGACTGTGTGCCTCCACTCTCCTGACTCAGGAAGCAGCACATCTCCATAGACAGTTGATTTAATAGTGTGGACAAAACCTCCTGAGGGTGAATAAATCACTTTACAGGCCTTTACACATTAGATTGTTTTGGTTATAGATCTCAGCCACTTCCTGCCTCAGCAGGCCATCCATCCTCTGCAAGGGGGCAAAAATAAGTGTCATTTCTTCTCAGCCGCAGCCATTCAGCTGCACTCACATTCCCAGTGTCCCCCTTGAACGCCATTTAGCTCTGGTGGAGTAGCTGTGAGTCACAGGGGTCAGGCACTCAGTCACCACCCAGGGGCTTCTGGGAACTCGGTCACTGCTGACTTGTGGCTGTGATGATAAAGAGGTAATGTTACTCTGGTGATGTCGGGCTGGATCCACACGCTGAGCTGGGTGGTGGGGGTGGGGGGTGAGGAGCTGGGGGGGTGAACCAGGAAAAGCATCGGCATGGTGGCATTTTGTGTTCTTAAAGCCACAGTGCCGACCCTCAGACGTAACCAGCCAATTAAATCAGTCATTGGCTCTCAACTGATGCACATGATTGGTAATGAGCTCTCGGTGTTAATACCAAGTCTGAGTGCCGGTGCTGTGTGTGTGTGTGTGTGTGTGTGTGTGTGTGTGTGTGTGTGTGTGCATGTGTGTGTGTGTGTGCGTGTGTGTGTGTGTGTGTGTGTCCGCTCCTGTACAAGAACAAGTCAAGAAAGCCCATGGACGGTTTGCTCTTTCAGCTGCATGGCATGAAAGCTGCATGCGCTCTGCCCTCAGTAAGTCCTGTTTGTCTGAAAGACGACGCCACAATGTGGATCCAATGGATTCCTGATGGTTGGTATGCAAATAGTCTCTCACGGGCGTGAGACGGAACCGTGACTGGTTCCAAAACCCGCTGTCTTATCAGTCAGGATTACAAAGCACCATAATCAGCTTAATGGGCTTCGTTTTCTGTAACATGAGCCGGGAAAAAAACAAAAAACAAAACTCAACTCCCAAAGTTAATGAACGGTTAATTAACAGGCAATTAACATATCATTACCGCCACACATTTCCTATTGAGAAAAAAAAAAAAAACGACATTGTCATGATTTTGCCATAATTGCTCATATTGGTTGTGTATTTTGCATAATCAAAGATTAAATTAGGCGCTTAGTTCTGCTTATTTTTTTGTCCCGTAAAGGCAGATTTTCCCACATTAAGCTGCACATCACTGCAGCTTCCAGGCATCCGGCCAAGGAAACAATTTTGCACCCGTTTTCCCTCCTGAATCATCACCTCATCCTTTGTTTAAAGAATGTGGATTGTAATCCACACTCATCATTACCTCAGAGATGTGTGGATGCTACTGAAGGATAGGTAACAGCATACATGAGTCATTTTTTAAAAATTACTGTCTACAAATACAATATAAAGGACAGAACTAAATGAATAGATCATACTTGGTTCTTATTATAGCTCATGTAGCCAAAGCCAGACACTCATAAAGCTCCTTTGTTGTCCAAAGCGGATGAAAGGATTCAGTTAGCCAAACCGTTGCGCGGGCCAGCGTGTTCCTTCACTCTGATGAACGTGGGCTTTGCCGGTTCCTCCGCCAAGGAGGCGTCGTGACCACTGGCGTCTGTTCTCTGAAACCAGCGGACAGACTTTGATGAAAGTCGGTGAGAAGATACGAAACACGACCGACTTCTAGAGGCCAGCTGGGTCAAACCGTGGATTCTGAAGACTGTTGCGGGATGCTAGCAAGATTTTTCTGGACGTATCAAAGTCAAAGTTTTATTAGAGTCTCTTAGTCCATGTGATATCCTCATGATCGCATTCTGGATCCCTTTTTTTTTTTTTTTTTTAAATATAATGGTTGTTATCTGTAAATGTGAGCATGTTATGATCAGATGAACTGAAGAGATGTATGCTAATGTAGGTCAGTGATTCTGAAGAGCTATTTCAGGTGGTTTATGGGTTAGGGTCAGGGCTTCGATGCTACTATGTCCCAGACATGGAGTACGTGGAGTTTTGGGTTTTAGTTTTATAGGAAGTTGTGGTGCATTCAGTAAAAGTAGTCCCAAAATCCCGTACTTCTGTGATTCCTCCTGTCTGAGGTGTTGGCCAGGAAATCTCAAAATCCTGAATCGATTCAAAACGTGACAACAACCCTGCAGAGTCGACAGGAACACTCCTGGTTTTGAGTCCCCACAATTCCACCGGCCTCTCCTCCCGGTCAGACCGTTTTGATGCTCAGCTCCGACCTTTTCTATCTTAGCTCTCGTACGTGGACGCTGAGGGAAATCCCATCGGCGTGGTCCAGATGACCTTCTTGCGGTTGCTGAGCGCTGCAGCCAGACAGAACATGACCTACAACTGCTACCAGTCGGTGGCCTGGCACGACCAGGATCAGGACAACTACGACAAGGCCATCCGCTTCCTGGGCTCCAACGATGAGGAGATGTCTTACGATAACAACCCCTACATCCGTGCCGTGGTCGACGGCTGTGCGGTAAGTCAGAGACGCGCGGGGGCGGGCGGCTCGGTCGATAAGAGCCCTGGAGCACCGCGTGTAACCGAGGCTGTGTCTTTTTCTCTCCTACAGTTGAAAAAGGGCTATGAAAAGACAGTACTTGAGATCAACACACCAAAGGTGGAACAGGTGCCATTTGTGGACATCATGTTCAACGATTTTGGAGGCTCCACGCAGAAGTTTGGATTTGAAGTGGGCCCGGTCTGTTTCATCGGCTAAATACAACAAAAAAGAGAAAAGAAAAGAAAGACTGTTTACTGAGCAAATGGAGGAAAAAAAGCATATTTTTGTTTTCTCAGAAAAATACAAAAAAACAAATGAAAAAGAATAGGACAATTCTATTTGTAAAAAAAAAAAACACAAACAAACTTTTTTTTCCATAATGCAACAAGTAAAAAAAACAAAAAAAATGAATTCATGTTGAGAATACAGTGAAATTCTGTTGGAAAAGAGGAAAATAAGAGCAACCTTGAAACCTCAGTGTGCCTTCTCCATCACATGCAAGTTTTGAAACTGGATGTCAGATCCTTCCTCCCTGTATAACACACACACACACACACATAAACACACATAAACACAAACACACACACGCGCACACACACACACACACACACAACCCTAGCCCCACGTCATCACACTTGATTGAGAAATTCTTTATTTCAAACAATGAAGGCGACCCTGAGAGCTGCCGCAGCCACGGACTCCACCTGATTGGCTCTTTTCTCTCTGTAGTTCTGATCTCAATGTAACCCTCGTGTCCCCCCCCCCCCCTCCCCCCCCCCCGCCTGTTTCCACTTGGCTTTTGTTGGTTTGTTTGCTCATTCACTACGGGAGCTTTGTTTGTGCATAATTTTCTCCCCATTCACTTGGAATGGATCTTATACATATAAATATATATAAATATTTTTTTTTTTTTTTTTTTTATGTTTGTAAGTACATTCTGTATATTTTTTCCTGATAATGTTTATTGCTTCCGGCTTCAAAACATGCATGTGACTTTATTCATTGAGAGGTTTAAGAGATAAAGGATACAGGGATGACATCAAAACTTGTAGAAACTGAAACCTAGAGAGGAAATCTGACTTGTAAAATTGAAAAACGTGGGGGGGAAAAAAAAAAAAAAGGAAAAAGATAAAAATTGGGAGAGTCCTGTCTTGTTGCAGTTGTGGAGCACACCTTGTTGTAATTTAAGAACGGAATGGAAATAAAAGACGAAAACAAGCTCTGTGATATTATGTGATTTGCATAACGAGCAAAAAGAGAAGAAAAGAATTACATTCCTCCTCCTCCTCCTCCTCTTGTGCGCTTTGAACAGATCGCCTGCGTCGTTGGCTATAACTTAATGAACGTCTTCTAACCCCCCCCACCCCCAACCCTCCCCCCCCTCCCCCCCCGGCAAATACTCATCAATCCATCGATGCGATGCGAGATGATGTCACATTTGAACTGAAAACATGAGATCTAAACATAGGTGCTATTTCTCTCCTCTGTGGTGCTATAATTTCCTAATTTTTGTGTTGTTGGAATGAAAGGAAATTAGTGGCGATCATATCTCATCGCCACGCCCCATCCCTAACCCCACCCCCCGACCCCATCCCTCACCCCCCTCCCCGACTCTCTTACCCACCACGTCAGGTGGATCTTTGCTGAAATCTTGATCCTAACAGTCAGCGGTGGTGTTTGAATTCCTCTGCCCCTCACTGTCTGTTCTCTCCTGCTTCTGCAGACCGCACGCATCATGGAACGTGTTCCTGAAGCTGAAGTGTTGAAATAAAGAGAGAGAGAGAGAGAGTCTTAGAAAAAGAAAAGAAAATTAAATATATATATGAAAAAGAAAAAAGGGTGCTGCTGACTCTTGTTCTTAAAACTGCATTTTCATCTGCTCATATCGGATCACCTGCACCACACGTGGAGTCGACAAGTGGACGATCGGGCCAAAACATTCACAGAGTTCTTGGTCCGAATGGCCCTTTAAAACCCTCCTCCTCCCCCCCCCCCCCCCTCCCCCAAATGAAAAAAAGATAAAAAAGGAACATATTTAGCTTTAAATGGCTTGAAATCTTTTTTTTTTTTTCTTGGTTTATTTTTTGTTTTGTTTTTGGGAAACAATCTGAAAAAAAAACAAAACAACCCGAAACCCAAACAAACGGTACTTTCTCTCGATGGAAAGGCATCAGCCGGACGGAGGAGTTTGCTCTCTGGTCTCCTACTTTGGCCCTCGGCTGTAATTCTGCTCTTCGCTCACACTGCACTCTCTATGCTTATGACCACTAGTACCTACCACAGACATCTGACAGCCCTTCACACACCCGTTTCCTTTGTTTACTTAAGAGAGAGAAAAAAAAAAAAGAAAGAAAATCATCCAATATGTGACTTGAACCATTTTCTGTTCACTCAATATGCTTGTAGATGTTTGGCTTTTATTATTATTATTATTATTTTTTCCATTGTGATGCAGTACACCCAAATTTAACACTTTGCTCTCAATAAAAAGGACAAACAATTCTTCTTGTAAATTTCTAGAACCAGCAGTGATGCTGCCATTGTTTTTTGGTTTTTTTTTTTTTGTTCTTGGTTTTTTTTTTTTTTTTGTAGATCTCCGTTTGTTTGTCTGTTTGTTTGTTTTTTCACGGTCTTGTCAAACCTGTGTAAGGATAAGAGGATAGAAGATATATTGGTTTTTATGTCAATAAATTCAAGTTTACTGTGGCCATCCACTCTTGTATGTCTTTTGAAGCATTAAAACCTATCTGTATGCATGAAATTGTAAAGTTTTTTTCCTCTTGTTATAAATTTTGTAGAGTGACATCCAGTCCAACGGTTTATTCAGCAGGGCACATCACTGCTACGGATGAATTTTTTACAAAAATATCCACAATTGTGAAGTGGAGAGAAAATGATGAACTTGTAACTCTACCAAAGCCAATGTTCCTTTGTAGTATATTTATTGTATTATTTAAAATAATAAAAATAAATGTTAAATGATACCATAGTGTAAGTGTAAGAGCCCCCCTCTTTACATGCGCAAAAATTTACTGTCAAAAAGGTCATGAACCCACCACATGCTGTTTGGAACAGATGGAAATTCCTCCCCGTTGGTCCTAGACTGTGTTTGGCCACATCTCTTGTAAAAAAAAAAAAAAAGAAAAGAAAAGAAAAGAAAGAAAAGCTAGTTGTGTCCATCTCCTTTTTTTTTCCCCCTTTCTTTATCATTTCTGGGGTGTGAGTTGGTGAGAGTGTTGGGAGGATGAATGAGCGGTGGTGCTGTCGAACAAGTGAAAGCTAAATCCAGCGGTTATGCTGCGATGTGTGTTGCTACCATCAAAGATACATTTTGCTCCACAGATTTCGTGACAAGAAAGAAGATTTCTGGCTGCGGCAACAAAGACTTTCAATAAGCACCGCCGGACAGAAAATGTATGTGCTTTTTTTGCACATCGAGCTCATTTTCACACACCGCCTGCAGCACATTGCGAAAGGCCTGAATATATATATATATATATATATATATATATATATATATATATATATATATATATTTATATATATATGTATTTTATAACAACCCCTCCTCTGTATGTCCCTGCGAGCTCCTCTCAGCGATCATTAAAATCAAATTGCTCCTCCCATGCAGCACTAATTTCAATAATCTGTAATCCTGCAGCTTTGATCAAGTTGGTGGTGCGGATCTCTTCCAAGCGTCTCGTTAGGAGGGAACCTTGTGCAGGAGCGTGCTTCAAGCCGAGCGCTGCAAAACATAAATAAAGAATACATCGGGAGAGGAAAAAAAACAAAAAAAAACAACCCCCCCTCAAAAAAAGGTTGCTGTGCATGAAACCGTGATCAATATTTAATGCCGTGTTTGCAGGATGGAATCGAGATGACCAGAATATGTGGATTCGACTGAGGCGGCGTTCTGGGTGAGTAAAGCAACAGATGAGGAGGAGATGTGTTGATGCACGCCGGTTGCTTAGCATTAGAGGACGGAGCAGCACAGGTATGAGGAGGAGGAGGAGGAGGAGGAGGAGGAGGAAGAGGAGCCCCACTCAGTTCTCACTGGCTTCTGGAGTCCATTTATTGATCACATCTGAGAACATCTTCCAGTGATATTTCACCCATGAAGAAGAATTTGTTTGGTTTTTTTCGCCTGCGTGACTTCTTGGTGAATCCATAAAAAAACTAAAAAACCTAACAACAAGCCGGCTGCTGGAGACCAAAGACAGCAAAACTGTCAAAATGTCTGTCTGCAGGCTCTCAAACGAATCTTCCGCTATAAACCAAGTCTGCAAATGGAGCCTCACGGTTCCAAAACTATTCGTTCAAACCTGTTGGGTGAACGAACTGAACCGAATCACTTCACGGAACTCAAGAGTTGCGTGAGCGCAAAGAAGACTTGGACGCATCTGTAAAAAGGTGGTTTTGAGCAGCTTTGTCTTTGGTCTCCCATAGCTTCCTGTGTTTAGCTTTTTTTTTTCCGTAATTCTGGACATCATGCAGCTCTTGAACGTGCATTTAAACGCTTGATAGACAGCTTCCACTTTTAGTGTGAGCGATCGCTTTAAGTAAGATGAGGACATCGTTGCGCACCGATGTCAACCACCCACCCTGAACACACATCTCGGGCTCTGGAGGAGCTGCTGAAACAACAGTTACATTCATAATGCAGTGTTTCTAATTGGAAGTCTAATTAATAAATGTAGCGGAGCTCTTTTTCATGTGTGGTCTGATTAGGAAAGGCCTGCGGGGTCAAGCTGCAGACGTTAAAGGGAAGTTTGGGATGGAGCCCCTGCGTTAACACATAATTGCTTGGAGCCTGTGGATCTTGGGCTAACAGAGCCCATTCATCGCCGGGCCCCTGCGCCACTGACCTACTTCCAAGTGAACCAGATAGCAGCGAGATAATGTTACAACGCCGGCACTTTTCATTTTGGCATAATAACAGCAGGCTTCTCCGCTCTAATAGACTCTGAGATTGAGGAGCGGCCACAGTTCAAGATGTCGCCTCTGTGTGATTAGGGGCGGCCATCCGGGCGCCACTCAGACGCTGTGACGGAGTGTTTGGATGGTGCTGCTGTATCTAACCTAGTTTAGGTATCAGGAAATACTTCAAGAAATGCATTCAGTGAATAGCTTTTATCTCCAAAATATAAAATGACGGTTTATGGCTGCGGAGATTATCACACACCTTGTAAACATGATTGCAATCTAACAAGCAAGGGTTAGGGTTCAGGACATCCCCGTAAGCTTAACTTAACCCTAAACCTAACTTAAAACTGACTTCTAACCCTAAAGACAGGGGAAAAGCAGTGACGGTGAGTTCCTTGAAGGTTGTGGCAGTTTTTGTTGCTTATTTGAGAACTTTTCTGGTACAAACACAAGCCTTTTAAAAGAATAAATAAATAAATAAAGGGAAATCTAGCACACTGGGTGAGATGCATCACATGACATCCCGTCTTCCTAACAACAGTGGGTCCAGCGTCTGAGAACCTTGTCACCTCAGGGGTTAAACTCAGATCGTGATTTAAAATGATCTCTGTCAAACATCTCCAGTTACAAGATTCTTAGGTTGTGTCTTTTCTGCACGTCCAGTAGAAGCCAGGTTTTTGAGGTGTTGTGCTAAAAGTATAACGCCAGTTCGTTTTTGGAAGGACTTGCTGTCCCTCCTCGTTGTGTCGCCTGATTGTCCAATCACACTCAGCTGTGTCAGCAGGGTGTGGCCTATAAAGGAGCACCTGGCGAGCCCCTCTGTTGGTCTCAGAGGAGGCCGGTGGGCTGCAGCAAAGACACTGAGTCAGTGTGTGGGACAGTTTGCCCCCCCCCCCCCGTTCATAAAGCCTAACCTGAGCAGAACCCCCGGTCCTCAAGGGGAGCAAAAGCCAGGCCCAATGTGGCAACATGTAACTTGAGGTTTTAGTCGTGTCAAAGCAAGTCAGCGGAACGTCTCAATGACAGATACGCAAACCTCTCAGTGAAACTTCCTGCCGCATGTGCAAACCAGATCCCAGTACCAACTGAACTGCTGATACAAACTACTGGAATCAATGAAGTAACGTGTATTTGTGAGAGTGTATATGTGCCACAGCCTGAGGGACACGACCTCAGCGTCATCAACACACACCCGGGGTTGATTTAGGATCATGTGGTTGCAGGCTAATCAAACAATAGTATCACGTGTTTTGTTTTTGGGTTTTTTTGACCGTTTATAGTGTCAGTGCGCTGCCTCCCTTCATCCACGCTGCCCCAGATCTCTACAGCAACTCCACCATCTGACACTAAACCCAAATGGGGCCTTACACCCGGGCCGGGCGTTCCGTAACTACTTTGAGGTGTTGCTTGTTCAAGGAAATCAAAGGTTTTAGCGTGCAAAGAAAGTTGGAGAAGACTTGGAGAATTAGGCTTCCGATGCGTCTTCACACGTGGAGATTTGCTAAAACTCCTGCACGCCCACGCTGGTTTGTTTCAATTATTCTGGCTAATTAAAGCTCTTTTCAGTTTGAAATTTAGGGATTCGCTCGGGAGCAAAACCTCCAAAAGTGAACGATGTTTAATGCCAAAAAAAAAAAAAAAAAAATCAAAGTATGTAACGTCTCATCTTAAAGAGGTGCCACAAAAGTGTCGGAACAGTCAGGAAGATGTCAATCAAGCTCCGTCTGCACACTCCCACACGGTGTCGAGAGGTCTGATCAGCTCAGAAGCAACGTGCAGCTTCAAGCCAGAGCGAACTCCCCTCCTCACCTCCAGCAGCTTCAGGTGTCTCACTGCCACGCCTCCTACGAGTCTGCAAACTTGCGTTGATTGAATATCATGCAGAACACCGCATGCGACGATTGCAGCCCTGATTTGAATGATTATTCATAATAAGTTATAAGATCCTTGTCTTTTGGCAAGGATTGAGAGGAAAAGACGCAGTGCACAAGGATTAGAGAGGAAATCAAATCAGCGACAAGAGCAGATGGGAGAGGATTGGAGGAGAACTAAAAGACAAAAAAGGAAAGCAGCGACGGGGAAGCAAGGGAGATGTTTGATGTGTAAATACACCGCACACAGCCGGCGATGTTTTCCCTGCAGAAAGGCAGGTAAATAACGCATGAGTCTGGTTCATATTTAGAATAATATTCAAATAAGTGTCAGCAGCTATCATTAACATGCATAGAATGAATTAGTCTCATCGCGGAGCGCGTCTCTTTTGTTCCTCTCAGCTATTGTCAGGAGGGATACAAACATCTGGGATGTCGTTAAAACGAGTTCCTCATTAGATTCTCATGGGTTAACAACAACAGCGGAAAAAAAAACCTCAGATGTCTGTAGAATTACAAAAACAAAGTTGAAAGCATTAAGATTAGAGCTTCACATAAGTGACGCATTCTCTGTATTGCCTGCCAGTGAGGATGTATATGAACTAAAATATATGAGCTAATCTCTGGCGCTGATGTCAGCTCATCAACGCCCTGCCAAAGAGGAAAAGCTAACAATCTGACTTTGAGCCTCGTCTCAGCAGGGGAAGCTTTGTCCCACTCATGTAAAACTTAGCACTTGATTTAATTAGATCATCTTGTTTCGCAGCCAGAAGGAAGAGCATATGGTCCCACACTTTTTCTACCCCCTTCACTCGCATACAGTAGCTCTGTTCTATTTTCAGGATGCCATCTTTGAAGCTGCGTGCCGCTCCGCCACACTTTGCTGGTCCCCTGTAGAGCGATGGGGGTCAAAGAGACCTGCGTGGTACAGGACCCAAACAGCAGCCAAGGACAGACCTGAACGAACAGTATTAATTACTGCCCCTTAACACCGTGTGTGTGTGTGTGTGTGTGTGTGTGATTTTCCCTTTAAGTAAAACAGAAACGGGACGATTTCTTTTGTTTCTTCCTACATTTAAAGGACACGCTTGTCAAAGCTGTTGTTGCCGCTGCTTTTGTCTTCTGGTTTTCCAGCGACACACTGGAACTCTCTGAATTCAGTAGAAGAGGAAGTCTGAAAAATTGGTAAAACTAAAGAGTTGAAATGGGGGCCTTTTTTTTTTTTTTTGAGGAGTTACAGGGTTCCAGCACCGCGGACGTTGCCGTCATTATGTAGAACAGCAGAGAGTGAGTTAACAAAACCTTGTTAACCAGATGACGAGAAGGAACTCGAGCACAGCTAACTGAACCAAACCCAAAGTCAAAAACGACCATTTTTCTACCGTGTGCCCCCCCAGTCTGCTGGGTCCTTCTTTGGCCAGTGCTCGACCCCCAACTGTGGTGGCATTCAGCCTCATTTTTGTTCCTTTTTTTTTTTTTTTTTTTTTTGGTAAGTTCACATTTAGAAAATAAAGTCATGGAAGGGACATGTGTGATGGTTGTCGTTGTTTTTGAAGCTACACCGCACCCTTTATGTCCTGACATTTGGAGACAACCCAGAAAACAATATTGTTTGATCTCAGATTCAATCAGATTTTTATGTGGCTCTGAGAACAAACGGCTGCTCCTATTGTGTGTGTGTGTGTGTGTGTGTGTGTGTGTGTGTGTGTGTTGTCACATGGTGAACTTTGCTGACGAACACACAGGTTGAACACGAGTTGGAAAGACAACGGGGAGTTGCCAAAGGATTTGGGAGCAGTGAGACGTAAAGAGCGTCAACGCTGCAGTTGTTGAGCAGACGAGAACGCGCCGTACCCCGTGGTCGCGGTAAAAGGATGCGGCCATTGTGGACACTTGTCACAGACGGATGTTCAGAAACAAAACAAGAACCACATGACTTGCACTACTTCATGTACTGATGTTGCAATATTAAACGTTTCTGTTGCATTATCCACTGTTTGTTTTTTTTTAACATCCACGTACTGGAAGCACTGACCAGGCCACGGCGGGTCCTATGATGTCAGCATGCGTCATAAGTAGTTTGTCACTGCCAGAAGATGGAGACAAAAGTGCTGCACCACAGCTTTAATGAGCAAGTCGAGCTTGTGTGTGTCGCCCTCACACACCGAGCGGTCCGGTTCACCTGGGCTCAGGATTCCAAGATGTCTGCACAAAGAAAATCAAAATCAACCTTGATTACAGTGCTCATGGAGCTTCTCTACAAACCCAGACTTGAGACGTGTTTTCTAAGTGTGTGTGTGTGTGTGTGTGTGTATCCAGTAAAAACATTCAGCACCAATGGAGGTACCAGAGCGCAGGTCTAAACAGTTTTCTGTCTGAGAAAAACATACTTGTTGCCACAAAAGTAAAATATTTGTCTTCAAGAGGACAGATGTGCACTTCCTGACAGTTTAAAGTGAACTAAAGAGTCAAGAATGTCTTTTTGCTGGGAACACAAACCTTTCTGACGCACACGGAATGTGAGTGGGCACCCGATCGCGGTCATCTACGAGTGTCATTTCACCCTCCACAGTCAGACGTTGGAACCCTCTTTTCCCCGTTTGTCCACAATGGCTGTGTTGGACTTGACACCCTGTTGAAATACACACTCTTTCTCACACACACACACACACACACACACACACACACACACACACACACACACACACACACACCATTAAGTGCATTAGTGTGCATGTGCTAATGGAAATATCTTGTGCTGCTGAGACAATCGACTACTAGAGATGTGTCAGGTATTCCCTGCTTCCTCAGGTCGTGCGCTACATCTCAGCTCTCCGTCAGCGCACGTCTAATAAATTCAAATGAATCAGGTGATAAAATCCTTTTAGAGTCCTTTCACTCAACTGAATATCCTCCTACACTGGCAAAAGCAATCCGCCGCACAATCTCTCCTGTGCTTTTATTTGCAATTAATCATTTCCGAGATGACAAAACAGACTCCAGACTTGTTCATTTTCAGATGTAAATTCACGCCACTAAAACGTACGCGTGTATTAGCATGGAGAGCCGTGTGCACGCACGCGGCAGCACGTAAACACTGATTGGAAAACGCCAGCTTTGTATATCACAATGGCCCATTTTGTTGACGTGTTCCATATATCAGAGCACACATCTGCCCAAGGCTCCCGGTGGAAGCTCTCAGCTGACCCGGGCACCGACCCTAACAGCCACTAAAGCAGCACCTGCTTGGCTCCTTGGACCAGCCTTGACTGCATTCAGGGCCTGTAATACTTCAGTCTGTGTCACGCAACTGGTTGTTTGAATGATTTGTTACCCTAAAGTGTGTGTGTGTGTGTGTGTGTGTCTGGCAGAGGAAGTCGGACTTTCAAAGTCACCCCAAAGTGTTGCGTTCTTTTACTCCGTTTTTTTTTTTTGTCTGTGGGAATTGAGAGTGACAACTTCCACTTTTAGCATTTTGAGAAATGTCTGGGAGCCAAATTGCCTACATTTTATTTTAGTATTGATTCGAGTCACCTGGAATCATACGCCTCCACTGCATTCTGCCAAAAATAAAGAAGGAAAAAAAAAAAAACCCAGATTGAATTATGAAAGTGCCAACGTACTGTACCGCCCGAGGTCACAGCACATGGAGGGAATTCATCACTGTCATCTCAACATTAACACCTTTGCGACAGGTCAAAACACTTCCTCTGAATAAAAAGCCGGCAGAGTCCGTGATGCCGAGGAGGATTAAGGCGGGGGAGCATCTTTAGCCTGCAGGCGGCTTCTTTTGACTCTGTTAGGCGAGACAGATGCCTCTCCCACCAGTCCTGAGAGGAACATTCAATTATAATGAGATTATATCACTCACGGCATTCCTCCTCCATGTTCTGTCCTCTAAAAATAGAAGACTGCAACAATGTTTTTGTTTTTTTTGTTTTGTTTTAATTGCGGTGTAGAACAATTGCACTACATTAATGCAATAAACTAGCCAACAATTAATTATAAGCTCAACAAAATGACGAATTACTGCAGCCAGGACAGGTATTTCGGATTGGCTCAGAGCTGCAATTACATGCCTGTTCCCAAACCATTCAGTCGTTATTAACGAAAGATTCAAGGTTTTCAGCACAGTTATCATCATTCATCGTCATTTAAGCTCACTTTTATCATCAATCCTCAGGAATTAATTTGCCTTTAGCACCTTTACAGCTAAAAGAAGGCGTGTGAAAATAATCTTTACGACGACTGAGATCCAATCGTGTCCCGAGCTCGTAACACACAATCCCCTCGTTAGAGACGCACGTCGGCAGCATGACGCGCCCTATTGGCGCAGGCAGAGTCACCTGACGTGCTGCGCCGCCGGTGAAGGAGGCCAAAGAGTTGAACAACTGACAGAAGTGGAACTGAAAGGGAGAGAGTGGAGAGAATAATTAAACACAAGTGATGCAAACTGGGGGAAGGGATTGAGTTCCAAATCTAGTGACATTTAGAATTCAGGCTTTTCTGTATTGTGCCTTGTTGCATTTGCTTTGTTTATTTTCCTTCACGGACTTGTTAGTTTTTATAGGTTTGGACTTGCACTTTTCCAGTTTGGACTCTTGAGTTTTTATCATTGCATCATTCTCGGTTTTTCCTTCTTAACGACTCGGCTGTAGTCAGTTGCTGTTATTTTGAAATCGGGTTCCTCTCGGTTCTAATCAGTCCTCGTCAGCGTTCCTATTGTTTCTTATCCCATCAGCTGCGTGCTCTCATGTTGTTGTCATGGTGTGACATCGAAAGTAGGAATGTCCACTGGGGAGCTATACTGGGCCAGGAACAACACTCAAGGGAGAATAATTTATTCCTCAAACAGTTCAGATGAAATTTACACCCGAGTTGCTAAAAAGTGTGTCTGTAACCTTTAATTCACCTTCTGGTAATTCGATGACTCAGATTCACTCCTGGTTCTCCAGTTTCCTCCCAGACCCACATGTCAACACCCAGACAACAAAGACAAGATTACCAGCGGGTGAATCGGCCTGTTAGAGCACCAAGGCCTGCTGTAGTGCCTCTGAGCACATCAGAAGCTGAGACAGGGGCTCTGAACCACCGTATGTGGTTAACATATTAGCTGCCTCTCAGCACCAAGTTTTCTCTCGGCCGAATCCCTGAAATCACCTGCACCTGTTGTGCCAAGGCAGCACAACTCCTCCGACTCAGTCTGGCTTCACATTTTCTTCTGTCTGCGTGAGGCGTTACCTAAAATGACAGCTGGATTAGGAAATGCAGAGCAGCGCGCGGCGTTGAAGTACAACAAAGATGTTTCATCATCAAAACCCGGCTGGATCAAATAAACTTGGGAGATACATGTTTAATGGCACCCAGGCAGACATCAGGAAGCATTAACTTTTTAAGGAATAATCCACCCTCAGGTGTTCTTACACTGTTAGTTAGCATCAATCTGTGGCATCCCTCTGATGAGTGTTTGTAGGGTGCTTCAATGGTGCACCCTCTTCACCCCAACCACATTTCTATTTTAGTGAGAGACGTCTTTAAACAAACCCCCAGAGAAGAAGCAGCTTTCGCTCAACACTGGGAATAAGAGCACATTAGCAAGCTCACCAATTAGCACAGGCTCTTGGATGCGTGTCGACCCTCGCTTACTCGAACTTCTTCCCCAGGAACGTTGTGGCGACTGCACGGCGGTGGTGGTGGTTGTTTCCATCCATCTGTTTGTCTCGGCCCCAAGCTCAGGACCATATGTGGAAGGCTGGAAAGCTAAACCACCAGTAAGGTGAGAGCTTCAACTTCAGGCTCCCTCCTCACCATGACAGTCTGCTCCTGCTCCTGCATTAGCATTGACACTGACACTCCGCCTGTCAATCTCATGCTCCATCTCATCCTCCCTTGTAAACAAACCCTGTAAACTCCTTTACCAGGGGCAGCGGGTCATTCCCAACCAGCTCATGAGCAGTTCCAGCACTGCACCACGGCTTACTTACAGGTGCTCGTTTAAAATGCTAAAATTGTTCTTGCAAAGGTGGGGCAAAGTCGCTGCCACGCCAAACTCAAGTCTTGAGTCAAGACAGGCAGATCTCAAGAAACTGAAACTTGGGTTTATAATTCAGCAGGCGTGAGACGTGCCGTCTCTTCAAGATGAAAGTCTACGGCGTGTTAAATGACACACGGAAAACAAGGGACACGTTGACATAACATGACAAGTGTCCTTAAAGTGACGTGTTATTGTCTGTACAATCCCATGTGATCACGTTTGTGTTTGCACACAAAAAGTAATGCATTATAAATGCAGAGGTTTACTGTGCTGAGGGTTTGTAGTAATATGCCGGAAAACTGGCAGCACTCCATCCATCCATCCATTCATTCATTTTCCACCGTTTATCCTGTTAAGGGTCATGGGGGGGTGGAGCCTATCACAGCTGCCTTTGGGCGAGAGGTGGGGTTCACCCTGGACGGGTCACCAGTCCATCGCAGGGCCAACACATAGAGACAGACAACCATTCACACTCACAGTCACAACTACGGTCAATTTAGAGTATCAATCAGTCTCGTCCCCTCTTGATGTCTTTGGACTGTGGGAGGAAGCTGGAGTACCAGAGAGAACCCATGCAGGAACAGGGAGAACATGGAGACTCACACAGACAGATCCTGTGATGGAGCCTGGAACCCGGAACCTTCTTGCTGTGAGGCGACAGTGCTGACCACTGCACCACTGCGCCGCCTGGCAGCAATCGTTTCATGTATTATTATTTTTTTTTATTTCCACCCACCCACCAGCTTTCTGTAACGCTAACCAGTTGATTTTTGTGCCTAAACTTAACCTGCGTTGTCAGAACCGTCTTAAAACACTGAGTTTCTCACTGAGTGTCATCGCAGTATCCAGCAGGTTCTCTTTACTGCAGGGGTTTGCACGAGCGTAGCCTGCAGTGTGTGGCTCGTGACCACAGTGTGGACACACCAGCAGCGTGATACTGGCACCTGTTGTCAGCTCACCTCCTCAGGTGCTTGGGGGGGCGGGCTACCCCCCCGGTTATTGTACATGACTTTTCCAGAGGCCATAAAATGTTCCCTGATAGTCCTGATTCTTAATATTTCCTTTGCAAGTGCAGCACCATTTCAAAATCGGCCTTCAGCAGCTTGTTCTTATCGAAGTCCGCCTGTAAAAAATGGGCACATGACTTCGCCGGTTGAGCGCCGCTGCCCTCAACTCATTTGGTCAAAACAGTAAGTTGAGCTCACAACGTAGAGGCAATTGATCTCATTTCCAGCCTGGATCCCAGAAGTTGAGAGTCGGGCTATCGTTAAGAGAAATTTGAGCAGGAGCTGCTTCAGAAAGTCTCCTCTCCAGCCTATTAAGAAACCTCTTATAATGAGAACCATGTCCACTTGAAAGGGAGGATAACAATAACTGACTTGGATCAATAATGCAGCTCTGCCCTGCAACCTTCTCTCAGGTAGATTTAGCCAGCGGCTCCAGTTCCTCCTTATTAATCCTCTTCTAGTCCTCCATAATACTTTATCAGCTGTGGCTGGGATAAAAAAAATAAAAGATCTGCTGAAATGACAAGGCATCTCTGCAATTCCTTTGGCACCTGTGTGTGTGTGCGTGTGTGTGTGTGTGTGTGTGTGTGTGCGTGCGCAGCCAGCCTGGCCATCCATCAATGACAGATAGACATTGCTGATTGTTTATTTATTACTGGAGTGTATAAAACCAGATTCACTTACTCCCTGACTGGGCTGGGGTTCATTCTCAGGTCAAGCGGGAAAGAACGGCCTCAGCAGTCTTTGCTTCAAGATCACATTACCACAAGTTGGGGACAGGAAGTTGTTCTGTCTCTGTCTGTGTTTTTTTTGTTGTTTTTTTAAACTGCTTGTTTTGCATTCTCCTGACCTTTTTTTTTTTCCCGTTCAGTCCCGGAAAGGTAATCTATGCGGCCCCGGGTCCTACGTGGGTCACACCCGCGGTTCGGTGGCGATTCGGGTGAAGGTGTTGCAACAAATTTAGCATTTCTAATTTGGTTTGCGTTCACACCGCCGCTTTGTAAATATACCGAAACCATTATGATCAAACTTCATGGTCAGGAAAGGCAGACCGCCTGAAGTCCACAGGCGCGTTCGTGCTCATACGCGCGCTACGCTGACTCACTTGTAACTTCAGACCACAGGCGGACATTTCCGAGCTTTTTATCCTTGTTTTTTTGGCTGCGTTTGTATGTCGCTGATGGTGCTGACCTTAATCACCTTCTTGTTAAAAAGGAGCTGGGGTGTCATCAAACATCAACCGTTTTGATTCACGTTTATACTCTTGAAGTGTAAGTTCAGTCTTCCTCCTCCTCTGTCCCTCCTCATTTTCTCACACCAGCATCAACTGTGTGTGGTTTAATAAATATAATTACATTTTTTTGGGGTCATTTCCTCTCCTTAGTCCTTACTGCTCCGTGGACTCCTGTCTTCGTCAGGAAGACTGTGGTCCAAGATTTGTAAATTCCAATCTGACGCTGTGAAACGTTTGACTTTAACCTGTCGTGTGACTCCATGACGGCTGTGATTCAGGGGGTCACAAGGCGACGAATCCAGAAGGACCACAAAAAGAGAAGATTCCCCAGTTTTACACCCTCAGGGCTCTACACTCCCTCAAAATCAGGGCTCGGAACAGCGGGAGCAAAAAAAAAAAACATCTTCAGCAGGACATCAAGCATGCTGAGACAAAATCATGTGACCGGAGGCTCGTTCCTGAGAAGGATGGGTTTTAAGACTAGATGCAACCGTCGCCTGCCATGTTATTTAGTAAGTTTAACCCAAATCTGGTCAAACCAGTAGGAGGCGCTGTGCTTGTAATGAGCGTAACAGTCCGCCCAGCTCAGCACTGGTTTTTGCCTCCCCTGTTGGAGACGAGCAGCAGGCCTTGAGTTTATGAAGGCAGAAAATGATGATTGTGACTTTAGCTTGATATTCATCCACACACAGTTCTCAGCACATGGAGGAAAGGTGGAGGAAAGGAGGGCGGGTAATGAGGGCAATGCATTTTTGGTGTTATGATCCTACTTAATACTGTTTAAAAATATATTAAATATATAAATATTATATATCATATATTTTTATTCATAATAATAACACAGGCCTAGCAATTCAAGACATTTTGTCAACAGCTGCTTTTTTTCTCCCCCCCTTCCTATCGACAATATGGCAAAATAAGATGCGTTCATGCTGTTCGACATGATGCGTTACATCCACCACGGCAACAGTGTGTTGTGACAAGCTGCCTAATCTATTTTTGAGATACTTCCAGCGGTGAAGACGCACCTTTGGAGGAGCGGTGGCATTTAACAGAGGGGAAAGATCACAGGCCCTAATGGAGATAAGAGGACACATCTGTGATGTAGGCGGAGGTCACGTGAGGGCGGATGAATCTTGATTTAGCTGTCAGATCCCAGATAATTTGGATATCAATCTTCCGACTTGGAGATAAAGATAAAAGAACCTCCACCGGCAGAGCCATTTAAAAAAAAGAAAGAAAAAAAAGAAGTTCTTTTGCACAAAATTGATTAAGGTTGAATTTTCATTCCTCTTTCACTTCAGTTTCTTGCTTTTACAGTAAATATACCTGCATCTACCACCATCTTAATCATGCCTTATTTATAAGTGTGTCATTTTAACAAATCACCACTCGTCTCAGTATCTTTCTCTCTCTCTCTCTCTTTCAACCCACAGAAACCCGCACATTCAATTCCACGATCTCCAGTCTTTGTGGATAAATGTATTCCATAAATGATAAATCAAGAAGATAGATGTCTCCCCTCTTCCTCTCCTGTTTTTGCTCAAAACACACACCCGTGCACACATCCCTTCCTCCAATTTTTTTTTTTTTTGGAGTGTAACTTCTTTATGAGATAAAAGGGAATGAGCATATGCTTTTCCTTAACTAATTAAAGCGCTCAATATTGAACCAGAAATCCAGGCAGCCACTCATTTGTCATACCCTGGCAGACTGTCACCAAAATCCAGACGCTTCTCTGTGCTCCTCTCCCCCTTCCTCGCCATTTGTCGCCGTCACCCACTGTTAATTTGGGCGCAGTTCAGAGAGAGCTGCATCCGTGTCTGTCTGACATGCTGGAGAACGCCAGCAAAAGGTGCGCTGCTGGCAACTGGAAGCAGCTCTTGACAGCTGAGGAGTCGGTATGCAACACTTCAAAATACAAACATGCTCCTGCTGCATTTTTAATAGGGAGGTGAAGTGTACGGGCTGTTATGTGGGCTACCTAAAGGCTGCAGGTGTTTCCGAGGATACAGAGTGATCTGGAAATTTCCAGAGCAAGTAGAATGTGATGCTTCAGGACCAAAAAGAACAAGGCGTGTCGCCCACCACCAATTGTGATTATTTTGGCCATGTTTCTGTTTTTGAAGCCTTCCAGAAGGTTCATGGGGGGTTCTTGACTTCAGAACGGGCTGAGTGCGAGATGGGACATCGACGTGCCAAACTTTGCATGTAACAGACATTCAGCTCTACAACGTGTGCCTGTCACAGTGACCTTGACCTTTCTGACCTGAAGACTCAGTGGTTGTTTTCACTATACAGTCCCTCTAGAAACACACGATTGCATAATTCAACGCGTAACCGCCACATGAATCTACCATTTCCACACAAAACGCACTTAATATGAGGGGCTTGCATGATTTCATAATCCCCGCATTTTCATTGCAAAAAAAGTCACACGTCTTCGCAGAAAGTTGAAAAATGTTGCGTTTACTTAGCGCAAGAGCAGCCATTTTCCTACTGTTGCCATGGGAACGTTGTGAAGTGAAGTCATCGGAAAGCTGCAAACCCCGGGAAGACGACATGATGAAGTCCGCAAATCCGTCTGCCAACAAAAATAAGCTTGCAACTCGTTTGACTCATCAAGGCTTTGTAAGTTTGAGTTTTTATTTGGGTCTGAAACAAAACAAGATGAGAACTTGATGATGCAGTACCCCTGCTCATCAACGGAAGTCACTGGAAACGAATCTTTCAGGTCGTAGCCTGGCGAGGACAGTGTTGGGGGGAATCCCTGCAGTTTTTGCAAATTGACGCAATTTCATCACGTAAAAATCCCACATATTCCAAGAAAACGTGCCAAGGATTTTTGCCCGCAACAATCACAAAAACTCGTTCTTCTGGAAGGACCGACTGTGTTTGAAGACATTTTCTTAAAGAAAACTCCTGAAATATTATGTTCATTTTAGGTGACAGCGACCTTTGACCGCTAAAATTGATTCAGTTCATCCTCGAGGGGGCTGTGTGTGTGTGTGTGTGTGTGTGTGTGTGTGGGGGGGGCAGCGATCATAATCCGAAGGTGTTTTGAGCCTTGGCTATCATTATTGACATTTCAGTAGTTGAATTTTTAGGTCTTTTTCACTTTGATCCAAATCTGAAGTACAGGTTTTCCAAACGTGGTGCAAATTGCTCAGCCGAGCAGCGCCGTTCAGTTTGACCTACATTTTCACGTGTGATTGGCAGTAACTTGAGTATCAGGTTCGTACGTCTGTAATGGGGAGAGAAGCGTACTTTCCTTGATGAACCATCTCCTAATATTCACACAGCAGTCGAGGATGGAAACTTGCATACGACTTGTTTTGTTTTGACCAGTTCCTGAAGATTGGTTTCAGAATTCTGATACATTTGGATTGAGACTGGCTCAGATCTGAGGATTCACCTGTCTACCAATTGGCTGGTTGAGATGATCAAACAGACTTCCTCTTAAATCCTGCGTCCATGAACACAGGGAGATTCTGTATTAGCTTTGATGAGGGCGAAGCTTACAGCGGTCAGGGGGGTCATAACGGGAGCTGGAACTCTTGCAGTGCAGCATTACAGAACTCGCCATGGTGCAACTGCTGACAGGATAGAATTAAATCCAGTTTGAGCTCCGAGAGTGAAGACCGTGACCGTAAGAAATTTATACGGCTGGCTCTCAGACATCCTAGCAGGTCTATCAAGACGTCTGTCCTCAGAAAGAAGGGGCCTGCATAGCATCCCCTGTCAAAGGAGTGTGAGGCTCGTAGGCATTGGTGGGAATTGCAGGACATCTGGAGAAAAATGTGCTCAATAAATGAGAATTTGAATTGCCTTTTTTCCATGCATGTGGACAGGTTTAGCAGTGCTTGTGGGGACTGATGACAGCCTGTCCTGTGAGGACACTTTGGGTGTCATATTTTTTGGAGACTCATCTGTAACCCATCAACTGATAGCTGTAACTCTCCGATGGTCCTCATCAAAACCCATTAAAATCAGTGCATTCGTTTATGAGCTGTCAAACGAACAAACAGCCAGACTCACTCTTTTTACCTCCTCGCTGGAGGTAAAAAGGACAAGAGTTTAGTGAGAATTGTTACACATTCCATGCATGGCATTGAGAGTAAAGGCACGCCTGTCAGACGTCTTTGATAACACATTTCACTTGTATCATATGTGCACTCTCTTTTTCTCCAGGGCCTGATGCAACATGCTGGCATCCACATGTTAACGCCAGATACAAAAGGAAGAAGAAGAAGGGGGTGAAATGATGAGCAGAGGACTGTTGAAATTAGTTGCAAGTCAAGTCAGGCATCCTGCGGTTACATAGGAGGGAAATTTAGATCTGGGGGGTAAAGAGAACCGGCTGTGAGGTGTCATTTATTACTGACGATCACGGCAAGAGGTGGCGTGTCAGTCATTAAAGAAGGTAGTGAACACAGCTGAGCTGCGGTGCAACATGACAACTGGCTGCAGGAGCCATAAACTCAAAGAGTCTTATATGTAGGTGGCAGTGACTAACTGAGCAGTGTGCTGCTGTGTGGGAGTGATCCGCTGACAACTACGAATCTGCATCGAACATACGCTAGTAAACCGGCAAGGCAGTCTTCAAATTATTGTCAGGAGCTTTATTTTCTCTGCATGTGTCTGTGTGACCTCGTTTTTTAGTTGATTTCTCATCGCGTGCATCCCTGCGAGAGCGGCAGCAGTTGGCAAACAAAATGTTGAGGGCTGATTGCAGCTGTGCGGTCACAGTTTTTTGATGTAAATAAAAGACAAGTTAACACACAAATGGCTTTTGTGCTGCGGCTCACACGGACTCTGAGCTGATGCATTATTAATGGTGTTGTGCTGTGATAGCTCTGCAAGTGTCCGGTGCAGCAAGGGCTTGGTTACAGAGAGAAAAATACTGGAACACACCAAGGAAGTGATGCTCTAACCAGGCGCCATGATGACTGATTTGAACTGGTGTTATTAAGTGATATCAATGACCTGATTTTAGCCGGATGGGGCAATGACCATCTTGGAGATGTGTATCAAAACCAAAAGGTCCTAATTTTGGCAGTTCTTTTAGAATCTTGTAGAAAGGTTAAAAAATGGGATCAGGACTTACGCGCTGATGCACCCTTTTACTGGGGAATCTGGGTGAGTTTTAAGCGATGAGAAATAAACAAATACTCCGATTAAAATTTAATCAACCCTAGACGGGGCTGAAAAACATGAAAGACACTTTAGTATAACTCACTTCTACATCACTGTAAATTACAACCTCCAAAATGGTCATCAGACGAAATCAACACCTCTTAAACTGTTCTCAGTATGAAGAGGAGGAGAACTGTTCTACTGCCTGGTGACTTGGTTTCATGGAGTGCTTATAGACTGCCAGGTGAGTGTATGGTGTATTTTAATGCAGCCAAGCTCTCATTTACTTATGAATTCTGTTTTGATGTCGGAATGACGCAAGTGTGAAATGGTGACTGTATCGCAGCCCGTTAGGACTGCGTGTTAAGCTGCAGTCACTGGAAAACATTTCCAACCAGATGAAACATTAATTTTATAACCGTGACGTTTGACAAAACGACCCCACAGCCATTATCGTCTTTTAATTACGAAGTGATTTTTTTTTTGTGTGTGTGTCTGCGTTTGAATGCAAAATTAAGGCTGAGGCTCTAGAAGGGATTTCTATTTTTAAATCTTTTTAAAATTTTTAAATACAGCAACTGCTGGGCATTCCACTGGGAGCTGATGCCTCTCTACTATAGAAAATAGCTCACGTTTTTACAATAAGTTGCAAAATGGGCCACCAGATGTGTTTTCTTTTGTGCAATGCATCTGAATTCACCGAGACTTTAGATGCATTCAGATCAGGCAGGAACGCCGTCCTAGGAGCGAGCCAACAGGCAGCTGGGCCGCGAGGACTTCTTTCCCTAAAAATGGCTGTGCTGCAATTTGACCCACAACCCTTATCACTGCTGAGAAATACGTTTCCTGAGGTAGGAGCCAAAGTGCTTAAAACAGACTTACGAGATCCCCCACACCAAAAAAGGTACTTTAGCTCATGGACCTATGAAAAGGCTCCTGAGGTCCAAAAGCACCTGGGGTGCCACCCAGGCGGAAGATAAGATTTTCTGGTTGCCCCCCCACGGAGATGCTCCTGCCTTTAGAAAACATAGAACACCATCTTCCACATATTTTTTTCACTTCAGCTCATGAAGAAAAAAGCAGTTGCAGCTAACAACTGTAGAAGTTTGCAGCAGCATCACTCTGACACGCTACTTGATCCCAGAATGCACCATCAGACTTGTACATCCAGAGCCAGTATCCTTGTCATTTCAATTGAGCTCATTTAGGCATAAGCTGGCCTCAGAGAGAGGGAATGAGGCTGCGGAACATGGAATTAGCTGGAAGCCAAGTCACTAAGCATTCAGCACCTGATTCTCAGCAAGGACAGATGGCAGAATCGCAGAGCGATGGCACAAACATGCACAGAGATGGAGAGGAAGAAGGGAGAGGCGGAATGGCCGTGTCTCAGTGTTCCCCTGGGCCAGCGGCCAGGAGAGTCAATGTTCCATGAGGATTAAAGTCTCACGATGAAACCTGTGACTGAACCAGTGACATCATGAGACATCGCCAAAACATCTGTAGGGGGTTAGTCATCATACCGGCAGTGAGTCACACTTCCCGTCCACAGCCTGTTAATTTTGTTATGATGTGAGAGAGATTGTCAATTCAGCGACCATCGCGCTTAGCCCACCATGTTCCAAATCCTCCTCCATCCAAACGTCATAATGCTGATGGCGTCGCTGGATCCCCGAATTAGCTACTGTGCTTTGACGACCATCCTGGCGTTCGTCACCGCCTCAAATGCGTGCGCTGGTATTAGCTGCACCCTGCTTTCTCAGGGGCCATGTTAATCCTTCAATACTTAGATCAGCCTCCCCTCTCTTGCATGATCCAGAATGATGAGTAGCGCTAATAAAAGCACGGGCTGACAGAAGCTGATGATAACACATTATCCCCAAAGTCTAATCTCCTTTCTAATTAAAGACGCTGACTTAGACCAAGAGAAAACAGAACAAAACAAAAAAAAAAAAACACGGAAAAGGGAAAAGAGACAGAGCCAGAGCCAGAAACACACTTTGAACCACTTTATTAGCAAACTGTGCTGGCAAATTTGTACGTCTTGGACTATTAATTACACATCACATACTTTAAATTACTAGTGACCATTTTCGAAAGCAAAGCAAAAAGTTTTCAGATTGATTTCATTTCTTCCAGGCAGTAATTTGTTTCCAGCCATTGGTTTCATTTCAGTGCTTGCAGAGAAAATTAGAAATGGCTTGTAATAGGCGATCCATCATATTGAACTTGTATTTTTTCAACTTAGTTTTGAGTCGTAAAGAGTCCTTGCTGGCGCATTCAGTCACTCTGTCAAGATTTCACACTTGCCAACAGCATATAAGTGAACATATTCATGAAATTAACTGAAATAATGATTTGGATTATTTACACCTCACATGCCTTGTTTGCTTGCTCTGATTCGAGGTGGTTTATCCCAGCTTGGGGACCTCTGGGTCGCGTCCCACATGTTTGCCTGCCTGTGGTTTTGCCACCAAGTCGGAGACTGTAGATGAACTAATTGTAGATGATGCCTTCGGGTTGGGAGGGGGCTGCCGTCCCGTGTGAGGGACTCAAGTGTCTCGGTCTTGCTCTCTAGTGAAGGTAAGCTGGGTCGTGAGGTAGGTTGGCGATAGGTGAATCAGTCTGGTGTGAACCATCATGTGGGCGAGCATAGATCTGCTGTGGTGTAGAAGGAACTGAATCAGAAGGCAAAGCTCTAAATTTAGCTGTGGAAACTTTAGGTAGAGACCGAAAGAATGAAGTTATGGACAAAAGGAACAGCTCAGGAATCTGGAAGGACGCCGGATTTAAACTGCTGCTCCTTTGTTTCAGGAGGAGTCAGTTGGGGGGGGGGGGGGTTGTATCTGGTTTGGATGGCCCCTGGGGGCCTCCCACTTGAGGTATTCTGGACACGTCCAAATGTTTAAAGGTCTTATGGACTCAATTTGGTAAATGGACTCAATTTTTATATAGCGCTTCTCTACCTTAGCAGTACTCAAAGCGCTTTACAGTGTCATCTCATTCACCCATTCACACACTGATGGTGGCGGCTACCATGCAAGGCGCCAACCTACTCATCAGGAGCAATTATGGGTTCAGTATCTTGCTCAAGGACACTTTGACATGGTCACCGGGGTCGGGGATCGAACCAGCGACCCTTTGGTTGCTAGACGGCCACTCTACCCCTGAGCCATGCCGCCCACGGCAGGCAGGCCCAGATCTCCCTGGAGGGATTCTAGGGGAGCTGGAGCGCACTATTGGGGCGAGGGTCATCTGGGTTGGCTCGCTGAGTTTGCTGCCACCAAGACCTGATCCTGGACAAGCAGCAGAAAATGGATGGATGGAATTAAACTTTGAATCCAAGTGAACCTCAACGGGACAGCCGCAGAGGTGGCGAGGCCGTAAATGCAGGAAGAAGGTCCTGTGTTCCTTTTGTGTGTTGTGTTTTCTGCGTCAATCCATGACATCGATCTGCGTCCAAACACCCGCAGGGCACCGGGCTACTGGAGTCTCTGAGCTCAAACTTTCAGAAGACACTGGAGTTGTGATCATGATCACACCAGGAATGAATCATATCACAATCCATGTTTTTACCTCATCCGGTTTCACACCTGCAGATACAGCAAATTGTGTACTGATGCACAAACAAGCTGGAGGTTACAAAGAGAACTGAACCAGTGGCTCCCATGTTGGGAGGCACCCGATCAGAATGTCCTCGCTACCAAAAGCTCCAAGCATGGATTCCAAAGTACAAAGCCAGTTTTTTACACCTTATCACACTGACTTCTGTGACGGACTGGATCGATGGTAGCTTCTCTCCATGTTTATTTTTTTTTGGAAACTGGTAAAATTTTGACTGGGACTATAATATAGGGTTGTACTCATTGCATTTCTAAACACAAGGTCTGTTTATATGCGAACAGCTTGTTGAGACGGACAGCGTTTGTCGATCAGAAGTATTATCATTGCATAAACCTGATAAAAGATGTTTCTGTCCTTGCTCTCATCATTTACCTCTTGTTTGTTGTCTCTCTGATTTTGTTCATTGATTTCTGTCTTGCGTGAAGGTGGTGAGATTAGCAACACACACACACACACACACACACACACACCTCCCATGGCTCTCCTATTTTGTTTTTCCGTGAACATTTCCTTGCTCTGCTGAATTTCAATACCCCTCCCTTGTGCTGCATATCTCTGCTTCCCTGTGACTCTTTGTTTACTTTCTCAATCTGTAGTTTTTTCCCTCCCGAACACCAATTTTCTCTCAGTCCTCTTTTGTATTCCATCATCCACCATGATTTCTGCAGCCTGCCATTATTTCTGTGCTTGCTTGAACTTCATTGTTCCTCCTCTACCTTTGAATTAGCATCTGAGCTGAGGTAGGTGTATTTGTGTCTCAGGGGGCCGTGATGTTAATGACGCTTTAATAAGTCCTTATCATACAAGGGTAGAATAAAAGCGATGGCAGAGGCGGAGGGAGTGCAGGGAGAAACACTGGTTCAAGCGTATGATTTATAACTAATTAGGATGCACAATGCCACACAAACTGAGGGGATAAATTGCTAACATTTTAAATTGGATGAAATACAGCTGAGGTGCAAAAAATCATTTTAGTGACCTGGAAAAACATGGCAGCTACATTTCAGAAGGGAATTTCTGTGTGCGCGCATTTCAGAAGTTAACTTGCCCGGGCTGCTGATGTTGTGCTGAGCCCAGAGAATAAACTGGTGATGGTAACGAAGGCATTTGGAGGTGTTTTTTCGCATCTCTCTCTCGCTCTCTCTCTCTCTCTCGCTCGCTCGCTCAACATGTGTCCTCCTTCTGCACCAGACAAAAACACATTCACCTCTGGACAAATGACAGATTTGTGTCAAACCCTGGCCAACGCCCAATGTCGAGAGTTGGAGGGTTATGAAATGAATGATGTCTAACTAGATCAGCATGTTTTGCAGGAAAAGCACTCCTCCTTCCTCCTAGGAGCTGTTGTGTTGTGATCTTAAGAAAAAACCCATTGTGAACATTTTGAACATTAAGCAAGCACAACGCCCCTTTCCACCGCTGCAGCGAAGGCGGAGGGTAGTCACCCGGCACTGATCTTGAACCTGGATTCACAAGCATCCCATCCCACTCTCAGGGGTGAATGCACACCCTCATGCATCCTACTCAGCACTCACCCAGTCCAAAAGTGCCTCACCAACTAGTGCTCCACCCATCTTTGCGGCCTCAGGGCTCAAGCTAACCTTCGCATGGAACACACACTTGGGCATGCCTCCCATGACCTTAAGGCTGGTTATCTCACTTATGAACCCTGGAACCCTGGGCCACAGTTACCAAACGTGCCAGGCTTAAACACCAAAGAAGAGGGCTCATTAGCATGCCAGCCGGCATGCATATTCAACTGTGCTGATGGCACAGCGTTCCATCTGCTTTATGAGTTCAGCTACGACTTAAACTCTTTCACTTGGTCCCAAGAACCAGATGCATTTCCAACTGGTTTGGACTGAATAATCCAAGCCAGCGTAATTGTTTTGTCAGAGTTTGGAGGTAAAAATTGGGTTATGCATAGCATAAAGAAGTGGTTACTAACCAGAAACTGATGTTTACTTAATCAGAGGAATCTGGTCTAAGCCAGCACAAACCTGTTGCTGCTATGAGTCAAGGGTCTATTGTGGACAATGAAGAGCGTAAACAGTTTCTATTCTCCTGGAGCAGAAACGGCTGCAGTCATATAAGTTTATTCTTTGAGAAGAGACTTTTGTCTCCCATTAAGTGCATTACTTAAAAAAAGAAAAGAAAAAAAAACAATCTCGAGCAGACCGCATGAACTAATTCATGCTTATGCAGCACTTGAGTCATATCTATTACTCCTCACCTGTGTAAGTGACAAGCCCGTATTAGCTGGTGTAGCATTAGCAGATAATAGACTGAAATGAAGGCAGCATATCCTCCTGCATGGAAGCTGCATCATTTACTGTAAAGTGAAGCAGGAAATCTCAGGTTACCCTCAGGCAGAAGGAGCCTGTCCACTTTCACTCCAGGCAAGTACCCCCATGTCTGGCTTCACAAAAGTGCCAAAGAGAAGAACATGATGCTCAGCACTTAGAGTGTGGAGGCTAGTGTCATTATCTTAGTTTTTCCACAAAAATCTCTAATAAAAACAGCACAGGAGTATAAATAGAAAGTATATCTGTCTACTCTTACATAAGCTGCCATTACTCGCTAGGCTAGCCGTCTACATATAACCTAGCACTACTACCAAATTGAACATTCGGCATGCTGTCAAGAGTTCTAGCAGTTCTTACCTGGGGAAGAAAAAAAAAAAAGAGAAGGAAAAAAAAATCCAGCAGCTTCAACCAAACTTGTTCGTAAAGTTCAGGAAAAGAGAGGTAATAAAAAATGAAAACACTTTATATCTGTGGTCATTATCTCTGCCTAGGGGGTCAATGCTGGCGTGTCTGTTAACAGGATATAATAGAAGCTACTCCAGGTGGTACTACAAAGACCATATATTTCTCGAATTACTGAGTAAAATTAGACATGTTGTGATGTAACTGTCAGTTTGAACTCTTGTTGTTGTGTTTTTACATTTTCAGCTCAGACCCTCCAGTTACGTTTGTAGACTCACTTTTAGACTTGAGTTTAATCTTGTTCCTCAGTTGCAGCCAGTTCCAGTTTTATTTTGTATTCCACTTCCCTTTTGTGTCCTTTCTTCTTCTTTCCTGTCTTTGCCTGTTGTCCCTCCATTTTTCTGTCTTGTGTGTTCATCAGTCCTTTTCATCCACAGCTGTGTTCTCAGTGTTTCTTATCCATCAGCTCCTTCTCCGCCTTCGTGTTCTTTCACCTGTTTCTGGTTGTGTGATTAGCTGAGTTTGTATTTTAGTTTGGTTGTCTTTCTCAGCCCTTTGCTCATCCACCCTGTCTGTCTGTCTGTCTGTCTTGGTCCACCTGCCTCCCTCCATTACACCACGTCATAACACTGCAGAGATTTGGGAAAGACACTTTCTGTCTCATCAAATAATCTCCATGTCTACAGATTTGTAAATGATACTAATGATTCCCTTAGTGATGCAAATGACTCATTCATAGCTTTTCTGACTTTGGCTACAATTGATGAGGAAATCTCAGATCTAATAATGTGTGCGTGTGTGTGTGTGTGTGTGTGTGTGTGTGTGTGTGTGTGTGTGTGTGTAATCTCAGTTCTGTATTAGCGCTCCCTTTCATTTGCAAACACTTTTTTATGTTCTTTGTCATGCAACTGCAACTAAATTAAAGACATAAAATGCAGTTGAAGCCAGCAGATGCTTATTTAAATTACGTTAGGCATTCTGTTTCAAACTGAGCAGTCTGCAGTGCCCAGCCTTCTAATCATCACGCTGATGATTTACCTCCCCTGCTAAATTCAGGAAGCTGGAAAAGCTAAGTGCACGGTGTCAGGTTCATTCAGAGATTTGTTGGTGTGGTTTAATACGACACGCTTTAGCCACCATGTTAAGGCTGGAGCGTAGTCGCGCATCAAAATCAATTTAGCATTGCCACATTCTCCTACCCATCAATTACACAATCACATGAAAATGGTGAGTGTTTTTGGCAAGATGAAACGAGAATCATTTACTCAGTGTCCAGCTGAAGCGGTTGATATTAAAAGTATCCATCTGGTCCCAGCCAGCTGCACATCACTTCCACTCTCCTATATATGATGTGGATCTGTCATCATATCTGAGTCAGGCAGCCACTCTGTTGACAGACAGCCCTGATATATGAAGATGTCAGGGAGAGATCCACCACTTCCTCCTGTAAAATGAAGGAAAATATGTCTTGTCAGAAGGGAGCTCTGCAGAGTTTTGTTGATTTGCTCTGCTCCCTGAGCAGCCTCCTGAAACAAAAGAGAAGCAGAGACTCTGGAGAATAAACCTAAACTGTTTGATGCCTCAATCTACATGAGAGGATATAGTCCGGTTGGTAATGCTGAGTAAAAATCTTGTGTGTTTTTTTTTTTTTTTTTTACTTATTTATTTACAAGGGTTTAATAAAAGAAGATGTCTGATAAAGTTGTGGTGCAGTGAACTGATTCTCATAGCCGGTCTGTAAACTTGTGCAGGTTACTGGAAGGGCAACAAAAGCCTAAAAATGTAGTCAGTCAAGAGAAATGTATCCCTGTCTCTCTTCATTATTATTCAAATTACTGTTGAAGATCCCCACTTGATTTTTCGATACACTGCATATCCAAAGGCCCAAAGTCACACAAGTCACACGGAATCCAAAAAAGGTCTTTCCTAAGGTCCTTATCGCCTACGACAAAAGTCCTAGAGACTTGTGTCCCCCCACTGAGGGTCCAAACGTTGTACACTGACAGGCTCATCCAAATGAATGTAAACTGTCTTCAATGTTTCTTTTTGAATAGTTATAGCGAAAGTAGGGCATTTGTAGTCATTTTAAAACTTCTGCAAATCTCAGCACCTCTGCAGCTCCCCCTGACCCCACGGGGTCTCCAAACTCCACTTGAGGAGCCCCCGTTTTAAGGCGGTTATTAGATTCTGACTCTGATATATTAAAAAAAAAAAAAAAAAAAACAGTAAAATTCCCCTCAAATACTAATATCTCCTCCAGCAGATCATTAGGTTATTTCTAACTAATGTATTTACTTTAATTCTTTTTTCCCCTCTCGTTCACTGATGCTCACCTTGGGTGGGCTGCCTTCCGCTTTGAAAGCCTCTGTTCTAACACCGGGGGTCTCTTCCTCTGCATAACAGTGCGGTTAATTTTGTGAGGTGGTTAATGGTCCTGTGTGCATGCCAACGAGCAAGATGGATGCTTGCTGCTATGCAGGTGTAATTGGATCATGCACCTGCCTCTGGTGTGGTCATTGATCTCTTCCCCCGAGGGGCCCAATATTTAAGGAGGGAGACGCTGGAGACTGAGGCTCTTATTGATTTTACCCTCAAACTGATCATGAGTCTTCAGACGCATGTGATCAACATTAATCTGTGGTGCTGAATGATGGATTGGCCAGCAGGACCCGGGCCCAGCTATTCCTTTCAGCATCTCTCCACTGAATGCACCTTAAATGATAACTGCCGATAAGATGCTGGGCAGTTCCTATCAAATCGATAAAATTATATGTTGACATTTTGCTTTATTAGTGTAGCAACATATCGACAATTCAGCGCTGAGGAATAATGATGCTCACTAAGGCGTAATGGAGCAAAACAAGGCTTGTGATAATGAAGTGTTACAGAAATCTACTTTAAATCTCAATCTTGGATTAATTATATTGAGAAAAATAATCATTTAGCCTGGGCATGACTTATCTCTGCCAAAGCCCTTTCTCAATCAGAATTAATTAAAAGAAAGCACCAACTTTTTGGGGAAATATGCTAATTTGTCATCCTCCCCAGAGCCAGACAAGCAGATTAGGAGGCTGAGATGCTGCAGAGACCAGCTGACCGCTAGTTAGCTTAGCGCAATGAACGATAGTGGATGCCAACAGATTCCCCGCTCAGCTTCCAATGCTTGTTCCTGCTCTGTGTGTTCTGGTTTAAATAGATAAGGTTCAGGATCTTGGTTTGTCCAGAAGTCATCCTCCTCATCCTCCTTTTACAGTGTCTGCTATTATTAGAAGCAGCAGTTGCTCTTACAGCTGTCAAATGCTTTATTTTGTTGGCTGAAGTTCATGTGGGGCTTTTGAGGCACTGTATCAAAGGACTGCACCCAGTCAGAAAAGAGTCATTTAGAGAAAAGTCTATTTGATGACTTTTGACAGAGACACACTAACACTTCCCATTCTCTACCATCCCTGATGCTTAGCTAACTAGCGATCATGCACACACAAAGAAGAGAGGGGAATCTATCTTCTTGTGTTGCTCTGGTGAAGTAAGTAGACAAATGGGCGCATTTCCTAAAAAGCTGGTATGGTCCTTTTTTTTTTTTTTTTTTAATGCTAAAAAGCCATGTAAAACTTTTCAGATTTCTGCCTGAATGAGATGTTGGAAGCCATAACATTCAAATAAACATCACTTGATTGGCACACTGTATTCATGCTCAACTCGAAAATGTCATGAAAAATACTGTAATTATGTAAAATAACATTAAATCCTGTAAAGTAGCATTCAGTTGAGTGAGTCATCAATTACAGTTTTCTTCTCGGGCACAGTAGCAAACATTATGGTCTACATTCTACGCTAAAAAATGATGCAGGCTGCAGGAAAATATAGAGAAAAATAAGGTCACCTCCATTGAAATGCTGATTTCCATCAGAAGACCAATAGGACCTTACATCCGTTTTCACGATGGTATTTTTAATGCCATTCTAAAACATAAAACATAAAGTCAGGCAGCTATTTGGTGCCAACGGTGTTTTGTCCCCTCTGGATGACATTTATTTGGCTTTAATGGCTCTTGCACAAACCCGACGGACTGCTTTGCCTGGGGCATCGACAAAGCAAACAGTTAAACAGCCTCATTATCATCTATACAGCCATGGCCATCTCATTTCAATTTTAATGTATGTTGGGGCTTTTCTGTTTGTGTGGCACACAGACGATAAACAACTCAAAGTAAATTGAGTTTCTATAGAAAAATATCTGACTTTCTGCATAAGGTGTGTTTTGTGTATAATGTACTTCGGAATTTACACAAACATGAGTGTTGCTGTGTGTGCGTGTGTTTGTGGGGGGGGGGGGGGGCAAGTGCAGAAGAAAATTAAAGAGAAGCTTTTATGTCCACATGGCTGTTACATCATGGGTACAAAGCACAACATGGCACCCTAAAGAAATCCTTCGTTTACAGTAAGGTTGTGTGGTTTCTGTCGGTGAGTGTTTGTGTATTTAGTTTTGTAAATATTCTACTTGAAGACATACTGCAGTATATTTCTGCAGATTGAGTTTTTTGCAATATGCACGCATTAATTTTTGAAATGCTTGCAAAATTTTAATACAGAAAGTAGCATTTATTATTTGTTGTGTGTGTGTGTGTGTGTGTGTGTGTGTGTGTGTGTGTGTGTTGTACCTCTCCTCCTCCATCTGGGAGTTCCACTAGATACTGCTTGATTTCATGCTTTTCAATGATGCTCTCTGACCGGCTGCAGAAGTAGCCTTAGGCGCCTAAAGCAGAAATATTACAACCATAATGAATATCGAAAAAATGCAGTGTGGGATTTTTAACAAGTGCTTAAACACGGCGTATTAGGATGATGAATCCCCCTGCCTGGCTCCCCTCCAGATACAGCACAAAAAGATGAAGAATATGTCATGCACAGAGCGAGAGAGGGAGAGAGAGAGAGAGAGAGAGAGAGAGAGAAAGAGAGAGGGGGACATAAATATGCAAAGACAGGAAATACCAGGGATTCTGCAGCGTGATGAAACATGGACTGTCAGGAGATGGGACTTAAGATACAATGGCGTCCGTTATTGCAACAACAAATAAGCTAAACATCCCAATCACACTGTTGCGTGACCATTATGCAGGTGCGTTTTCACCTGTCAGGCAAATGGGAACAAAAGCTTGCAGATAAAAGCCAGGCTAATTTTTACGCCAGGGAGATTATCCTCATACAACCTGCTGATGATGATACAACGCTTATTTCTACAGTGAGGGATGTTTTTTTTTTTTCCCTTTTGGTTTCTGTGGAACCCCGGTGTTCACGCCGGTGGAACGTACAATCGCCACTTTGAAGTTTGTTGTAACACTCGCAGTGTGATGTCTCGGCGTAGCAAATACATCACTCGGATTCGAATTCTCCTTTTGATGCAGCAGTGAAACAGTGCGGCTCTATAATGTTGGGATCCTGAGCTGCATTCAGATCACTATTAAACTGCGAGGGCAGATTTCTGCTCTCAAGCACAAATCACAAATATTCTTCCTCATAAATCATTGCAAGCAGTTTGGCAAAGTTTCGCTGGCCCACTTTGAATGCTAAGTCTCCTGTTCTTGTCTCCTCGTCCCTGCCAATTTCACTTGTGATGTATAATTTATGTATGAAAACAGTCACAGTGTCAGATGAGTAAATCCAATTTCCTGATAATAATAAATAGAGAGATAATTTGCTGAGGAGGATCAACTTAGTCGTGTACTTCCAACAAAGGCCTCGTACAGTGTGTCCTTCACCGCTGAGAAAATAAAACGGCACTATCCACAAATGAATTTATAGCCACCAAGCTATTAACAATCTTTTATCCCTCGTCATTTATGCCTTGTTCAGACTGCAAGCCACTTAGCAAGAATTCTGGAATATTCAACTTGTAATTTTCCACCTAGTTATTTCAGAGTGTCTTTTACTTCACTTGCAACCAAGTTCCTCACTGACATTGACTTCCTGAAAGTGGTAAATTGCCCCTAAATGTGTGGTTTGCATTTCAACTCCTAAAAAATAGGTGTCTTGAGCACAAACGCAGTTTACCCCTCCCACATTACTCCCTTGTGAGTCCAGAATGCAGAGCCAGCCACGCACGTTTAGCTTGAAGCTAACAGAGACTGACGGCCAACAACAGCAAAAGTGAGGGTTTTTAAATTGATGTTAGAGGTTTTATTTTTTACGTTATCTCGTACATTAAGTCATCTGGAGCATTTGTGCTGTTTGTTGTCGCTAGGTTGTCATTAGCTTCAAGCTTCACAGGTGTCTATCCTCCTCTGCGATTCACAGTCATTGGGGGGGGGGATCCAGACACCCATTTGTGAGTATGTGAAAGGCAAAATGTACTTTTTATGGGAAGCATCACTGCAAGTTTGTGTCTTAAACCAGATGTTTACATTCTAAAAATCTACCTGTTGTCACTAAAAATCCAGAAGACCAAGTTTTCCCAATGTCCACTACCTTGGAGATTGCACCGCCACACAGTGAAAGTTGCCATGACTACAGGACTACATGGAAATGTACGCCGGCCACCTCTGACGCTGAGTTTGTCCGGTGCCACTTGACAGCATGATGATTCAGCGTGAGAGATGATGTCACTGTGACGCATCTCACGTCGATAGGTTGGAAATGTCCAACACAACCAATCTGATCTCATCAACTGCAAATAACAGTGAAGACAGCAAATCAGATTTGTTTCTCAAATCAGTCTGAACACGGCCTCAGATCAATTCCTGGGTTAAAAAAACAAATCTGATGACAGGAGGTAAGTTTTTGCTTCAATGTAGATCCGCAATTTTCATCAGGAAATAGATCAGTCACAGCCTACACACATCCAGCAAGAGGAGCATTTGTTTGACCTTCAAGCACAGGCAGGAAATCTGTAGCCTAGCGACGCCATTGTTTGAGGACAAGCAGAAGGTGAGGCATTGCTGCGAGCTCATACAGCATAATTAAGACATTCACAAATCTGGCAACTCACTAGGGTGGAAAGCAGATCGCTAAGATGCAGCTCAGACCTCTCACTAACTACTGATCTGGCAACTGGCGGCGTCATCCTGTAATTAGCTTTGACATGAATACAAGAACAGCACAGACATGATGTCTGTGATGAGCAAACAAAGGATGGTGCCATGTGACAGAAATACAAACACCGCTGTGAACCAGTCTTGTCCTTCGCCTCGACTCGCTTCTCTCCACCGTCTTGTCGTGCTTGTCCATCTGTCAGTCTGATGCGGCATTTCTCCTTTTTGTTTTCTGTTCATCGGTGCTTTCTGTCAGTCGGTGCTTTCTGTCAGTGTTCAACCTCTCCAGGTGCTAATTATTCTTCCCACTATCCTCACTCCTCCAGCCCTCCGTCTCCCTCCACTATCATTGAGAATCCCTTAAAGAATCTATGATTTATATTGTTCAAACACAAATGTATCAAATAACGATGTGTAATGTCAGATGCATTGCTGTGAGTAATGAAGCTGGACAGATTTATCACCTGGCTGCGGCCCCTCTCTGCTTCCTGGAGCTTTTATAGCAAGTTTTCATTGCTCGGCTGTCCGACCTGCAACTTAACTGTTCTGGTTCTCTCTAACTGTTCTCATAGTTTAATTTTCTGCCACAGCGGGCAGCTGTTTTCATCAAAAAAAAAAAAAAAAAAACCCTCTAAAATCCAATTGCACACCACCTGCTCAGCACTAAGCGGCAAACAGTTAGCAACTAGCCGGAGACTAGAGCAAAGCTTGAAGAGCTAAAAATCCAAATAGACAAAATCAGGGCCAAAGGAGAGTGAATATTGGACTTAAAATTTGGAGAAGCCCATTATTTACATATTTAATCCACCAATATCAGATAATGTTACCTCTATTATTGTGCATCCCTAATTATTTCTACAGGTTTACCCTGCAAAAATTAAAACTGCTGCCATATTTTTCTCATTTCCAGTGAAGGTAAAATCACGTCGTGTGTAGCATTTCAGTGAGATGTCTTCTTTTAAAAAAAAACAACAACAATATTTCAGGCTAAATTCTATTGGCAGACTTGTTTTCTTCACAAGCTATAATTAATCAACTAGGTAAGATTTTTTTTTTGCTGTGAAACTGTTGAGATGATAAATATATTCTGGGACTGCAGTGTCCTCAAAATGAGACCAAAACATTGCCCATTCCTCCGTCTGAGGAAGAGGCGGGGGAGGCGAGGAGACATGTTTGGCCACGTTGGGGGACAGCGGCGTCTGTCTTTGGTTGTCTGTCACTGTCCCTCCATGAATGTCTGCTGTATCATTCTAGCCTGACCTACATAACCTCTGCTCATCAATTTTGTATATGGTTGATCCATTGTGATGCATGGCCACGCATGACACAGATGTCCCTCCGGCATCTGTATACAGTACCATTACCCTCACACGCACACACACACACACACACACACACACACACGGACATAAATCAGAAGTATAATGGTGACATGAGCCCCCCAGCAACAACACTCACTGACAGCCTATCACTGGCAGAGAAACGGCCCCGTCTGAGAGGGGACAATGTCTCAGCGCACGCACACTGGATGTGGTGAATGAAAAAAATAAATGGAACGTATAATCAAGACACAAAGGGAGAAATGTACAAACCTTAGGAAAAAAAAACAAAAACAGAGGAGTGAGAAAACTTATTGAATGGATACACTTGGAAACAAAGAGGCTCACATAGACACATTTAAGCCTTTTGAAAGCCATGAAGCCACTCGGCTGTAAAGACGTTTGACGATGAGCAGCGCGCGCTATTAGTGTACCAGACTGTGGTGGCGGGGGGAAAAGAAGAAAAAAAAAAAGCGCATCTACAGTGTGCCGTGTTAAGCGAATGTCATTTACGCGACGTGTAAGTGGTGTACATGTGGGACTCATGCAAGCATTTGCCAATTTTGGATTTTGTGCTGCTGCTGCTGCTGCTGCTGCTGTAAATGTCAGCATTAGTCAAATCAGAGTGTTGGGTTGGTGAATCAAAGGCAGGGCCCGAGGGCTGGCCTGTAGGCTTCTCCACCTCGTGGTCCAGTGCTGCCTGTGTTTACTGTAGCAAACTGTGTGGAGGGAATAACTCACATCACCCTCCACCACCCACGGATTCAACAAGTCCTCCAATCCATACAGATAAGCTGTTTGTTCCAGTCGTTTAATATGACAGCGTTATTGGGTTTAGGCATGAAAACGCCGGTCTAATAGGAACAGCCAGCGTTGGCCACTGGAAACACGGAATCAACGTGTGGTTTCCACTGCAGCTGCAGGGTTTACACTTCCTGTTAGTAGCTGGGAGTCCCGTAAACATCAAACAAATTCTAAAAATGCCCCCCCCCCCAAAAAAAGGGGGGGAATGTGAATTGTTTACATCAAGTGAATTAAAGCAGATAATCAAGTTACGTTGTCTGTGAGAAGATGGTGGTTTAGGCAATGTTACCATGGCGCCTCAGAAGAAGACCTGCAACCACAAGAGGTCGGCCCATCGTTGGGGACCACAGTCCCCTGTCCCCTTAGAACAGACACAGGTCTTGAAGAATTACCCGCAGTTGGATAAGTTGTAATTGTGCTTGGAGCCTGCTAGTATTGGACATGTGACTGTTTCTTTGTGACATGGAGAATGTCTGGGAATATGCGGGAATCAGACTGTAGCAGATACAATGTGAGTTCCAAGATTAGGTTAAAGAGAATTTTACTTGAACGAGATTCCCATCCTGTCCATTTACTCCTGTTTTGAAAAAGGTGAAAAAAACCCCACCTCTGCTAGCATTAAAGGTTGTTGTTGTTGTTGTTGTTGTTTTCTTGGCAGATTTCAGGTCCTTTTTGAACATTAGGGTGTTCCATAAAAAATAAAGTGGATTGGAGTTCAAATTATCCCCTAAAACAGCATCCTTGACTTCACTCCTCCCTACATGTTGTCATAACTCTTCTGGCCACTAGATGGCACCCGTCACGGATACATGATTATAGATCCTTTTCACCACTTGTATTTACAACATCTCTGCTCATTCTTCTGGGGGAGGACAAGCGGCAGCCATCAGAGCTCATCAATGTCTCCCATCAACTGCCAAAATATTTGCTGGGTTGGATTCTGGGGCAGGCTAGGAAGTCCCACCCTCCTTGGTTACTGCTGCCATGTTCTGTTCACTCACACGCCAAATTAAGTTTGACAATGAATTCTTGATTTCGCACAAACAAAAGTTGTTGTCTTGGTTCTGGCAAGCTTGATTTGACACTTCTCCTGAGATAACACCCTGCAGCTTGTCACCTCGTGAGATTGGTTCAGCAGGAGGGATGCTCTACTCCTCCGTCCTCAAAGGAACCCTCCGACTTCATGGGAAACTAATTCATTGTCCTTTTTTTTTCAGCCCAGCCAGACAGATACCCGTCTCTCCTCTCTGTTTGCTTCAGGAGCTCAAATGGACAGCAGCTTTTTAGCTGAGCTGCAATGAACGCTAGCAGAGGGGCAGTAGAGAAAGCTGAAAACTGTCTTTGCCTGCATGAATAAAAGCTTTTTTTTTTCCACGGGGAATGTTAAGTACAACACTGACAAGTTGTTAGTGTGGAGTCATATTCCTCCCTGTTCCTCCTCTGGCTCAAATAGATCAGGATCAGTGTGTTGGTTTCTACAGACCTAATCCTCCTGATCCTCTCTTACAAAGTCAGCCATGCTTAGTAGCAGCAGTTCTGATTCTCATTATCAACATTTTGTTTTGTTCACCGAAGTTACGACGACGTGGTAGAGGTGCTGCGTCAGAGATGAGATTCTGGCTCTGCATCTGCTTCTAAAGTTTGTGATTTTCAACAGTTGTTTTCAATGTGAACGATAAGCACAATCCTAATCCTAGGAATGCAGGCAAAGACCATTTTGGAGGAAAAGTGCATATGAAGACGTCACTGTTGCTGCACGGCTAGCATTCATTGCAGCTAAGCTAACTAGCAATCGGTGTTCTGGTGGGATCTGGAGCTCTGTGATGAACTCAGAGACGAGAGACTATCTGTTTGTCTGCCTCTAAAAATGACAGAGAGCGTATTTCCCTGAATAAACTGGCATATTCCTTTAGCCACATGCTTAAATTTGTGAGTCATTTTCCGCATTGGCCACAGTCAGAAGACCTGGAAGCTCGTCACAGCTCGACACATCTGTTGAGACCAGTGTGGAGTTTATTTATTTATTTGCAAATGCTCAGTTGTAGAAAAAAAAAAAGTTTGATGAATGAGTTTAAATCGGGGAGGTTAACAATTCTGAACTTCTAATAAAGCTGATTATTTCTCATAAATGTTTATTAGATGGTGCCGGTGGAGAGGCTCTTGTGTTTTAGTGCTACCCTGCCGCATGTGAGCACCATGTGGGGAAAGGTATTTGATTCACTGGGTGCACCTGAAGCTCCTAATAATTCTCAGATGGTTTGGAATCCCGTAAAGATCACATCTAATGGTTCTCAGTGGACGGATGTCTGTATCACTCAACATCTACAACTCTGTTTAACTGGCCATTTTTTCCTCTCCATAATAATAAATATGTCTGGATAGAGATAAAGGAGTGAAAAATCACTCCGACAGCCAACCACATCCTTGAATATCTACTGTTTCTGAATCCAAAATGGTCGCTCAGCCGGTTGGACCAACTAAAACATCAACATCGAGAAGTCCTATTGTGTGACTTTGAGCATTATTTTGTTTGGAAGATGTTGGAACGGCAAAACATTAAATAAATGGTCGTTAGGAATCATACAACAAATGGAAACTTCAGTCACCCAACGACTGGAATTTTGACATCAACTCCTTAGAATATCACCTCTGGAATGTCCACTGGGACTCGTGGATGAAATGGGGAAAAAATACGGTGGTCAGACGTCCAAAGTCAATGTTGACGTTGCCTCACATGACATACATGATATGTCAGCAGTGCTTTGAGGAATTTCCTAAAATAAAATACAAACACCCTCTGGGGCTCTACGATAAACACATCCACTGGGACTCTACGACACACACATCCACTGGGACTCTACGACACAAACATCCACTGGGACTCTACAATACACACATCCACTGGGACTCTACGATACACACATCCACCGGGACTCTACGACACAAACAACCGCTGGGACTCTACGATACAAACATCCACTGGGACTCTACAACACAAACATCCACTGGGACTCAACGGTACACACATCCACTGGGGCTCTACGATACACACATCCGGGGCTCTACGATACACACATCCACTGGGACTCTACGATACACACATCCACTGGGACTCTACGATACACATATCCACTGGGACTCTACGATACCCACATCCACTGGGACTCTACGATACCCACATCCACTGGGACTCTACGGTACACACATCCACTGGGACTCTGCGATACACACATCCACTGGGACTCTACGACACACACATCCGGGGCTCTACGATACAGACATCCACTGGGACTCTACGATACACACATCCACTGGGACTCTACGATACACACATCCACTGGGACTCTACGATACCCACATCCACTGGGACTCTACGGTACACACATCCACTGGGACTCTGCGATACCCACATCCACTGGGACTCTACGATACACACATCCACTGGGACTCTACGATACCCACATCCACTGGGACTCTACGGTACACACATCCACTGGGACTCTGCGATACACACATCCACTGGGACTCTAAGATGAACTGCGAACATTTAGGTGCTCTAGTCTCATAGGAAGGAATCACCCCACCCTCACAACTTCTAACCAAATATCTGTGCCAAACAATGTTGGTGGCCAGGTAGATCAGTTTATTTTGAAAGGATAGATGGATGGAGTTGTTATGAACTCCATTCCTCTTCCGTCACTTCCCATGAGCGGATGGTTTAATGCTGGTCAGCCAAAAGATCACCACCTGGCTGCTCTCATCCGTTCTCTCAGCTCTGCAATTCGTATATAACGAGAGCCGGGGGTGAGATGTTTACCACTGAGGAGAAAAGGAGTCATTGGCTTGAGGTTCACGCTTCAGGGTTTTAAGTAGGTGGACCGATTACTCGTGTCTTGACATTTCTATCATATTAATGCTTTTCCAAATATATATTTCATGGTAGTATGTTGATCACTACGCTGTTGAATCCTTCTTTGATGGAGCTCTCCCCGAAGTGATCAAGGCCTAGACCCCATCTAGATTAATTCATTTATCCAGACCCAGCCTGGAAGGGTCTGGGCCTAAATGAATGCAGCATTACTGAGACATAATGTCTGTAGTGTCTGGCCTACAGAGAGCAAAGGGGGAGGAAGTGATGAAAGGGGGAAGTAATGTGCAGCGTGCCTGAGAGGAAAGACAAATTCTATTAAGACCTAAATTTAAACTGGAGCCCTTTTACTCAGTTTCTCCCCATTTTCCTGCACTCAGTCTCCCCCTCCCTCTCCCTCTTTCACGCCCACGTACACACTCCAAACCTGTGAAGGAAAAAAAGGAAAAAAAAAATGCCTTTCTCAAATGAGGACAAATTTTTGGAAGCTCAAACAATTTTTCTGGCAAATTTAGAAAACGGTTCATTCCGCTAAAGCTCCAAACGCGGGCAAGAGTGTGAGAGATATCCGAGGGTGAGTACAATTAGTCTCGTTCACCTCTCATATTTAATGCAACTTCACGGAGTGTTGACGCAGCACGTGGATTCGGCTCAATGTGACTTCTCCTGCCAAAGCACCTGCTATTAAGACATTATTCACACAGCCGCCATAATAAGACAATCCGGCTAGTTGGGTTCAATGACCGAGAAATAAATCTCGGGGAGGAATATCCACATGAGCAGCCACATTAAATCAACGTCCCATTCAGCTCAGCTCTGTTTGAGTCAACACTTGTTTACGATTGCCCTCATCACCCTCCACCCACCCCCATCCCAGCCCCCACCCCCACTAGCATGAGTGGGAAGAGAGCACACACGCTCTCCCTCTTCATCTTGTGTCTGCAGAATAATTGAACCTGCCACTGTAACAGCCATTTATTTCTCCTTCAGCACAGTAAAGACTCATATAGTCGACTTAAAAATCTTCAGCGTTCTGATAAAAAAAAGTAATTGAAATTGTCACAACCCCCCCCCCCACCAAAAAAACTGAGGCAGAAAATATTCAGTTAAATTAAAAAGAATGGCGATAAAAATGAAGAGGTAATGGCTTCTATTTTGCCAACAAAGGCATGATGTTTTACCCACAAGGGGCAAAAGTATTTGTTGTAATTGATGGGACTTGTCGTTTTGCTGTACACTGAAAATTTGTTTTACTACTTCACACATCTTTGTCATTGGTTTGGTGTCAGTTACACAACAAATTAACGACATTTAAACCGCAGACTGATTAAAGCAAGGATAATTATACCTTGGGTCAAACTGCGTACTAATTCATCTCCTTTTTTAGGATCAGATTCTACATTTAGTTTAACAGAGTAGCTTAAGAGTGAGTCCCAAAACCGGGAAATAAGTTTGTATTTTTTAACCGTCCCTCGATTCAAAGTCAGTGGGTATTTGGTTAATTGAAATAAAACAACACTTATGTGTAAAACAAACTTTAATATCCCAGCATGAGGTCATGTGGATGGTACTTGGTGCATTGGTATAATTATTCTTTAGGTTTCTATTAGGCTACAGTTGGCTGTTGCAGGGGCGTCCAGGTAGTGTAGCAATCTCATGCTACCCCCAGGCTTCTCATATTCAAACATGACCCAGTTGTGTCTGTCGGGATGCCAAACCAGGCCAATGTGTGTGTCCTGGTCAATGCTGTGTGGGTTGGTTGATCGGGGCGCCCGCTCGAGGGGAAGAATAACCGGGGGGAATAACGTGATCCTCCCGCGCACTACATCCTTACTGTCAGGTAAAAAGCGAGCGGATGGCAACTCCACGTGTAATCGAGGAAGCCTGCGGTGGAGGGAGCCATGACCTATTGTTGTTTACTGAATCTTGCTGTCTGGAATCCCTCTTCTTAAAATCTGAAAACTACAAATACTTTATGAACCACTTAACGCTATGAATGTTATCCTGAATTTAAATCAGAATTTCACAACAAAACAAAGATGACATATATATCTATATATCTATAGATATATAGATATATATATATACATATAAAATGAATGTAACTTTAATAAAACTGTCAAACTGTCACAATTACTGCAACTTTTTACACTCAGGCTGGGAACTAGCTTTCTTTTTTTTTTTTGTCCTCAACAAAAGAACAGTTCTTCCGACACGATTAAGCGACCTTCTGTGTTTAGCGGCGTCCACTGTGGCTGCAAGCTTTCATAACAAACTTAAATATTGGCCAAAGAGCCAGTGAGATGTGTCTCCTGCTGTCCAGTGTGTGGGCTGTGTACCACCATGCGGAGACAAACTCCTGCTGGCGAACAAATGTCCCTCTTTATGTCTGGAGCTTTATGCTTTTATTGCTGAAAGATCTTGATGCGCTGCCCCCTGATCAAATCCTCATTGAGAGAGCGCTGAACTCCGTTACTAGCACTGCAAGTAGCACTCACAACCACATGCATTCATGCCTGCATCAATGTGACCGCACACATTCAAGTTTACAAGCTGACTGAGAGGATCACATGTGTGTGTATTCACTTAATTCTGATTTCCTCTCTTACCTTGTATGGGAGGCCAGATTAGAGAATAAAGAGCTGAACATCATCAAGGTGCTTTAACTGAAATGAATCGTGTTCTGACGCTACTTTAAAGCGTAGAGTGTGTGTGGTTCAGACAGTCACAGGCAGGCAGCAGAGCAGCTGCAGAACCTCATGGTCATCCAATTAATAGCCTATTGTTGACATTCACAATGGAATAAGTACTGTCGTACTGTACTGCCCACACACACACACGCAGAGTGCTGAAGTAGAGCTCTACATATCGAGGTACTCAGAGGTTACTGCTACACATGCACGCACACACAGTGCTACAATGTTTTTGATACATTCCCTGCTTTTAATTTCAAATTTTACTTCCCCGGTGTCTTATTTTATTCACTGCTTTTTATACACCACACCTGTCTTTAACATTATTTGTTGTGTGGCTAATTTTTCTGTATTTCATTTGCATCGTTTATTTCTGTCATTATTGTTCTGTTTACTTGCCTTATGTTAAATCTTATGAGTTCATCGGTGGGTTAGTTTGCCCTATTTGTGTATGTCTTAATTTTAATTGATATTGTTGTTGTTTCTAAAGTACATCAAGTTCCTCATTTCCTGCCTAATGTTTCTGCTTTTGGGTCCAACTGCAAAACATAGTCATTATTCTGACATAATGTGCAAAGCTACTAAATATATTGAATATCAAACAAACTCTTATTAAAACTTAACCCATTTCTACGTATGAATGAAGTTTTAACCAACGAACTGCTTGAAAGAAAATAATGTGTTATAAGATAGGCCCATGAATCCCAAAGTGTATCCGCCAGGAGTATGAACAGTTATATTTTGGGGTAAACCAAAACAAAATCTGTTGTATCTGCTCAAAATCCTCCATCAAAAATGAACAAGTGTTTTATTTCACCTGGATACACCTAAAAATCCCAAATACCAGCCTATCAGCGGCAGAGTAAGGCCTTAGGCAGGATGCTACATTCCTTCCTCGATCAGAAAATACTTGTCTCTTTAGTACCCAATAAACTCATCCATCCCTCCATCCATTTTCTACTGCTTATCCTGTTAAGGGTCACGTGGTGGAGCCTATCCCAGCAGCCTTCGGGAAAGAGTCGGGGTTCACCCTGGACGGGTTGCAATATATTCATTAACTCGCTTGAATAATGGATACGTATTTATAAAAATCTAACCCACACCCATGGGTGCTGTTGAAATTGTAAAGATTCCTGACAGGGGGCACTATGTAGGTCAGAGCTAACGGTGCTAGTCGTAACGTTAGCAGAGCTACCATAAACGTTAGCAGAGATACGGAAAACTTTATCAGTGCTACTGTTACTGTTAGCAATGCTAGTCTAGCTATTGGTGGAGCTAACAGAGGATGAGGGGGTACACGGCGCGAGGTTGAATTCTTTAGGGGGAATAAAAGTTTGGGAAGCACTGGTCTATACATTTCTGATTCCCCCTGTAAGCCAATATTGTTCAATATGATATTTTTTCATTAAGAAATGGACTCAAGAATCAATAGTGAGTTTAAATACTGCTGCTATAATCCTCTGATGTTTCTGTATGATGACCTCCTACGGGTTTTGGAAAGGCATTTTCCCTTTTTGTACTCTTGCCAATTCAAATATCCCTCTCTCAGCGATGTAACTTCCGTTTTCAGCACCGTGGACAGCGCCGTCACTCATTTTTTCACCGAGAGCTTCACGGCAGCTTTCAGGCGGGCGGGGACGTAAACTTTTGGCAATATCACAGAGTGAAGGTTTATAGCCGTGTATACGACATTGTATGCGCGTCTTGAGCCCAATGTTCATCCCAGTCCGTCGCAGTGATAAATAAGTGCGGGGCACGAAGAGCGAGAGGGGAGAGGCAACACGGCAGATAGGCAATGAATATGCACAGAGACTATTCCGAGAAACAGATCGGTCGCTTTCTGCTTCTGGGTTGCTGAGGGGGGGATAAATAAACAAAAAGAAAAAAGGCGACTGGCAACGCAAAACCCGGGAGGAAAGGACTGCTGTGCTGGGGGACGCAAAGATCTGCATGTGAGACCGCTGGTCCACACACACCGGAGGCAAGAGATGCAGCCTGCGAGCAAGCTCCTGACTCTGATTCTCCTCGTCTTCATGGGCACAGAACTCACCCAAGTAGGTTTTTTTATTTTAACGCCATTTTTCCACCTCTTGTATTAAAAGATAGAAGCTGTGGTTAATTGGCTCCAGATGCGCTGTGAGATTACCAGGTTACCTCGCATAAAGAGCCCGGGTGAAATAGCCCCTCTTAAACAGATTAACGGGTGGGATTACATGATGTGAATACATTGTGCTTGACGGGCGCGGAGAGATCCAGCAAAGCTCTATTCAGCATCTTTACCACCGGGACTGAAATCAGGGGGAATATTGCATGATCTGCCCATTTCCTCAGTAGCAAATAACCAGGTGAGGCTAAACAAGGGCTATTCTGTAGCTATATGCTGCCCAGGCTTCTATGAAAAATGCATTTTTCTTCTGGATGCTGCTGCTCTTTTAAATCAAGGCTCCACAGTCAAAAGCAGTGTCTTATGAGCATGCTCAGTGACCACAGTGGGACTTATTGTTGGCTGTGTCAGGGGAAGACAGAACATTTAGTCCAGTAATGTGGAAGCCACCCACATAAACAGGACTAGTAGTGAATGAAATGCTCTCTTGAAGGCTGTTTGCAGTCGGTGTTTCATTTTAGCATTTAGAAATTCCTCCATCAACAGCGTCATAGTGGGGAGAGTTATTGCCAGGCCCTGCCACCACTGGATTGCACAATCTGATGATTTAATTGCCCTCGCTTGAACTGAGAGTCATATTTCATAGGCTTCAATGTTGTGGTTGGTAATTGGAGACACACACACACACACACACACACACACACACACACACACACACACACACACACACACACACACACAGGAAAAAGAAACAGAGGCACCATGAATAAATTAATCTCCAGAGTATCTATGATGTACTCCAGTCCAAACTCAATACAATATGGATGTAATATTACCCTGACAGATGTACACCCACCATCAATTTCTGCTAATTTACGAGAAATGTCAGTGGAGCATCTTTGTTTTTTATTTTTATTCAAAGAGCAGCCTCTTGGTTTTGACATTCATGATTTGTGATTTTATCAATGCTTCTAACTAAACACAATTATTAACTGTGCAGTTTTTATCTCCCTACATTGATGGGGAATGTTTAGCCTATAATTTCAAATGGACAGCAGCAGCAGCGGAGCGACAGAGTGCACAAAAATGCTGACATAATCGAACAATGGGGCTATTTGCTCTGATTGATGGAAGCCATCAGTCAGAGTGGAAAGGAAAAAAGGGAGAGCCTGTTTCAGTTTGGGTTTCATGACAGTCAGTTTGGGTCCCGCATGTGCAGGTCAGGGCCTTCATTACAGTGACAGCCTCTCTCTGATGGCCTGAGAGAGGGTGTCATCTGCTGCTGGAAGGTAAGTCGATAACGCCCGTCTGCCTCCTCCTTCCAGGAGAGTAGAAGATACGCCGACAGGTTCTATTTATACGGCTCCTGCTGCTCCACAGTGGATGTTTTACCTCTCATTCCTATCTGAGGACGTAAAAAAGTGAGGTGTGTGTGTAGAACTAGGAACATAAAACCTCTTATTATCATATTATTAATTTTAAAAAAGCCATCCAGGTAATACAGCATCAACCTTTGATGCTGAGCGTTATTGCCCTCTTAATGACCACATTAGCACCTCGCTGCAAACGTCTCGCAAGGTTTCAGGGGAAGGAGCGTCTCTTTTTGTACTTTAACATCTGACCAAGAGAGCTGGCAGACAGGAGCACACGCCTCTGCGCTACTTCCACCTTTATCCTCCGCTGAAAGATTTGATTAGTGCCTCACACAGGGAAGAACAGTAAGCAGAGTCAGTGGGACAACATCTGTTCTTCACCTAGTGCCCCCCCCCCCCCCCCCCCACGGCTGCAGGCCCACATCCTCGAGCAGCACCCCGACACCTGGAACAGATGGCACCGCTGTATCAGCGCATAACCGTCGTTCAAATGACAAACACTCATGAAAAGAATTACAACCTGCACATGTTAAGGTCTGAGATGAGTTAAAGGCGTGCACGCAATTCATGGGTCCATTTTTTTTGGTGGGGGGGGGGGGTGGCACCTGGCCTGCCAATTGACACAAAATCTGCATGCAAATCCACATCCTTGCTGCTCAAGTGTGAAACTACATGATCCGGCTTGACAGTTTGAAACAGGTTTTAACTGTTTGTCCGTGTGTGTGTGGGGGGGTGGGGTGGGGTGGGGTGGGGGGGAGAAAAACCAAAGAAAATCAATTCATTTTTGCATGCGAAAGCTTAGATAGACTTGAGCTGAATTGCAATACGCGTGGTGTGATTGGCAGCAGGGGTTGGAGCTATTTATTATTCAGTATGGTTGGTTGAGCGACAAGACGAGGCAGAAAGAGAGAGAGAGCAGAAGAGGAGTAGTGCACTTGTGGGCTGGAAATGTGAGATTTCAGCTACTTAATGAAAACTTTGTGCCTTGTGTATTGAGTGAGTCATGTTGTACTCAAAACAGCTGTTCATTCTAATTCGATGGAGTACAATAGTACAGTACAGCTTAAATCCTCTGTTTACCACTGTGTCTGAGGAGTTCTATCGCTAATTTCTGAGATTTGTTGTTCCTTGTTTCCATTATACTGTAACTTCCCTGATGTGATTGGATTCCAGAAAGTTTGTCGCGCAGCCCGAGACGTACGCTGCTTCACATTTACACCAAAGAATTCAACATTTACCCCAGCAAATACGACAAAAACAACATCAGGCATTACATGCAAATGCCTGTAGTGCGATTTTAATCCATTATTTGTCTCTTTGGGTGCCTTTTAAATTGTTGCCTAATTTGTGCCTTTAAAGTGTAATTACGCTTTTAAAAAATGCGGGGCGCACTTTAAATAGAGCTTTTATGGTCATCATGACTAACGTGCTGCACAGTTCCAGAACAATAGCCTGCCCAGCGATGAGGTGACCCTTGCTGATACATCGCGGTAATCTGAGACCACAAAGGTCATAAAAAAGTGAGAGATGAGGGAGAACTATGGAGATGCATTGAGTGCAAACTTTCCCTCCAGCTTCTAGTTTACCAGAAAAATCCATTACAGAGGCAGCAGACGTCGCTGTGGACACACAAGCACTCCTGCTATTCCGGGGACCTCATGTATCATGCAGTACTGCAGTTTCTCCTGTATAGACTGGAGCACTAGCCTATATGTGGACACAGAGGCTCTGCACTCGTGAATTATTTGGCATGTCTGAACATTGTCTACTTATCCTGTTAAATAAACAAGTACGCTAAGATGCTATTTTAAGCATATATATATATACATATATATACACACATACACTGTGATTGCTTATGCACCGACAGTGTAAGAATACTACATTTAGTACTGACAAACACAACATTTATGTCCTTGTTCTTTTTTAAATTCATTTACTAAGAACTGTGAGACATAAAAATGACAATATTGGACTTGCAGATAAAACAAAAAGCACAAAACAAAACTACCCTAAAAATAAACGATGTAAGAAAAGTTGTACAATCGAGTTGGAAAGAGATTTTGTTTTCCTCCTCATATTTAGACAAAAAATATTCATCAGATCTTCTAACTTTCTAATTAAAAATCTGAGAACATGACAGTTATTGAGTTCAATTCTATTTTATTCAAGTGAAGTTGTTATCTGTATGAATTATCTTGAGACTATTTTCTACTCCCTCGTATTTGCATTCGCCCTCTGAATCCAGCGATGCCCAAATCAGCTACACGATGGCGCCAGAGTCCCACGGACTAAAAGCTCGTCCTCCGTTTGTGCTGAAGTCCTCATCAGCAATGATGTCCTCAGACCCACAAACCTCCAACCAAGTTTATTTAGACGCGGAAAACTCTTCACCAATCAAAACTTTTATTATTATTATTATTATTTCTTTAATAGTATTGTTATTATTATTTTTAAGGGCACATGCACCCTTAGCAACCTCTCTATGTAGGACGGTTAGGAAACAAATGGGAATCTCTGCACCTCAGCCTTTGCCCTTTGTCACCCCCCCAACACACACACACACACACACACACACACACACACACACACACACACACACACACACACACACACACACATCCACCCCCCGATCACCGGTGTCGATCCCTTGATTTTTACCATGAACGGACCCCGACCTGGCTGACATCATTGCATCTGGAGCAGTGAATGCTCCGTAGTACCTCCTCCTTCTTCCCTCCTTCCTCCCTCCCCTCTCCCCTCTCATCCATTTGTGTGTGTGTGTGTGTGTGTGTGTGTGTGTGTGTGTGTGTGTGTGTGTGTGTGTGTGTGTGAAGCCAGTAATCACACAGCACACTAAGGCAGGAGGCGGACCGACGGGCGTGAACGAAATAGTAACGGGCACCGGAGAGGCACAAGTGTGCGGGACAAGGCAGAAAGAGGAGCTATCCAGTAGAGGACGCGTCCCGGCAGCCGCGCTCTCGCTTCTGATCTCTCTTTTACCTTCCACTTGGATCCACTGTTGCAGTTTTTCTCGACCTTCCCGTTTCGGTCGTCTTCATCGCGTCCGACTCAGCCAGTATCTTCGGTGGAGATGTCCAAAAAAAGACCAGCCGAACCGGAGTCCCGGGTGAAACAACCAGCTGCTGTGGGCACCGTGACTCGCGTCCGCTGTTTCTCCCCGGACTCTGTAGAATGAAGACGGCTTAAAATAAAAGTCCTAACGCAAAGATGTCGGTGCCTTTGCTGAAGATCGGCGTCGTGCTCAGCACCATGGCGATGATCACCAACTGGATGTCGCAGACCCTCCCCTCTCTGGTGGGGCTCAATACCACCAAGCTCACGGCGGCGCAGGGAGGGTACCTGGACCGGAGCACCGGAGTAAGTGCGCGGGTTTATGCATTTATGCGACGGGTGTTAAGTGCAGAAAAAAATCAACTGGTGCAAAGAAATTTCATTACTTGCACTCGCTTCTTAATTGAAAGGAGATTTTCTTTTTATGTGTGCAAAGCCATGCAAAAGTAAAAGAAAAGGGGGTGGGTGGGCTTGGAAATGCATCCTCTGGCTTTGATGTTGCTCCAGCTGCCATTTGGCTGAGTGGAAAGTTGGTTCTTCTGACACTGGCGATGAATGAATAAGACATCTGAGGCTGGACATTCAAGGATCAGCAGCAGAAATTGAAAGGCAGGATCACGCGGCGTGAAAGACAAAGGCGCACAACACCAAGGTGCTATTTCAGATTGAGGATGAAGGTTTCTTTGTTTCTCTATCAGGCGGCTGGCAGATCCCGGGCTCTTCTAATCGCGTCTGTGCCAGAGCTCTCTGTTAAGTGGAGCTTAGCATTGCCATTTAGAACAATAGGTCTGGGAGGAAATAAAACAATAAAGTGGATGGAGTGACTTTTCCCAGTTATCTGGACAACAGATTGTTATAATTCAGGTAGTCTGACGTCGAAGCCGGTGTTTTATTTGGACAGATGTGAGAGCTGGGCGACTGTGCTCACTACTCCAGCAGCAGGACAGAACAGACTGAAGACCGGTGCTTGCTAGTGATTTTCTTTGTCTATCCAGCTCTTCCTCTGCGAGATGCTGAACGACAGTAACTGAATGCCCCCTGTTACGTTTTTGTCCACTCACTTTTTCCCCACTAATCGACTCACTCGGCAGGTCCGACCAGGGATTTTTCATCCCGTCTACAGACTCCCGCTCTCTCTTATCTAATCAGCAGGTTGTGAATTGTGATGACAAGTCACACTCGCTGCTTCTGCGCACCAAAACTGTTACCTCCTGCTACTGTGTTGCTTTAGAATATACAGGGGTGTTGCAGTGGGTTAGGCTGACCAGACAGCCCCCCCCCCCCCCCCCCCATGGCTTATTAGGGCCTGAGCCAGTCCCTGGCGAAGACCCTATTATGTTTCGAAGTCACACTCGTTACATCTTCTCTCTATTTGCATCGCTGCTGAAAAAGGCACTTGTGCCAGTAGTTTGGGGTTGACATGATGTTGACTGTGGAGGTAAGGGTCGTTTTTGCCTCGGGCCACAAGACTGCTGAGAAACACACCTGAGACTATCCAGTAGGATGACGTAGAACGGGTGGAGCCTGGTGTTTCTGGTGTCAAATACTTCATCAAACTTGTACCATAAACTTAAAAAGTGCAAAAATCACTCAAAAATGGGAGCTGTGGGACAAGAACAGTTCTCTACATACAGGTACATTTTTATGAAGAATGTTCCCTCAAAGGAACAATATTTGTTTTCAAAAGGCCTGAAGTGCGAACCAGAAACAGAGAGTACAAATTGAACTGATGGGCACATCCCAACAACAAGCATTTGTAGAATTTAAGGAGCACACTGGTACCTCTATATCTGAGTGTGTCAGCTAAAACACCCTCTTCAGTTAGGTGCCAACCTATCGTTTATCTATCTTTTTGTCTCAGCTGTCTTTCCTTGCGCCCCCGCCCCCATCAGAATTGCTGATTCTCTGGCATTTTTCTTAATTTATCTGTGCATTTGTCCTCAGGTGTTGCCAGCAAACCCGGAGGAGTCGTGGCAGGTGTACAGTTCAGCCCAGGATAGCGAGGGAAGGTGTGTCTGCACCGTGGTGGCACCCCAGCAGTCCATGTGCTCGAGGGATGCCCGCACGAAACAGCTGAGGCAGCTGTTGGAGAAGGTAATTATCGTTTAACTCTTCAGCAACACATCAAAGTCGTATATCGCCAATGGTAACCACCCCTGACAGACACAAACACACTAACTTACACGGTTTGTGGTCGACCAATCACGTCTCCACTCATCGGACTAGAATAGGACTCATGCTCTAATGAGCTCCCTGGAAACCCAACAGGCATCATGGGAGTCAGCTACTGTACATACTCACTGCCTTTGAGTTTCTATGGCGCTGCACATATCCAGAGCAACACATCTAATGAGCCAACACACCGCAGAGACTGAAAGCTTGGACTTGCAAATATATGGAGTTTCAAGAAGATTCTAATCTTATAAACAATGTCAAACAAACCAAAAAAAGCTGAAAATATTGATATTTCTCAGACAGACAGGAATGTGTTGGGGTCTCTGGACTGTTATGAGTCAAAACCACATGTTGAACGTCTGTTTCCTTTTCCTTCCTGTGTGAAATGTTGGCCATTCACACAAATGTGTTCATATGGCGCCACAGGTCCAGAACATGACCCAGTCCATCCAGGTGCTAGACCAGCGAACCCAGAGGGACCTCCAGTATGTGGAGAAGATGGAGGTCCAGCTGCGTGGCCTGGAGACCAAGTTCAGGCAGGTAGAGGAGAACCACAAGCAGAACATTGCCAAGCAATACAAGGTACTGATTCAAGACTTCAGTCATTAACTCAACCTCTATCCTGTCATCGCTGCTCTGTGGTCCATTACACGCAGGCTTCCTCATTCTGTGTTTGTGTGTTCTCACTTGGTTCAGAATTGTTAAACTACCATACAACACACCAAGACTATCATGATATACTCATCAAAGAGCTAAAATAATAGGAAACTGCAGTAATTCATACTTGAACAAACCTACAACCAGCGATAGAAACACTAACTTGGAGAGGAGGAGATTTACTAAGACATCTAGTAGTTTTTCAGAGTGTTGCTTGTGTGTAAAAACCAAGATATCTGCACACACACACACTCCATGATAGTAAAGATTTAAGCTTGTAGTCCAGTCTTGGAGGGTTTCCTGTCTTGTCCTTATCTGGAAGTCAGCGTGTGGGGCAGGGGTTGTTGTCCAAAACTACATCTGCCTCTATTTTTGTGCCAATATCAAACCTTCCAAGGCAAATAACAAAGTAAAATGTTAGAGACTATGTATATAGAATAGTGCAAAACATGTCACGTAGTCAGAGCTGCTTGCAGCGATGCGTGGATCTGTGCATATTTCAGTGAGTAGAGAGAGAGGAAGGTGAAACCTGATGTTTTCTGGATTTTGTGCAAAGAAGCGGGCTGATGCATGTACAGTGGTGCAAGCAGCTCTTCCTTCATCCACAAGATGGCGCTAGGAAACCCACACTTATTATATGTCACAGTGCCGTTCATGACATGTTGATATTTGTAAATCAGTTTGGTTACATCAGGCGCACCCCTGTAACCACTCGGTGGCGCTATGACTGAGACTTAAATTCAGCTTGTCGATGTCTTCTTGTTCTGGCGGTGTGGAGCTCGGTTACGAAAGTTCACATCTCTGTGAAAAATATCAAAACTGGCTGCCTTGCCACGGGAACACATCCCAGTAACCCACTACCAAGTGTTAAAAAAAAGCCATTTCCTGTTGCCACTAGGTGGCGCTATGACAAGTCTGCTCTGAAATTCAATAGGTCTTTCATCAGCCCGTACTGCCCCCTCCAACAAATCTGGTGAAAATGGGCCTCATAGTTTTGCTTAATCAGACACACTTGAAAGACTTTTCTGATGTGAAGGCGTGCATCTCCAAAGACAGTCGTCTTTTGGAATTTGTTTAAAAAAAAATCCGATTTTAAAGTCGGGGTGTCGTGTAAAAAATAAACAAATGATGCCATAACGTCCAGACATGCTCCTACAACTTGTCCAGTACCAGTAACGGACTGGTTCCCCAAACAGTGTAGCTGAGTCTAAACACTGGGAGACCGACGCTCTCTTCATTTCACTGCATTTGTAGTTCAAATGAGCTCATTTGCATAAAAAAGAGGCAAAACACAAAAACGAACAAAGGTGAAATGACATTTAACATACAAATGTAAAGTTGAACAAAACAGCACTAAAGTTATTGTGTCATTATATCTTGATTACTGTGACCTTAAGAATACCTGATAACTACATTATCACAATAAGTCGCCACACAAGAACTTTGCCAGTTGTTCATATTTAAACTACATTGAATAAATAATAAAAAACAAGATGATGACTTAGGCCACGTTGGCCTTGACACTCAGGACTGTTGGTGCTTAATCAATAAAATACAAGTTCAGTACATCTTAGCAAACATGAATTTAAAAACATTTTCCCTGTTTGTGCCATCAAACCTGCACCACAGCTTTTGTGTAACCATTTCATCTGTGCATGCTCCAAAACCTCATGCTGCCAATGCCACATCCAGTGCATGCGTGCTATTTTTCGTGTTGTAAGTGCAAAAACTATGTGTGTGTGTGTGTGTGTGCGCGCGTGTGTGTGTGTGTGTGTGTGCGCCTTTGTTTGTGTGTCTGTTAGCTAGGTTAGCAAGCTCCAGCCCCTGTCAACAGTTTGTCATTTTCTTGCTTGCAGGGCTAACTTTAAGACATGTAATGAGAGCCACAGGGAAGAAGAGGCAGGTCAATTCCAGATTCCCCTGAACTGGGCCACAGTACTGAGAGCATTTGGGCGTCAAACAGTTAATTTACCTTTAGCACCATTAAGACTAAGAGACCCCACCCCTCCCCAAACCAACCCACCACTGATCTCTTCCTGCATGTTACTGCTGTCAAAAGTTTTCCATCTAAAAGCTTTTTTCAAATGTAAAGACATTATTATTATTATTATTATTATTATTATTATTATTATTATTATTAATTGTTGTCATTAATTTTACTTTCTTTTGGCTTTTGTCTATGCATATTTGGTTACTCAACAAATCTATACGTAAAACTATAGACGTAAAATTCGAGACACTTTGTTGTGTGTGACATGTAAAAGCATGTAACCCTTAATACGATGTTGCATTTTAAAAGTCGATGACCAATAAAGAGCTTTCCCAATTGTTGTTGGTGTACCGAGGGCTTGCTTTTTAACGGCTGGTCACTACCGGGACGGAGCCACCTGCTCTGCTCGTCCAGCGCATGGAGAAAAATTACCGGGTTTGTCTGCTCAGATACACACCTGCACAGACAACACACAGCTCTTCACACACACATACACACTCTGAACATGAACAGAGGCAGGATAGAGTTAGAGTAGTCAGGCTAAGACAGGTGTTTTTTTCTTTTCTTTTCTTTTATCGACAGCGGGGCTCCTTTTGTCGCGCATGACACTCAACCGAGCTTATTCTAATCCTTTCAGGCTATAAAAGCGAAAATGGAGGAGCTTAGACCGTTGATACCAGTGTTGGAGGAGTACAAAGCCGATGCCAAATTGGTATTGCAGTTTAAGGAGGAGGTCCAGAATCTGACGTCAGTTCTAAGCGAACTTCAGGAGGAGATGGGTGCCTATGACTACGAGGAGCTCCACAACAGAGTGTCAAATCTTGAGGAGAGACTCCGAGCATGCATGCAAAAATTAGGTAGGCACAGAAAGTTGTTGGCACACACTATGTTTGAAACATGTGCATGCACAAACACACTGACTGAAGCAGAGTTTGCTGTGACTGGACAGAAAGAGATCTTCAGGCATATTCACATGCAGAACATCCCAGGAACATTCTGTGTGCTTGAAATGATATAACACATGATGTAACACGTACCTCCAGGGCTGGGTATCGTTCAAAAATCTCCACTTCTGGTACCTTGACTTCAGTAGCGCCTCCTGGTTTGACATTGTCACTCTCTCAAAGTTGTGTAATACCACAACAACCAGTTTACCAAAATGAGGTTGAACTTCTTTCACTTCTTTATTCTTATGTGTTAAAGTGGTTTTACAACATGAAAAAAATTGCAGTTTACTCCTTAAGATATTGAAATTTGGTATTGAATAACAAGGCATCTATTGATTCTCAATGGTACTGGAGCAGTTTCCTTTGTGCCACAGAACTGTGAAGGTTCGATACCCAGCCCTACCTATCAGCCCTACCTGTCACACAGCATTCATTCTTCATACGGTTCCTTCATCCTCTGACAGCTTTCTAGTCACCAGGCTGTGCATCTACTCACAAACCACTAGTTACATCCGGGTATCTTCACCATGTTATGCAAGTTCTCCCCAGGGATAGAAAAGCAACTGGTGCTGAGACTAAATGGCAGATATATGTAGTTAATTACACAAATGGTCCAAGATTCTCTGGATTTGCTGTTGTACATCATCATAACTAAATATCTTTGCATATTTGACTAGAATCAGACAAAACAACCCTGTTGATGCTATCTAGAGCCCTGCAAAATGACGCAGGATGTTTTTCTCTTATTTTATAGACTAATTTTTCCAAACATTCCAGACAAAATCATTTCCTTAAAACTATCGTGCATCGTATTGCCACATAAATGAGCAAGCCCTTGACAAATGAGCTCATAACCCTCATTAAACTCACTGGTGCCAGGTAAATCTCTGAGACTGAGATAGTTGATTCTGTATGTGTTAGCATTCCCGGGGGGGTTCAGAGAGTTGCATGAGTTGTGCTGACTACTTCCCGTTAGCCAGATCAGATTCTGTGTTCGTGAAACGAGTCATTTGACAGGCGTTGTGTAACAGTAAAAACAATTTATCCATCGTTTTAGACCCACAACAGTAACAGAGTAGACCACAGCTGAGCAGCTACTTAGCGTTAGCCCGACTGCTAACTTGTATGTGAATAAATAACTTAATCATGCAGCTTTACTAATGTTCCAAATGTTATCAGACCAAATTAGTCGACTAACGAGTGACATTAGTCATTACATGAGGGCTGTGAGATTGTCCAAACCATTTATCTACCGTTTTAGAGCCAAATGGTAACAACGTTATGGGGGGGCAAATGTGATGACTGTCACTGACGGGAGATGGAGACAAAAGAACCGCACTGTAGCTTTAACACATAGAAATCTGTATGCGTCCATGCTATGACTGAGTTCACGTCATGGATTAAATTAGACATTTAAACAGCTGATAAGGCATGAGGTGTTTTACATGGTTCCACATGCGCGTTCACACACACACACAGACACACACACACACACTGTCTCTTCACACCTCTCACAGTGCTAATAGATGCACACCCACACTACAGTGACTAAGATACATTACAAGACCAGAGACACTTACATGTGGCACATCACGGGTATATTGTGTCCCTGTTTCAAATTATGCGCAGTGGAAGAGAGCAGAGGAAATTGGAAAAAGCTTATTTTGGAAAGCCAGTCGAGACAACATGATTGCATTTCAATTGAATCCATAGAATACATGCAGCAGACACTCAGTCTATTCATCAGGGGAGATGGTTATTTTCTCCTGGCTATCTCTGGTCTCACAAGCTACCCAACGGGAGCAGGAGCCTCGTCCATGTTTCCACTCTCAGTTCAATGCACACGTTGCCCTTCATCCGTGGTCAGACTCCTGGCGCTTAGAGAGCAGTGAACTGCAGGAGTTACTTCTGTGTGTGTGTGTGTGTGTGTGTGTGTGTGTGTGTGTGTGTGTGCGTGCGCGTGCGTGTGTGCTGGAGATCAGACAAGATAAAGGCGAGGTCACTCAGCGAGGGACTGGCTCCGGCAGAACAGAGGGTGGCTATTCCTTTCATCTTCACATGATTACAGAGGCACTCATGCACTGCATAGTGCACATAAACACACTCCAACACACTCCAGTTAGCCACATTAAAATTGTGAAGGTCAATAGCCAGATTTGCATGAAAAGAACAACAATGGAAAAAGAGGAAGCTGGAGAAATACGAGCACCCAGTGATAGATAAAGCAACAGGAAACTGATGGAGGATGATAAAGGGAATAAGAGAAAGACAGAGTGGAGGAGAGAAGGAACGAGAGTAACTAGAGTCCCTGCAGAGTTGTCCTTCAAGCTGTTTTGTGCTGGAAAAACTAACAGCCCAGCGGCTGCTAGGACACAATGGCCATCGATCAAGAGGACATGCCAGCTTGCTGGGCCATAATCAAATAAATAAATCCACCTGTGTCGTGTCCCAACAATATGTGGGGGGGTGGGTGGGGGTGGGGGGGCAGCTTCAGGCAAGCCCAGGCACGCTGCACTGAAATACTGGAGAATGAAGCAGGAAGGTCATTGGCACACCTGATTCTCAACTACCATCATCCCTAGCTGCCTCTGTTAGATGACATCATGATGTACTGGGCTTCAGGTGTCACTGCGTCACTGTCCACCGGCTCTCCATCGTTTCTGTTAAATAATTATTGCTTTAAAATTGGATTGTGACAGTGTGTCGACTGAATTACTGAGTACATCAACGTTCGTCATGTCAGCAGTACAACTGTGATTGAAAGGTCCCGAAAAATAAGCATGTTTTCCTTGCCAGGCGTGATCCTGGATAAGCTGCTTGCAAAGTCATTTCTGGTTCTGTGATATTGCCTTCAAAATAAAAGCAGCAAGGCTTCATTATTATTAATGTTGTTTTCAGAGCTTTCTGAAGTCTCGTTGTAGAACAGTCTAATTGGAGGTGAAGTGATTCTGTTGCTGGCTTGTTAGGAGCTAAGCTAACATCATTCCATTTCCTGTGCGCGCTCTGTGTTGTGTATACACGAGCAACTCCTACCTCGCCTGTTTTTACTGACATTACATATATCACCTGAAAATGTGGCTTCAACAACAAGCTTGTCTTACAAAAGCATTTCTGTGTGGGACACCATCATTCACAGCAAAGAGGCTAATTGACACCCCCCGGAAAAAATACCATAAGTAAGCAACGGTAACATTTCTCACAAATTAAATGTCCACCACAGCTTCCAGATCGATTTCCCAGCTTCAGCACTGATCCATCACACCTCCTGGCGTGAGAAGTGATGAGGATCATTATCAGTATTTTGGGTGCGCTCACTTGTTTTTTTCCTCCAAATAAAGCAGCGCAAACACATTGAATCGTATGAAATTGTCACAGCATCCCTGGGTCTCAGCAATTACATCGGTTTTCACAAAGGATAAAAATGACAGCGCAAACTACAAAATAAGACCCTTGTTTGCAATAGAAATGATCCCTCAAACAAAAAAATCCTCTTCTCAAGAATTGGGTGTTTATTCTAAATCCTCTACATTCCAGGGGAAAAAAAAAAGTTGCCTTTTTTTTTTTTTTAATATACCAGCCCTGGTTTCCATTAGATTTTCCATTTGCTCTGACCTCTTCTGTGACCCTGACAAATTCAGGCCAAAGACGGATTAGACCCTGCGTGCATCTCCAGAATTCAGATCCATCAGCAAGCTTCAGTGACATTTTGACAGGGGTGCTAGTAGTGGGGTCAGGGGTTAGGACCATTCCAAGGGCCCTGCTCTGACAGTGGCCCTTAAAACACAGAGGGATCCGCATGGAGCTTCAAATCTCCCCAATCACACCCCTGGTACCCGTCATCTAAACACAGATGTATGATTAGAGAAAAGAAATAAATAAATCAATGGCCAGTGTATTACTTCACTCTCTAATCCCACTGAGGATTATGTAAGGGACTCAACCCCCCACTAGTCATAGTAAATGCTGCTCATGTGACCATGTGTTTGTCTCTCGGCTGCTTAGGTGTGATCCGCACACACAAACACACACACAGGCATACACAATCACGGGCACCACATATGTTTCACGTAGAGACACGCAAACAGTCCAAGAGGTATGTTAGGCCACACAAAATCAGACGAGATGAGATGAATAAATGCAACACATAATCAACGCCTGAGAGATTTTTGGGTTACAAAGCGTTAAGGAGAGTGTTATAGTGAAGGAGTCATGGCTGTAAAGTTCACAAAAAAGGCACTAATGAAAACCTAAAATGAGCCGGCTTACTTTTTAAATTAGCACATCAGAATGACTCATTATATTAATGGGGTAAGATTAAGTAATCAAAACCATCTAATTGACATTTGCCATGCTGAGTACCCTCTGAAATTACATTTAAATGAATGGATGGTTCCACAATGGCAGGGGAAACTTTTGTTATCTGGTAAAACAATGTCTCTCACTTCCATCTGTGCTCATTAGAAGACCAATTCTCAGTCACAGGGGATGCTGAACCCTGTGTGAGTTTTGTCAAATTCGTATTAGCACCTCAATCAACACTAATTAACACTACATCAGCTTACAAACAGTACAGAAGAGCAGACTATGTAGAGCCCCCCCCCCTTCTATTCCCTCACTTTCTCACACATCCACACTGAGTAAAACAAGCATTAGCATGTGTGAAGAAAGAAAAAAGGCTGAGAAATGGCAGCAGGCTGGACATCAACTCCCTTTGTCTTCCAGGCAGGATGATTTAGATGAGTGAAAGTCGTCCCTACAAAGGCAAAGTGCAGTAACTACACCTTTAAATGCCTTTAAAGTTTTGTACCATCCAGCCAAACTCTTTCTACTTGTCGGTATATTGGTTGTTATACATTCATGTATATTCATTTTTGATCTGACTTATGATCCAGAAATGCAGATACTGCACTCTGCTGATGGATGACCTTAAAAAACTGCAACACCATTGCAAGGGGCAGTCTAAATGTGATCCCCCAGTTGTCTTTTTTAATTTCTTTTCAAACACAAATGTTTGAGTTCCTTCATTTTTTTTTTCAATATATGTATTTGCAAGGGGGCAGCACGGTGGTGCAGTGGTTAGCACTGTGGCCTCACAGCAAGACGGCTCCGGGTTCGAGCCCTGGCTGGGATCTTTCTGTGTGGAGTCTCCATGTTCTCCCTGTTCCTGTGTGGGTTCTCTCTGGTACTCCAGCTTCCTCCCACAGTCCAAAGACATCAAGAGGGGACCAGGTTAATCCAGACTCTAACTTGACTATAGACGTGGATGTGAGAGCGAATGGTTGTCTGTCTCTATGTGTTGGCCCTGCTTGGACTGGTGACCTGTCCAGGGTGAACCCCACCTCTCGCCTGAAGGCTGCCCCTATGACCCTGAACATGATAAGCGGTAGAAAACGGATGGATGAATGGATGGATGGATTTGCCTCTGTGGAGTGCTATGGTCAAGGTTACTAAACCAGTTTTCACTGTCTGCAAAGTTAGACAAAACAACTTCACTTTCTGAAGTGGTTTACTGGATTTTGTATTTACTGCAAATTTGATGCTCTTTGTTTTCCCCCTGAAATTGCGCACAAATTAATCGGAACACTGTCACAAGATGAAACGCTTGCCACAAAGTCAATTATCAGTCTTACCCTTTGGTCTTAACTCCATCTTGACAAAATGTGTAGTCACTGCATCCCATGTTTTGTGTTGTTCTGTACTCTCGAGGTTCCTATCTAACTTCTGTCCTTGCAGCATGCGGCAAACTGACGGGCATCAGTGATCCCATCACCATCAAGACCTCCGGGTCCAGGTTTGGCTCCTGGATGACTGACCCTCTGGCACCTGAAGGAGATACACGGGTATGTTCACGGTACACACAGTACGGATGGGAACCATCTCTCCTTTTATGGTTAAAAAATCAAATGTGGCTGTATCACAAGCTCTCATGCACCAAAGACGGCCCCGAATTCTTGTTGAGATCTCCACTCTTCTTATTATTTGATCAGACAATATTTAACATTTGGCTTATTTCGCTAAAGGGATGCTTGTTCCTTCAATGTAAGCAATCCAACAAATGGTTCCATATCTATCAGCACTGCTTTAGACCAAATACAAACAAACACAATCCTATTGAGAACTTGAGAAATCCGCTTACTCCTTGTGCTGCCAAGACTTAGATGAAAAGATCAATAGTGCTCTCACGTCTGTACACTAAATATGAAGCTACAGCCAGCAGCCGGGTGGCTTGGCATAACATAAAGCCTGGAAACAGAAGGACAGCTAGCCTGGCTCTGTCTGAAAGAAACAAACCCACTTAGAAGTGCTGCTTGGAGGGATATGTTACCTCACAGCAGAGCCAGGCTAGCAGTTTCAGGCCTTAATGTTAAGTTAAACTTCGTGACAAATATGAATCAGTCATATCAAAATCTTATTAATCTCTTGGCAAAGTTTATGCCTTCGAATGGCTTTTCTTTTACTCCAGTTAATTTAGCGGACGAGCACAGGAACTTTCAGTGCATCACTTGGTTCTTTACTTGGTGTTGATGGTAGATTCGGGTCTGGCTGCAGCAGGATGAATGAGTGAGTGAGTGAGTGCATGCAAATGTGAGGTGACAACAAAATCAAATAACATCTTTATGTGGTTGAAAGTGCTGTTGGCGAGAACTGGGTTGGCTCTTTTGAAACCCCGAGCACATCGCTGTTGCTTTCAAGCATTTGAAAAACAGACGGCGTCCTCAAGCTACAAACAGTGTATTTGTACTTTTATTAACCGTGGCCACAGGATAATGATTTCATTTTAATGTGATGCCTCGTAGCAAAAACAAAAAAATGTCTGCTATATTTCCCCACCTCTTATTTGCCACACATAAACAACCAGAAAGCACTCCTGCTCTTTTGCGTTGTGCCTCAATTAAAGCAGTGATAAATGGATGAGTGCACACGTGGACATGTCAGCTGGTAGAGCGAGGGGGGGGGGGTGAACTTGTTAAGATTGGGACTATTCATGAAGGACGTGTGCACTGTGGTGTAAATGTCACTACCTGCATCCACTAGGTGGCGCTTTAGAACACGTATTATGCTGCTTTACATCACTTGAGGGCAACATAGTGGAATTTGTGTGAATATTTGTACGACTTCAAATTAATACTATCATGCATGCTTTTAACCAGTGGGTCCCCAATTTTTTTTTTTTTAAATGCTGGTGCTAACACCAGTAGCAGCTGTGCTAGCACGGCTAACATTATTGCAAGCTCTCCCACTTGGTGTGCATTCCTAGAAGACCCGCCCACAGCCCTACTCTGCCTCTGATTGGCAAGTACTTGGTGCCTTTAGGCATGTTGAGTGAAATGAATCACAGTGAAATTGAGGAGGAGTAGAAGCTGGTCTTTGGTGGGAGGATGGAGGATTTTGAGAGGATATAGAAGTTTTTTGCTGTACCATCTGATGTGCGCCGGATTGGAATTCATGGCCCATGCAGATAACAGCCTCAATATATGTAAAACAAATGCCTTGCCTGACTTTACTTGGAGTACTTGCAGTTGAAGGTCAACTCTGTCTATGTTCATTTGTCATTCTCCCTTTTATCAGCTAATCGCCTCTGATTTCTCCTTCTGGAACCAGGTTCCCGTTGGCTCAATAAATAGTCTTGCTTTCCTTACTACAACACATTAAAATGGAAGTGCTGGGTATAAATCTATGTGGTTTTAACAGGAAGCAGCATGAGGGCTGGGAGACGGACATAAAGGGAAGTTTATTTGGCTGGTAACACGAGCATGCTTGTGTACCCACTTTATAGGACACTGTAATAAGAGCCCGAGATCTCAATGTCACAAAGGAGGATACAGATGAAGAGGGAACAGTACGGTAGCTATGAATCTGCAGTTTGCATCCTGCAGGATAACTGTCGTGACAACAGAGGCTGTATTAAGTAGCTATCTGCTGAGTAAGAGTATATTAAGGCTGCTGTAAAAGCAACTTTCTGTACAAAATTTTGAGGACACATGAAAGATCTTCCGCGTTATCAAAGGGCTGGAAAATGAAGAATTACAGGATGGATGATGGGGTCTGTTCCGTCTCTTTTTTATCCCTTGGTTTCCCTACCTTGGATTTATTCTGAGCTCTGAGGAGACAAGCTTCCTTGATGTGAATCATTTAAGTCAATCACAGCAGCACATGGCAGCAGGTAGGGGAAGGGCCTCAGGTGTCTCGGCCCCGCTGAGACTGAGGAAGTATTTGAGCCTCCAGCAACTCCGGAATGAGAGCTCTCCCTGTGCACCATTGCAGGGTCCTGCTGGAAGCTGGGTCGACGCAGCTGAGACAGGCCTTTTATCTGGAATGATGGGCAGTGTCCCTGCGGGGCCCGGCTCATGCCACCCTGCGGCTGTCATCCTGACTGTTTGTATTCATACACTGCCAGAGCTCCGCTTCCTCAGCTCCTTGAGGAAGTCTCGGCGTTAACTTAATTGGGATGCTTGTTGACGGTGTAATTTGATTTATTCTGTGTGTGTGATCTGCCTGCAAGATTCAGATATTCACAAGGGCATGCTGATGAATGATGATGGCGTCAGCGTGAGGGATCCTCATTCTTTCTCCCTTGTTTGTCATTATGTTTAGGTCTGGTACATGGATGGTTACCATAACAACCGTTTCGTGCGGGAGTACAAGTCCATGCAGGACTTCATGACGTCAGACAACTTCACGTCTCACCGGCTGCCTCACCCGTGGTCAGGAACCGGTCAGGTGGTCTACAACGGCTCCATCTACTTCAACAAATTCCAGAGCCACGTCATCATCAAGTTCGACTTCCGTACCTCCTCTATCAGCAAGTCCCGGCAGCTCGATTATGCTGGCTTCAATAACGCATATCACTATGCCTGGGGTGGTCATTCTGATATTGACCTGATGGTGGACGAGGGAGGCCTGTGGGCCGTCTACGCCACCAACCAGAACGCCGGTAATATTGTCATCAGCAAGCTGAACCCCAACACGCTGCAGATCATCAAGAGCTGGACCACCAACCATCCCAAAAGGAGCGCTGGCGAGTCTTTTATGATCTGCGGCACGCTATATGTCACTAACGGGTATTCTGGAGGTACCAAGGTCTACTACGCCTACTCCACCAACTCCTCTACCTACGAGTACATAGACATTGCCTTTCAAAATAAGTACTCGCATATCTCCATGCTGGACTACAACCCGCGTGACCGCGCCCTCTACGCCTGGAACAATGGCCACCAGGTCCTCTACAATGTCACACTGTTCCACGTCATCCGCTCAGAAGAACTGTAACCACAGAGAATGGATTAGAAAGAAACATGCATATTGTCTATGTAGAGATCTCCCTATATATAAAAAAGAGACTGTATGGCAAGACCATTGTGTTTATAATATCAACTAACTTTACCTGAGAGACTGCATCAACAGGGAATCCAAAGTGGATTGAATGTGCATATACATAATATTTAAAAAAAATATATTGAAGGGTGTCATTCCAAAATGTGTATTTGTTACAAAAGAAAAAGCTTAATATAATATATGATTATTAGAAAACAGAACTGTTTTGTATTATTTAAAAAAAAAAAAAGTATTAACATGATTTCTTTACGCTACAGAGCCCTGGAGTGGCCAGAAAACGTGACCATAGATTAAAGACAACATGTTTTGGGGCCAAAGAGGGAAAAAAAAAAAAAAGGTATTTTAAGGCCAGGAGATTAAATGTGTTTCCTTAATGTAGAATTTATGTTCACTGGCTGTAACGTGAATCTTTAATCTTGTTCCCTGAATTCAGCTTAAGTCCACAAGTTATTTCTGTCCTACAGTTATATGTTTTGAGGGCCACAAATAAAACGTTCCCTCAAAAACGATTTAGTTTGTGGCCAAAGATGTAACTTGTTCCCTCGATTTATTGAATTTGTGGCCACCACTTAGCCCTTGTTAACACACTTTAGTTTGTTTTATGCTATGAGATTCAATTTACTCCCCTCGATTAAATTATTTCACCCCCACAAGATACAACTTGTTCCCACAAATCAATCAAATCATGGGAACAAGTTCCAGCTTGCAGCCACAAACGACTGTTTCTCTCTAAGTTCGCTCCAGGGCTCTGTACCTCTAATTATCACCCATCGTAGACTTTATTTTCATAGCTACCGTGGTTTTGATAGACGTTTGGAATGAAACTCTTTGATTGTTTGCTGCATAGAAAATGATTGTAAAAGTAGACTTATATATCAGATTTAAAAGAATAAGAATAGATGCCAAAAAAGAAAATGTCGCCTTTTTATATAAGGGAAGCTCATTCCTGTGGCTCTTCTGTAGAAATCCTCCCATCTGAACTTTCCTTTTGGTCAATGGGGATCCTGGAACAACAACAACAAAAAAAGACTATTAGTCGGGAAAAAAAAGAGAAAAGAAAGAAGGAAAACCTATTGGATTCCCGGGTTCCACGGACACGTAGAACAACGAGGTCTAGTCAGAGGACTTGATAGCCGATCGGGTTCAGTCGGTCATATCGTTTTTATCAAGTAGCAAATCAAGAAATAGCAACAATAATAAGATCTAAAAGACCTGAAGGCACTGACTGTTGACAGCGCTGTTGTTTGATTTTCCTGTGTTTGTGACTATGTGTGAAAAGGCTTTTTTTGCATGAGTGTTTTCTATCACTCTGGTCTGCTCTTCTGAATGTCTTTTACTGTATGGTCCTATTTAAAAAAACAAAAAAGGAGGGAGGGATAGTGGGGACGGAGGGAGTAAGATAGAATACCTTCGGGATTATTTTTTTTCTTGCCTCTTTCTATTTATTTCTTAGTTGATTTCCTTGCAGTCATTTTATTTTCAAATGTTCTTGTACCACTGTAACTGTTGCACCGGCTCTGTATTTGTTTATCTGGACTACGTGGGAGGAATCTATCATGCTCACATATCGGAAAAAAAGAAAACGAAACAAAAAAATAACGAAACCAGAATGTATCAAGGATTGTATCCTGGGAACAAGGTCGTCCTCTCTCCGATTCACATCATGCCCCGCAGTTGGGAAAGTTTTCTTTTCTCAGGATAATCCTGTCTCATGTCATGTATCCCCTAGTGAAGGATAATGCTGTTTAAATGTATAACCCTTGGACAAAAGCTTTTCACTCTTTTTGCGCTTTGCTGGACATGTGTTGTATCTGAGATGAGATAGTTAATGATTCGTGTCAATAAAACAGAGAAATCTGAGGATCGCATTGTTGCCTTGCAAAAACTAGGGGCCATCACTGAGCCCTAAGAATATCCAAGTGGGCCTTAATGTGCTGCTGTCATGCATGACATCATCATATGGAGCTCACGGTGACGTCCCCCTCGCTCAGTTCAGGGGTTGAATGCTCATGATGGAGTCTTTTCACGGCGTCAGTTCCTTCAAGATGATGCATGTAAATGCATCCAACTTGCCTGACCTTTTGGTACTCTTTCTAAAATATGGTAACCTTACACGTCCTCTGTGGAAACTGTCAATCAAAAAGCTAACTTCAGCAAAACTTCAGAACAGTGAAAACATTTTTTTTCTTTTTTTTTTTCCATGGGGAAAAGTCTCCAGTGGCATTCTTCGCTCCTCTGCCAAAGAATACTCTCCAGTTCTAATAGAACCGATGCTGCCGCAGCATCCATGCTAACCTCTTCACGTGCTAGCGTGTCGTCCCCAGGTGCTCGGGTGGAAGCTGGGAGCGAGCAGCACACCCGGACGCACAACTTGAATGCTAGCGTTTGTGCTTCTGTTTTTAGCACGATGACATTCAATGTCTGGGATGCCCTCCGTAGTTTTCTTCAAGCCACTTGTTAGCAATCGCCTTTTTTTTTTTAAGACACATAAAAAGGCTTCAAAATTCATGGGTTGTGGTATTAACTGACACATTTTATGCGGAACAACAAAATGTTTTACGTCATTTCAGGCATTTATCTGACAACTCATTCACAAACCCCACTCACCTTGAGACGAGGGAAGCAGACATTCAGCAAAGCTCACTTACAGTAGCTGTGTGTTTTTGGACTCATTCCTCTGCCACACTACAAACCTGCTAATTTAAAGTTTAAAAAAAATACAGACTATATCAGCCCTATCCCTGTGGCCTGGATAATAGCAAAAGAAACTCTTTCCCACAGATCAGGATTTCTAACACTGGGATTTTGTTTATTTAAGTGCTGGAACTTAGAATAACCCCTGCTCCAGTTTTTCTTTCCCCATCGCTTGACATGCCTTCCTCTGTATGTTTTGATGTCCCCTTATTACAGCAAAACTGTCCACTTTTTGTCCGCCCAACGTTTTCTCTCCATCCTTGATCTCCATTCTCTTACCCCCTCCCCCCTTCTTTTTATCCCTCATCCCTCAGCCAGTCAATCTTTCCCATTCTTTGTTGCTCCCTCTCCCTCGCTGCCTTTTAGTCCTCTGATGTTCCAATCGATGAATAAATGATTGCTTCTATTTTCACTCGGAGTGCTTGGCCAACACAAGCTGCGTCGCACCCCTGAAAGAGTTAGAGCTATGATTTGGGAGACAGAGAGACGGCTGGGAGGGGGGACTAGGGACTGACAGGGAAACATGTTTGGCGGAAGGTCTCACAGCGTATGACTCAATGAGCTGTCAGTCATGAGCTGAATATATTTGCATCGTTTAGCTGTGATTGGCGCATCAAGAGACCAACTCCCTCTCATCCCACTTCCCCCACGCTCGACATCAACACGCATTCTGCCCGTGAACCTGACAGTTGCATTTCATTTCATCATTTTGCATGTTGCTTCTCACTCGTGATTTCCACACCAATGTTGTGTTTATTTGACAGCTAAACAGGAGCAGTCAGCTAATTATCATACATTGCCCTCTAAAGGCCACCAACACTGTAGCAGCACTTCTGGGACTAAAGGACAGACTCAGTGAGAGACGTGACCTTGCTTGGACCAGCTGTAGGGTGCACCATTCCCCCAAGGACACTTAGCATTGATAGAAAGCTACAAGCCAACCAGAGGCTTGCAAAAAATGTTGCATAGCACTGCAGTGACTTTGTATTATGCACAAAGTTTCTATGATGACGACTGTAGACTCCGTTATATAAATGTCCTTTGAAATTGACGGCATCTCTATGGCCTATTTGTCAAAGGTTGACTTATGTAGCCTTGAGAACTCCACAACTTTTTAAATGTCACACTGCCGCTAATTAATATTCTACATTTTATGACTCATTTGTGTCAATGCCTTTGCACTTGAGAAGTTGATACAAACAACAGATTTTGTCATGGGGCATGAGGAAACCCAAATCACGCTGACATATGTCATCAAGGCTGTGTGAAACTGCGCAGAGGCGCTGGGGTGATTTGAGGTAAATGTCAACAAAAAAGGCCTGCTTGTTTAGTGTGTTAGTGATTAGCAGCAAAAATGAACTGCGGTGAGTCATCATGAGCAGTCTGATCATGAAAAAAGGTAATAATGGGGGTAAAGGTTACGTGATCACCAAAGTTTATTACAATTTATCCTGATTGGGACACGAACGTCAACACCAAATTTCATTGGTAATCCATCCAATAGTTGTCGAGACCTTTACTCAATGTGATAAATGTCAGTGTGGTATTACAGGGAATTGTTAGTCCTGAAACACACTGGAGCCGGTTTTTCACCAGCGACACTCTGACCCAGTTTCAGGGTTTTAGAATCAGGAGCTCCTGTAGAGATTCCGACATTTCATTGGGACTGCTCCAGTTGATTTAAGTGTTTATTGACTGCAGCGTCCAAATCCGTATACAGAGATGGAGGGAGCAGGAAATGAATGTAAGAGAGGCTGCTGTTTCGGCATAATATTTGGACGCTGCACAGTTGCTGATGGGGAGTGGGTACTGTGCAACTGAAGTCAGTTGTTATTTCATGTTGCCAATGATTAGAGGTTGATTCCCATTTCATTGAATATCACTTATTCTAACCTAAACAATGATCTTTACCAAACCCTAAGTGTTTTTGCGCCAAAACATCAATCAGATGTGAACAACAAACAACTTATATCGCTGTAAAGGTCGGAAGACTTGCTCTTCCAACAGAAACCAGTTTGGTTCGGTTCAGTTTACTTTATTGTCCCGAAGGGAAACTTGTCTAGCAGTCAGGCACACATAAAATAGCACAATATACCCAAAGACACAACACGGAATAGGCACGGGTTAATAAGTTAAGTCAGTATAAGTTAAGGAACTGTCTTACCTATCTAACCATCAAATTCATTTACTGGTACAGGTTTGTGCAAAGAATTATGCAAATTTAGCAGTCACATTGCACTGGATACAAAAGAGTTTTTTGTCTTATAAGACGGGACGCTTAGTCTCCAAGGGAAGGGCCTCAAGTGAACAATGACGGGGATGATTTGTACCCCTTATTAAACCTCACTGGTGTGTGTTTCTTTGTTATGCCACAGTTATCATCTGTTACATCTATTCACCGAATGGCTAAACTGACCAAACTAAATGCCCGTCCTATTAAATTAACAATCAGCAGACATTGTAAGCTTCATCGTGTGAAAGGGAGACAGATGCATATGACAGCATGGGCACATTTTGTCCAACCAGTTCTTAATTTAACAAAAAATTAACAGTGAAGCAGCTGATGGGCTATTCAGAGATGCAAATGTAATCATGACAGACCAGAACCTGCAATTTGAAATGGAGAATACTTACTGGCTTAAAAAAAAGAAGAAGAAAAGAGGTCAAACCCTTCTACAAATCGTAGAATCACAATGATAATTTGCAGTTCTGTTTCATTACCTGCAGGCACACTTGATCTGGTTTCCCATAACTCACAAAGATATAAAAACCACACAAAGTGATGTTATCTCTTCATGTTTTCAGGCCTCTGGTGTTCTGTCCATCTATCTATTTTCTGTACCGCTTATCTGTTAAGGGTCGCTGGGTGGGGCGGCTGGAGCCTATCCCAGCTGACATTGGGAGACAGGCGGAGTTCACCCTGTACGGGTCACCAATCTGTAACAGGACCATCAGGAGCAATTAGGGGCTCAGTATCTTGCTCAAGGATACTTGGACATGGTCACCGGGGGAAGTGAGGATCAAACCAGGGACCCTTTGGTTGCTAGATGGCCGCTCTACCTCTGAGCCATGCCGCCCCTTGCCTCTGGTGTTGTTCTATAGTCCATCTTAAATAAGCCTGATTTTTAGCTGGTCACAACCAGGACATGCAGTGAAGAACTCTAGTTTTGTTTCAGGAACGACGCACAGAACATAATGTTGTTCTAAACTCAGAATAGCAGCTTTTTTTTTTGTGAGTGTCCAGTATTTACTGATACCACAAAATCTATCTGCACACATCCTCATGTCACACCCACAGCTGACCCACAAGGCCATCTTCCAAGACTTGGCTCATAAACGCAGTAATAAGTTTTCTACTGCCCAGGATCTGCCCTGCACTCAAGAAATTATTTTTTCCTCCTTTGAATTTAAAACAAGATTATGTGTACCAACAGTTTCTTAAACTTTACCCCCCTTTTTAACTTTTCCATAACGACATTTTCCACTCCGATTCTTCCCACTGACTGGGGAACAAAACAGAAATAAATTCATTTTCACCGAAGCCGGTAGCACTCTCAGAGCTAAACCTATTACAAGCCGTTTGTGGTTTAGAATAACAGTCAATAATAAATCAATAGGACCGCAAAGAACAGAGAGGACTGAGAGAGAAAACAACAGCAATAAAGACAATTCATTTTAATCATAGTGTAATAAAAAGGCAAAGTAAAAAGAATTCAGATGTCCCCTTTGCGATCCCCTGTGCGCTGGTTTCCTTTACAGTTGTGTCCTTGTCAGCAATTCAAACACCTGCTCGGTAACAAAATATCCCCTTAATTAGCATTTTCTTTAATGCTCTTCTCTCACGGGGGTGTATGCGCCCACACAAGCACACAGAGGAACAGGTGTGTGTATCACATAGCTACAGATACTGCAGCAACATACCCAAACTCAGTCGCCGTATTATAGAGGGTATAAAACCCCAATCTTTTTACACACAAAACAGATTTACTGTTTACTGTATGCTTTGCCAAAATGTTTCCAGGAAACATAAGTGATTCTGGGCAGCACGGTGGTGCAGTGGTCAGCACTGTTGCCTCACAGCAAGAAGGTTCTGGGTTTGAGCCCCGGCTGGAGAACGAGGTCTTTCTGTGTGGAGTCTGCATCTTCTCCTTGTACCTGTGTGGGTTCTCTCTGGTACTCCAGCTTCCTCCCACAGTCCAAAGACATCAAGAGGGGACCAGGTTAATCCAGACTCTAAATTGACCGTAGGTGTGACTGTGAGTGTGAATGGTTGTCTGTCTAAATGTGTTGGCCCTGCCATGGACTGGCGACCTGTCCAGGGTGAACCCCGCCTCTCGCCTGAAGGCTGCTGGGATAGGCTCCACCCCCCCGCGACCCTTAATAGGACAAAAATGGATGGATGGATGGATCAGTGATTCTTGGATTGCATTTACAGGCAACAGTCCAGGAAGCACAACATTTGTTTACTGAACACAGGTCAGCATGGATGGTTTGGGTACAGATGCAAGTCCGCATGTGCAGAGTTTGATGTCAGTACATCCATATGAACTAATTGTTGGTCTACAACTGCATTTTGGTCAGAAAAGGGCAGGTCTAAGGGCAGAGGATGTTGTTATGATGCCATGTAAAGCCCTTTGAGACAAAGTGTTTGTGAAAATGGGCTATACAAATAAAATTGCCTTGCCTTGCCTTGCCAAAAGTAGTTCCACTGTTTTTTGGGGGGATCTTAACCATTGAGAGTAGTTGAAGTAGCAGATGCTCAATTATCCATTAAACTTAAACAGAAAGGTCCTTGTGTGGATCATTTCCAAATTGGAGTCAGGCAGTAAACCGAAAAATAAAATAAATAAATAAAGAAACAAAAATCCCTGTAAAATCATCTCAAAATCCTCTGTCTCCTGTATTCCATGAAGTGCAGCTCCTGCTGTTCTTCTGACTGGCTCTCACGCCGCATGGCTAAACTAGGCACCGAGTACTCGGCGATCAGTACGCCGATCAGAGACAGAGCAAGAATACCGGTGGGTGAGCTGGAGATGCGTATGTCCAGTATGTCCAGTTCCTCTTGGGTCGAGAAAAATAAGGCCCCCTAGCACCTAAAATGTTGCTTTACTTGTTCATATGCTGGTGAATGATGTGACACAACTCCCTTGGGAGCAGCAACAAGAGCCATCTTGCTGAGGAGCCTCCAGTACCCCTTTTGCTCGCATTAGCAGCGTTGGACTTTACGAGATGGCGAAAGAGATTGATCAACAGCAAAAGTCGCCGTTTTATATTTCTATAACAGGCCGACTTCATGTTTCCTTTTTGTAGCAGACAAAATGCGGTTGACCATCAGGTAGTTGAATGTTTCAACGACTTGAAAAAGTTTAGGAACAACAACGAGTTTCAGCGACGCAGTCAGAGACAATAATACTCTGAGTGTCTTACTGGCAAAAAAACCCCCAAAACATACACTTCTAGTGGACAGTTGCCCAGTAACATTATACTGCAGCTGTTTCACTGTTGCCAGTCATTGTTTTCCCCTTCAACTGTGGAACAATTCCAATCATTCTCATACCCATCAATCATTGTGGCCCCAGAATATGGAAAAAAAGGCTGCAGGCTGAACACATATACATATTTCTCCTACTATTATTACAGATTTCTTTAGAGGTTGGGTGGGAAATCATTATAGGCAAAATTGTTTCACATATATAAAGCAATAGTGACGCAGGCAGGCACCTGGATGCATCATGTTTTAATGGTTTTTTTTTTCAGAGCCAGAAATGTGTTGACAGCATACTAATAAGGAGATCTCTGTTCATATTTCCTAGCATGTCTATTTCTCAAACTGGAGTTTCTTCTTTTTTGTCCGAGTGTGTTTTAGTATTTGTGTGTGTGTGTATGTGTGTGTGTGTGTGTGTGTGTGTGTGTGTGTCACATCCTCATGTACACTGGGAGGTAACGTCCCATCAAACACAACATACAAGTGCTTTCACACTTTGGTGGCCACAAGTAGCAATGACAGTTGCGCTGCATTTTGCCTCAACAATATGGATGATTTTTTGCCAAGGGTCAATCCCTGTGTGTGTGTGTGTGTGTGTGTGTGTACGTGTGGGCATGCGTGCGTGTATGTGTGTGTGTGTGTACTTTAGTGTGGATATGCATTACTAACAATCTGTGGTGACAAAATGTGTGCCATCTGTGCACACAGGAGATTTCACACTCTCCTTCATGTTCGAGTTGTGCCAGTATTCTCGGCGGGGGAACACTGGCCAATCATCACAGGGAAGCAAAGAGCAACAAGCTCCTGCCTGTTAGCCACTCACATGCTCACCACAATGATTTCCAAAGATTTATCTGATTTTTTTTTTTGTTTCATAAAAAGGTTAGAATAAATCATTTTTCCAGTCAAAAATGGTTTATCAGATGCCTTTTCCAATTTAGGGAATGTAATTTTTCTTTCTTTGTCACTTAAAATATTATCAACATCTTGAGGAAGCAGCACCGTGTGACAGATGTTCCTTTTGTAGCAGTAGAACAGTGACTGCAATTTGAGATTAGGATCTTCAAAGACTCTAAATGAGTCCTCTGTGAGCTCTGGGACTCATGATCTTCCAGTGTGTGGTGACTCATGGATCTGATTTGCTGCATGCTTTTCTAATCCCCGCTTCCAGGTGATTTGAGAACAGGATGTGACAGAACAATGAATTATTCCAGATCGGCTGTAATGAAACCAAGGGACGGAATCAAATGATGAGGGTGACCGAAAAGAACGAGAGGAAGCCACAATTTCCGACACATCATCATAGAGAATTGTATATTTCCGGCCTCTGATGGAGAACGGCCTCCCTCACCTGAGGAGAAACTCATTAAAACAGGGTGATTTTTTTTTTGTTTTTGTCATCCACCCTGATTTGTGTCTGTCTTGATTGTTCTATCACAAGATGTCAATAGTACAATTAGTTTCAGCGCCGTCTAACATGTCCAGCCATTGTCAAAGTTTGGAAACTAATTCAGAGCTGTGACCATTCATTTTACTCAGCAGCTGCTCTGCACTGGTTCTGTCAGCACAGCCTGATTACTCTCTTTCGCCTGACATCTCACGTCTCAACAGCTGCCATTAGAACAGCATTGGATGTAACCGGGATCAATACCTCCAGGCAATTTACCCCATTTGAACCATCAATGCATAATTACGTGTTCAACCCCTCCACCTCAATCCTAGGAACACTCTGACCTGCGCTGCAAAGGTTACATCCTGCATAACCACAGCCGTGCACTTCCTTTTCATCTCGGGGAGAAACGTGTAACTTGTCTCCTTTGCAGACTCCCCGCCACATTCCGCCTCTCCGCCCGCGCCTCAGTCATCAAGAATGCAAATTGGAAGTGACAGAGCAATCGTGAATTCCATCAAAGAGAGATGGAGTGAATCAGCTCGGCCAAGATCTATGAGGCAGATTCGGCCGAGTGATTGAACTCTGCTATATTCTGTGTGCGAGCTCGGTGATGGGCACCCTCCACAAATCTCTATCAACTCAGGATACTCTCAAATTCCCAAACATCAATCCTTATCGTAAAATTTTAATTCATGATGCAAATGCCGTTGAGATTAAATATCCAGAGCAGGTTAATACTTATATCTGATGCCTGCACACCAATCAACATTGACTGATTACTAATCCTCACCATTCTGGCCCAAAGCCCTCTGATCCCTGTACATACATTTGTGCATGAATTGGGACACGCACATGCGTACTTTATGTATGTTACACTGATAGATACAGCAATACAGTTTAAAAACCCAACCCTGCCTCATCGACACTGGCCCAACACAGCTCTTCCTACCCCCATCTCGGCCCCCAGGTGCACTGAGGCAGAGAGCAGAATGGAGCAGAGCCGCATGCGGTGACAGTGACATCCATCGCATGCAATGAATAATCAATGAACACCATCTGGTGCATACAACAGGGGAGCACAGCTCCAATCGTTGACTCTGAGATGGCTCACTCCCTCCCTCCCTCCCTCCCTCTCTCCATCCCTTCATCCCACACACTGTCTCTCACTTTGAGTGTCTCACCTGTTCTCTCACCCTCCCTTTCACATGCACTTTTCCCACACATATTGCCACTGCACAGCTACTTCTCCTCCAAATAAATCCCCCTCCTCCCTCCATCACCAGCTCTACCATGCTCCTCAGTGGCCTCTGTGACAGGCTGGTCATGGTATCCCTCATTCTAATTCAGTGCTGTAATTCCCAGGCAGCTAATAAGCTGACCTGTTGCCCTTTTAAGGACGTCCACCTTTACAATTTATAGCAACTGTGCAGCTTATTAGAGGTCTGGAAGTAGCCCACCGCACTCCAATTATATCACCTAAACAATTTCTTTGACAGAATGTACCTTTTTATACACTCTTCCCTGCTGTATATCTTTTTTTTTACAGCTTCAAAAATTAAGCTACAATACTTGAACTACCAGCCTTCAGTGACGAAGCATTTTAGTTGATCTACCGACTGCACCACTAAAATGCAGCCAGTGTATCAGGAGCTGTCTGTGCTGGTCCAAACTGCTTTCTGGCTGACCCACCATTTAGCCCCATACGTTACCTTGAAACCTTGTCACAGAATTCCTTCAGTTTCCTGAGCGTGGAAAACTCCATCAAACTCAAAACTCTCGGGAGGACCGTCTAACTTGGCGTATCTGTATTTTGGCCAACACAAACTAACCAGACTTTCTGGTCTTGGAACTTTTAAAATTTGCAGTCAAACGGCTGTTTTGGGACATCCATAGGCTTTTTGGGTTAGATCCTAATGTTCTCCAAGTAATAATCTGCCAAACTCCTTCCGTGAAGAATGATGTTTTTGAGCCTACTCACACTGAGCCATGCATACCGCGCTTGGGTTTGACTTTTAAATTTGAGTTTGTGTCTTAATGGATTCACTTAAAGTCGTCGTTATTTCGCGGTTTAGCTAGTTTTCCAGGTTGTAGTTATTTCCTGTTTTATTGTGAAATTCCCCTCCCTCTTGTGACCATTATTCTTTCATTCTTTGTGCATTTCCTGACTTTTCAGAAGTGAATCACCTGTGTCGCCTCAGTGAATCAGTCCTTGTCACCTACAGCCCTGTCCCCGGGGTGTCTTATCCAATCAGCTCCCGCCCTCCTGTTCTCCCACCTGTTTCTTGTTGCATGATTCGCTCTGTTTGTATTTTAGGTTTACATTTTTGGTGTTCTGTGTCAGGTATTCACAGGGTGCCTGCTGTTCGTTATGCCTGTCTCGTCACCTCCTTTGTACCCTGCAGTCTTTTATCAGTTCGTTGTGTCAGGTCACTTAGTCACCACGTTGCTGGGCATTTATTTTATTTATTTATTTATTTTTGGCCACCGATAAATCTCCATGTCCACACACTTCCCGTTTGCTGCGGTTCATCTACACTAGGGTTCGCCTGCCTCCACACAAAACCTGAAAAAAACTCTGAGTAATGTTGGCTTCTATCAGCTCCTACTGATGCTGCAGGTGCACGCTTGCCACCATTGGTGTGTGTTTCAGTGTGGACAGCTCAGTGATGACGTAAGCGTGCTCAGCCCAGGTCAGGCCCAGAGCAGTGTCAGCACACTGCCAGTAGCAATAGGGAGGAGGAATAATTCTGCCAGGTCTGACAAGCTTTTCCTTTCTTTATGTCCAAGTGGTGTATGAGGCTAAAGAGCCTCTGCAGCTAATGGGAGTTAATGGTGTCTCACCGACAATTCAAAATCCAGTGAGGTTTTTTTTTTTTAGTTTTTTTTAAAAAATTGTTTGGAAACTAGTTCAGAAATGAGCCGGAGTTGAGGATGAATCTGCAGGTCTGCACGTTGTGTTCTTCATTAGAATTGGAGTTAACTCTGACTCACCCCAAGGACACCACCTGAGATAGCGGCAGGTTTGTTAGCATCCTTGTAAAAGATTGGTTTAGCTTTTAGCTTGAAAAACTGTTGAGGAAAAACAAAGCATGTAAGTTTAACAGCATTTTCAAACAAGTCGTGGAGCGAACAAATGTGAGCCTAATTGTGAAATCGATATGTGCTACCACAGGCTGAAATCGTGGTTTCAAATAACTAAAAAATTCAGCTACAAATGATAATGGAAAGATCATGGACACCGACATCCTGTCTGTCTGTCGGTTTCCTGAATCCCTCCACTGTACTCCTGCAACGTTTAACCATTCTTTTGACTTATTGCTCACCGAGAGAAGTGCAGTAAAATGTGGTGTGCGTTGCAGGGAATTGTCAGTTCTCTCAGGTCTTTGGCGTGTGACTAGACTGTCAAGGCCGCGTTCCTCCTGAAAATATCAAATGTTATTTCTTTCAATTTCATTACATTCAATATTGTTTCTGAAATGCTGAGCTAAGCCTCAAAACCTGAGTGGGTATGACTCAGTCCTCCTTTCAGCTTTGCAGCGAAGTCCCGTCACTCAGCGACTCTCCTCATCTCAAGAGAAATATTAATGTGAGATTGCAATTGATTGATTTCTGGTCGCTATCATTTACGTAAACACACACCAGTGCAACTTCAAATTAAAGGCGCCTTGTTATCAGAATGTAGTAACAAGCTACCCCAAGATTTCATCTCAGTAATTTTGTCGAAGGTTTTCCTCCTTTTAAAATTAGTTAACTTGTTCAAGAAAAGTGGAAAAGCAGAACTGAAAATGAGAGCGAAGACAAAGGATGGATATGCATACAAATAAACCTGGCCAGAGATATCCATCAGCTGGAGGGGTCCGCCTCAAACTGAAGAATGGGCAAAATATGGGAAGGCAAGCAAGGGCTCATTAGGCCGAGGGTTGAGAATTGTGACAGCTGTAGGAAATTGAACTGGATTTTTTTTTTTTTTTTTGCAAAAGCTGAACGAAACCTTTTTTTTTTTTTTTAAAGGTCTTTGGTAGAAAAAAAACCCCAGAAGAATACTGCAGAGATAAAGTACAAATAAAAAAAAAAGACTCTGGATTGTCAGATGCCACCGTGTAAATCAATACAAGGGCAAAGAGACGATGTCACGTTCATACACTGAAAAGAATCCAAAACTGAGTATAGACACGACATCGCATTGGAGCAAATAAATAAAATAAGAAAAATGAAGGTATCAAAACTAAAAGTACAAGGATTACATCACATTAAAGCAAGTCTCTGCAGAAGTTCTTTCAAAGATGCCACTTGGTTCTGTGAGCTCACCTCCTTAGGCAAGTTGTTCCAAAGATGAGGGGCCCCAAAGCAGGACGCCTTTACTTCCCCCCTCCCTGCCTCCCCCTTGCTTGTACTCTCCAGCAGAGAAGGCAGATGTTGGGCTAAGATTCAAACTAGGAGCCCCCTTTATTGGTAATAGACCGCTACGCTTCCTGGGCATTCATGGTGACCAGCCGTGCCCCATGAGAGTGACGGGGCTCATTTGACATCGACGCTCAGGCTTTAAATGTTGCCAGTAAAATCTCAAAACCAATTCTAAACTGAAGGAGGGAACAATGGAGTGAATCCAAGACGAGTTGAAACCAGTAAGAATTCTCTCAGTGCCGCATTCTGAACCAACTGGAGAGAGAGAGGGAGAGAAAACGCCAGCAAGGAGGACACTGCATTGTTCATACCGCCAGCTCGCTAAAGACTCTTGGCGTCTACAGATTTGATCCAGATTGGCTTTAGACAGTCTGAACCCCCCCAAAAAATCTGGTGTGATTCGATGTACGGATGGTGTCTGGATGCTTGAATAGGACTTTGAAGCGTTTGTCTCGATGCTTGCTGCTACTTACCACATGAAAATTGGCCGTTTTAAGATCGCGTCTCATCACTTGCAAACAGTGTGAACCCAAAAATGAATGAATTACTGTCCTCAGGTCAGAGAGAAAATCCTTTGCATGATGCACAACTGGACAGTTTTTTTTTTTTGGATCTGGTCTTCACATTAGCAGATCAAGAACAAATACTTCTTGAAGTTACTTCTTTTTTTTCTTCCAACGTTTTTACTATGAACCTCCCGACTGACAGGTTTCTTAATTCTCGGTGTGCGCTAAAACCAACGGAGCAGTCGAGAGTGGGATCCATGTGACAAAGCCGTCCCTTTGTTTTTGTGAACAGCAGCTGTGTGCTTGTCGTCTGCTGAGTGCCAGGTACTTCAGCGCCTTTAATTAATTTCCTGAATGATTGAGCACAGTTTAATAGTCGTTTCCTAGCTGTCCACTGTTGACAGCCATGAAAGCAGCCAAATGGAAGAAAAAGGCTCTTTCTACAAAAACTGCCCTTTAAATTAACCTCGACTCAGCTCAGCTCTGAGGTTCTGTAAACAACTCTGGCGTTAAAAAAAAGAAAAGAAAGAAAAAGTGGTAAACTAAGGAGACATTTTAGAATAAAATCGAAAGTACAAGCCAGTCAGTTGTTGGGGTGTTAAAATTTACAGCCAGATGTTGGCACACCCTAAATGTGTTACTTAACAAATTATAGAAGACAGTTTGTCTTCGGTGCTGCTGAGAATGAGCATCACCCTCAGTGACCCGGCAGGACTTCTGCTCTCTTACAAGACAAAACTCTCAGCAAACAGAAGAGCAAAGCTGCTTACACACACTGTGATGTGAGTGCGGTTCTGGCCCGGTTTTTGATTCCTTGCAGTGTCTTGGAGGGCACCAGAACGGATCACACCCCAACCAGACGCTCCTAACTGGACCTCCGACATCCTAATGAATTTCAAACACGTCCGAATTTTTGTTGTTGTTGTTGCTCAGCCGTCGTCATGCTCTCTCGCCGCGGAGGCAGAGCCCAAGGGGCTTCAGCTCCTGTTTTGTCATTATAGAAAGACGACGACGGCGTCTGAAAGCGTGAAGGCGTCACGCTGCCTCGTGAGTCAGGCTGGTCTTCCTCATCTGAACACCACAGATGCGGACGAGTCAGATGTGTTGGCTCTTCTCTCACTGTTCCTTGTGTTTCCTGTCTCGTGCTTTTACTTTGGTTCTCACCTGTTGTTGCATCGTTTCACATCCTTCACTTCCTGCTTTCCTGTGTGATTACCTGGCCCCTCCCTGATGCGTTCCCTGGTGATTCTTGCCTCTTTTTTTTTTTTTTTAGCACCGTTTGCCACTGACTGATACTCTGTGTCATGATCTTTGGACTGACCTTAGTTTGAGTCGTCGCTCTGCTGTAACACGACTTACACTTCAACAACAAAATCTCCCTTTTCTTCTGCAGGATGCGAAACAACTTTCAAATGGATCTTTCTTGAGAATTGTTAATCATCAGAATGGTGGCCAGGGGCTGTGCTCCATGAGCAGATCGAGAGATTCGGCTTTACATCGTAAACGTTCTACTCGTGCAAGTTGGAATAATCTAAAACCCTGCAGTGTTTCCCCAACCTTCCGTCAAAATTCCCGAGCTTCTGAAATGTGCCTCCTCTTCCCTGGCATCAGTCCCTCAGTGACTTTTACACACACACACACGCACACACAATACATATGGCTGGAAGAAAGAAGGGTAGGAAAAACAGTCCTTCGTGTTTAGAGAATCCCAAATGCCCCGTTGGTCTGAAATGACATCAGTTTGTGTTTCCTGGCCTGAGATTCTGAGGGGAGGATTTCCAGCTCCCTCGCAGCCTGATTGTCCAAGTTCTCTACGGATGAAGAGGAGAAAAGATGCCACCGGCCATTCAAACCTCTCAGTGGGCCGTTAATTTAATCCTCAAAATACATTTACTATTCAACAAATGCCTCTATTTTGATTTCTGAGAGTTTTATAGGTTTAAACACACCCTTTTTTTTTTTGTTTCGCTTCACTACAGAACGAGCAGATATGCTGCCTTTTAACTTCCTTCACTCCCTCCTCATTTGGTGACTTTTATCCTTGCTTAATGAAAGCGAGTTATGGGATACCCCCTGCTGCTCCCTGGGCAGAGAGCTGCCACCGCTGCCGACCTTTCCGTGCAAGGAGGAAAAGGATGGTAACAGGGGTGGTAGGTTGCCTTTAATTAGAGACGCAGCACTAGAAATATGTCATTTTCAAAGTCAAAGTGGAAACCTGAAGTTATACCTGAAATTTTGGATGTTAAAATGTTGGCGTTAACTCCATTTTTGGATTAAGTGAAAGCTTCAAGCTTCTCGAGGGTTGTCTGGTGTCATCTATTAACTAGAATGTTTTACTTGCCCGATTCAATCCCCATCTTGTCTCTAAGAAATCGCTTAAGGCTACACTTTTATACAAGTAATCCTGTTTGTGAGACACATACTGTTACCTAGTTTACATTTTCTTATCGACTCAGCAAGGAAAACCTGCCTTGAGCACATCTGAGGTTCCCAACTGTCTGCAGAACCATCGGTAACAACCTGTTTTATTAGTTTCACTGAGGATTCACGCCACTTCGCTGCTGGGCATCCATGAGTCGATGTATCCGCAGACATTCATTTGCTGTGCAGCTGCTTTAATTGTTCATCAATAGTTATTCAATATAGCAGTTGGAAGAAATTCTGAGGAGCAACGCAGCAAGTACAATGATTTATTACAGGTGTTAATTAATGTGAATTAATTACCATACAAAGAGGACTAACAACAGTCGAGGTGTGAGGGGCATGTCAGACGGTGTTCCTGTCTTGTTTGTGTCTGTTGGAGACACTTTTACACTGAGATTAGCGCCGTAAAATTAACCTCGCCGTTCTGATGCTTTGCCTGTCCCTAAAGAACAAAAGGGCCATTGACGTGCCAGTTGTAACCGTAGCGACGGAAATTCTAGAATCGCTGCCGTCGCGGATGCCTCAGGTTTGGCATTAATAAAGTGATATTGACGTTATCCAGGCAGCTGGAGGCACTAGGAGACGCCGGCCAAACCCGATGGAAACAAACGCGATATCCCCCCATCTGTGAACCCATCAGCCTCAAAATGGTGAACATCGGCCTCCTGGATTCAGATTCAGATTCAGAAAACTCTATTTATCCCCTTGGAGGCCAATTAAGGGAGCAGGGAGCGGCACAGTTGGTTACACAACATCCACACAACAACATACATAAGGTGAGAAAGTGCAAGGAAGTCTGTACCTCCCAGGGTTGGCAGCAGTTGCTTTGTAAAGAGATTTTACAGAGATTTTACAACAATCCAACGGACAGCAGACAAACAAAAAGCCCCACTGACTTTACATCCTTTCCTGGCTCCCTGTCCAGTGCATCAACGGTCGCGCCCCCCTTCACCTACAGGAACTACTCTCTCCCCAAACCTCCTCGCGCACCCTCCGTTCTGCAACAACTCACAAACTCCAAGCCCCCAGAACCATACTCCTCCGTAGCCCCGAGGCTGTGGAACGCCCTCCTGACCATCTGAGGGCCCCACAGTCTACTGATGTTTTTAAGAAAAACCTTAAAACATAACTTTTTTTTTCTTAAAAAGCTTTTTTCTAATTGTTGTCTTTTGTAGATTCCCCTTGATTTAACTATTATTGATCTTGCTCTTTTAAATCTTTGCTTTTAATTATGCTAATTTTCTCCATAGCACTTTGAGATTGTTTTAATATAACATGTATGACAAATATTGGTGGCAGGATGGTGCAGTGGTCAGCACTGTGGCCTCACAGCAAGAAGGTTCCGGGTTCGAGTCCCGGCTGGAGCACGGGGTCTTTCTGTGTGAGTCTCCATGTTCTCCCTGTTCCTGTGTGGGTTCTCTTTGGTACTCCAGCTTCCTCCCACAGTCCAAAGACATCAAGAGGGGACCAGGTTAATCCAGACTCTAAATTGAGTGTAGGTGTGGCTGGGAGAGCCAACGGTTGTCTGTCTCTATGCGTTGGCCCTGTGATGGACTGGCGACCTGTCCAGGGTGAACCTGGCTCTCACCTGAAGGCTGCTTGGATAGGCTCCAGCCCCCCCGCAACCCTTAATAGGAATAAGATGAAGAAAATGGATGGATGGATGGATGTATTACAAATAAAATGTATTATTATTATTTTATTATCCTTGGTGGAGGTAGCTAGAGGTCACCCAGAGAGCCCATATTGCTCCCGAGGCAATATGACATCATCAGATCTGGGTCTGGATCAATCATAGAATCCAATCAGTTGTTCCAATAAGTTCCAAAACAACAACAACAACAACAACAACGTACCAAATTTCATCAAAATCCATTCTCAATTTTTTTAGTCATCCTGCTCACAGCCAGACAGACAAACCACCGCCATGTTCATATTACCTCATTTTATTTTAAAGCATGTGACTGTTCTAAATGTAGCAGCAGTCCCAGTGCCATTATCAGCACCGCAGAGAGCGAGAGAGAGAGAGAGAGAGAGAGAGAGAGAGAGAGAGAGAGAGAGAGAAGACCAGTAATGTGCATGGAAAGCTGCAGACTGATGTGTGAAATCCGAGACGACTCTCAGAGGACTCGCTCAGGAAATGAGCAGATGATGGGATGCACCATAACTAATGTTCGCCTGCTTCTCCATTCCCACTTTCCATGAATGCTATAATGCACAAATTTAATTGTAGAAAAGCAGTGGGTTTCGGTTACCGTGGGCACCAGCAGACTACGAGTCTTATTATGTAGGTGTGGTTTTTTGTTTTTTTTTTAAATTCCAATTTTCTTCTTAACATCTCAGATCAATACCTTGCACTTCTCTGGAGCTCTGCAGGGAACCTGGGGCCAGAGACTGGGCTCCTTCACAGGGGGAAGCACGTGAATGTGCAACTTAGCTTGGAGTCACTGAAACCTTCAATGAACTCGACAGGAAATTGGCAGCACCTTAGTTATGACCTCATCTAAATCAGGCTTTAAACTAATGGCAATCTAACTTGAGTATTTAATTAAATCGGGTTAAGAGATCGCATCCAATTCACCTGCAAGTCAGCGGTAAAATGTTTCTAAAGTCAACAGCGGCGTGGAGTTCCAACGATGCAGGCGAGCTCCTGCATACAGATGACATTGTTAACTCCATAGCTGTGCATACATTACTTTTGAAGCATCTGGTTTGGCTTCTTAAAAGGCTAACAAAGCAGAATACAGCACATTTATAGCTTTGCTCCAACAAGGCAGTCATCATTTGCCTCATTTCTCCCTTTCATGTCAACCCCCCCCCCCCTTTTTTTTTTTGTATTAGCAACACACAAATCCTGGAATTTCATTTTCCATTAATAGACACCAGCTCTGCTCTAGTATGCTAATTCATAACAAAGAGCTGTAGATAATCTAAATTGCCCATTTATGATGAGATTTCTCACACGATAGCGTGGGACAAATTACAGCAGCGCTGGTGTGAGTTTTGAAGATCCGGGGGACGTTCAGTCACGGGAAGGAGAGCTTTTTCATGGGGACTTCCTTTCAGTCTCAGCCACGCTGTCGTTCATACAACTGAAGTATCCTCAGCGTTCCTGCCTCTGATGCTGAGTGCTTTTACTGTCCAAATAGTTCTTTTTTTTCCTCCACAGCTTGTCGGCCTTCTAAGTGCTCATCTGAGACGCGCCTCATTTGCATTCTTGTAAATTAAGGACGAGTCAGTCCTAATCTCCACAAACAGGTATCTGCATTTGAGTCCGGAATTTCAGGTTTTGGGACCTGGAGCGGTCTGGTTACAAACCAAGAAGTGCGCCTGAGCATTTGAGCTGGCTTCAGCTTATTCTGGGAGGCTTCGAGTCATGTGATGGTGCCATTTAAGAAACCCCAGGTGCGGCTAAGGTGTGATGACTGCAAATGTTGTTACATAAATCAATAGCAGCTGCTGAGGAGGTTAGCGGGGATTTTATTTTATTTCATTTCATTTAGCCTTTATTTAACCAGGTCAGTCCCACTGAGACACAATGATCTCTTTTCCAAGGGAAGCCTGGCCAAGATGGCAGCTTAAACATTAAGTTCCTAGAGTTAAAATGAACAAGGCAGAGGCCACATAAAACACAAATCAAACAACAACATAAAGGCAAATACAAACAGGTCAGTGCGATAAAGTTAAATCGCGGGGCTTTCATGTAAAGCAGGAGCAAGAACGGTGTGAGGCTGATTCCAGTTTACTCACAAGGTTTCTAAATGTTCCAAGAGAAGCGAATTCCTTCAGGTTCGGAGTTTTCTGTGGTGATGCTGATGCGTCTGTGTCGTCAGGAGAGAATTATGAAAGAGGAGCAGCGAACAGCATTGAGGGCTTTGTCTCTATGGAAACATTGTTTTTGCTTGTCTTCCGCTGCTTCTTCATCACTTTGTTGATCTGACTGGTCGATTTTCGCTTGTGATAGATGGCAACGGTTCATCTGATGATTAATCTCTGGCTACATTTGGCCACATGTAGGTAAACTAGTTCAGTGGAGAGCAAAGTAATATTCCTGTGTGTGTGTGTGTGTGTGTGTGGGGGGGGGCATAAAGGCGGTTCCAGCTGACTTGGAATTTGAACCTCTATCACCACTAAAGCTTTAATAGAAAGGGGAAATAAATGTCCCCTGCTCAATCTGGCACCAGTGGTGAAATGTTAACAGTCTGAGACAGAGCAGCAGATACAAATGTCATTCTTTTTGCATCACTTCCTTGGAAAAAAAAAGGTCTGAGATCTACAATAAAAGCTGGCAAATGCTCAGAATGACAGGAAGCAAGCTTCAGTGGTCTTTTACTCTCTATGGACTCATACTGCTGTCAGCTGCAGCGTCGGGGTATGGATTTCTGGGCCAGGGACCTGGAACGACATAATGATGTATACACAAAGCAGCTGACAAACAGAGTGATGGCGAGACAAGGTCATGTTTTCTGTCGGGGAGCAGAATGTCTATGTCTCTTTACATAGGAAGAACATAGCCAGTTATTCTGACAGTCGGCATCACCTGGGAGACGGTGGATCAGCGCAGAGTAAAGATAACTCTGCATATTTTACAGCCGCGTTATAAAACATGCAAAACTGATAAACGCGGAGATAAAACCTGATCAAAGCAACTGGAATGACAATGGGAAGAAAAGAATTGATAAAGCAACCACTTTTATCTTTCCGCCATTTCATCTCACCTGAAACTTGCCCTCGAATGTTAAGTAACAACATTCTCACAAGCACAAATGGCTAAAAAAGAGATGACCCGTCAGACGATGACACAACAAAGCTTCAACCGTGGTTAAATGCTCTCTGGGAGCGGCGCGCTAACGTTAGCACGGCTAGCAGGTGAAGAGCTTGATTATTTCGCAAAAACACCTGCAGGTACCGCTGCCAGTATGATGTTAATAAGTCAATATGAAAGGCCTGAATTTTGTTTAACTTTGATTTGCCGAGTGCCCCTGCAGTTTATTGAGGCCTGGCAACTTAAAACGCTGCGAGGAGAGAGAGCGAGTAACTGATTAAATGATGAGTGGCTGCACTTGAACACTTGGACCGACTACACAAATGTGAGATTTATGTCACACTTCAATTGAAATATTTTACAAGAGAAAGTTCCTCAAGGCTGGGGACTATTTTCTCGCTGGGGAAGCTTGTGTGTCTCATCATCAAAAAGTGTTAGCTTTGGAAAATCCACAGTGAAAACTTATTGTGTTTCTCCCTGATTAAAGATTCAACACTCAAACAGCCAGTGTGCTATTGGGCTTCTGTTTCTATCGTCCAGGGCAGGACAACATCTCATCACACTTGCCAGTTGCAGTTTTGTGCTTTTTTTTGTCTGATGATGATTCAAAACAACCAAGATGATTTTCACTGAAATGAGCAGATTATGAGTTGAGGAAGAACCCGTTAGATGTTGGGTTCCGTCTTGTATGAAAAACATCAGCTGAGAACGGCTTCTGTAAACATGAACTCCTCCCATGTGGAACTCTCTGCTAAGGCCTCCTGCGACTGCTGTCATGACACCGTCAGTCATTTGAAACAACACACACACACACACACACACACACACCGGCGTTCCCCACCGGCAGAGATCAGGGAGAGCTTTATTTTGAGCCGATCCGATCATTCTCACTGAAGGAAGAATAATTTCCAAACCTTCAAGTCGGGTTTGCAGCAAGAACCGAATAAACCCCCCCCCCCCCCCAAAAAAAAAACAACTTGAGAATTTCTTGCAAATTGTGACATCAGCTCACCAACTCCTGGTGAATGATGGGTGACGATGTTGTCTAACAACGTTGTGTTTATGAAGTTTAGGAGCAGACTCAAACATGGCATCAGAAAGTCCCTTGAAAAGTTGAACATTTGCTCATTCGTCCAGCAAGTTTTTCATTCCAAAATAGCCGAGAATGTTTGGACTCTTCCTTGCAACATAGCTGCCAGTTAGCTTCGCGCTTCTGTAAATTCCTTGGATTTTGAATTCCAATATTTGTACTATGTCCTTCTGTGCCTGTTTGTTGCCTTGCTGTAATCACTTCCTGTTTTATTTTGAAATGTACCTCCCGCTCTCATCTTGATTCATTGAACTTCCTGTGTGCCTGTTTCCCACACCTGTCTCCATCAGTCCTCATCAGCCTTGTCTCCTCCTGCTCTCTTATCCAATCAGCTCCGTCTCACCTGTTTCTCATTAGTTCCGCTTATACTGAGGTTCTCTTCTTAATGTCTTTGTCAGATCCTTTACTTGATTGTTTGTTCATGGTGCCTGTTGTTCCACTGTTTATCTTCCCTCATGCTTTGTCATTTTGGATAATCCGATGGACAAATTCCCTGCCTTCCTATTGTCTCTGCATTTGGCTCCACCTGCCACCGCAAATGAAACAAAACAAACAGAAAAACATGTACTTGGTAGCAGCTTTATTTGGCTGTAATACTGTGAAAATACAGTATCCTCTTTAACCCTGAGAGCACAGAGGACAGAAGCAGCGAAGGCAGGAACTTTCTAGTCATTTATTCCTCGGGGGATATGACAGATTACTTGATTGTTTTCTCAGAAAGGGATTACTAACCCTCCCAAAATAGCAGTGCCTTGTTGACGGCGCTTTCAGCATCTTATTTGACGAACTTAAACACTTTAATACACAGGTGGTCAAAGCAGCCTCTATTGGCTCCTTAAATCACGTCCGCGCTAACCTCCACTCATGCAGCGAATTTAGACGGAAATAGAAAAGTAGGCATGAATTTGATGCTCAACAAAAGGTGATGATTCATGTGAGCTCCAAAAATTACAGGAAAAGGAATCCTTCTCTCCGAGCACATCCAGGGATTATCAATCTTCTTTATTATCACTCCCTTCTTCCTTCCCCTCTGTGCTTTTACCACACCCACTAATTAATCAGGTCATAAATTTCCACCAAGTCGTGAATTTCTTTCTTTACAACGCAACAAATGTACTAGCAGAGAGCCTACCCTGTCCCCGTGTGTGCTTGGAGAGTATCTGTTTTAGCTCTGCGCCTGCATCACGCTTCACGGGGGATTACAAAGTGAGGTCAACACACCCAATCTCATTTGTTTGTTCTGTGTCATTTTCAGGGAGGCACAGTTCCTCCCCACATCAGCTGGGAAATAGAAGAGAAGCAGCAGGAGGGAGGAGAGGATGAGGATGAGGGTGGTGGAGGTGGTGGGGGGATCTCATCACAAGCCTGGTGTCTTATACAGCACATGAAGCTGTTTCATCATCCCTTGATCGTCTCCTGACACCTCAAATGATGAAGTCTTTGGTTCTGGGGGAGGTGTGTGTGTGTGTGTGTGTGTGTGTGTGTAAGCAGCAGAACCAGATTTTTCTCTGTCTCGCTGTTGTCTGGGAAAGTACTCGTGTAGCGTTAAATCATGGTTGCTCACAGCATGACGGGGAAAAAGGCCAATTACCGACTGACCTGCCTTCATATTAAAACAAAGCGAGCCGCGCTGTTAACAGACCAGCTGCGTTCAGAAGGAGTCGCTGCTCAAAGAGTGTTCGTTACCTCCATGTTTCTGGGACTCGAACCGCACTGGCAGGTACCAACAGTAACATCAAGCGTTAAAAAGAATCAACCAGGCTTAAAATGAGGGTCATAACCTTTGGTTTAACGTAACCACCTGATCCAGGGGTCTAGTCTGCATGAATCATGACTAAAGACAACATTTACTTGCGAGAGTCAGCGAGTCTGCCTCCGGAATCCCAGATAATTTTGAACAACTTACCTGCTTTGACAGACGAGCTCCCTTAGCCAACCTGACACCATCACCTGCTCCGTCCAGTCCAGAAAAGACTCCAGTTCTTGTGTGTCTGCTGCCACTCAGTCTTGTTACAGTGAAACAAAGTATTTAGTCAGCCACCAATTGTTCAAGTTCTCCCACTTGTAAGAGACGAGAGAGGCCTGTCATTTTCATCATAGCCACTCTTATGAGAGACAGAATGGAGGGAAAAAAATCCAGGAAATCTCACTGTAGGATTTTTAATGAATGAATTGGTAAATTCCTCGGTAAAGTAAGTACTGTAGGTGGTCACCTACAAACGAGCAAGATTTCTGGCTTTCACAGACCTGTAACTTCTTCTTCAAGAGGCTCCTCTGTCCTCCACTCATTACCTGTATTAATGGCACCTGTTTGAACTCGTTATCAGGATAAAAGACACCTGTCCACAACCTCAAACAGTCACGCTCCAAAATCCATTATGGCCAAGACCAAAGAGCTGTCAAAGGACACCAGAAACCAAATTGTAGAACTGCACCAGGCTGGGAAGACTGAATCTGCAACATGTAAGCGCTTTGTGTGTGAAGAAATCAACTGTGAGAGCAATTATTAGAGAAGGGAAGCCACTGATGATCTCCCTCCATCTGGGGCTCCTCGCAAGATCTCACCCCCGTGGGGTCAAAATGATCACAAGAACGGTGAGCAAAAATCCCAGAACCACACGGGGGGACCTGGTGAATGCCTGCAGAGAGCTGGGACCAAAGGAACAAAGGCTATCATCAGTAACACACTACGCCCCCAGGGACTCAAATCCTGCAGTGCCAAGTTTGCTAGACAGCATTTGGATGATCCAGAAGAGGATTGGGAGACTGTCAGATGAAACCAAAGTAGAACTTTTTGGTAAAAACTCAACTTGTCGTGTTTGGAGGAGAAAGAGTGCTGAGTTGCATCCAAAGAACACCGTAGCTACCGTGAAGCATGGGGGTGGAAACATCATGCTTTGGGTCTGTTTTTCTGCAAAGGGACCAGGACGACTGATCCGTGTCCAGGAAAGAATGAATGGGGCCGTGTATCGTGAGATTTTGAGTGAAAACCTCCTTCCATCAGCAAGGGCACTGAGGATGAAACGTGGCTGGGTCTTTCGCCATGACAATGATCCCAAACACATCACCCGGGCAACCAAGAGCTTGAAGGCAGATGTCGCTGCAGGACTTAACACTTGAGCTGGTGAGACGTGGCTGGTGTTGCCACAGTCCCTGTAAAGCAGCTCCAGCATGGGGCAACAGATAATACTGCAGCTGTCAGTTCCAGCATGGGATGCCTTCAGCTGCAGGTTGAACCCCTGGGCGTTTACTCGGACCCAGATTCAGGTAGTGCTCCAGGCTTGGAAGTCACGCAGTAGCCGAACCGTGTCAGTACACCTGTGACATCTATGATGCGATTACATTTTAAAAGAAGCAACTGGAAAAGTATTGGATGCACAACATGCGTCATGTTAACGTCCCAACCATTATGGTGCAGTACGTTTGGCCTTAAAATGTTTGGAAAGTCTAGAGGAGCCATTAAAGGCTAAACCTCAAGACGAGTACAGCTGGGATGTCAGACATCGTCATAGATGAAGGAGGTCCTGCGTCAGACTCTGTCCCGGTCTCACCAGGCCTGTTGAACTCTATCCAGCAGAGGTTAGCATAAAAGTATATGAAAATTTGAATTTTTATAGGCGACACGGTGGTGCAGTGGTCAGCGCTGTCACCTCACAGCAAGAAGGTTCCGGGTTTGAGTCCCGGCTCCAGCACAGGATCTTTCTGTGTGGAGTCTCCATGTTCTCCCTGTGCCTGCGTGGGTTCTCTCTGGTACTCCAGCTTCCTCCCACAGTCCAAAGACATCAAGAGGGGACGAGGCTGATTGATACTCTAAATTGACCGTAGGTGTGACTGTGAGTGTGAATGGTTGTTTGTCTCTATGTGTTGGCCCTGCGATGGACTGGGGACCTGTCCAGGGTGAACCCCGCCTCTCACCCCCAAGCCGCTGGGATAGGCTCCAGCCCCCCCGCGACCCTTAACAGGAATAATCGGAAGACAATGGATGGATGAATTTTTATAATTAGGGCCTGAGCCCGGCGGTACTCCGGGGCAAAGACCCTATTATGTTTGCTCGTTTTTTCTGTATTCATTGAGTGGAGGTCCCCTCCCGTACAGACCGCCATGTTGCATCCAGCTACTTTGTATGCTCGTCTCCTTATTTCTTCAGTCATACTGGTTTAGATTTGTACTTCTGCAAGATAGCGGAGAGCCTTCTGCTTTGCCGTTGTTCTGTTGTGTTTTTTTTTTTTCTTTTCCCTTCTACATCTGTACTTGAAAATTTAAACTGTTTACCTGCTAACAAAGAGATGTTATTTTTGCACTGTGTTTTTAATCTCTAAATCAATATTGAATCACAGCAAAATCAGGGACATTGTTCTCGTGATCGTGATCGATCGAGGAGAGAAATGGCGGGAAGAAACATTCATACTTGATGTAAAAAAATTTTTTCTGTAAATTGTCCAATTATATTGATTTGTATTAGGTTTTGTGTGTTTCTTATTTCACAAATGTATTTATTTATTTAAATTTATATGATCCTTTCTTCCCTGGGTAAATGCTGCTGAAACTGCCTAAGTTTCCCCTGCGGAAGATTAATAAAGTACTTTTATTCTTCTTCTTATTATTATTATTATGACAGAATATGTTGAGGCCCTTCTTTGCTCCCCTGCTCTTCACTCCTAAATGGACCCATAGCCTAGTTTTAAAAAGTGAATGTGGACAAGTAGCCAAATAAAATACCTGTGCAATGGGACATGAACCAATTCCCCATTTTTATTACAGTAAGTGCTCTTTAATATCACCTCAGTCAAAACCTGATTTCCTTTAAAAACCATCCAACCTCTATATTCGAGCATCTCCATCTGTTATGACTTGGAAAAGTTCACCGTCCTGCTTGATGCATTATTTATTTATTTTTTTTTTGCTTTGACCATGTTGCTCTTCACTACTTTTATAGCCGCGCTGCTGTTATTTTATCTGTAACAAAATGATGGGATCGTATATCTCCCACTTCCACAGCTTTAAACTTCCGTCACGTTGACTTTCAAAGGTTTTATTGATTGTCTTTAAAGCGCTGGATGGCCTCGGCCCTGCTTATGTTGGAGTGTTTAACAAAGCTGTCACACATCATGTTCACAGGGAGGCTGCTTCACATTCAAGCTGCTTTCATTTCAAACGCATACCTGTTTAATTATTTTAACTTTTGCGTTGTCTTTGTGTGAGCATTGTCCTTTCTTAACCTTCTGAGTGCGCTCAGCTGTGCTCCAACCGACATCCATCTTAGGGGGAACTCCACTGCATATCTCAGTTTTCAGCTTTTAAATGAATATATTTTCACAAGCAAGGATTATGGCGACGGTGTAATCTTTGCTCCGGTGGCTGCATTCTAGTCACTCAGCAGAGCACCTGGTCTTAAAAGCTCATAATGCCTTTTTTTTTTTTTTTTCTTTCTTTTTTCTGAAGGCATATTCAAAAGCGTCTGGATGTAAAAACGAGACTTCTAAACTGCAGCGACGGGCGTTTTGTGTGGTCTGAAGCAGGCCGTGAGGATGTACACTTGTGCTAACCTCTTCGTGGGTTAACACACGGTGAAATGCGTCCCCACAAACCACATGACTTTGGTTTTTGTTTTTTGGTGTTGAGGCCACAAGTTAGCCAGTAAATACAGGGTCACGGTCCTAAAACCCTTATTTGTAGTCTTTTTTTTCTTTTTTTTTGCATTTATTCTCACTCTTTTACCATCAAAGCTGCAGTTTACAGTTTTCTTTCACTGTCACAAGTAAAAGAAAAAAAAGAACGATTTACGCGTATTTGTCAAACATGGGAGTTCAACCCTCAGTTGGGTCAAATCAAGATTACTTCATCCCACCAATGAACCCTGAGAGTTCATCAGTAACTAGATCGAAACTAGTTAACACCTCCTCAATAAACCCTGCCATGTAAGATACACGCCGCAGTTTGATTCACATGACGCGATGTGTCACAGGATGTAAAAAAAAAAAAAAAAAAAGCCAGGCAGCAGAAAATTTCTGTTGTCTTTGCTGTTTTTTTTTTTTTTTTTTTTTTTTTTAAGCAAAAGGTATGAAAATGAGGCGTATTAGCAAAATAACATCATGAAATACCGAAATGCACAGACGGAATATTTTATGATCGTTTTACAAATAAAACTGGACAGAAACAGATGTGTCAACTGTCCCTCGAGGTTAGTTTCTAAGTATGAGCTTATGCTCCTGCATCAGTTTTACACTTCTGTTATTGTCGTTGACATCATGGGAGGGCGTGGCTCAGAGGGAGAGTGGCAACCGAAGGGTCCCTCACTTCCCCCAGAGACCACGTCCAAGTGTCCTTGAGCAAGAAACCCTGTTGGCCCTGTGACAGACCGGCGACCCATCCAGGGTGAACCCTGCCTCTCGCCCAATGTCAGCTGGGGTAGGCTCCACCCACCCCCCGTGACCATTAGCAGCAACAGCGGTATAGGAAACGGATGGATGGATGGGTGAGACATCATCTCCACAACCAGGATGTGTTTATATGACATCGAAGAACGTGAAGCAGCAGGTTTATTATCATTTCAATTTTTTCACAATATGGCGGGGAATCTGCTGTTCACCGCTTCCATCATCATGGAACGATGAACATCTCTGTCTCTAATAGCTGGGAATGATTCACTCCCCACATAAGAAAAGTCTATTTTCAGAATAACAAGGGGGGAGGGAAAAAGATTCTGAGATTCCTCACCCAGTTATTGAATAATTTACAGACCTTGCCAGTGTACTCATTAAGGCTCTACAGTCGTCAGACAACTGAAGGTGGGGGGGGGGGGGAGGAGGGGAGAGAGTGCTGTCAAATGGCGAGGGAGAGGAGAAGAAGGATCGGCTATTTGGTGAGACGGCCGCGAAGAGAAGGAAGCAGGGAGAGCTGGGGGGATGTTTGATACAAGAGAAGAAAGAGAAGGAGAACAGAAAATACTGTCCTATCAGGGGAGAAAGAGGGAAAAAATAGTTTCTGTCAGTGTCATGATTAAAAGATTTATGGGAGACGAAGAGGAGGTGTGTGTGTGGGGGGGTGTGTGTGTGTGTGTGGGGGGGGGGGGGTGTTACCCTTCTCACAGCCACTCTTCCTTTTGTCTTCTTTGAACTTGAGATGTGTCGACAGGCTAAGGGAGTTTGGTTAAACCCCACTGATCGCAGATATGAGGTGATGCCTGGTGTTTGAATCGTAGCAGAATGGGCTCAGCCAGGTAGATGGGTAGCCGATTGACCCCGTCCCCGTCTGAGCTGCCTTTTGTTTTTCTTTCCCCGATGCGTCGTGTTCATCACAAATGCACCAGAAAACAGTGGGGCTACTGTTTTATACTGTTGCTCTGTCAGTCTGTTTTTCAAAGCCAACAACACGGACTGAGAGATTAAACCCTGGCTTAAATTTGTGGCTGAGATGACAAAAAACCCGCGGAGGTTTACTGACGGAGGCGGGCCGAGGGTTTGTGCCTCCGTCAGTGCTGCTAAATGCCCGCAGGATGTAGATTAATCCCAAATTACGGACAAAAGCCAGATGTTAGTGAGTGTCAAACAGTGTTAATCAGCTATATGCATGTGTGTCAGCAATGGGCTTGGCCAAAAGCTGCAGTCTGACAGTTTTTCAGGTAAAGAACCTGCACACGGAGCTTGAGGTGTTAGATTTCAATGTTTTGATGCATCTTTGTCAGGTCGGACGCGAGCTTAGTGCTCTGCTGCACTTTCATACGGGTCGTTCAACCTCCAAGACCCGAGACAACGCCTGCCTGCTTCTCTCAAGACGTGCTGCACCATCCACATCGTATTTTGAAAAAAACAATATTCAAAGAACAGCAGGGCAAAGGCAGGTCATTTTAAATGGGCCCCAAAGGTCAAAGCTTTAAAAAAAAAATCTTGTATTTGTCTGCTACAAAGGTACAGAAATAAAGGTTTTAATGGACTCGGAAGTTTCTACCAAGTTTTTTTCAGGGAGACCTGAGGTTTTCCGAGGTTATATACAAAAATACTATGGGTTTGTCCAGGCATATTGTACATGTTTTTGATCTATATGGGTTAAATGTGTCCTAAAGCCCCCCCCCCTACACACACACACACACACACACACACACACACTCATGCTTTCTCTAGCGTCTCTGCACAGCTCAGCACATATACTGTAAAATATGGAGCATCTTTCCAGACCATGACAACCCCCCATGTATCTCTTTCTCCATGTGTATCCCTGAATATTTCATAAATGGTGCACAGCAGATGTTGTTTTAAAGTGCATCAATATTTGATGCACTCTCTGTCACCCCCTCTGATACGTTGTATTCCGGGGACACTGGAGTTGGCTTCGGCCTAACAGCCGCTGCGGTTATGAAGCATTATTAGGTTTGAGGCATGTTTTGCTCGCTGGTTAATGGAGAAATAAAACCTCAGCGTTGTGCAAACGTTAGCAGGAGGATCAGCGTGCCCGTTCACAGGTGGCTAATTAGCGCCGCCGCCGCCCCCCACCCCCCGTCCCCACGATTCGCCGTGTCTTATTTCTCAACGAGTTCCTTCTTAGCTGCATCCTAACAGTGATGACTCCTTCCGTCAGAAATTACAGTGGAGCTCGCAAGGAAAATGCATTTGCATAATACACAAATCGCATAGCACTTTTTGAGACATGGAGATGAATGGATTCAAGTTGGGGGGGGGGGGGCATCCATGAATGAACATGAAGTACGAATGAAACAGATTTCCAAATGTCAGGATTTTGCCTGCCTGTCTGATGCGTAAACTATATTTGTCACCACTATATCACTTATGCCCTGGCATGTTCTTCTGCCACACTCTGCTTGTTTTGGATTAATATAGATTAGATGGGGGGTGGGGTTGGGGGGTTGGGGTCTGAATATAATCTGGATTACCAGCAGACTCATCCTCTCTGGCCATGGCAATTCCCTGGAGAGTCAAAAGCCTGTGTGTAATGGCATTTTCTTTGACCCATTTGCTGCAGTAGTGGTATTGCAGGATGAGATATGGAAAATGAATGAATGCCTCCTCCCCTAAGAGCTTCCATTAGAGATCACTTAAGGGGCCCTGGTCCATTATTGAGATGTTGCGAGGGGTGTGAAGCTGCTGTCTCTGAAGCCAAAAGTGGTGGTGAAGTACATGGATTAGTTTCTCTGTATCATTATGTTCAACCGGCGTATGGGAATGGCTCACAATAACTACTTACTGTCCACAGCAGTCATTTTGATAGCCTCGGTGAAAAATACCCAAAACTCTATAATGTGCATCTCTGTTCTGAAATGCACTCTTTGGCCTTTCCCCTCACCCACACACACACCAGTCCAACTGGCAGCCGTTTCTCCTGGGAGAAGCTGTTACATATAGCATCTAAGGTTATTAGGGCTTCTGTGTCTGGGGGAGGATGAGCTGAAACTGCAAAGACAAGCAGCAGGCAGCGGCTAAACAGCCTCTTTTGACAGGGCGCTGCTCCACTTTACAATACAGCTAATGTAGCGCCAGTTACATTGTGGTTTATAATAGCTGTAACCCGCAAGCCCCTTGTTTGTCTGAGATTGCAGTTGTAATATTTATGTTCCTGAGAAATAAATCAGGTTAAAGCAAGAGGCCAATAAGTGTGCATCAGGTCTAACAAGCTGTCACTGGACTGGCTAGCTTTGCACAATGAATAGCAGCTGGTGGGAAGTGTTAGCATACCACCATCAGAGGTCAGCAGCGCGACCCTTAGTCACTGACGGATGACTTGAGCTTCTCGCCTTCTGACCCCTCTGAGAAAACCCATTTCAGCTGATTGTATTCGCGATCATCCATCCTCTGGGTCATGACCCATAATTCATAATCATGGGTGTAGGTAGGAAAGACACTCGCCGGGGAGATCGAGAGCTCTCCCTTCTTGCTCGGCTCTGTCCCTCACAGAAGGGCGCTAAAGCCAACGCAGTGCTAGCTGGGCTTCCATCCCCTAGTTTCAATGCACATTTTTGATGCATCGCATCCCAAAAGGAGGAGGGAAACACTTGATTTTTAAAAAATCCTCTAATTTACAAAAGGAGTTACTTCACAAACTGGGGGCAAGCGACGCGTGTTACTGGTTTCCATAAAACATGCAACAACTGGACCCATGAGAGGGCCGAAATAGTCCTCAGTCTTTATAATGATGTGTGTTGCCATGGTGACTAATGGTAACCTCAACTTCCTCTACATGTTATAGCGGCCATGTTAAGCTATGTTGCCCTCATCGTCTGGCAAAAAACATCGTTCATCCGCTCCAACCATGGAGGTGGAAAAGCACCTCGTTGACCTCATGCCTTTTTTTTCCCCCCCTGTTTTTCACAGTCGCTGCGTTTCCATCACACCTGGAATTGCGCAAAACCTAAATATTGCAATAAAAAACTGGTTCTAGAGATACCAAAATTTCGAAAAACGTCTCTAATATCGCTAAAATGTTTTTATGTTCTCATGAGGACTTTTTTCGCATTTACACATCACCAACGTGACGTAGGGAGTCACGTTATAAATCCCTTATTATTCCCTTATTTGTGTCTGCTCCCTTACATACGGACTTTGCCTTTGAACTGTCACTTGCTGCCTTCGTCTGTTGATGAGAACAGCGGCAGCAGCAGTAGTGACAACCGGAATGGCTGCTCCAAAACGCGAAACGTTCTGTACCTCCATCCTCCTCAAAGTGGAGTCTCACGGGACGAGATTTTACGAGAACTACGGCTGATGCGCTAAACACCATTCAGGGGAAACACCTGCAAATCGCAGTTGTGCTTTGTCAAAATTTCAGAACATTAAACATCGCTTTTACTTTGCGAAAAACTGTAACGGAGACACAGCTAGAGAGATGGAAACCAAGCTCCTGACTCTGGTTCTCCTGCCCATCCCCTGCTGCATCGTCCCCTCACTCAAGAACAGAAGAAACTCCATCCTTTGGGGGTTCGGACTCATTCCTTCCATGCAGTGGGCAATCTATCCCTTTCCTGTTGAGAACCACTCAGGTGTGAACAGCGAGTGTGAAAGGTCAGGCGATGCTATGAGAGCCACAGAATCTACAAAAACCTGTCCATGAGTATCAGAAACACGGTGCGGCCACCAGAGACCGACCCCACCGGGGAGGAGTCACTGCCGAGGTCACGGACACAGCTCCGGCTTCTGGCGTCGAGAGATTGGACGGACCTCAGTCGAGATCCCCCACCCCCGATCCCCATCGGGTGCTTACTCACATCACTTTTATGTTTCACGTAAAATTTCGTTTTACGGTGAGAGTCTGCGATTAAAATCAGGGGTTCGTTGGGTCGGTCGATCTTGAGGAAATAATGCAGGTCAGTGTCTTCTGAAGTGATGTAAATCTGTGTATTGAGGGGTGAGCAGATGGGAGTGCCGCGTACACGCACAGCCACATGTTCAAAACACGCACACACACACATCTGCCTCCATCTTTTTTTCATCCGAGGCAATAGCAGGTCCTCAGGATCCTTTGATCACAACAAAACCCACTAACCTCCCTTCTGATTACTTATCTCACCACATACTGAGCCAACGTGTGTTTCTTGTGTTCCCGTTTTCCTTTTGAGGATCAATTTTCGTGTTTCTGATTCTGGTAATGAGGACACTCATGGAAAGTGAGGGCATATCTGACACCTTCAGATGGCTGTTTGTGGATTAAGACTTGGCTTCAAGGTCAGGTTTAAGGTTAGAACAGAGTCTAGGGGGTTAGGGAATGCACTGAACGAATGAATCTCTCACAGCAAGGATAAATGAACTTGTGAAGAGAGAAAGAGAAAATCAACCCTTGGGTGTAAAAAATAGATTTCTGCACAGTATTTGTTGTGATAATTACATTTTCTTGTTGGAGGGGGATCAGTTTTCATCCTTCCTCCTGGTGCATTGTTGCATTCTCTCTCTGTAAATCAAATGCATTATGTTTCTTTTTTTCTAACAACAGATGGTGAAAGATATATCTTAGAAACATGTTCTGGAATAGAGACGTGGCATGAAAAGCAGTTTTGGATCCGAAACATTGAAAGTATTTGGAAAAATGTTTTATTCCTGCTACCGTGCTTTTACTCTCTGTCTGCCTTCGGAGATGTCTTTAAATCACAGCTTAAATCCATTATAGGAATACTTTGACACTTTGGGAAATTAACTTATAAATTACACTTCTTACTGGCTGTTCGATGAGAAGATTAATACCCCTCTCATGTGTGCGCGTTAAACATAAAACTAGAGTCAGCCTGTGGTTTGCTTAGCTTAGCGTTTCTGGACTGTTCCCCCGGACACTTTCTAGACTCCTCACTTGTTAACTGGCAAAGCCTCGCAGTCTCCAGGAAGCTTTTAGCCATAAAAACTCTCTCACATTACCCAGCCATATAAAAAACACAATTTTTTACAAAGATATAAAACTTTAACTAGTGATCTTTAAAGATATTAGATATAATACCGGACGGGTACCCATAGATTGCTAATCTATATTTTAAAACTCACAGGTGTCCTCAAGCTCGGGTCCTCTGGGAGGTTTCTCACTTCATCCAGTGGTAACGCTCGCCATCGATGATGCATAACTGTAAACAAATCGGTCCAGTTGGCTTGATAGAAGAGCCACCCGGCCAATCCCAGCCATCTGACCCAGCCAACAAGCCAGACAGGGTAGCGCTGCGTTCCAGATGAACTTGGAAGTCAGAATTTCTGAGCTCCCAGTTGAAAACTTTGACTGAAAGCAAACCCGACGCTGGACTTCCTACTCTTTAACTTGGAGATACCAGACGAACCCCAAGGCCTCAATTCAATAGCAACTCCAGCCATCAGTGGCATGAAACCTTTAGAAATATGGTGTTTTGCACTTCTGTGTCTAATTTTGTCAAATTAAATCATGCACACACTGTTCATCTTCTATCTGTAGACATTTATATGTGCAAAATAGCGTATAGAATGTTGCTGTCAACTGCTCTTGCCTACTTTACTCGTGGCGAAAGCAGTCGAGGTACCGTAAAGCTTCACCTGCGCATATAGAAGCTTTAGTTCTTCAGCACTTTGCTGCTCCCAGAACATCAGACGTGTTTGATGCACTGCAGCTCTCATCCGTCCACGCACAGATTTGAGTCTGCACTTCTCGTACCATAACAGCCTGTTGTGCCAGCTTGCCATGCTGACTGGTGCACACTGGTGCAGACTTGACTGGTGCGAAGTATCGTCACGATTGTTAATCTTGTATCTCCAGCTTGATGTGCAAGCTACAAGCAAAATTTGGTGTCTTGCTTTTTCGCCATTGCGTGGCCTCCTCTCTGACTCCTGGGTGTGTAATCCACCCTCCACGCTGGCTCATCTACTCATTATTTCTACTTAAAAGTCCACATGCTGTCACAGTTTCGTTGCATCTAGAGAGAAAACTTGCCCTTTTGAACTCTAATGATTCCCAGCTCGTAGCCGCGGCTGCTAATGACCCAGACATGATTGACCCAAACAGGTCTCAGTCCTGGTGGACCTGTGAAGACCTCTAATCTGTATCAAGGGAGTTAACTTGTGCACTAACTATTCAATTTGTCACTAATATGAGCATCCACGGGAAAAACAGGAGCAGATGTTGTGCATGGGACTGAAAAGTCCCTGACCAGCAAAACTGCACTCAAACATGATAAATCTTAATCATGTACAGAAATCCTCCAGGTCTGAATCACTACATGACGACGTCGGCGAAAAGATGAAAAACTACTGTGTGTCCCTATTTTTACGCACTTTCTGGGCATTAAAGGGGAGATTTTACAGTCAAACCATGACAGCAACAGTGCTGGCATTAAAAAAAGAAACTAATGATGATAGAGGGGTTTTATATTCATCTCAACTGCTATCTGCAGATTTCTAAATAAGGAGTAGCGCTGGTATCGATGCACAGTGTGTACAGACGACAAATATAAGACAGGCTGCAAATGAACCGTACAAGACGTTCTATTGACTTAAGGGCTTCACATTTATTAATATTTGAAATCAATACACTGTCTGTCTCCATTGCTTAGTTTGCAATACAGCTCGCTGGTGGGAGATGCAGACCATTCGTCTCCCTGTCTAGACAACCAGGTGACGGTTAAAAGAGCGAGCGAGGTGGTGAGACCTTTACAGGCTGAAGCTTTGCTTCCTTTGTTGCTTTGTCCAGCGAAACTCAAGAGACGGTGAGTAAATAATCATCCGATATTCAGATTCGCGCTGTGACAATGTCAGATTTTCCCTGCTTTGATTTCGCGATTTCAAAAAAAATGGAACAAATCAGTAACATTTCCTGTGCACGAACAGTGAAACTGATCTGAAATTAGTTGATTTGGAGTTGTTTTCTCAAACAACAAACACACAACAGAAAATATATATATATATATATATATTATAAAACAAAAACCAGACTGCACAAACATAGATTAGGGTTGCAAAGTGGTCATTATCTCTGCCAGTTTTAGATACTCTGGCATTTTTATTCAAATTCATCCAAAGGGGTAAAAAAAAATTGAAAAAAATAGAGAAATACAGATCAGTTCGTTCATGAAAACTTGCAAATCCAAATTGTCCAAAAGGGCACCGTGTGGGGCTGAGCACTTACACTCCTGCAACATTCCAGCAGCAGAAACTTTCTGAAGGCAGCAGACAGCTGGGCGGCAGGTTAATTAAAGAGACCAGTCAGAGATTCAGCATCTTACTGTTGCACAAACTGCACCGTGCAAAATTAGAGAACGCAGCCTGAGGACAAATCTGTGTGACGTCTCCAGAAGGCTCGCCATAATTGGAACAAGGACGACGGCGCTCTGATTCGAGTTCTGTCTTAGTTTTTATAACCTTTATGCTGTTGTGTTACGATTGACAATGATCTCTCCATCATGACTTCAGATGAAATCTGTCCATAATTGGTCACACTCTGTGACACCAACTGTTCATGTTGTGAATGTCATCAAATTTGTTTTTCTGCCAAGTAATCTCTGAAGCAGCAGCCGTAACTTTTTACAATTTATATATACAGCAGGATAGGACACGCACACACAAACACACACACAACAGCTTGACGAGCTATAAAATCATTTTTGCACACAATGAAAGCATAATCGTATGTAAGATGACAGCCATTTGCTGCAGTTGCGGAACATTCGGCTGGAGGTAATTTCTTCCCTCGCATTTCATTCATTTTGCTGTGATTGGTGTGAGATTAGCAGATTAGCAATGAACGGAGCCTGGCAGAGGCTACAGGAGGGAAAGAGAGGGAACAAACTGTGGCCAAAAGATAAAACTTGTTCCCTCAGTTTGGTTCATTTGTGCCCACCAGATGTAACTTGGACTCAGGCTTGGATTAATTCAATCAGCCATCAGTCAGTCAGCTAATTATGAGTTTGAGAGACAAAAAAAAAACAACCAAAAAATGAACAGTATGGAAAAGAGCGAGCAAAATCGTGGGAAATGTTTAAGCACAGATAAATGAGCAACTGAGATCGTTCTCTTCCCCTCACACTGTTCACAGATTCGACTAAATAAACGTCCGCCTCAAGGCCGGCAAAACTCAAAATGACGTTATCCTCTTAAGCTGACCTGCTCCATCCAGGCAGCTGCTGGTTCAACTGTTTAACCTGTCCAGCTGCTTTCACTGGACTCACTGGGAGCTCTGGTCCTCCCCCCATTTTACTCCTCTGATGCCCTTGAGTGAATCTACAAAGCTGCTTCAACCAGCAGCACTCAGCTAGCAGTTTAGGATTTCATTTCTTTGCAGCTCTCAACATTTGTTTACCTGATGTAACACCATACTGCACAGAAATGGAAAAAAGAGCATGACCCAGTTCCTGAGCGTTGGACCAACAGATCTGAGAGGAGGATAACGGCCTGTGAGAACCACGGGTCCCTGCAGCTCCCTCCATTAGGACACAGCGCTGCCATCTCCTGTTCCTCTCTCACCAGTTTGTCTCCTTGTTTTTTTTTTATTCTTCATCCACCAAATAACCTCCCTGCACCCCTGATGTCCACGCAAAGGAAAAAAAAAACCTCCTTCAGTGACAAACGATCCATTTTAGCGATTCAAAACAGAGACAAACTGTCTGTGGCCTTGACTGTGGTGCTTTCTTTATCTCTTTTAAGAAGAGATACATCTGAAAAATGTTGGTGGTGCTGGTCGCAGATGTCTTGGTGGAAGAAGTGACGTTCTATCTGTCTGAGCTCTGGGCGAATTCAGCCGAGAAGCTTGAATATTTGAAACCACGCTGCTTTTACGGCACGTTGATGGCACATAACCCAATGCAATGTGTGCACGAGGACGCACGCGCCTGTGAAACACGGTGAACAATGAGCACCGCAGGTTTATCCTGCACTACAAGACAGCATCACCATGAGCTCCCTCGACCAAAGGAGCAGGTCGATGCGCGCCGTAAAATAAGCTCTGGTGGATAAAACCTCATGACAGGAAAGAGTTTGGTTTTGCATGAGAATCTTCACAAGTGAAACTCTCTGGTGTGATTTTGGAAGCGTGACTGCAGTCGTTACTGCTGTTTGATCAAAACTACACGGCAGGTGGACTAGCGTTGTGCTGCTTCTGCTCTCCGTGGGATGGCGTTTGTTCCCTATTTAACCAATTATTTTTAAGCAACCGCCATTTTTAAAGATGCAATGACCCTACGACAGCAGAATTTACTGATGCGTTCTACTCCATCAACGATAAATATATGAAATTATATCAATAACGTGTTAACTTCTGACTTCGTTTCAGGCATTTACGAAACCTGTCAGACGAGTTAATCATACATCTAACAAGACTAACTCAGTTCCAGGTGTCAGAATTCACTCCTGCACCACTCTCCATCTTACGTGACTCCTGGATGTTGGGAGTCCTGCATCTGCCAGAGTTCAATCCAACTGAATGCTTACCAGGTAGAAAATGGCAAAAAATCAAAGCTAGAGTGCATTAGGATTGATGTGATATGCTGTCCTCTCCGCTGCTAAATATGAATGAACACGGAAATTTCCATGTGGATGAAACAGAAGCCTCTGATTCTATTTGTATCAAACTGAGCTGATGCTTTGTAGGATGCTCAGCTGAGCAGTAAGGCTCCGTCAGCAGGGTTCTCCTGGAGCTCCTCTCAGCCTCCCCTCGTCTCTCCTGCCTACTAGACTGACACCTAAAGTGGCACTAATTGGCATGAGCTCTGACAGCTATCCAGTGTGTCTGCGAAACTTTTAATGACACGCCTTGCACCCAGTAGCATCCAGACTATCTACCCTGTTAAGGGAAGCCTGTAAAAATACACTCAAGCTGTGCACTGCTCCCTCTTGCTTTCTTTTGCTCTTTAAGTCTCCCTCTTGCACAAATACAGACACACTAGCTAACACACTTGCACTAATGTAATGTTACCCATTGGAGCACAGATGGGTGCTGTCTGGCAGAGTTGATGCATAGATCCAATTATTTATTTCTCTAACTTCTGGACTGAGTATGAATTATGCATGTATACAGCAGACAAAAAAAAAAATCACATGCCAGTGAAATGTGATAAAAACTCTAGTTTTCCTTTGCATGCACTATAATCTCTATTACCACCTTTTGCTTCTGTGTTTGGACCATAAATCCTAATCTGTCTTTATTTTCCTTTTGAAGCTCTAATCCATATTTTAATGTTTCTTTCGTGAACTGATTTGCGCGCAGCAGAAGAGAACCCAGCATCCATTTTCCAAGATATCACATGTACAAAAGGAGCCGCTGTGCAAATGCAGACTGGATTGATCCTTAATCATTTGTGAGCGCGCTCAGACATGCATGTTCGTACAAGCACATTAAGGATGCAGACAGATGCAGACGCACGTCCTTAAATGCAAGTGAGAACACACAGAGCAAATATGGAGAGACAAGCTTGGCCTAATTAATTCTTGCTCTTTCTTATTTTGTCAGTTTCCTCTTCTAATACTCCCATCACATTTAATCTAGTTTTCATCCCCCACATTCCCAGCATCACCCTCAAAGTGTTAGCACTCCGCAGCACTCTGCCTGTGTCACTCACTTAAGCTCCTCACACTTTTCTTCCCTCTGTCTGACATAGACGCTGAGACAGAAAGCAGAGATTTGGGATACAAACTAAATCCAGTCTGCAAAAGGCTACGAATGTTATCTCAAACATTTCGTCTTCCCCGCGGACAGCAGCTGAAATCTGCCTGACATACACTGTAGCATTTTCTCTACATTGGGACTGAATTTCTATTTATTTCTTCTTTGCTCTACCAGGGTACACATCATTTCTGGGATAGGGGGATTATTGTAGAAAAAAAAGGGAAGGCAAGAATAACCACAGCAAATAAGATAGAACAAATAGACAGAAAGAGCAATCACACGGGGGGAAAGATGATGGAAGAGAAACAAGAGATCTACAATCCACCACAGGTGCCTGAATCACCTCCCCACCCGCTCGCCTCTCGCTGGCCTTGCTTCAATCTGGAACAAATAAGAGCAGCAGGAAAGTGTGAGGCAGCACCTCTCTCCCTCACTCTCTCCCTCCCTCTCTCTCTCCAGCGCTGGGCTCTTTACATTAAGGCTGCTCTGTGGCATTAAGTCCCTGAGGAGCGGAGAAGGGCAGTAAGGAGCTGTCTCTGCGGGGTCACCTTGTGGTCATTTTGCAGCAACTGATGGTAAACAAGTGTAGCAGGAGAGCGGCTGTGGCCGTTATTACCTGTAATGCTGCTCTTATTTGAATAAAAGCAAAACACTAAATTTCGCCTGTCAGTCTGCGTTAAGTAAGATAAACAAAATGGAGCAAAAGATATAAAAATAGTAGCTTCACTGGCCTCTTCGCCACTTTCGACGATTGGTGTGTTTATTCTGTTCCTGCTGTGTTTCTACTGTGGACTGGAGCTCCTTTGCTACCATCCATCCATCCATTGTCTTCCACTTATTCCTACATTAAGGGTCCCGGGGGGGCTGGAGTCTATCCCAGCGTCAAAGGACGAGTTCACCCTGGACAGGTCGCCAGTTCCTTTGCTACCTGAAACACCAAAACCCTCTAAGCTAGCCGGCTCGTCGCAACCCATGTGCTAAATGTGGCAATCACTGCAGAAGACTTGAGAAAGGCCAGCTAGAACACACATGGTGACGTGCGTGATGTCATCGCCGCAAAGCAGGATTTTTTTTTTTTTTAAGCAGACGCATTGGCTGAGTCTTTTCGGGCCACCCTGCTGCACAAACTGAGCCGTTTCCATGGCGATTCTGTCATTCTAAATGCCTGTGAGGACAGACAAATAGACCTGCTGCAAAAATATAAAAATGCACAGCTTGGTAAACAGAGCGTGTGTCAGACGTGATACAGCTAATGTGTTTAGATCCTTCGCTGGCCAGCGTGGGCGCTCTTCCGTGTTTGCCCGTGAGTTTTGTTTTCTAACACGACCCACCGTGGTTTCCTCCCATTTTACAACGGCACCCGTGGTGACTAAGATTGGCTTACAGAAACCAGATCAAGCGATTGTCTTCCACCAAAGCAGGTTGAGACGGACGTTCAGCTCCACTTTAAGTTATCTGTAATTGATGGGGTGGAATATAAATTTCATCATGGTGACCAGATTATAGATATGTGGTACTTCATCACTGTCTCGTACACCTGCTGTCGTCTCTGCAGGTGCATCATGTAGAAGAAGGAAAGTTTGAAACAACAGAGATCAACTCCAGCCTCCCAAAAGTCAAAACTCTTTTCCAGGCCGAGCTCAAATTTCATCATATCTGTGTTTCTAAATCAGTCACCCCACGCCACAGACACACCCCACATATCCTCCTCCGTCCTTATCACGGATCCCTCAGCAAGGGCGAGCAATATTGATTGCTATGGGGTTCAGAGGATTTAGGATTTTATTCAAAATGGCTCCTGATAAATCTGAACCCACGTAATGTATTCCCGCTCTCTGACTTGGCTCTTATCTTCCAGTCATATATGGCCAGAGCTTTAGCCTCTGTGGCAGAAGCTCTGATGAGGTCTTAGCCGCTGAACGGGAGCCTGATGTGACATCCGAGCAAAGATCTGGCTCAATCAAGAAGCTCACACTATGGATAAGACATGATAGGAATGGAAGATGTCTAATAGGCCGGCTGTCACCCTCCATATGAGCACATGAGGAACTAAATCCACTCATTAAATATACATTCAAGCGAGCGAAAAGCATGCCTCTGTGTTTATTTCCATTAATTAAAGGGTCCGTGGACACAGAGACCTCCATCCTCAAGGCCGACAGTGAAGCCCACATCCTTGGATTCACTTCAAACGCTTTCTTTATCCGCAACTCTTGAGCTCATGTAGCCACAAAAACAACACACACACACACACACACACACACACACACACACAGGCATGACATCTAATACCAGATTCACACACATCTACAAAACATTTCCTCTCTGATAAAAGTGAGGCATAAATCTCAAATGGTAACATTTGGCTGAGATACAAACATGGATGCACTTCGCTTGCTGGTATGTTTCTGGGAATTACTTGACGCTGGCGAGCGGAGGCCATGTTTCAACAGTCTGTAACCAGTAATCGTTTGATCTGACTCCAAGGTTCCAGCTTGCTGTGAGGAAGGAGGTCTCCCTCTTCTTGGCCAACCTTTAAAGCCGCACGCTTGGTAATTAACATGAAGCCGCTCCAATGTTACATCACCTTGGATGAGGACAACAAATAAATCATGTGAAGCTCGGATAAACGTTCACATTTTTTTGGTCCCTCAAGCTTAACAATGATAATAGCACAACAACGCCCAGAATGGCGATTAGTTGTTACAGCAGAGAGGTTTGTTAGCTGTGGCTGTGTCATTATGGTGGGGTCAGAATTGCATTCTGCGCCTGAGATGGAACATAATGTGTTTATCTCAAGATCGATTGTGAGGCGCGGCTTAATATGTGGTCCCCCGAGTGGGGAGTATTGTAAAGCCACTGGAGGGGAATAAAAATACAGACTTTACATGGGAGAAGAGAAGAGGAAGAAGAAGGGGGCAGGAGAAAGAGGTGGGAAAGAGGAGGCTGAAAACAGAAAACAAAGCGGGGATGGATACCGGGGGGATAATGTCTGAAGGAACCCTATCAATCTAATAGTAGCTATTAAAGGTAAAAAAATGGCAAGAAATCTTTGTTTGTCCAGGTAATGGTGCGTTTAATGCGGGCAACGTACCAAACGTTCAAAAGGGTTACAAAGGTGTTTGTTTTGACCACGTATCATAGCGCAGGGCTACCACGTGACTTACGATGCTAGGTAGCATTAGCCACACAGGCAGAGGACTCACCCATTCATATAATTCGCAAGTTAATGTTTATGATGGGCAGCACGGTGGTGCAGTGGTCAGCACTGGGGAAGGTTCTGGGTTCGAGCCCCGGCTGGAGAACAGGGTCTTTCTGTGTGGAGTCTGCATGTTCTCCTTGTACCTGCGTGGGTTCTCTCTGGTTCCTCCCACAGTCCAAAGACAGGGGGACCAGGTTAATCCAGACTCTAAATTGACTGTAGGTGTGGCTGTGAGTGTGAATGGTTGTCTGTCTCTATGTGTTGGCCCTGTAATGGACTGGTGACCTGTCCAGGGTGAACCCCGCCTCTCGCCTGAAGGCTACTGGGGTAGGCTCCACCCCCCACCACCCACCCCTCCGCCGCAACCCTTAGCAGGATAAGAGATAGAAAATGTATGGATGGATGTTAATGATGGCTTATTTCACATGTGGCTATTCGATGAAATGTGAATAGTCAGGGCTGAAGGATTCCTGGCTGAGTCACGTTAGATTCATCAGCAATGTTGGTTGTTAGCGTCAAAGACATCCCCCATGATTCCAGGTTACTGCAAAATGTCATGAAACGATGTCTTTTGTCACACAGAAAGACCCCAGGAGGCAGAAATGGCATATTCTGCATTTAGAAGGACAGGAGGTTGCATCGCCTCTGTGTTAAGTGTCACATCGGATAGAGTTTTCTCGCCCTGCAGCCACGTGAATTACTTGTGTCCTTTTGTGCACTCATGAGTGTGCTGGTCATAAAAGTAGAAGCATTGTTGGTGCATTTCTATGTTGCTTCAGCACCACTGACCTATATCAAGCAGCTCTGAAATAGCACGGTGTTTTCTTATTAATTAAAAGCCGCAGTGCTCAGATAGTAGGATGCAAAATGCTTGTGCGTGCTTTGACACACATGGACGATGAGCAACATGCAAACACACACACACACACACTCACAAAATATTAAAACATTGCAATGATTACTTCAGGGTAGAATCTTGCTTCATGGTGTATTCATTCACTCTTTTTTCCAATTCTTTGAAATAAAAGAGAGAATAAAGCTGTTACATAATAAAAAAAAATTAGTGAACATGACATTACATCATTAAAAAAAAAAAAATACCGCAGAAGAAACATTGCATCATTAGACACTGAAAACACTTTCCAGTTAAAAACACATCATCGTACACCAAAGCAAATACAGAAATCACAGTTTAATGCTTTGTTGTTAATGTTGACATTGCTCAACAATTTGTGATGTAAAACTAGAGAAAGTAGAGCCTTTTTCTGATGGTGCTGGATGCTGCGTTCCAAAAGTTTGCAGCTCTAATGGAGAAAGATGGCCGGCCAAATTCGGTGGACCTGTGTTGTGCTAAACAGTCGCCTCTGGTAAATGCTCTTGTCTTACTTTATCAGACCAAAGTGGAACAAACTGTCACTGAAGGAGCAGCAATATTGTGGGTGTTGGCTGTATTGTGTTTGGGAATTAAACTGGAGTTGCCGAGGTGAAGGAAATCAGTAAAAGGTCAGACGATATTATTTTGCAATCTATTAAATGTAATAAGAAAGCCAGGTTTCAGTAATTGTGGATTAATTTCGCAGCAAAACTATGTAGAAATACTGCATTGTGGCTGTGTGCCAGGAACAGCGACTCATCGAGTCCAAGTGGATGTTTGTGCCGAATTTGGCACGAAAGTTCCCTCCCGCGATGTTGTTGGGGAAAATGTTGCGAACAATCTGAGAAGTTTCCCACAGAAACTTTGCAAGACAGCAAACGCTTTGACAACTGCTTGGCCACTGATTGGATGGACCATCTGTCCATCACCGTCTGTCACAATCAACCAATCAGACCAACTAACCGACGTAGAAGGCAATCGGTAGAAGAGCGAAAAACGTCCTTTCCACTGAGAGAAACCTTCAGTTGCGTTTCTTTGCTTTCTTTTGAAGAAGAAATGCCGTCCATTTCTATGCTGAGCTCACCAGGAGCCACCATTGTTGCTTAGAGAGAAGCTTCTCACTGTTGTCACACCTAAACCGCGCCCCTTTTCCCTCAGACGGAAGCCGATTGGTCAGGTTTACACATCTAGTTTAGCATCACTTGAATTCGGGGTTGACCGCAACCGCAATTCACAAACAGAAACCCAAAGTTGAAGGATGGTAATACAATTTTGACTGAATCTATTTAAGGAGAAGAAAAAAAAAAAGAGTTATTTATTCACGTGTAGCATGTATGAAAGATGCATACAGAGAATTATAGCTGAGAAAAGAGAAGGACTAAACAGAAGCAGGGGCAAATAAAATGCATGGAAATAGAAATTCTAGGCGAGACAGGGAAGATTATCCCGTCAGGCCGAAGCAAATCAAGTGAGGTCTGTTCGATGCCACTTCCATCTGGAGGTGCCAATCTGTCAGTGTTCGGTAGTCCTCAGCAGACCCCCGCCATACCAGCAGACCACCTGCTGGCCAACTCCCATTTAGAGGAGGCTGCAGCTCTCAGTCAAATCTTCTGTCTTCTGTCTGAGTTTCTGAAGATCTACGCAGAGACTTCACTGCGTGCAGTGGCACACAACACGCTGACATCGTGCACTCTAAACTTCACATAATCAGACGCTCTCATCAGCTGTCTCTGAATTGAATCGTCACGAGATAACATTGCTATCGCTACCAACCGATGTGAGACTAGAGAGCAGCCGGAGATATCACGGTGACGTGGATACAGAATATGAATGTTCAAAGAATGTTTATCTTTAGTTCCAGCATGAGGGTTCTTACCTGCCACAGACCCTGAGACACTCCGTCTCTTCCTGGCTAGTGCTTGGTACCTCTGGGCTGACTCCCTTGGTTATGGGTACATGTACCTCACTTTAGGGATCATGGGTTTATGTCGTGCACAAAAATGCAGCTGACGCTCCACCCAGGCAGTGGCTTCCGCCAGTCTTCGGGATCCAGGATCTACAGTTGGATCCAAAGTTGTAATTTTTGAGGGGCTCATCTGTTTGCACTGTTGCCTCTTCGCCTTTCCAGGTCCCCTCTGTGTGGAGTTGACTACATGCTACATTAACACCCCTGTTGTTGCAGTACTTTTCTTTAAATTGGGGGGGGGGGGGGGGAATCGACCGCATTTTATTGACTCAGCTTCACCTTTCTTTTGTTATCCTTGTCATTTAAAAATTCCATCAATTATGTTTTTTTTCTGCAAAGCTTAGAGATGGCCTTTTCACACAGCCTCAGGGTCCCTGAGCACACAGCCTAGTAGCAAACACACACACACACACACACACACACACACACACACTGAACTTCAATCAGTTATTGATCCTCTAGATCCTCTCAATGCCACTGAAGAGAGGAGTACCGTGGTACCCCGGCCACTGTGCAGGCTCATAGCCACAAACACACGTTTGTATTTAATCATGCAGTCAGCTGCTTTGATTAGAATGTTGCTCATGCGACGCGTGAAAGAGTGAGAAGTGAGATTTCCTGGCGTAACAAAGAATCTCCACCCGGTAACACAATTTACCGCCATATGTCTCTCCCTCTTCTCGTATTTCTCATGTGCATCATCATCATCATCTTCGTCTCGCGTGAGCCAAGAACTGTAACAAGCCCCCCGATGTTCACGCTGCTTTCTCCACACTGTGATATTTATATCCACCCTGGATAGATTTGGAGACGCCTCCCTCTCAGGCTTGAAAAACAAAAATGCACATGAAACATCCTGGGTTTTTTTGTCTCCTCTCGTGAGAGTTGAGACCTGCCAAACAGGGTTGGTTGGCGAGTGAGAAGCCTCCCCAACATCCTCCTCTCTGTGTGCTGGCAGAGCCCATTAGTAAATGAGCAGTTTGACCATTAGTTTCCCTTAAAAGGGAAATATGGTTCCTCCTGGGATATCGCCTACCGTTTGACCAATTACCTTTATTTACTTACGGCGATTCCTCCACCTTCCTCCCATGACATCATCGGTAATATCACTCTAGAAGCCATTAGGTAAGCTCGCTTCCTCTAACCTCATCTTTACATTTCTTTGTATTTCTCTTCCTCTCTTTTCCCCCTCCACATCATCTGTAAACATCTTGACAAGCCACAGAAGGAAGCAGCGAGGCCTGACGGCAGGCACGCCACGAGGCAAGCAACAGTTTGCATATCAAAGCAACAAAAATGGATGTGAAAAATAGCATAATGAACCCGCTGCATGAGAAATACAACCAAACGTATTGCGCTTACTATTTTACATATCTCAGGGCAGATTTGCAAATTGCAGGAAGTCGCAATCCAAAAAACAGAGCAGATTGGAGTGGCTCTATTCGCAGGTGACCTTGGTGTTAATTTACACACTCAAACACGGAGATGTGGGACAAGATCATTGCTGTGCTGGCAGGTGTACTTATAGAACGTTCCCTCAAATATTCACTTGGTCCCTCAGAAGCACGTATTGGTGTTGAAGAGGCCAGAAGTGCACCTTGAGACAAACAGAAAGGGCACAAAGTGAAATGAAGGGTAGACAATTGTCTCTCAGAAGGGTGCACCTCACCCCGGCGACGAGCGTTTTGAGCACACACTGGTACTTCTATTTTTGTGCAGCCAGTTTATGATAAAGATCAATGTAATCTCTCCCGTGCAGTGGTACTCGCACTGATGAAGGTCACACCATCATATATGAATTTGGTTATCTACGCAGCAGACAGAGCATATTCCACCTCCAATCGTAGGGGAGTGAACTTCTCTAACAGCGTTCCGTACGAATGAAAATGATCCCCTTCCCTCCACGCACTCTGTTTTCCGCAGCAGCTTCTCCAAGCAGTGACTACGTCAGTTGGAAAGTTGTGTTTTGTTTTTCCAACATGAAATTGTGGCACAAGTAGACGATTTTGTGATGCTCCGCTCGCCATTTCCCTCCCCAAAAATTGGATGTTGAATGCTTCCGTCTGCGAGTACATCTGGACCTTTGTTCTGTTGACAAGTCGGTGTTGTTAATCAATGTCAGTGTTGGTGATTTCATTTCATTTTCGCTGGTTTTTACATCAGGGTTTATTAAAAAAACAAACAAAAGAGGTAGTAAAGCCAGAAAATGCTGGGCCTGAGTGTTACAGTACACGAGGTCCAATTAAGATCAACTGTGCAAAACCTCTTTCAGTTAACATTGAGCCTTAATATGTGGTTTTGTGGGCAGCGCGGTGGTGCAGTGGTCAGCACTGTGGCCTCACAGCAAGAAGGTTCTGGGTCCGAGCCCCGGCTCCATCACGGGATCGTTCTGTGTGGAGTCTGCATGTTCTCCCTGTGCCTGCGTGGGTTCTCTCTGGTACTCCAGCTTCCTCCACAGTCCAAAGACATCAAGAGGGGACCAGGTTAATCCAGACTCTAAATTGACCGTAGGCGTGGCTGGGAGAGCCCATGGTTGTCTGTCTCTATGTGTTGGCCCTGCCACGGACTGGTGACCTGTCCAGGGTGAGGGCTGCTTGGATAGGCTCCACCTCCCGCCACTCTTATCAGGATAAGCAGTAGAAAATGGATGTGGTTTTGTTGTACCCAACCGCGTCGTTTGTCTCAGTTGCTTTGCAGGTGTAAACGGACGTTTTGGAGAATGTGCGGTCATGAACATTTCCACATCATTTTTGGAAAAATTGCAGAGACGCCTCGGTAAAACTGTGTGTGAACCCTAAATCTTGTCTAGTCACAGACCAGCAGCTTTAGTCTGGACAGCCCAAAGCCTGTGTTTGCTCATAGCTGCTACAGAGTAATTTAGCTGCCTATTGACAGACTCAGGCAGGTGTTTTTTCCACACCCTCCCTTGCCGGGAGCATGTTTTCGAAAGGTTATTATACCCAACAATTCTCTGATCAATGCCGAGAGCGCTGTGGGCAATGCAATGATCCGACTGTATCGCTTCAGCTCCCCTGATCTGTTTTTTTCCCTCTCCCTTGACCCCCCCCAACCCACACACCCTCCTCCTACTGGAGAATGGGGTCACGAGGTTAAGAAGGGCGGTTATCCATAAATCTACAGTGGGTTATAAAGTCAAGAGCCGTTGTTACGTTATATAAGGAAAGAACGTGATCAACATAAATCCTACTTTCACGAGATGAGAGTGTGCAGAGTGTGATTGTATTTTTTTTGTCTTTGCTCTTACTCCTAAAAAAAAAAACTGACAAAACTTATCAACATACTGCGAATCTCATGTAGCACATTTGTTGTAATTTGGTTTGTTGCTGCAGAAATCCAATATGTGGGAAATGCGTTGGTGGCGTCTAAAAGGCAATATGTGGGACAATGTGGATTTCCAGAGAAGCACAGACCTGGTGCATCACATATTACTCCCCGAAAGCCATTTTCAGGACAAATACAGCAGGTAAGCACAAATTCAGAATAATCCCTCAATATTTCAGCTCTCAGGTCTGCCTTGGCACCAGTCTCCGCCACACTGGTCCCCTACGTGCTTAATGTGTGTGGCGATAGACTAGAATGTTCATGGCTGCTGAAAACTTATTAGGTATCAGGCAGCGACAGCCGTATTGCTTTATTGTAATTATAATAAATCACCTATCTGAAATACCTGCTTGTTTATGCAGCTGATGAATGAGCTGGCTTTAATTACTTATTAAAATAGAGTGTTTTTTGGCTTGTCTTCAATTATGCAAATAACCACTGCACTCATGAAAAAGCCGGTAGTAAATTTCAGGCAGTATGACAGCCATGATAGAAACTGCATTTCCTTTAAATTGCCCGTTCAGAAACATAAGCGTGTAGGATCTGGTGAATAAGCGTGACAGTTTTCAACATTTTAAAAGCAAATGTCGATGAACTTACAAGCGCGCCGCACGTTTGGACAAAACGAGGATTTCTGTGGTTTCCACTTCCCTCTGCAAAATTACAAAAATAACAAATTTTTGCAGAGATTTTCACCGCAACTGGACAGGAAGTAAAAAGCCATGAACCAGATCAACTGAGATGTGTTCAGTGTAGTCTGCAGTTGGACAAACACCAATCATAAGAGTAAAACTTCTGCAATGGAAGAAAGTGGTGGCAAGTCTTGACACGAGAGATCTTTGTGCGTGCACACACACACACACACACACACACACGCGCGTGCGCTCACACACACACCCACACCCCACACACACACTATAGGGTGATGGAACATTAGCTGAGGGAACAAGACGATCCGTCAGCCACAGATCATCAGTGGAAGGTTATTCTTGTCTGTTGTGAAATGTGGGAGGCAGACAGGCAGCCAAAGCTTTAAGGAATCAGTGCCAGGATCACTTAATAATAATAAATGATACAACAGAAAGCATCCCGGTATACGTTCATATCAAATATGACATATATAATATATAATAGAACACCGACCGATACGGAGCCGCGCATGTTGAGAACATAAGACGGCAGAACGTTGGAGTTTAAGCCTTTCTTGGAGGATACCAATCATAACTGGATTAGGAATGTGATAAAATCTGCTTTTACAATTTAGCTTTTTTTGGGGGGGGGGGGGGGGGGGAGCGTTGTGGTGACTTTTCCTGTTTCCAAAAGGAGCTCAATTCTATCATCGGACGCTAATGTCCCTGAGTCGGTCGGAGCATCTGAGCATGCTCAGTATCAACAACAGCAACAGCAAAATATTTTTCTCAATCATTCAGTAAAAACAGCAGAAGAAAGAAATGCAGTTTAATATTAAATGACTAACTTATTTTGGGATAATACCACTGTCAAAATTTGATCAAAAAAAAAACCTAACAAACAAACAAAACTTTTGTTATCTCACTGTTTGGGCTCTAGTTGCCAGGGCAACCAACACCCAACTCTGTAAAAGCCCATATCCATGCTTCAGATACTGGCGTCTTTCCACGTTTTTGAGTGCAGCTCAGGAAACACTCGCTTGCTTATGCTGTTCGTAACGTTTCAAAAACACGGCGCCAAGATGAGCCTTGCTGTGATTAACCAACATCGCTGTCCCACTGCAGGGTCTTGATTTAACGCGCCGCCCGGCCTCCTCACACCCACGTTCTAGCTACGTACTGACGTCATCTGATTTCTTACTTTGCTATGGTCATAATTACTACAGTGGCTTGAAACATCAATAAAAGTCTCTTTTTTTGTCCAGTTACTTGAATTTACGCCGCGGCCGTTTTTCTTGAGACGCCACCCGGACGCACGCAGAAAACTGCCGGACCGGATCAATCAAGCGCCACTGGAACACATCATATTCGCACCATCTCTAATCGTCTCCTCCTCTCTCACTCTCCTTCACACTCTTTTCTACCCCCCATCATTTACCCTCTTTTTAATCATGTCTCTCATTTCTCCCTTCTCCATCGTTCGTCCCTGAACCCGTGTCCTCTTCTTGTCCAACCAATTCTGCCTCCTCTCCCATGCAATATTCACCTCCTCTCCTTACCCACTTCACCCACTCTCTGAATGCATTACCTCGCTCCTCTCCTGGCTCCAAATTAATTCTCATTTTATTTTAATATGAGAGATTAAGGAGAAATATATATGAGGACGGAATCTAGGACACGACCCCTCTGATAAAGTTACTGTAATAATATGCGGTATCAAACTCATGTACTGCCAGCAACAGCGACATTATCCACAATCACCTTTTCAATGCTAATGGAGTGACTGATGGATGCTCAACTGGCTTCCTCAGCCAGAACAGACGACCGCAGCATATTCAAGATTTGTCGCTTCTTTTGAATTGTTTCACTTCACGGCAGAAATTGAGTTGCGAGGCGTCTCATTACGGATGCTGCAACCACCTCAGTACCTCTCTTGCCCCCCCCCCCCCCCCCCCCCCACGCACACACACACACACACATCTCTGAGCAAGACAATGAATATCTGGAGTGACAGAGTCTGGGCAGTAATTAGTGTAATAGTGTAGCCTCACCCTCTATGAAGGTTATTTCTGAAAGGGATCCATGTTATGAAATCACAGCCGTCCTCCGTCTCAGCCTCATGTCAACCAGCCAATTTGTAAGCAGGAGGACTTCTGGTTGGTATTTCAGATACTTTTCTATTGATCATTTTACTTTGACAATCGATACCCGTCTGAGAGCCACTCTGGACGAGAGAATCATGAGAAAACTATAACTTTTGGATAAAAGTAGCAATGAGTCAGCAAAAAAGTCTCTAAATACATTGATAGATGGAGAATTTGTATATTTATTTGAGGGGGGCGGGATAAAAAAAATAGCTAATTGATGGCAAAGGCTCTTAATCATAAACAAATACAAAACAATCCGTATTATAAAAGGGAAAAGCAAAAAATCCTATGAATAAATACAGCACAAAGACAAATGACCTCCGAGTTAAAGAGAAACAAATAGAAAATACAGTTTATAAACTCATTACACTTGAGTACAGCAGACAGCAGCATTCATAGCATAAAACAACAATCAATATAAACTTGGTGTCTTAACTTGTGTCTGGGTGCTTAATCCACTAATAATGAGCATAAAATGTTCATTAACTTTTTCTAGTTTTGAATTGATGTGCAGGAAATTCTAAGTATTGCATTCTTGTGATCCAGTGCAATATTCCATCTGTCTGGTTAATAAAAGTAATGGTAAATAAGACGTGAGCTCCTTACTTCTAGAGGTATATGTATCTTTTTTTTTTTTTTTTTTTAGAAATCCTTTATTCTATTGACGTATTCTTTTGAATATACTTTTGTCTCTCTTGGCGTCTCTTTTAGAGGAATCCACATTTCTATTGCTCAAATTAATAACAGGCTCAAAATAAACCCATTAGCTGCATTTAAGTGCCAAAGCTACACTGGCGTTCATCTGCTAGCAGGGTTATGTAGAATCCAGCTGGCTGAATTTAGGGATGTAGAACCCATTAAATTTGAAGGGAGATGCACTCGACGTCGGGGAAAAAAATGGCATTGTTTACATCGGGGTTGGCTTGACTCTCCATGCCCCTGTCTGCCTCGCTGGCGGTATGTGCTCTCCGAGTGCCCTCTAGTTTAATATGGCTTCATAAATAAATACAAGGAAGGCTTCTTCCTTTCAAGAGGAGGGTGCATGTCCACCCTACTTTCTCACCTAGGATACAATTAAGGAGCTCTAAACCTGTCACCTGCTATAAATCTAATAGAAGTGTGATGCAAGGGGCTTGAGGGTATGGGCAGCGGCGTGCATGTAAATTAAATCTACATAGTCAAGCACAGATACAAAATGCTGCCCTTACAATCTACTCCTGAAGAAGACACTGCTTGTTTCTAAAGTAAGAAACCTTGTTTAAATGTAGTCTGCCTTCAACATGGGGTTTTACCCCACACATGCCCATGTATTCCTACAGTATGTGTATCACCATCTAGTAAAACATGGATTTTTATTAAGGAGCTGTTGGATCGCATGTAATTGGTCTAATCTGGATTGAGTAAAATCGTAGATTTAATCGTGGCCAAAATACCTGAATTAGAAATCAAGCCAATGTGCAAATAAAGGTATCATCGGCAATATAATGACTACATTAACATCTAATCAATGATCCCAGGTCGTTCGTGTGTTTTACAAACAGGATAGGACTTAGTATTGAGCCCTGTGGTACCCCCTCTTTTAACTATGCTATTCTTGCCATTTACTTCCATTTGTATCCAATTGATCCATGTCTCTGGGGAGGAAAAGTATGGTCCACTGTGTAAAATGTAGTTATATCATACCTGACATGCTGCTGTGTCCAGGTCTGCGATCATTCTGTACATTCCAGCAATGAAAAAAATGGGAAGCTGAAAGGTTCTGAAAAGTATGAAAAGTGAGCGAAGCTGAACTGAAGGGACGCGTTTTGTCTCATTAAAAATCTCCATCCAGAGGCCAAATAATAATAACAGTGCTTTATTCAGAGCCATCGCTGAATAACCTGGGGGAAGAGAGACTGGACCATTTACCCGGCTTCAAGAATATTTTTGGGGAAAGAACGTATATTTCAGTCATCAGAAGGAAGAACTGTAAACCTCTCATGCACTAACACCTTCATATCCGATATTGAAATGGTAATTGGACTCAATTAATATGGAGCTTCTCTACCATTCATTGCACTCAAAGGTTTTGTTTTTTTTTTCTCTCCCAACCCACCAATTCACTCTCACTGATACTGGAGGCTGCCGTGGAAGGTACAAACCTACTCATCAGGAGCCATTAGTTGTTCCCCATCAAGGAGCCCCTCGCTTGGAGGAGCGTAAATTGAACCAGCAACCCTTTGATTACTCGACAGACACCCATACCTCCTGAGCCACGCTGCCCTAAAGTACTTCTGATTATACTGAGAGCACGAAACAGCGACTGCTGTTCCCTTTGGGTGAATCAAAGCAATGCAAAGAATTCAATCGGTTTCCCCAAAATCGTTCCCATTATGAGAATTTCAAACTCACTGAAGACCACGCGACTGTTTAACATATAATTGTGATTCTCTCCCATGTGTTTTCCCTGTGGCGCCAGAGTTTGTCCTTCTGTTCACACTCCCTTCAAATGTGACGTGACAAATGAAACGTACGTGGCGCTACATTCATTCACCGGACAGAAACTCGGCACAGTGAAATATTTCCCATCTCGAATTTTGAGGTCATAAGTTGCAAGTTTTATTTTCTGCTCGGAGACATACAGCTCTCATCGGTATTCCCATGTACACTCGCTCAAATGAAACTATCTCTTGAAAGCCAGTTATCCACCAAGTTCAACGCTCTCCTTGATTTTTCAAAAGGCAGCAGAAGACACATCTTTCGTGGCAGAGAGGGGGGCACTGATAAATGCATTACGTTATCGTCCTGTAGATGAGAGCGGAGTCTTATGAATGCAGAGGATTTTTCAGCTGTGGAGTTGATGCCACGCTTTTTTGCATACGGTTAAAGAGTCATTTTCCATATGGCCAATACGGGCATATCAGCGTGTAAAACCCAATCTGTATGCAGTTACCAGGGATTTTTTTTTTTTATCCTTTAGCTGGGGCCAATAAATCAATGGTAACACTAGAAGTGAATAATGCATGATGTTGTCTTTTCAAAGTGCTTTACAATCTCTTAGCTACAACCTGATCCTCTTTTATAGGTCAGCCACAAGGTGAAGTTCAACACTCGTGTCTGACAGATGGAGCTTTTTTTAATAAATCGCTTGAATTTTTCATTCCGTCGTCGACCAATTAGAGTTGTACTCATTCATTTTTTAAAGCCCCAGATGTTGCAGGTTTTGGGTTAGTCATCAGTTCTCCAATGGAGGCTAGCTGCATCGCTCACGCACTCTGAAAGACTAAGAAATTAGTGCAAAAAAAAGGATATAAATGTAAAGAATGTGGTAAACTGGTTTTTTTTTTCAGCCATGTTAACATGACCAAGGCAACATAGATGTCTTTATCTGCACTGAGCTGTTTAAAAATTTCTCCTCCTTTTGTTTCATGCAGTTTATCTTGGTTTGTCTGCATGTGTGTGCATTTTGTACAATATCGTAAAACTAAGGACATAAATCAAATCCCCGCCTCTTGGGGTTCAGGCTGAAATATCTCAACAAGGAGAAGATGGATTACCATGAATTTTTTGGTATAGAAAGTCATGCTCCCCTGAGATTGAAGCTTTCTGACTTTCTGTGACATTTGCCATCAGGAGCTTGACATTTGTGACGGTGTGTGAGATTTCTCCACAAACGCATAGATGTCAAGAAACTTTCTGGCTAACAATTCAAAGTGGGTGAAGGGATCCCACACACACACACACACACACACACACACAACTTTCACCCACGTGAAAATCATTTGAATAAGTTTTCCTCTGCATTTATTCAATCCTATAGTTGTTTTGTTGGTTTTTAACTTCATTTATTCTACGATTCATCTACGACAAAAAGTTATTGGTGCATAATCCTAGGAATGGTAATATCAGTGCAACTGTACTGGAATTGCTGGTACTGAATAGTGGGATATTCCTCTATTGGGAAAAATGCAACTGTAGTGATGGTTTTGACAACCCTCTGGTAGCGGCTGGGTAGGTTCAGGTTAGGAGAGTAGAACTGTCTCCATGACATTCCACCGCCTCGGCCAACGGCTGAGCAGTTGAACTGGGCTACCAAAGTCAATGCTTGCACCAGTGAACTTTAACACTTGGTTAGAGTTATGGAAAAACTGTGGTTTGAGTTCAAAACAAAACAAAACAAAAGAGGTGCAAATGTCTCAGTATCTTCCTGAAAATACCCCGTTTTGTCACGGGAACAATGACATCTCAATGTCCCACTAAAAACAGATGCTTTTGCTGACAGAACAACTGCAAATGTTCAGATATCTTGCTAAAACCAGTGAAACTGCCTTATTCGGTTGCTGTTTGGTTAACTTCAGGACTCCATCCTATATTGTTTGAGGAACAAAATCTGTTTGTCTTTAGGAAAGCACCATGGTTTGGGCTAAAATAAGGCCTTTCGCAGCGTCAACTTTTCTCTCAGACTTTCTGACGCAGAGCCTTGGAGGCAAACTTCTGCCGTGTCCTTAATGGACAGCCTGCTGCATCTCACAGATGCAAATTGCTGCCTCGCGTGTCTGCATGAGCCACAGAGGGCCTTGAAAAATCATGACTATTTGATGACCTAGGATGAGAACGGCTCGATATTGTGTTGCTTCTAACTTTCTCTCTGAGTGGATCATTTTAGATGTAAATAGCTGAAATCCCATCATGAATGATTTTTTTTTTTCAGGTTATGCATCCAGCAGCTTTTCTAAAACGCTGCGGATGTTTTGTTTATTTGTAAGACACATCAATCGTATAATCCAAAAATGCACATGCACGCGCGCGCGCACACACAAACACATTCAACAGTATGTAAATTACCTGTCCCTCGCTGTGAGTCTTGTATGCTCGAATGACCAAAAAAAGAAAGTAAAAAGACATGTCTGTAAACAATTTCCTCAGGAATCATGTAATACCGTGGTATCGATCAGCCAATCCGAGATTACCACTTCATCATTCCTCTGCTGTGCTGTTGCAAAGCTGCAGATCAATAGCACTGAGGAGCCAGATAAAGATAGTTCACACTATCGCATTGCCGAACGGAGCACAATCTAAAAATGCAGTGAGGAAACGGCAACAGGGTATTCCCTGTGGCTGAAATACAGGAAAAGAGAAACCTCTCATCCTCTGCTGAGCCACAAAAAGACAACAGATTTGGAGCAGTCTATCTGAGAGGCTTTGAATGTGCCTCTGAAAGAAATGTCAGCATGTAGCGGTAGCGCTTCATTTGATTTAAACCACTAGCAAAGGTAATTTGAAGGAAAACGGTGTGTCTTGTGTTTCCTGGCGTTGGATAATTACCAAGGAGGCGATGTTTTCAGTGGCGTTGGTTTTCAGCAGGATGACAGCAAAAAAACAACAACTCTGAGGCTGATTTTTCACCCAATTTTTGGTAATCAATTCATCGTTACAGTGCCACATTTCCTGTGTGCTTACAGGGAGTAGGCCTGATGAAACAAACATGGATGGATTTACATGAGAATGAGACTGTGGCGTCTTCACGTGACGAGTGTATTAGTCCGCCCCTTCGTGCAAAATCCAAACGGTATCAGGTTTCATCTTCCTCTCCCTTTATGGAACAGCAACACGCTGCAGCATGCTCGCTCAGCCCCGAGCACGACGGTTCCTGGGGCTGAAACTGCTCTGGATTTGGCTGAGCTCATCTCAGCCAGGGTACCTAGCGGTTTTCTACTTCATAAACTGTTCAAGCATATAAGGTGCCTCATATCAACGTAAATACATTGAACATTACCCTCCAACTTGGTAAAAGGGAGCACACCAAAGCTATAATTACTGCACATGGCTCGAAGATGCAGCTCCCTCGTGTTGATTCCTCTGCGCTTACACAACTTTGCCTTCCTGTCAGAAAGAACATCAGGCTCCTAGCTAGACTTTCCCTGGTCTCCAGAGGCGACTTCTCAGCGAGTGAACTGCTGACTGAAGAATAAAAGCGCCGGCACGATTCGCAGGCGGCGCTGTTTTCATAGCTCATATGAAAACGATAAGGTCGAGCAGTTGTGAGAAAATCTCATCATTAGTCCTCTCACAGGCCAGATTTAATTATCTACACATCCCAATCACTCGCTTCTTCCTTCTCAGCATATTATTGTGCTCCTTGAGGATCATAACCATGAAGCCATTCGCCTCATTCTTCGCCAGCATGGTAAACCAGCAAAATAAAGCTGCCCTATGTGTGCGTGTGTGTGGGTCCCCATACGCATATTTCCCTTGATGGGGGGATGGTTGGAATGGTCGGGTGATGAATTGCCTTCTGTGAGTAGCGGGTCTGCGTGTACGAGTGTGTCGCATCACTCCAGAAATAGGTTCATGCAACATTAATCTTGAGAAAGAAAATTGACCCAGATGTATTCGACTCTCATTGTGCATAAACACATCAAATGGATCCCGTGGCAAAGAGTGTAACAGGGACGCGAGGAGCTACATGAGGCTTGCTGATTAAGAGCTAACAGAGAGAGGATGACACAAAAACAGGGAGGGAGGGAGGAGGTTTCTGTAGAGGGCTGAGGAAGCGGGAGGAAGACAAGTAAGACAGTGTCTTTACCTCCTCGGAGAGCGTCGTAATGCAGCTGCCTTATTTCTTAATGTTGATCACACTGACTCTAGCGGGACCTCATTAGCTTGAGGCTGAGAACTGTTCAGCCATCTATGGCCTTGCAGGGAAAAACACAAGTTATAGTGTAATCACATTAGTAAGATTAGCTAGTGGCAACACCTACAAATACTAAGTTGCCTTTGCCAGACGCTCTCAGACTTAGTTCCTCCTGTAGTGCATTGGTCAGCAAGTTTTTTTCAACCCATCGTTGGCAATCTCCATTTTCGGAGTGATAACCTTTGTCTCCTGCTCTTTATTGCAGATTCCTCTCCAAGTTAGCCTTGTCCTGCCTCACTGCTTCCTCTTCCCACGTGGCTCACGCCCAAGTGCTCTCTTAGGGGCCTGTTCTGCTGCATGGCACCTGCCCAGAGGATTGCATTCTTCGTGTTGTTCAAATCTCATTCATTGGTTTAACGTTTGTTCTCTTATGACTTTCTTTGTTGGGCATGCAGACCTGAGATCATATTCGATTTTTAAGGAATTCTTCTTTGACGGACGCATTGCAACACTTCTAATTTCCTCCTCATTGTCGCCGTAAATGAAGAAGTTTGGCTGTCCTACAGAGCCGTCGGTACGGCTCGTGGTAGTTTAATCACGGCTGTCTTGGATTTCTCATTGCTTGACCATACTGATTTAATTCTCTTCAGGACAGAAGCTTCCTCTCCTCCACTTCCTTCTGCAGTAATCTGAATAGACAGAGGGCGACGCATTAAACACGGACAGTGAACTAAACCAGAAGGATGAGCTATTCTCCCAAACCATTAACCCTGGTGTTTAATGATTGAATAGAGAGACCTGCACCAAATTTTTACTCTTGACTTTTAAAGCCCTGTGAGGTACGGCAGCAAGCTACCTGACCCAGCCTCTAAATTATTACTCACCAGCTTCACCAGGTTCAGGTCCTCTGACGCGATCTTGTTCCTGGACTGCAGATCAAAGGTGGCAGGCCTGGAAAAGCCTGAGGAACTGCAACAAACAGCGCTTGGCCTTCTTTTACGCGGAAAATATTACACAGCTTTTGCTTCGTCTGTTCTTCCTTGTGTTTCTATAATCCTTTTGTCATTTTGAATTCTATACTCTTCGCTTATTTTCTGACTGTGATTTGTAGTTGGCAGTTTTTCCCTTCCCTTGTTATTTGTCTGTCAAGGACGATGTAATGGTTGTTTTCAAAAGTGCTGTAAAAATAGTTATCATCCCCATATGTGTTCCATGTTGTTGAGATGGGGTGACAGCAGCAGCCAAGGACTCATGTTTTTTGTTCCCGTTCCAGACCAGAATAGAGACATGAACCCTCCACCTGGTTCTCGGTCTGCCCCTTGGCCTCCTCCCAGAAGGACCTGCCTGGAACACCTGTCCAGGGAGGCCGCCACTCATGGTGAACCACCTCAACTGGCTCCTTTCTAGCAAAGGAGCAGCAGCTTTACTCTGAGTCCCTTGCGGATGACCGAGCTTCTCACCTTATCCCTAACAGAGACGCCTGCCACCGTCCTGAGGGAACAAAGGTGGACCCGCAGATCGAGAGCCTGCTGATTCTGGCTCAGTTCTCTTTCCATCCCAACGTTGTGGCAAAAAGAACTCAACTCACCTCCAGTCCATGTCACACTTCACCATCATTATATCATGAATATCATTCTTGAGGGAATTCACTGATCCTTTCAGGTGGTGGTGAAAGACATGATAAAGCAACTTGACGTGGCACAGGGAATTGTTTAATGAAGCTGGATCCGGGAAAAAAGAATTCACAGTAAATGTCTGCATCCCTACAAAATGAATTCTGTAGAATCTTCCCCTCTCAGTAAAGCCTCTGTTTGATATGAACATGAATATACTTGTGGCGTGCAAGCCACAGAAACATAGTCCAGACTGAGCAGAGGAAGTGGATGTCTCTTTCTGAGAAACATGATAGAGAGATTGTCTCCCCGGACAAGAGGAGATGTGTCCTTAGGAAACCTTATCAGGAATGCAGCTGTTTGTGCAGACAGAGTTATGGACAGACCTTGAGCAGACTCGGTGACTAGAACATCTGCTGCGCCGTTACTCAAGCTGTACTTACATTGTCTAAATATTTAAAGATGTAAAATAAGAAAAATCTCTCTCAGTTATTACTGATCGTAGCCAAAACTACAAAAAAAACCTAACTGAATAAACCACAACAGATGCAGAAAGTTATGTTATGTTATGTTATGTTAAATGACCAAACATCTCTGCTGTATATGCACACACACACACATACACACACACACACACACACACACACACACACAGGAAGACAACCGTGTGTGATTGCCGGGGGACGTTAAGGTATGAAAGCCCGTCACACGCCTATTTCCTTCAAACGTCTGCCATCAGTCATCTGACAACGTTTCATTAGAAGCTGAGGAGAACGATGGCTTGTCTCGTCGACCACACGCATCTTGGCATTAGAGAATCGATGATGAGCGGCAGAGCGACTGACTGGTGGATTATGAGATCATGAAACGTCAGTTTGAAGCCACACGCTTCGCCGTCTCCTCCATCCTTGTCATGCAGAACACTCTCACAGAACAGTTTTTGATCTCATTTGTTATTCACGGATGTAACGCGTGACGTGCAGGCGTTTGTGACTCGATACAAATGGCGACTGTTGACTATCATTTCTGATGCTGATGCTTTGAAAAGTCGCTGGAAAATATTTGAGTGGGGAGAGTGATGCCCTAATTACCACCGCTGAGGTGCCCTTGAGCAAGGCCCCTTACACCCAACTGCTCCAGTGGAGCTGCTCGATGGCAGCAGATCAGATTGTGGTTGAACTGGGCCGCTTCCTTGCGTCAACGTGATCAGGACACTGCTGCAAAAGAGGCTATCTGTGTCAGCGAGTAACCCCTGAAAAAAATAAAGGTTGGAAAAACAAATATACACACGTGATTTTTTACATGACGCACGTATGTGGAACACGCCTTTTTTCCACAGGTTAGACAAACACTTCATAGCAAAAATGGAGGTTTTGAATGTTTGTGTCTTGAAAAACATCTCAATTCCTGTGTGAAACCTGTAGATCACTTGAAAAATGACTCAAATGGTAGTTCATAGTTACAATGCTGCCTCATTCATACATTCACTCACACTCACACACACACACACTCACACACACACACACCATCTCACACCAGGGATCAAACCCGCAACCTTTCTATTACCAGACAACCTCGTTAGCCTCCTGAGAAATGCCATCTATGTGAAAACAATGAGAAGCTAATAAAATATCCCCGTGAAACCCATTGGTTTTACAAGTAGAAATCCATGGGATTACATGTGGAAATCTGTGGGATTATGTGAAACCCAAGGGATTGCAACTGGTGGAAACTTGGTTCAACCACCGGGCTGAGCATTAGCAGCTGCTCGCTGACTCCTCGGAACGGCGCGCCGAACACCGGCATGAATCATAAACTCAGCGGAACAAGCCACCAGAAGAGCAAGTTGATGGAGAGAGTGTGACAGAAGAGGAGAACACCTCAGAGGCGGGAGAGGAGGCGAGACAGAGGACGGACAGACAGATGATGAGGGCACTGAGATCAGCGTGAAAAGCTTTGGTATTGAGAGACCGAAAAACAAATGTGTGATAGGAGCCAAGAGGAGAGCGGCGGAGAATTGGTGAGAAGATTACATAAGTGTGAGTCTGGAATTGAGGAGTGAAGAAGGGAGGAGCGAAAGAGAAAGTGTGGAAAAATAAGGTGTGAAAACGTGTACAGCAAGCAGGTGAGGAGTAAGAGATGAACGTGCTGTGGAGAGCCGAGCCAGGAGCGGATGTGAGGGAATAAGATGTGAGGAAAGCATTTAATCGAATATGAAACAAATTTAATCTTCGTCTTCTTCTTTTTTTTTTTTTTTTTGCATCTTAAATTTATGATCAGTTGCGGACATTTCCAGGGATAAATGAGTCGTCCTCCAGCTGAGAGCGTGAGAGAGATTATGAGAAGAGGAGGAAATGAGGTCAGTGTGGAGAGAGACGAGTAGAAACTATAATATACTGCATGTCCATCTTCATCACACTCAGTTGCTCCCTACAGAATTAACAGAATCTGAGTAAATGTTGTTTTGTTGGTCCAACATTCACTTCATTTTACGGATTTATCAGCCAAACATTTAATCTGTGAACCAATACAGCACAAAAAAGATGGCTTCCAAGATTGGTAATGCTCTTTAGTCCAACTTCATCCTCCGTGTTAATGACGCTTAAAGATAGAGGCATAATTTTACTCCTTTGAGGCGAGAAGGGGGGAAATTTTTTTCTTCTCCATGTTTGTTGGCATTTATTCTCAGAATGATAGCTGCTGTCTGAAGGTAACTGCGTTTTATTTAAAAAAAAAAAAAAAAAAAAAAGCATGTAGGCTAAATACTTTTCCTTTATAATTATCGGGTAAATGTTTGCATTCAATAAATTGTTTGGGGAAAAAATAGAACAGGAAAGGGAACAACTATTAAATATTGATCATGTCTGGCTCCACCCCCTGGGCACAGGTGGGGCAGGTGATCAAGAGGGTGACACACACAGGAGGACAGGAGGTAGAAAAGAAGAGTGGTCAATAAACTACAAAATGAAACAGGAAACAGGACTTGAATCCTGCCTGAATTGCAGCTCATTACAGGCTAAATCTCACGCCTCTGTTGCTGGAGGCTTCTTGTCTTCACACTCGGAATCATGATGGTTCTGTTCCTGCCGCTCCACTGTAACAGAGTCTCTTTGGCTACCATGAAATACGTCTCCCCACCACATCTACCCCCGAAGTTTCACCTTGCTTTACCCTTCCTCTCACGCCCTCTGTGTTTTATCTCTCTGTGGATTCACGCCACTCGGCCGCTGCGCCGGGAAGCAGCAGCTGCTGCCGCTGCTGCAGGGAGGCTGAAGGTTGTTTGAGGGGGCTGGAGGTGCTGAGACCAGTAGAGGCCGGACATGGATAAAGAATCAGCCATGTAGTCCAGATAACATCCTATAAGCTACCCGTAAGACACACACACACACACAGTTTACTCCCAGCTCTCTACTCACCACACCACCCAGTTTCAGCCTTTATCACTATGTTGTGAAGGGTAGGATAAACACACACTGTCAATCTTCCTCTCTCTCTGTCTCTCTCACACACACACACACACACACACACACACACTGCTCTGATCTGTTGCAAAGTATTTGATCCAGGTCGTGTCAGGTCAGCCGTGGCTCCTGCTCTATGTAGACGGGTATGGCGTTGGACAACTCACAGCTCAGTGTGACCTGCTGTCCAGTAGCATTGATCGCGGGCTGTCACACTTCATTTATCTCTGCGTGGACTTCAAAACCGCTTCATACCAGAAAATCTAGGACACTGACAGATTGTTGGTTCTAGTAATGAGAAAAATCACAAACATTTGATCTGATACCAGTGCCAGCATCTTGAATTGCAGTAACCCAAAGGTACTTTCTGAAAAAAAAAAGAACATGTAATTTGAGTGGTTAAAAACTAACCAGTAGATACAAGCTCAACGCTGATTTTTCTGTCTGTGCTGTTTTGTGTTCTAAATAAAGGTCGTTTTGAATGCGTTTGTGTCTGCGCAGGAGTATCCTGATGCCATGTGACACATTAAACAACCGCACAGTTTCTAGTTTAACCGAGTTTCATAAGGGTACACAAACGCCACATGTGGGTCACTCAATACTATGAATGATAAACGAGTTGCTGTTTGAACCGATAGAACGACACCAACAACGCATCATTTCCTGCCTCAGCAGCACCTGACCTAGAGTGACGCGACAGTATGCACTTAACGCGCTGGCCAGCGTGGTTTTATAAGCAATGATAAATACTACGCGGTGGTACTGTGCCGCGAGAGGACATTTCCTGTCACATAAGATGGAAGTGGTAAAAAGAGACCAGGGAGGTGGATAAGAGGCGGAACTGCAGGAAGTAGCGGATGTCAGCTGACTGATGCAGGAGGGGATTTTTACCCAACTTCCTGTCAGGTGATGTTGGTCAGTGTGCGCTAATGTTGGTGTTGCATTTCATTTTGCGCAAACTGCAGCGATCACTGTCATTGTATATGTTGTTGTTTTTTTTCAGCTGAGCTCAGGTTAGTAAGTACTCTGAAACAGAGTAACAGTAAAGTACAGATGTAATTTTGTCCATAACCATTAAAGTCATTAAGTTTGGTGTCTAGCTCTTTTAGAAACACTCATCTTTTACCTCAAGTGAGCGCTTGTTGGATTTAAAGGAGGAAAATACAGACAGCCTTTGGGAATATTTTGAAGTGTATTGTGTTGCAGAGTCGTGCAGTATAATCATGAACATGTTGAGTGTGTACTCCATATTCTGAAAATGCAAACAAAGTGTATTCTCCCACTCGTGCCTGCAGGAGTATAGGAACTTGTTCTTGTACACCCACACTTGGAAAAGATGAAACTTAAGTGAAGGAAAATAAGACAGAATCCCACACCTCTACTGTAAGGTGTGACACTTCGAGGTGTATAAAAATGTGGCTTTCACTCTGGGTTGTGAAAAATTGTCGATAGAAGTGTGAGTAACTGCGAATGAGGCTGACAAAAGAAAAGTAGAAGAGCAATAGACGGCAAGAGGTTGCGCGTTTGTGTTGAAGTGAGTCAGATTCGCCTCTCAACCGTCTCCACTGGGGCTTTGACTCTTGACATTTGTGTTATAGATGAAAGATGCTCAGTTAGAAGAAGCAACCCAGGAAGTGATAACAACAGGTACCTCAAAGTAACATCAGTCTGAAGTAGTTGTTCAATTTATAATTTGTCAGTAAAACTTCTTTATTCCTAACACAGACCTTTTTTTTGGGGGGGGGGGGGGGGGGCTTTGTAGTTCTATTGAATTCCTTCCAAAAACAATATCGGACACCTTGAAGTAATTAGTTATTTCTACCACATAGTTAAAATGGAGTTGCAATACTTAAGTAAGCACTTCACAGTAAAACTGAGTCGTATCTGTGATTTTTACTTCAATTTTCTCAGTCCAGTTCCGACTTAAAAGAAGACAGAGTTCTGGTAGAGAAATGGGGGCCAGGAATTTGACAACACGCCCTTCCATTTTTCATGGCAACAAGTGGGAACAAAAAAGTCCAACAAACACACTCCATGTGGCAAGAATAAGCTTTGATTTTTCTCCTTCTCTTTGTACCACACAAACACGTCAGTTTCTGATTGCCACTTTTAGGTGCAAATATTAAGAACTGCACAATAATTGTTGACAATTATGTTTTTCAGTTCTCTCCAGAATTAACCGTTGCATCTCGACTTGAAAGCTCGTATGCTGTCGCTTTAGTGGCGTGCAGCCTTACAGTGGGCATGGTTGTCTTACTGTGTCTTGCCCTTTTTTATCCAAGAACTTCTGTGGATTTTTTGTTTTTTTTTGTGACAGGTTAAATAAGAAGTTTTTTCCCCCCCAACTATATTGAAGTGGAACTGGCAGCTGCATTGTATTCTTGCAGTAACAAACACTGCTAAATCTCCTGCATGCTGCTTTCACTGCATCTACCAAAGACTGTATACAAGGTACTCTATGTACAGTATATGATACTGCACTACACTGTAATGTAGTATTTATGGATTTGGGGCATAAACAGTAGGAGCGACCATACTTGACACTTGGGAATAAAAGAACAACAGTGCTGCATTAACTCTGTTGAGTATTCCATCTACTGTTACATAGGGCTGCACAATTTATCAAAAATAATCACAAATCACAATATGGCCGACTGCAATTTTCAAGTTGAAGGAAGGTGCAATATTTATCATTTTAAATGAATACTCTGGTGCTTAGACATCCTGCTATATATCGATTTCTCCAATTTAAGAAAACATCTTTGTTTTGATCCCCGAAAAAGTCACTACATCATCATTTGTTTTTCGATGGATAATAGAATAATGATGCATATCACCATTCCCTCTAATATTGCAAGTCATACTGCAGTTGCAGTATCAGTCAAAACAATCCCAATTAAATTCTTTTTTTTCTTTTTTTTTTCCAAAATTGTGCCCAAGGCCTGGGGTTATGCTGATGATTAAACAAGTATGTACCTTTTTTTTTTAAAAAATAACTTTGATCCCAGGATGATGTGTGTGCTGTAAGAATATGTTTCAAGCCAATAATTTATGCTCTGGAGTAAACTGGACCACGGGGAGCACTGGCTACCCATCCTGTATGGAGCTGCGCTCTACGTGACAGCCCAGCCTGTTGGGTAATGGGAAAACAACCCCACACCGCAGAGCTTCATGTCGCTGGAAATCACGCCATCGGTCACAGTGTGCATCGTCTCAGCTAACAAGAGGAGAAAGACAAATACCGTCAATGCTTCAGCTCTCAGATGAGATGCATTTGTTCCTTTTGCATGATTGTGAGGAGCTCTGCCGGCAGAAATCAGTGACACATCAGCAAGAAGGAGCGAGCAGCAATTAGCCACGAGTCTGAAATCACCGTTATAAATTTTCAGGAAGCTGCATAAGCCATGCATTATTAAAAGCTATTAAGCATGTATTCGCTCTAATCTTCGTACTTCATCAGGTAACCTTTTACATAATTCATGTTTAATATGCCATTGTTTAAGTTCTGTTAAATCATCTCGTGCTATAAATATACTGCAGTAATAATGCTGGTAATTTATGCACATAATAACAGAATGCGTGCGCAATGTAAACATGTTTATTTTTCTGTAGTTAAACAGATTAATTAAAGTACCTTTCAAGGTTCACATGGAATAAAGTATAATTAATCCTCTCATGACCCACTGAACTGCATCAGTGGGTCAAAATAACCTCATTGAAAATCACGTTTATGAAGGTGTCACCTCTGCCTCCTTGTTTCGCAGTTCATAAACAGTGCTAGCTAGTCATGACCGCTCCCATGTTGGAAATGCTGAATGACACGTTAGCCGGACAAATCTCAGAAAAAGCTGCAGCAATTTCAGTGAGACGTACTCGCCACTCCTGTCCAGTAAAGCCTGACAAATACATGTATACATTTGACCATGAATCAAGTGTTAATATGTGCAGAGTAAATCAACCCTGTCAGTGCGTGGGAGCAGAACGTGCTAAAAAGACAGAGATGAACGCTCTCCTTGAATTCTAATTCCTCATTCTCCTGGAATGAATTCAGCTTTCACATGATCTTCCACCATTTATGAAGGCATTTATGTCTTGTGATAAACCAGTGCTATATTTTGATAAGACTTTTTTCATAAATGATGGTATGAAACAGGGCGGCACGGTGGTGCAGTAGTTAGCAATGTTGCGTCACAGCAAGAAGGTTGCGGGTTCGAGCCCCGGCTCCATCACGGGATCTTTCTGTGTGGAGTCTCCATGTTCTCCCTGTTCCCTGTGAGGGTTCTCTCTGGTACTCTAACTTGACCGTAGGTGTGGCTGTGAGAGTGAATGGTTGTCTGTCTCTATGTGCTGGCCCTGCCATGGACTGGTGACCCGTCTAGGGTGAACCCCGCCTCTCACCTGAAGGCTGCTGGGATAGCCCCCCCCCCCCCCCTTTAACAGGATAAGCAGTAGAAAATGGATGGATGTATAACATCAAACATGATCACCACCAAAGCAGAGGTTTAGGTTGAGGTCAGATCAGATAGTTTGGTAAGCCGGACTGTGTGGGAGCTTCAGTTTTTCCTAGTTTTTGCTCGTTGATGAACCTGACGACCTTCCAGGGATGAACATCATCCCTTCTTCCATCACTGATGGTGTCACTGGAGGCAAGCAGACAGGAAAGACTGATGGCTACAGCTGTCAATGACTGCAGGCATCCTTGCATTCTACTTATACATAAATGAAAAACGATTACCCAAGCCTGCAGAAAAATCGGACACTAGTTTTTACCTTATCTGTCTCTTCGGTCTTTGCATATGAAAAATTCATCCTGGTGGTTGAATTTTCCTCATGGCTGGTGCAGATGGGAGAGATAAAAGTAGGATAGAACACGTCAGAGGTAGCATTTTTACTTTAACTGTGTTTGCGTGCTTCTTGTAAAAACACACACACACACACACACACAAAATGTCTCACATTTCATTACCTTTTGCAAAAATGTATAAAAACTAAAAAAACAAAAAAATCTAAATACACTCCAGTATACTTTTTCTTATCCACTGTATCATCCATCACTGCAGCTTTACTAAGAATTGTGAGTAAAGTTTAAAAACTATGGACTTAATTTTAATATGTAGTAGACATTTTTTTTTTTTTTAAAAAGCACAGCATTTTAAGTGTCACAATATTTGATCTTCCTCTCTGCTCTTGTACTTAATCACTTTACTGCTTTCTGTCATATGCAGAACGCTGACAGGCATCAAAGAGGAGAAGCCCAATTTGTCTGAACAGAACTGTACCAAAGATGTCTGATTGAAGTCATTAAGTGGGTCTGAGATTTGCTGATCTCTCCGATTCCCTCTGGTTTGCACCATTTTATGCCACAGTGACTCAGACTCTCCCTGAGGGGGAGATAAACACTACATTTGTGGAGGGCTACGAGCTAAAAATCCAGCTGAACACATCCAGCTCATGAACTTAGAAGCAGACCTAAATTATACAGTCATAGCAACCGGGTGTTGCTTCAGTTTGTCTTGGAATCCCGCCTCGGTTATACAGATGTAATCCTTACGGGTAGCGTGAGTAGCAGAGATTAGTAACCTTCTCCTTTGCCCCTGTCAGCTTTTCCCACCTGATTCGGGGATGTTTTTCACCTCCCAGATTAGATGAGGTGACTCAGAGAACTCACTGAACTGAGTTCTTCACTCAGATCATAGATTTTTTTTTAAATGCAAGCTCTGGCTGGGCCACTCAAGGACACTCAGGGTTTTCTTTGGAAGTCATTCTAGCATGGGAGGCTTGTGTACTTTTGAGCTTCAAATATTTCTCTGTGTATGTCAGTTAAGAGGCCAGTATGGGTCCCTTACCATTTGACAATGGTTCTAGTAATGCTGAAAGGAAAACTTAAAAAGTTAATGTAAAAACCTTCATTGCAGCTGCATCGTTTACCTGGCAACATCTGAAGGAAGTTGGACCTCTGAATAACCTTCAATAAACAGAAACGCACGCATCACTCGTAGTGGGAGGTCAGACCCTGCCCACATTGTTCCAAATATTTAGTTGAGATTTATGATTTAACCCACAGTTTTCAGGGGATGTGTATTTTTGTTGTTGTTTTCTCAAACCCTCATGATTGTGTTTCAAAACTAGACGCTGCACCTGTTTGTCTTAGCTCACTGTGTTTTTGTCTTTTGGCAGATTTAAACTTTCAAATGGCACTCCCCAGGGATCAGTTCTGGGGCCGCTTCATTTTATCACTTACATCACCCTCTACCTTGGGATTCACTTTTACTGTTACACAGATGACACACAGCTTTATTTCTCCACCAAACCGAACGTCTCCCTCCTCCACTAACGCACTCTCAAACTGTCGACAGACCATCCCATCTGGATGTCAAACACCTTTCCTACACTGAATGGAAATACAAGAGAGTCTCTCAACTTTGGCTCAAGGTTCACACTCTCTAAAACCCACTCCTTCATCATCTCCATTCCCATGTCAAAAGCATCGGCGTCATCCTCGACGGTGCTCTTTCCGTTGATGCTCATGTCAGGAATATTTGACGGACTGCCTTTTTCATTCCTGCAACAATTTCAATACCTCCCTCACTCAACGCAGCCTTCATTCACACCCAGGTCACATCCTGTATCGACTACTCCATCCTCACTGCTTCACCCAGTAAACGAATGCTCCTCAAAATCCTTCAAAGCTGCCAGAATTATCACCAGTACGGCTGATTCTCTCGGAGGAAGTGGCCCCAAGTTAATGAGTCTAAAAATGATGTATCGTGTTCATGAGTGAGGGTAAGGAAGGACTTGTGCTGGCGTAGAATCAGAATATCAAAGGACGGCTGGCAAAGCTCTCTCCACGCGTTGATCTATGAGACGGGTCTCAGTCTTTTTGAAACTCTGCCATATTCTCAGATTATAAATTAAATAATCTTTGAAGAATGTCCTGAATGACACACCATGATAGATAAGAGAGTGTTGGGGGTCTCCATCCGTATAAATTCTTGGGCATCAAAATGTGCATATATTTGATGTATTTTTCAAGTTGCCGCTGTGGGACTCGCAGCTCTAAGGCGTAGGGGCTTAGTGTTTCTCAGAGCAGTAAACTTCTGGCAAATTAGTTGAGAGAAGACAAAACAAGTTTCCATCATGTTTATCTGTGCTAAAAATGATTTCATCATAATCTAATTCTCCTCCATTAGGTAATGTAAAATTAGCTTTTATTATTATTCACTTACATCAACATTACGCAGTCCAGTCAACCAAGGCAGGCGATGGAGTCGGAGGGTTGGTATCTCCTGTTATTGAGGGGGATTAATGTCATGACTGAAACCAGATTTAAGACCAGAAATGTGGTATTTAAAAACATACCTCAAATGTTGGGGGGGGGGGGGGCAGAGAAAGAGAGAGAGAAATTAAACATCCCCGTATCTCAGAATCAGACTTTGAACTCCTGAAATTTCTCCAGACATTGTCTGGTTTGACATCTAACAATGTCTGGCTCTGTAATTAGTCTCTTCTGTTCTCCAGGGAGATAGCGGTTACTAAACCCAAGTTCCGCTACGTCCAGTCCCAAATGATACGATAACATAATCTAACATGTCCCTCAGATGCCATATTTGATGTGTCTTCCATGTTAAAAGGAAGCCAGAAAGTTCAGTTCAATGATCTCGCAGCTTTGTGGGTGTTTCATGTGTCACCTAGCACGCTAACAAGGTTGTACCTGAAGTAAATTCTGTTTTCTTCTGTAAAGAAGCTCAAACACTGCTGATGGCTGCCCAAATTCATCACACACACGCACACACCCACATTTTTTTAATCTTCTGGAGCATGAAATGTAAACGCTTTAAGTGTAGTTGGCTCTTATCTTGAATGCAGATGCAGTAATGTCTCCAAGATAGGAAACGCAATGAAAAAGACAAATGCAAGGTGCTGATGCTGTACTGCCTTGCATTTGTATTTTTTAACAGATTACAAATTCGCCTTCATGGGTCATATTTGAAACAACTTCTCCTCTCACCCACTATCCCTCAATCACCAGTGTTGTTCTACTCCACGAGGACTTTATTCTTCTCTGTAATTTACACAAGAAAGAGATGTGTGATCAAAGGAGAAGGCAGGGAACAACTAACTCAAAAATAACCCTGGAATTTCTCACTTGTTTTCCATTTGAAAAGACACTACCATGCAGTGACAAGGTTGCTTTTTTTAGGATGAGGTGACATGTCTGAGGATAGCATCACACCTTTACCGTGAGCCTATCAGCTCCTTGGAACAGCCTTCCCAGCAGACTGGTTCCCCCGGAGGGCTGCTGCTCCACCACCGTCTCAGGGTTGAGAGTGTGAGTCATACCCTATCTGAGATTTCACTGGCGCTTCACCCAGGAGATTCCGGGCGGGTCGGAGATGTAAAGTAAAAAAAAAGAAAGAAAGACGGCTTCTTCTTTTTTTCTCCAATTGTAGTTATAGATTAAGTAGCTTTTGAAGATTGACCAGCAACACTGCAGTCATAATGCGATGCCGTTTACTTGTCATGGATCTGCAGCACTCAAAAAAATAAGGACAACAACTTGGATATTTTTTACGCTTTTTTTTTTTATTGTCTGTAAATCCCATTTAAAAAAAAACAAACACTGCATACATGTTTCATTGTTTCTCTATTTTTTTTAAATCAGTTTTAATCATATCGTTTTATTTTGATTGAGAGACATTTCAGCTCCAGGAAAAGTTTCTCTTTTCAGCTGTCGTGTATCATACAACAAAATCAATTCATGTCCCGTAGTTTCAAGTCCTCACCAACCGAGTTCTACAACATCCAGTCAGGTCATCTCCACCTTCCCGTACCTGTCACTGCCTCGTCTGTCCGTTGTTACTGGTGGACTCCGTTGTGTTCTGGTGTTGTGGTTTCTTGGATCACCTGTGTGTTGTCGGGTTATTAGTCCTCATCAGCCACAGCCGCGTTCCCTCTGTTTCTTACACGATCAGCTCCTTCCCGCCCTCCTGCTCTCACACCTGTTTCTTGTCGTCTGATCAGTTGGGTATTTAAGTTCGGTTCTGTAGGCCATCTGTTTAGCTATCCTTCCTGTTTAAGTTTGCTAGCAATATTTCGTTTTGTGTCTTCATTTTTTTTCCCGCAGATAAGCAGTTACTCTCCAGTGTCGTAATCACCTTGAGCAAGCCAGTAAGCTGTAATTGCCCCTGATGAGCAGGCTGGCTCCTCTCACGGCGATTGATTGTGTGATTGAGGCAATATTGCAGAGCACTTTGAGTGACGAGAAAAGTGCTGTATTAAAATGAGTCCATTTGCCATCATAACATGACACACAACAATGTCATTGGCAAATTGATGCAGGTGAAATGAAATGACTTCCAGTTAGCCCTCCGCTAGCCTGAATGCGGAATATTTTTCATCATGCTGCTCATCTAGACTTTCCAAATGACATGAGTCATTTTCTGGTTGTGCCCCACTTTAAAAAAAACAACAAAACGTTTTACATCCATAACAGTAACGATGGGCCCGGCTATGGTCTCTGATTTCAAATCTAAAACTTTTAAAAGTTTTTGAAGACTTTGCTTCACCTTCTTTAAAAGCCTTTTTTTTTTTTCCTCTGTCCCCATCTCCAAAGAGAGTGTTCCATATCTTCTACAGCAATGCCACTGTGGGGGAATCGGCTTAAAACTCAGCCGCTCCCGGGAGCGGCTCCTCTGGGACGCTGTTCACTGAAGTGTAGGTAGTGTTCATGTTGGGTTACCACAGTTCATGTTCGAGGGCTAAAATGTCCCACTGCAGAGGGGCGGTGCTGTGGTCCAATAGAGGCACAGATTCATGGAGCAGCGCCTGGCACACGGACAGCAGGACAGATGGCCATGAGCGTCCTTATGGGTTGGAGAGTGCGTCCAAGCATTCGGTTCGACTGGTATTTGTGTGTCTGCATATTCATCTGTGTGTTTTCCTCTGCTGCAGCACCTATGGATATTTGCACTCCAATTCAATTGCATACAGAGAAATCTGCTGTTTTGCGTGCATCCATGTGTGAACGGAATAATAATTTTTGGACAATCTGCCGGCCCCCAACATTCCCAGCACCATAGGTCAAACTGGCCCTCGACGTGAGAGCCTCGTCTGCAGGAGCGGGGCCAGGGACACAACACTTCTAACGTCAGTGGGTCAGCAGCAGCACCCCACCACACATGGCTACCAACATGGCACACAGTAGCATGCGCAAACACATGAGCACGAAAAAACAGGGGCGTCGTGACCCGGCAGAACCAGTGTGGAGGGAAGTGGAAAACAAAACCAGACAAATTTCTCAATATCCAAAGCTATTTCTCATTAATATCTTCCTGACTATTTACCATAAATTAATGATACATCCATGCATTCTGCCTCGGGTACAAGCATCAACTAGACAAGACACCTTTCATATAATCTCAGTATTCCACATTTTCTGTACTTTTTCCATCTACTTGACAAATCTAATCTAAGGATCAGTGGCAGGCTGAGGTATTAGAAAGAAGAATGTGGATTTTATGGAAATGAGGTCTGGTAGATGACAAATGAGCATGGACAGTCAGGGCTCGCAGGCGCTCATGATCATGTCTGATGCAGTCATTTAGGATAAACAGAAGCTCAGGGACAAATGAGCTTAGTCCCTTTCCTGAAAGGAGGTATGAAATGAGTTCATAATGAAATGTATAATTTATTTATTCTGAACGCTGAAGGGCTCTATGAAATAAACATGAGAGAGAGAGAAAGAGAGCAAAAGTACGAGACAGAGATGGAGGGGGGAGGAATGTGAGAGCAAATAAGAGTGGGGAGAGAGGGGAAAGAACCCATTCCACCCCCCCCCCCCCGCCTTCCCCTTCCACAGCCCCCATCCAGGTTCTAAAAGACACATGTAGGATGTTTTCAACTTCAATACTGTTAGAATGGTGTGTGTGTGTGTGTGTGTGTGTGTGTGTGTGTGTGTGTGTGTGTGTGTGTGTGTGTGTGTGTGGTTAAAACCAGTATTGTTCCATAATAATTACAGCACCTCAGGTCCACTCTGGCACGCAATTTGCACATAGCAGCGGGACAGGGAATAATTGATTTGTAGACTGCAGTACATCCTCCGGTGCAGTAGGTGGCAGTATGTCACCCTGCAGCAGGTTGCCCTCAGACTTTCCTCAGGTTCACTTTTATGTCACTTACCAAACCGGTTGGCCGATGGCGTTCTTGTTGAACAGTGGACTTGTCTGACCTCGCTGGTGCCAGTATGATAATTCCTTGACCGCAGTTCAACTTCCGGGTAAAATGTTCTAAAATATATTTTTGTCGGGACTCACACTTCATGTATTTCAGAGTTTCATTTTTAGTTGGTCCAACACAATTTCACCAAAGTCATGTAAACATTCCTTTAACCTTGACACATTAGTTGTCAAAAGTGATTTTTAGCAGCATGGTATCTGGCCAATCTCCTGTCGCCGATGGGGGCACTAATTCTGGAAACCCTCTTACGGCTGGAATGAGAGGAGCAAACGAGCCATTTGGGTTGGAGGCCTTTTAGGGAACTTTGCTGCCAAATGCTTCCAGCCTGTGTTGGCTGGGTAGCTGCAGCCAGTGCTGAGAGATTGACTTGTTTATCCTCAGGAAATAAAAGGTAAGAAACCGCAACCTCCCTAAAAACCCTCCAGTTAACACGAAACCCACGAGCCGTGAAGGCCGTTAATTAATCTGCTAAAAGTTGCGTTGTGTAGCAGCACGGCGGGGTTAAAGTGTGCCAGGTAAACACAGCGCTCCCCGTGCCTGGAGGTAATGCATTTGCTACCTTCATGCAGTGCAGAATTCTGAGAGGTGATATTTTCAAATCTGCTCTGAATTGCCGAAAGAGATCGTCTCAGCTCACAAAATATTCTTTTAGCGGGGCCGCTTTAAAATCACTGCACAGCTCCTGTTCATATGATTTATGATGGAACCTCTGAGAAAACAAGGCTGTAAAATAAGTTTTTGTGGGCACATACATCAGACCCAACACAAACACATACTTGTTTCTTTTCTGGCCGTGATAAGTCTGTCAGGCCGATGTCAACATCAAACGCAACCATTTTGTAAGGAATATTAAAGCCGTAACACATTGTTTTATTGCACAAAAGAGAGGTCAAAAATAAGAAATATGAATAAAATTTAACATGAGAGTGCATTTTAAAGTTGTTGTTTCAGTAGAATGGTGGAAGAAGACGACGAGCAGGTATTTGCACCAAAAAAGTATTCATGTTTTGTTTTTGTCAGAAGGGAAAATGTGTCCGGCACACAAATAACATACAAGTGTCACACATCGTTATAAAGGAGGCGTCCGAGGACTCTGAGCGTCAAACTTTAGAGTTTGCACAGCACATCAGTTTTAAGGCCAAACATCAATATGACAAATATATATTTTAAACACAGGACGTGACATCAGCAGAGAAAGCTAAGATCTACAGATCTGTTGGTTCACATTCATGGAGAAATCTGTGCCATTTTAGACCTAAAAATGTGTGGAATTTTGGTGAATGGCCTCCTAAAACCTCCCGAAAATCAGGAACGTCGAAGCTGAAAGCAGCAGTCAGACGCATGTGCCTTTACGGTGTAAATTACTTTGCTTATTCATTGCCTCCAGATGATGTTATATGAGAAGGAATATGGTAATTTAGTTCGTAGTAGGTGGTGTAAAGCAGAAAAAGTCTACCTCGGAGGGACATTCGACCTGACGCCCTTCTTGGAATGAGTCAAAGATGGACTGGTCACGTGGGATCAACAGGCCGGTCTTCACTGTCAACATCTATCATCTGTTTTCCCTTCATATTGTCCATCAAAATGGCGCATGCTTTAAGACCCACGTTGCTAAGATACGAGTCGTTTCGTGGCGCCTTACTTTTCCCGAACTTGTGATCGGATCTTTATTCACGAACACGAACGTTTCTGAGTTCTTGTTCTACTTTTGACTTTCAGCCCTCTTGTGACATTTAGAGCACGTGGCCTTTGCGTTTGTTCACGTGTGGTCAGATAGAAGCCGCGCTGTAACGTTGACTGAACGCAGCTTAAATCGGGTGCGGTTGAGTCCGTTTTGATGGAGCTCCGGTCCCTTCACTCTCTTGGTGAGGTTCTTTTGGGCGGGCGCGACTACAGCAATCAAACTCGGGTACAGATAAAAAAAAAAAAACGGTTGGGCAGCCTCAACATCCAGAACCCAGAACATTATCAACTACTGGAACTTTTTTTTACTCATCGACTTTTAGTTTTATTTGCATAACTTTGAACACTTGGAGAAAAACAATCGTCTTTTAAAACCTGAGGTTGATTTGAAGCTTGTAACAGTAGAAGAACACTGCCAGTAAACACAATCCGGCAGCAATTAACTTACTTGGAAAATGTTTATGCCAGAGCTAATTGGCGAGTAAATCAGAGCCACATAAACAGAGTTAGTCTGAGAACGGGGCTCAGACAACGGCCGTGCTCAGCTCCAGAACGGCACCGAGTTCACTGCCGAGCTCCGTTCCTCTGTGTTTTGGTGTTGCACTTCATGTATGAGAAGTGTGGTTGGAGGTACCGTGTTCTGGCCGTATTTGTGTGTGTTTCCCAGTCTCGTTCCTTTCTTCGCCCTGTTCTATTCTCAGGTGCGAGCATCAAATTGGCCTCTTTCAGCGTGACAGTCTGTCTGGCACCTGGCTTAAGATAAAGAGAAACTAAATGCCAGCTTCTGTTCTCGACAAAAGAGCCGAACCAGATCCTGGGTTCCCCGGTGTGGCCTTTTGTATCGTTTTTTTTGTTTGTTTGTTTGTTTGTTTTTCAGAAGCCTACAAGTTTACTTATTCCAAACAATAGTGCATATTTAAAAGGACTTTCTAGCTTTTATAAAGTGAAATATACTGAACTCAACTTTCCTTTACACAAATAAATCCTCAAAATTTACTGAAGTAAGATAATACAGTTTTTGTCACATTGAGATGCTACACGATCAGCGATTCTGTTTGACTTTGACTCGATATTAGATAATAAGATCTTTCCTTGTCTTGCTCTTTGCTTTTGCATTTTATATCCACTGATGGAGAGTGAAGAACTGTCTCCTGCATGGAGGGATTTCTCCGGGGATAGAACAATGGGAAATGAAATTATTTCAGTCGTGCATATATAATTTATCATAGCCATGCTTACACTCCTGTTAGACAACCCCTCCTGTCTGGGCCTGTGTTTAATACCAGGATGTGTCAGTATAAATGCACCTGCACGTGTATTCTGCACGTTTGCATTGTGAAACATTTGGTCTGGTTGAGTGAACGGAAAAGTACACACGGCGCCGCTCTTATGCAAATACACTGGTTTTCTTTTTGTGTCCGATGTCGGAGAAAGAAAGCTTGACATTTTCCCACCTGTGGTCCAGGAGAAAGTTCTGTGTTCCATACAAGTGCATGTTTCTAATTCATCTTTTGTAGGAATATCGTACTTTTTTGGAACAGCGAGTTATAGGAGCATTTTGGCAAAACTTGTCAGCTAATGGTTGGGTCTTGCCGGTGTCGTTTCACATTCCTACCATAAACGAACCATGTCAGAGGTTGTTATCGCCTTATTCTTTCTAGACTTTATAAATGAGGTGTGGCTGATCGTCAGTTTAATCACAATCAACCACCTCATCACCCCACCCCCAAAATAAATGTAGATTGTCAGACACAAGACTCCCAGGTCCTCACCCGACCCGGCAAGGCTGGCCACTATGAAGGTGCCAATCAATGAGATGCTCTTTCAAAAAAAGTGTTAATGTACAACAGCAGTGGAAAATTCCTTCTGCAGGGCAACAGAGGTGGCCAAAGATGAAGCGGGACAGCCAGTGCCACCCTGGACTCTCCTCTGTCTCCACCCCTGCTTCAACCAGGTCTTGGTCTGGTTGTGGTGGTGTGTGGTTGCTGCTCCAGGCTTCGAGTTGAGCCAACGAAACAGGGGGAAGGCTTCTGAGAAGTCAATCTGTAGCGTGCAAGAGCATTGGGGAGAAATTCAAGAGATGAAGCAGGGATCCGTTCTTGGAGTCTCTCACATTAAATATTCCATCAGATGCCGCTCTAGTTGCCGTGCTGATGGGAACAACCAGACTATAAGGCAGTGGAGGGTTTACAGGTTTAAAGGCCCAGCAGTTCAAGAGATACAAAGAGCCATATGGCGAATTAAAACTGCAATCATCCATCTCACTGCAGGAATCAGACATTAATAAGGCATCAGCAAGATCCCTCTATTAATTTGCTCTGCATAGTATAGACAAATATGTGCTTCTACTGTGGCTGCAGCTTTTTATATATTCCCTTTTTTTATTTCTAAATGTTTTCTTTTGTCGCCCCTAACATTCTCGCTGTCTCCCCCTCTGGTTCTCTCTTTTTTTTTTTTTTCTTTGATGGTAAAAAGCTGTAAGAGCACAACTTTATCTCCTCTTGCAGTGCACTAAAGTGTCTCCTGGGATTTGGCTGCACGGGGATGACAGCGTTTTGTCAAAACATCTTAGAATATGAGATATAAGTGGCATCTCGACAAGTTCCCTCTGTACTTAAACTGTTCATTAATGCTCTGTACCCCAACTTTATCCCTCTGTAGCAACACCAGCCACCTTCTTAATTTAGCCCAGCCCTCTCCTGTTCCATCACCCCTGTCTGCCGCTGTCTGACTTCTTCTCTGTTTACTTCATTATTGTGGCACTGAGATGCTGGCTTGGTTTGAGAACCACTTCCCGAGAAAACAATATTAAATTACCCCAGTTTGTAATGGTGCTTCTTCCCTAAATGGCTTATGTAACTACAATGCTTGTGTTTCGACTAAGGAAATGTGTGAGAAGATGTCAGCGCATATTCAAGAAGGGAAATTGGCCGTACCTCTAAACAATGAAGAAATGAATCTGGGTCAGAATAGGCCTCTGTGGTGCTTTTGCAGGAGAGATTAGATAAAAACCTCCTCTCTGCTGCCGGAGAAATGAAAATGGGGCAACTCCAAGGAGATAATGAGCATAACTCTGTGTGTGTGTGTGTGTGTGTGTGCACGACTTGTGTTATTTATGAAAACTATTCCGTGCTTCTAATGACCTAACACAAAATTCCACTCCACAACAAAAATTTATCATCGACTTTTGGAAAAGTAGTTCATTACTGAAAGCATTGCCAGGAGACATACAGTACACAACACATTCAAATGGTAGAAGCGACTGCTACGCACCACAACTGCTAAAAAACAACAATAGCAGTCACTGCCTCCAGCAAAACTACACCGTCTTTTCCCAGAACTTGGTGGATGGGTGTAGTCCGACCCAACAAACCAAGGTGCTTTCACACCTGCGGTTCTTTGCTCAGGTCCAAACCAGTTGATGAGTCCCGCCTTGATTTGGAGCAGTCAAAAGATCTCCATCAGGATCTCATCCAATCTAGAACCGCTACGAGAAATTAGGGAGTCATCAAACCGCTCAGGACCAGGCTTTAGTTGCAATATCTGGTCCCCAAACAGTAATCTTGCTCCTGATTGGTTCTCGTCGTTGATGACATGAATATAGGCCGCGTTGGGGAAAACAGACGTAGCAAATGGCGTCTAAAGAAGCAGCAAGCAGTTCTGTTGGTAGAACAAACACAGATGTTAGTTAGTCATTGCAAATTTAATTTAAAGAACAGCACAGGTGGAGTTTCCCAGTGGAAAAGACATTCGTCCGACTAGATTTGGCTGGCGATGATGTCGCCTGAGGCTGGATCGCATTTCACCAAAAAAGGAACTGTAGCAGAGTTTGTTTGGAGGTGTACCTGGACCGCCTCTGCCTCAAGGTCTCGGTCTACCTGAGTGCAAGGATCCACACCACAGAGGAACGAACCCCGATTTCAACAAGATACGAGCCAACCCTAAAATAGCTAAAAAAGGCGTTTTTTTTCTCTCAGCATTGACAGCGTCTACATTCTCGCTGCGCCCTTTTAATTGTAAATGTCATCGCTATCAGCCATGTCATCTTGGGTGTATCTCTTTTGTACGAACGCCGTCCTCAGATGTTGCGAGGTCTGTGTGTGTGTGTGTGTGTGTGTGTGTGTGTGTGTGTGTGTGTGCAAAGAATCAAATTAGCATTTGGAAGCATGGGCCCGTCCTCATTTGGATTGTGTCAGACGATCACGGAGGTATATGCAGAGACCCTTTTCCAATATAGAGACACGCAGCCAAGAGCCAGTGACTATAATTACACGCTAATTTTGCCTCCTATCGAGAATAGAAAAAGCAGGGGGGTGAGTGACATGAAAGAGACCAAACAGAAGGATACGTGGTCATGGCGGCGGGAGAAAGGACCCCATGTTCCTGAATAAAGCTTATTGACCTGATGCGTTCTGATTCATTACTGCTGAGTTTTTCCAGAGGTTTTGGCTCCATTCTGGATCAAGTTTTCGTGCTCATGCTGGCTTCTTTCACCTCTCGAGCTACCTCAGTAGAAAAGGGACAACAAATTTCTGAGATGCAGGCTCAAGTTCATTTTTTTTTTTTAATGTTACTTTCTAAACCTTAATTTCAGCTGGAAAAAAGCAGTGGTTTTTTTTTTATCTTAAATTAGGATCAGGCCACTTCTTTTTCCTGGGAGCTGAATTTAAAGGCTGTGAGGAAAGGTTCCAAATCATGTTGATGAATCATGAATTATTCTTTCCTCCAGGCCTCCCTTTTCCTGTTGATGGGACACCAGACTCGTGTCCAAATTGGCTTGAACTCATCTCCCAAGTCCTTACCAAATGGTAGTACCTGTACACACACAGAGGAGTGTCAGGAGAAACATGCTACTGCAATACTGGCCTCCTAAGGGGGCGGAATAACTATAATTATTCTATATTTGTATTAGTTGTTATAAAGGACAATATGGCTAAAGGGCATGTGCACACAGTGTATAACTGCCCACGCAAGCTTATTCGGCTACATATTTACTACAAACGTGCATGAACTGAAAATATATCGAGACGAGTAAATACATGAACTTATTTGCAGATGGAGAAGCCGCACCAAAACCCCCTTCGTCACCACCTCACACTGCGATTTGTTTGCGTGTCTGGACAGTCTTGCGTTCGTATTCCATGCACCACCTGCTCCGGTAGTTTAAGAAAAGGTGCTCTAATGCACTTTGATCCTTTCATTTCTGATAACCTGGTCATCCTGAGAAATGTTTTACAAGCCCAAATGACTGCAGAGCTGTGAGGCAGGCAGGGTTCCATCGCTGTGTCTTAATAGATCACACACACATCCGTCAGGCTTTATCAAGTCAAGCCAAAATTATTTATAAAGCAGGTTTTATCTGCGTGTGGAGGATCTCATCAAAAATGTATGTATGATTAGGCAAAGAGATGAGCTGGGACTTGTGGGGAAAGTTGTCTCCCGTAAGCCATATATGGAGAGCTTGATCAGCAAGCAGGAGGGGCACCTCACAAATGAAGGGGTCATGCAGCCAGGAGGTTATTTGTTGGAGGAAGCCTACCCTCCCTATAGCAGCAGCAGCAGCAGCGCTGTGGCCCCCACCACCACCACCCCACCATGGTGGCCCCTCCCCCTGACAGGAGGTCTCTGCTGAGGTTAACTAGATTCAGATCTGCTGGCTGCTTTAGGGGTCCGCTCTATACATTCCACCTGCGACTGCGAGGACATTTTTCTTTTCTTCATTCACCCTCACTGTGTTATTTCGCTCTCTCTGTAGGTAATTATGTTCTTATTCAGACTCTAAGACCAAGTCTGACGCCCCCCCCCCCCCCCCAACACACACACACACACACACATATCCACACTGTGACCAATCAATCAATCAGTCTGGATTTTCTGTACGGGAGCAAAACAGACAATGAGAAAACACATCAGTTGTGATATTTGCATGTGTCTGCTCCTGCTCACCAGTGCGTCCTTGCACCGTCTTAAACGTCCAGATCCTCCTGCAGCTCTGTCTTCCTCTTCAGCTCAGACTGGAGATGGACCCCACGGACTCTGCTGTTATTATTTTTGGGATCCTAATGGCCCACCGTGGATAGGAAGGTGCTTATTAAAACCAGCTCTGATATTTCAAGGAACTATTGTATGAAGTGTGAGAAGAGTGATGGCACAACTGTGATGCTAAACTCTAAATTTTTCTCTTCTTCAGACAGTAATTTCTTTCACCGGTGAGTGCTTATTTACTATTTTTACTACAGACTTCAGCTCCACGTGCCCTGAGGTAACGCAGCCTTTTCTGGTTAACAACGCCCACGACTAAAAGTAAAACTTTAGTGTGTGTCTATGGGCCAAAAGGTTCTGAAAGTGGCATTTATTTCATTGTTACATGCAATTGTCTTATTTTCTTATTGTTATCAGCTGTGGCCAAAAACTCTTTTCAAGGCAAGCATCGAAGAATGAATAGAAGCATCGCTGCCTCTGCATGTACATGGCAGCAGGCCAAGCTGAACATGTCAATAGTCATTGCTTAGGCAGCCACTTTAATTAAATCAACAACTATTCCAGGAACACACATCAGGAATAATCCTACTAATCTGTTTTTATAGAAGCCAGAATGGATGGGCTTTGTAGCGGCTGTGCGTGGGGGCCAATGGGACGGCTGGACTTTGCGGCGTAAAGCATCTTTCTAGCGAGGTTAGCTGTAAATGTTTTGCAGAATCAAACAGACAAACCTCTCTTTTAGCTCCTACATTTCTCTCTGAGACTGGGAGATCTTCCATTACTAATTCAAAGCATCCTTGAAGAGAATCGTTCTCAAACTGCGAATACAGTGAGTAGAAATAGCCACGCATTAGCTGGAGAGGGGATTTTAAAAAGCCAAATCAGTCAATCTCACAAAATATTTGTAAAAATAACCAGATTGCTGGATATCAGGGGACTTGGAGAAGGCCGAGGCAATATGATCTCATCGGATCTGGATTCATTTTGGAATCAAACAGATTTTTCCTCCATCTGATCAAAATTTGATTAAAATCCATCAACAACTTGATGAATTGTCCTGCCGAGGCCCACGATCACATGACCTATGGAAGCAGTAACCAGGTGTGTTATGGTAAATGAAGGCACATGTTCCGAACTGTATGAGTCACAGCCAAACTTGATCACAGCAGCATAGGAGTTACATCAGAGTTACAGGAAAAAAATCTCAACATGGCGGCTCACACGACGAGTGAGGAGTTATGTGATTGGCTGGCAACAAGTGAGCCACTGTCCACTGGAAAGTTTCTCAGAAGTTTGCAGCAGCACTGGAGTACACCATGGAAAAAAACATATCAGCCCTAAAACAGATGCTGGCTTGAGGGCAATCGAAAGAATGCAAACCTCCACCAAGGCGAACTCTGCCAAGAAAAGCTATCACCAAGTTCTTTTCGAGCCACATTTGAGACTCTGCGGTCGCCCCACTGGGAGAGGGATCCCAAAGTGTACTAAAACTACGTCGTTTTTTTTTATAGTGGGATGTTCTTTAAAACCATCTTTCCTAATCCTTGTCAAAACAAACCTGCGGTGACGAGATTATTTAAAATAAAGTTGTTGTTTTTTTTTAGAAAACCATAGAAAGTATCTTGACGTCCCAACCTTGACGAAGAACACACACCCTGACCTTTTCCTATCTGGTGTGTTATGATCAGCACATACTAAGTTTGGTGTCTTCTGCAGGTTTTTCTTCTCAGACATTTTCACATTTGACAGATTGACTTGCTGGAACGGTTGCATAAGCTAGCCGGCGTCTGTGAGGATTCTTAGTCATTCGGGTCATGGCAGCTGGACTTGTGATAGATTATTGAAGATGTTTCACTGCTCTGTCACTGCTTAAATCTGTCTTTGTTTTCCTCCGTGACCTGAGATCCCCCCCCCGAGGTGTGTGCATGTGGAAAAGGACAAACTACTGCACCTGCAGTTCTCAGGTAGGAGGAAAGATGTGGTTTATGTTGCTGTTTGCCAACACTTTTCTCCCACCCCTCGACCTACATACAGCGCACACACACACACACACACACACACACTTGCCTCAGTATGGATTCTCAGCCGCTGCAATATGTCTCAACAGCAGGAATCTGATTGTGGTGCTTGATTCCATGTTGAACACTTCTTCTTTTGATTATCCAAGGGTTTTGTTTTTTTTTGTCTTGTTTTGTTTTTACCAGCGTTTAATGGTTTGGCTAACATCCACAGCAGCATGTATTTTTCTTATGATCAAGAGACGAATGTGTTGTGTATCAGCTTTGTTAGCTTCGTATGCAAAATACACATTGCTAAGCAAGAGCACGTATGCTTGTTTATCCACATTCATGTATCCAGGCTTGTTTCATGTGTCCAGATACAGAGAGCATAAAACGACGTACGTCTGAAGTGTAAATGTGACGGAGTCGAGAAGCACAGCAGGGCTTAGCGGCATTTTAAGCTTCAATTATAAAGTTCCATGTCATTTTTAATGGCACACTGACTTTTGATATGCAGTGGTATGAGAGAAAGCTGGTTTCATCGACCTGAATTCCCTCCCTGGGTCGATGGATGAGAAACAATCATTATTATTATCATGATTATTTTTATTTTTATTACTTGACAGCAGTTACAAGTCAGCTAGAGAGAACAAAAATGATCATTTGGTCACACGTTGTGGCAGAAATATTACTTGTAATAGCTTATTTGACAAGAAGTATTAAGATAATTCTATAAACAGTCTTGCACCTTGTCCAATTTTCCTATTATTATCTTGAGCACCAAATCCAATAATTTTTTGGTCACGGTTCATCTGCTGGCTGGTTGTTTCGAGGTTCAAAATTCTTTGTAAAAGGATTTCAGAAAGTGTTGATGGAGTAAATGAATATGACGTCTTAACGATTCAGCCGCTGGCACCGTGGAGAACCATGAAGTGAGTTCAAGACCCTGCCGCTAGTTTGGAGTGCTGCTTTCAGGTACAAGATTCTAGCTCAAATGTCTTAGAACAGAGCAGAGACAAAAATAAAAGAAAAAAATGGACCATAAAGAGGGAAGCTAAGAGGACGACCAGAAGAAGAACGCCCATAACTGCAGTCAGTCAGAATAACGCTAATCTCAGAACCCATAAACGGGCTTGTGTCTGACGACTTTGGAATAATGGGAAGTATTTCAGGGTTCTGGTGAAGCCAGCAGATATCTGGGTCCAAGATTTCCTCCTTCCATCTGCCGCTCGCTGCTCACCGTCCGAAGAGCAGTGTGAGATGTTTGCATGGAATTAAAAGATGACAAATACAAGCAGATTGTTTAAAAAGGATTGTTTGCGTACAGTAGACGCAGCCCAGGCCGGGCCACTGCACCGCAGTCAAACACGAGCATGGGGCAAAGCATTTTTAGCTCCTCATGTTTAATCACGTTCATCTGTCGTCTCTCTTCGTGTCACGTGACCTCTCCGCCGATTCTCATTTGCCAATCAGAATGCTGCTGCCATGTGGCGCTGTTTGAAAGTGTTTGCATGCTACGTGCTGATGTGCATCTTATTTCTTAGGTAAGCGTGATAATAGTGACGATGAAGACGAACACGACATTCAGTATATTGTGACGTACACAATCTTGCAGATGTTATACTGCATACATTGCTGATGTGTTTACTTTGTGGAACAAGCTTCTGACATAAATTCTATTTTTGATAGACCTTCTCCTTGTTTGTGTCTGACCTTCATTTTTCTTTCACTTTTATCCCTTTTGTTCATGCCGCATAAACTTTATGATATATACAGAGAGATATATATATAGATAGATAGATAGATAGATATAGATATCTTTTTTTCTTTTTTTTCCCAATATTTACTATGTGCTCCACAAGCATGGAACCATTCTAATGCAACACGATTCCCTCACACTCTTTTCTTCTAACTTTTCTCCCTCCAGAGTTTCAAAGGTTCAGTAAACACAGCGCAGGTATGCTTGAGGCGTGAGCCTTGTGCGAGATTCAGCGTTCATTTAATTCTGGAATGATGCGGCTGGTACTCGTGCACAACGGACGCCAGGTAACTCTATCAAATCAGGTCACATCGGGGAAGTTGTATAAAAGCCACATAAATTTTGCCACCTCAAAACAAAAACAAATAAAAACCTGTAATCTCATTACACCCTCTCAAATTGGTGTGAGAGAAAAGCTCATTTATGGGGTCATGATTCTACTGATTCAGGCTTTCTGCCAAAAAAACATCATGGCCAAGTTTTTAATAACTCGATCTGATAGTAAATTATGTATCCTTGTAGCTTTATATTGCTGTAATATTGCCTTATGCATTTCAATAAGGTAGCAATTATCTGTTGGGCAGCAGATGTGGCTTATTAGAGATTTTATTACTGTGCAAATTACAAATTTGTCTCAGGGTACTGGATGCATTTCTGTTTTTATTTATGTTTTAATTCAGTCATTTATTATCATGTCATTAAAATAGTAATTGTAATTGTCTTTACGTGACTCAAAGCGAAATGAAAAATGACTGGAACCCTTTATGTCTTCTGGATTTTTTTGAAATGCAAAAACCCTCCACACCCCAATTTTCTAGGTGCCTCTGTTGCAGTTGATATATATTTAAATATATTTCTCCCAGCAGTTTATGCATATTTTCTATCCAAGAGTCACCTTGTGGAGTGACTGTTGTGTGCACTTGAACACCAACAGGAAAACATTCATAAAAGAACATGAAACGTCAGCTTTGACACATTTGTGGCAAAAAACACATGAAATATATATATATATATATATATATATATATATATATAAACATATTTCATCTGTAGAAATATGAGGAAGAGTTCAAATAAGATTAAAAGGCTGCTGTGGGTGTTTACGTGTGGTGCAGGAATGACTCAAGAGGACGAGGAGTTAAGAAGATGAAGGCTAGGATTATTTCGTGTTGCCGTTTTCAGTCGTTGGACATGTAGGATCCTGTTTGACCTTTCGCCACCGTTTGTGTTGGTCCAACTTAAAATAAACTGCCTGTTTGTCTGGTTGGTTTTGTTCTTTTAGCAGCAGAACACGGATCTGCTCAGCGGCTAAAAGCCGAGGTCTGTCAATCATAAAATGGTCGTGAAGCTTCACCAAACGTAAGAAACGTAAGATGGCAAAGAATTCAATTTTTTTCTGTATTCTATTCTCAACTCGCCTCTTGATTATTTCTAATCTCTTGTATTTCTTGCCTGGAAAAAAAAAAAATCATAAAATTGTCCATTTTAGAATTTTGAGCTATTTATTTCAGGTATGTAAATTCCTGTTTAGCAGCAACTGCCCTTGATTTCAAATTTAAATGAGGTTCCTCTACAGGCGCTATTTTCAACACCACATGTGCATTGAATTTTTCATTTTATGTGCACAAATAAAAGCATGAATTATAGAAAAGGAGAAACACCCAGCGTTTCCCTTGTGATCCTAATTTTTCCAGGACGCTGCTGACACAATTTACTCTGCATATTTACACTCCATTTCTGAGTACAATGATTAACAGATATTTTCCTCTTTTTGTTTTATGAGGATTATTTTGATTCTGCAAGCCAATCTTAAAGACATACGTGTGTGACCATAGCCTCTCGACGCTGCACGACAGAGCGGGGTCACAACATCTGTTACGATTACATTCCTGCACCATAGCAACAAAGCCATTAGAAGGTCAATTAGAAACTTTTCAGAGTGGCTAAATATCTGGGTCAGTGCGATATGATGTTACAGTTGGTGGTTTTGGTTGTTTTTTGTTTTTTTTGGTTAGAAATCTTTATATTATCATCTGTTATAATCTCAGTGTTGTGAAACCTGGACTCAGATACCTGTCTGTGGCTACAAAGCCTGGCATTTGTTTAAGGAAGTCAGAATCCGCCCGGTGGTCGGTTGTGATGGTGCCTCTAACAAAGTCGTCTCCCGTGATGATCTTGATCAGCCAGGGAATTTCTATGTCAACCACCATTATTGATTCACTCAGGCATTGTTTCTCGACTGTGTAATTCTGATTCCACCTTGCTGTTCTGACAACACGGTTACTTCACTTTTTTCTGAGAGGTCACTCGATGATTTTAGTATTTCTGTTTTAAGTGGATCGAGTGGAAAATGCAGGGGGGAGAGAGGAGATATGACATTTAGTAAAAGGCCCTGGTTAGATGTTTTTATTCATAACCTGATAAAATGTTTCCCAGCTATTCAGGCTACGTGACATCCTTGCTCTTTCCGTCAGGGGTAAAAAAAAAAAAAAAGGGGAGATAAGCTGTTTGTACAGGAGGTCGTATCTCACCACAATCCTGTCCCTTGGTTTTTTTTTGTTTGGGTGAGACGAAGGAGCAAGCAAACCAACAGGTAATAAATAGATATTACTTCGTGCTACTTCTGCTGTCAGTCTAACCGGACCTTCCATGCACAGGATTTCTTTGCCTTTTCCGTCAGTTTCTTCCATCCATTTCATCCATTACAGTATAACCATTTCTTATTCTATCCTTATGTATTAATGGGGAGGTTCTATATCTCAAAGCTATATTTTAGTTTAAAACAATCAAATATGGTCGAAAAGAATCCACAGAAAGTGAAAAATAACAGCTTTGACATTATGCCAGGCCAGTGGGTGCAGAACGTTCTGTGCAGAGCTGTGCCACATCCACTCGATTTCAGCATGATTTAATGCAAAATAAGATGAAATTAAAATGAATTTATCAAAAATTCATGACTACATTGCCGTTGAATATAAATAAACAACTATTTTATTCCAGCATGAAGTTTGTGAAATCTATAATGAAAATGGTGACACTGGTGAATTCAACCGTGTGATACAAAACAAACCAAGTGTACAATAATTGTGTAAAAGTGCATCATATCTGCATATGCTTCACTCTGGAGGGTGTCGCAGAAACCGTTCCCTCTGTCACCCTTCTCTCGTGTTGTTTACAGTGTTCCTAGCAAAAATGTGGCCTGACAGCTGAAATGATCCCAGGAGAATGGGGTGTCCTTGGTGTTCACCTACAGGGAATTCTAATAAGCTAAAAAATAAAAAATAAAAAAAAAAAGTCAGAGGTGGAAGGACTAAAAAAGGAACATGGAAAAAAAAAAAAAGCCAACAATTCCACCACGGCATAAATTATCAGCTGTAAGGAGCTTCTGTGTATGTTTTTCGGGAAGTAGAGGGTGCACTGGACTGAATAAATGTCATCCTTATTACAACCTTTTTCATTAATCTCCTTTCTTAAGCTTTTCATAAAAATCCTCAGTCAGTGTTTATATGGCAGTGCGCGTGTGTGTGTGTGTGTTAGAGAGAGAGAGAGAGAGGAAATAGGTCAAAGTCCTTATCTGTACCTGATACAAGACGTAGAGCAATGAAAGCCATAAATAGACACTGAGAACGAACATCTCCAGTAACATGACCCACTGATACCTTAGCACACATCCCTGCGTCCAACACACTGACATACTAGCGTGTGCACACAGACACACACACACACACGCTATGCAACAATCCTCAGAAAAATAGGAAAGGGATTTTGTGTGACCGAACAGGAACAATTTTAATGAGCCCTGCGACCAAGTGGGATCGACTGGGGGAAATTTTTTTTTAAAGTATTTTACTTTTTTTTTTTTTTTAACGGTATCATATGCCTATAGGTGCAGTCGTATTGTGGTGATCAGTGGACACATGTTTCTGATAAAAAGAGATCACGCATAATCTTAAAACTGTTCGATGCCAACTTCCCCTTGCTTGAAAAACAAGTTTAATTCACTCGCTTTGGTTATTCACACGCAGAACTTGTGATGTAATACCTTATCATGTCAACACAGATGGAAGGACCTGGAAAACAGACCAAAAAAAAAAACCACACAGCAAATAAAAATAGTGATAAAAAATATCTAAATGACAGCAAGATATCGTAAGGGATACAAGAAAAATAGAAAATGTACTTGTCTAATGTAATCAGGTTAGCTATTCCAGCAGTCTGGAGTCCTGACAGGGAAAAGCTCCTGACACATGTGATCTTCAGGCATGTCCAGGGAACAGCTGGCAGGACCCTAGGATCCCAAACTCAGAGCTTGTGAGTAATAATTTAGAAGTTCGGTCAGGTAGCTCGGTGTCATACTGTGCAGAGCTTTCAAAGTCAGGAGTTAAATTTTAAAATCAATTCTAAAACTGACGGGCTGCCAGTGAGGGTAAGCTGAAATAGAGCAGGTGAGATGTGTTCCCGCTTTCATGTTGTATTTTCAAGTTTGGCATCTCCATTTTAGACAACTTGAAGCTATGCAATATTTTCTTGGTCAAGGGCTATGAATATTGCATTATCATAAAAGCGATGTATGTTCCTAAGGTGCCCTTTAACATGGGGCAGGTTGTGGAATCATTACAAGGTTCTAAACCACGAAGACCACGTGCTGAGCTCAAAGAGCAAGCAGAACATGGTCAGAGTTGAAGTAAATTCACACATATAGTTCAAATGCAGAGCGAGTGCAACTAACTAGCAACAAAAATACTTTTGATGTTTAATCATGAAGCCCAGAGGTAGTTGACCGCAGAGAATAAAGGTGGTCTGAGGAAGGAACCCTGCGGTACTCCACACTGAGTATAAATCCACTGAGAGGGAGTGAATCCATCAACACACACAACAAATTTTCTGTGTGAAAATCAAAAACAACTGGAGGGCAGTCCAAGAGATACCAACCCATGTTCTTTGGTTTGCAATAACAATACAACGATCCACCGTGTCGGGCACTGCACAGAAACCGGCCCAAACCTGTGCATAACCTATAATTTGAAATCAATAATTAACTACATTTACAAGTAATCTGACCCAGCTACTTGTAGTTTGGACAATTTATGTCAGTTTCACCATTTATTATTTCCCCATGTGCAATTGACACTCTCAATTTCCTTTAAAAGGTCACAGTCCTATCAGGCCTTCCATTTTTCCTGTCTGCTTTGGATTTGGACATCACAATCAGGCCACAGGGAACACCATGTCCGCCGTGTCATTATTCTTTTACTGCCACAATAGAGACTCTTCTTTTTCTTTTCCCCTGGGCAGAACTGAGTCCATCTGCTGAACAAAAGGGCCTCAAGACCTGAGTACCCAGGGGGGAGCGAGATGAGCAGCAGCAAAAAACAAAACAAAACAAAAAAAAGAAATAAAATGAAACGGAAGGATAGAGAGTGAGCATGGCAGAACGTGTGGGAGGATTAACAAGAGATGAAAATCTGAGAGTTGCAGAGGTGGAGAAGATTTCAGTGTTTGAGAGAGACTGAAATATAGGAATGGTAGTATTGGTAGCAAATTATTACACACTGGTTCTGGTGTTAGCTTTGCATCATTGTTGTTCATCAAGACAAACAAGTAATGGCAACTGACAACAGAAAAACTGCAAACACTATAAAATCAAAAAAGACAAATCTGCCATTCATTCATTGTCATCATGCGCACACAAGGTGCATGCTTTATTACATTTGTTTTCAAAATGTTCAAGTGCTGCTATTCTCAGCGCTGTCTGATTATCTTAAACTATCGTCACAGTTGCTGCAATGACCTATTTTCTGCACAGAGATCATTAAAGTTTCATGCGAATCCAGCAGTGCATTAAACTGTGCATCAGTAGACTGAGAGGCAGCTTAATGTATACAGAATACAGGGTCCAAAGGCTAGGTTGGTGTGACTGACAGATGTGAGTGTTGACGGGATGTGTGAGGGAGCACTGAATCAGGATGTGCTCGTAATTTCGATCGGTTCTTGTCAGTAAAAGTTGGATAAATACGATCCTTGGTATGTAGATGGAAACACACAGGTCTCGTCAAGGTGAGATCGTGACTTTTGTCAGTCTTGTCAGCAGGATAATGTAAAAATTCACCGGGCAGAATTTTTCCAAACGCGGTGAAGGGATGAAGCATATAGGATGAGGGAAAACTCATTAAAGTTTGGGGTGGATACGTTTAACATGGCGTAAAATGACTTCTTTTTTTTTTTCCTTGGCCCTGACTGCGTTCACCTTGGCAGAAATACAACGCCCTCTATTTTAATGTTGGTCTTTTTTGTTACCACAAAAGCATCACAACCGCGCCAAATGCAGCCCAGATGAAGATATGTGTCTGGTCCACGTTTAGATGTTCACTGATACAGTGTGATGTCTTTTGTTGGAGGAATGAAAGGTTTTGTTGTCCTCCCGTTTCATATTTACATTTTTCAAAGGTTTCCGATGTTCAGAATCAACTGAGGTTTACAGACTGATCTGATGAGTGTACATTACCTCACTTGGCTCCCTCATTTATTGTTCCTCTCAGCTCAGTGTTTCCTGGCACCGGTGAATGTGAAGGTTTTAATAAATCCCCCGAGCTACAGAATGTCTTTGGACCTTGACATTTTTTGTCAAATGTTGCCAGTTAAACAGGTTCCATTTGGTGTATAAACAACATTAAGTCACTGTGGCGTTTTGTTATAAAAATGGCTTCTCACCTTGTTGTGCTTTGAGTGCCGTGACAGATCAGTGTGAGCAAAGTGTTTGTGTTTGACAGCTCTGCCTCCACCTGACCATCCTCATCCGCCATGACGCCCCCCATCCCCCCCCCCCCCACACACACACACACACACTCTCCATGAAAATTTAAATGTACCATAGCTGTACAGGAGATCAAGCTATTCATTAAAGCATCCCTCATGAATTAGCTATGAAATGTTCATGTTTAAGACATTCAAAATGACATGCATTAAATATAATCTGCTGTCTATCAAGGCTTACATATGTACATTCATAATTCAACCTCAGTTTTGTTCATGTGCACAAAGTAGTGTACATGTGGTTGCTGCAAGCATCTGCTGTCTCGCCTCCTACACACGACGCTCTGACATGTGTTTCCAGTGCAAGTTTGGACATAGAAAAGAAGCATGCATTATTTATGATGATTATTTGTATTTCACCCATGTTATCACCCATCGTCCATCGTCGTCTTCCGCTTATTCCTTACTAGTAAGGGTCGCGGGGGGGCTGGAGCCTATCCCAGCATCTACGGGCAAGAGGCGGGGTTCACCCTGGACAGGTCGCCAGTCCATCGCAGGGCCAACATAGAGAGACAAACAACCATTCACACTCACATTCATACCTACGGTCAATTTAGAGTATCAATCAGCCTCGTCCCCAAATTGCATGTTTTTGGATGGTGGGAAGAAGCCGGAGTACCAGAGAGAACCCACGCAGGCACGGGGAGAACATGGAGACTCCACACAGAAAGATCCCGCGCCCGAGCCGGGACTCGAACCCGGAACCTTCTTGCTGTGAGGCCACAGTGCTGACCACTGCACCACCGTGCTGCCCCCAATGATATCACTTCAAATATTATCATTCATCAAATTCATAATTTAATCAACTTAATTTCATTCTGATTGAGAAAGAATGAAAACAAAATTATTGCATGTAAATGAATTGGTAAGAAGAAAATGGAGAGTAAAATGAGATTTGGTTCTTATACCCATACAAGTTTTTCTCCTGCAGGTTTAAAAAACTGATAGGAACCAGCACAGTTGTATTAAGAACTATTATTTACCAGTCCTCCATTAAGCTTCATTTTAAAATCTATTTCCTGTCTCCCATCCATGGGAGTTTATTTTCATGTCATTATCTAGAGGTCGTGACTTCATCATTGTCTTCTCTTGAAATGACTAAGCTTGTTTCACAATGAAAAACCATCCCATCCATCCATTTTCTACTGCTTGTCCTGTTTAGGGTCACGGGGGGTGGAGCCTATCTCAGCAGCCTTCAGGTGAGAGGCGGGGTTCACCCTGGATGGGTCACCGGTCCATCACAGGGCCAACACATGGAGACAGACAACCACTGGCTCTCACAGTCACACCTACGGAGTCTGGATTAACCTCAATCCCTTTTGATGTCTTTGGACTGTGGGAGGAAGCTGGAGTACCAGAGAGAACCCACGCAGGAACAGGGAGAACATGCAGACTCCACACAGAAAGATCCTGTGATGGAGCCAGGCCTCGAATCCAGAACCATTTTTCTGCAACGCGGTAGTGCTGACCACTGCACCACCGTGCTGCTCCTCATGAAAAACTTTTTTTTTTTTAAAAAGCAGGAGTGAAAGTAAATTTGAAAAACAAAATTTGTTTTCTCTACATGGTGAATTGATCAATAGACAGGCTGAATTGAAAAGAGTCACAACTGCGATGATGAATTATATTTAGTTTTATTTTCATTTTAATTATTTTCATCTAAAAAAACAAAATCTGTTTTTGTAACAACCAGTTTCACTAAGTGGACTCACGAAGTCTTCATTTTAAAAGGCTGTGTTCTTGAGGTATTGTTTTCATTATTATGTTAGCTCGTGATCACGAAGCTTTTAAATACAGAGCACAAAAATGAAAAATTAATCGAGGGAAAACTTTCAGGAAGTGTCTTGATTGTCTTGTGATCTCGATTCTAACATGGTAACTGGATTTTAAAAAGTAATGATGGTGTTCTTAGATTCGCCGCAGTTGCTACTCCCCAACGGTGAAGTCAAGATATCCCCCTTGCCATTTCTTTGCTTAAGTTGAGCAAACTTCTGTAAGAAACAAAATTAAACAAATCTTCGGAGCCACCTCTGTTATATTCAGAAAGCTCAGTTTGTCTTGCTTGTACCGTTTGGAATTGGTGATAATCTGCAGGGAGTGATTCCACCCTTCCAGATACTGGATGTCTGTCCTAATTTACCTGCTCTACTTTTTATTCAGAGTGCAGATTTCCATTACCATTTTTCAATTGTTCAGTTTCCTCTGGAGAGCTGGTGCACTGCTAAACAAATTGCTCTTTTCAACAAATTCAGCCTTTGATCCATTGAGAATTAAGCCGCTCCATGGAAGTGTGCCAGTGAACCACTAGAAGAAACCTGAGCATGTGGCCTAAGTCCAGCCTCAAAAGCATCCTGTCAACACAAATGAAGGAGCCATTAGCTCAGTGAAACTTCTTCACCTCCCATATTCTGCCACTACAGCAAAGTCTCACAACAAATCCCAAATCACCTGAGGTACGAGGGCCTCCAGGCATGCCTTTCTCGGCTGCAGGTAGTGCCCTACTTCTAGTCCACGAGATCATATCGGAGGGGGAGACAAGTGAGGGGGAAAAAAATAAAATACAGAAGAAATGCCACTAAGATAAATGTTTTGTTTTCTTCTCTCCTATTTGTCTACTATCACATCAGAAATCCATTCAGACAGACCCGTCAGTCACCCACAGCAAACTAATGTTCACTGAAAGTCATCCCGAAGTGTTTTGGTGGGTTCTGTTTTGTAATAAATTGAAACCAAACAAATCTCTTCATGCTCTTAGACATCACATTTATTTATACTCCCAAGCAATGAACACTTATATAAATATCTGTCTGTCCATATCAGTCAACCGCACTAATAACAGATTCAAGTCAGAGAGTGAAACTTGGCACTAATAAATCATCCTGCACATGCTGTTAGTTGATTTATTGGTTTGATCTACTCGGAATCTTATTTTGAAAGTTGTTTATTTGGTGGAGATTTCTTTGACATACACGTGTGATATGCTGAATATAGTTCTTGTGTGATGACGCTACATATTTGTGCTTATAGAGCGGATGAGGAATTTTTGTTATTGGCCAGTTATCACAATTGGTTGTCTCCTTCAATGGGATTTTTGCATTGGATTATGGATTACTGCAGAAAATTAAGTCTCTGGGGTTTTTAGAGATGGAAAATTTATTTTTCTGAATTTATTAACACTTCTAAACACAATGCAGTAGCTAGAAGTGAATGCTAATGTGAGGCCGTTGTTTTGTTTAGCCGTGTGCTACAAACTTCCCTTTTTTTAAACCCATAGAAAGCTTGGAAATCCACAACTGTGGGACTTTACGTTGTGGAACAAAATATTTAAATATGCTAAGCAACACTGACCATATTTCAGGCATTGGACTGAAAAACAGAAATTCAAAAATGCTAACTTGACTACAGGTTTTAGACCTGTGGCAATGTTCGACTGCTTGGTTGTAAAAAGACACTACCCTTAACTTTCATCTTTCATCAAAAGGCTGTATTTCAACTTGTCCAATATTTGCTTTTATGTTTTTATAACTGCAAAAATAGCCACGACTTAGCAAAAACCTCAGCTAAATGCGTGTTAGCTGATTATTATCTCTGCCGTATACAAGGAACAGGTTGCAGCTGCTTTTTGAGGTGACACACAATACTTCACGACGATTTTTTTGGAGTTTTAATAGAGGGACGTTTGATAAATGTGCGCTTGTCTCAATAAAATGAAGCAGAATCCATCTTTTCATTAAGAGTTGCTCCACGCTGCACCTCAGCTCACATAGCTGACAGATAAATGAGGAAGAGTTATACTTTATATTGTTCTTGTTTGTAATGTGGTTATGTTTGTCAGTATGTGCAAAGTGAATGACTAAGGGTTTTTCTTTTCTCATGTCCTCACCAGTTCTTGGTACCTGCTGATCTGGTAAACCTTTAGAGAACTGCTCTACTTGCATTTACTTCATATATTTGCAATACAAACGCAATTTATACCGACAAACGGACATGTTTTACGGGGCTACTTTGCCATAACCTGGTAATAACTGGTAATCTATGGGCAACAGCTACATTGTTTTCCATGAACTATGGTGTCTGGCCTTTTGGGGAATTTGTGATGATTGCTTTTCTAAATCCTGACTCACTATAACTTAGAAACTTTACACATTGAATCCAAATATAAAACTCTGTAAGCGTAAACCACAGAGTTTCTTCTAATCTGATTTATTGGACAATTGAGAAACCATTACACAGTGACTCCACACATTTGCGTTTGAGTTTATATTAATTTAGAAAGTTCTCATTGGTAGGCAACCATTGTTGCTGGCTAGCTAGCCTCGAATTAAAGAATGTTTTATAGTTGCTTGCTCAAATATGAAGTAATGCAGTGAATAACGTCAGGATGCGTTTGTTGTTCTATGCTTTTCTCAAGAATATTCATGTAATTGACAGAGTTGCATTTGGTGGTATCATTTCCACAGATTAGATAGAGCAGAATATGTGACAAAACCCCTGAGTGCAAAAATTCCAATCACAAAAGTGCGATAAATCGACCTCGGGTAGCTGTTGCATCATCAAGAAAGCACCACACTCATTTCTGAAGAGATCATAACCAAAGGCATGTTTTATGAGCCAAAAGGCCCCCGGTTTTAGTGAAAGATATGTGCAACTAGCAGAAGTTGGAGAGCAGTGTTGGCTCCTCTGGACTAAGCCCAAAAAGAAGCTTGTGCTTGTCTGTCCCCGTTCAAAAAGATGATCTTCAAAAAAAACAAAAGTGGTTGGAGTCGTTATGCAATGGTCAGTCTAAGCTTAGCTTCATGCTAAATATACTGCATGTGGCTGGCTTTTTTAGCATTTCTGCAGCCACAAAGAAGTAATATGGTTAAAACTGTTTTTGTAAGCTCAAGACATCTCTTCGTATAGTAAATATTGTATACAGGCAAAAAACACTTTTGGGGTTAAAGGTCCCCTAGAATGAAAATCATCGTTTTCGTGTTTTTGGTGTTTATTCAACGTCCCCCAGTTGTGGGGAATACACACGACGTGTGAGGCAGTGTCATAACCTCTGTTTGAAGTATCTCCCCTTTTTTGAATCGCCGCGGGAAAATGGACCAATGCGTTTTTGGCTGAAGTGTTATGTCACAGTTCAGTCAGTGCCCCCCACTGCATATACGGCTGGATCCGCGAATGGGCCGTGGCTACTTGGTATCTTATCTTATGAATGTTGTTGTATGATATGGAATGTTGTCATTTGACGGTAGCAGTCACACTTAGCACCGGCGACAGTTAGCCGAGAAAGTGGGAGTGCTTTCTTTTCAGTGACAGTGAGGGCAGCCAATCACCGAGTAGTCGTTAAATGAGGTTGCCAGATAAACAATGGCAACCGATCGCCGTCAACTCATGCACTTGCATAAATAATGAGGTTGCCAGATGAGGTCAGAAACGACGCCAGTAGGGACAAACGACGCATTCTAAACCCAACATGGTAACATAGCGGTTTCAGAGAGCCTTTTGGGAGGGTTCTGAGCCATTACAGACCCAACCATTTTTTTGTGGGGTTACATATCACACCACAGAACAAGAATTAATACCCTGTTCAACCTCTCTATGGCACCTTTAAGTATCACTTTAAGGTTCATCTGTTTGGTTAAAGCTAAAACTCATTGCGAATCTCGTCTTGCTGCAAAAGTGGGACAAGTCAACCTTGAATGGATATTGAATTGTCAAGAAAATGTCACACTCCTGTTTTTCCATTTCTCTAGAGATCCTGATGTTTTATTGACAGCTACTGGAAGTGCAGCTGAACAAATGTGGGAGATTAACTTTGGTTCATGTGGTCCAAAGCCACAATGAAGCTTTCAGTTTGTTGTTTTCTCTGAGAGACGGGGGAATCAGTTCAACATCCTCAGCGCTGTGTGATTCAACTGTGTCTTCTGCACGTATGAAATGAAACAGCCTCCTTATAATTTCCATTCAAATCATTGTTAGCAGTGCTAGTTTCTCTATTAGCCTGCCTGCACTGTTTCCACACCCTGGCAGTGGAAGTGCAGAGACAGAGAATTCAAACATAATGAGGAGACAAGGCAAGATGAGAAAGAATAATAAAGTTGCCACTGACAGAATGTGAACCTGATATAGACCTTTATTGCCCCCTACTGGTAGAGATCTGTTAATTCACAATAAAAACACAATAAGAAATATCATGATAACGTCTGTAATAATCTCTCAGTTGCATAATCTGCATGTTTTTAAGATTCATTTTGACAATACAACAGTAGCACTGCTGCCAATGCTGCAACAGGCCCAACCTTTATCATAATATTATTTGACTGAAGAGCTCACGCTCGACTTGTCAACATACCCGTGTTTTGTGAGACTCCCAACATCAAAAATTCTTTGTAAACTAACACGCTTTTCTCGTTCCAGCGATTAAAAGTAGGGCTCCGGTATGTTACACTATCAGTGAAAACCTTTAGGCACCACAGTGTTGTCTCCTAGCAACCAACAAAAAGGGTTGGCAGTGCAGAGAAGGGTGACATTATCCCAAGTCACCATTCACCCAATTCCATCTACATACTTGCATGCCCATGTTTTATGAAAGGGAGTTATGTTTTATCTGCCACGCCATCACTTCTGTAACTCAACATCCTTTCTTCCATTTACTTCATTTTATTTTCAATTTTTTTGTCAGACATATAAAATGGTGAGTTGTCGCGTGACTCAGAAAGTGATCACCGTGATCACCTGAGGAGAATGCTGATGCGTCGTCTCTGTTTCCTGTGGCAAACACAGGTAGGAGAAGCAGGGTGGAGCGCAAATGTTGATGTTTTATAGTTTCACCTGACTGGCACAAAACACATAACCCTCCTGCCGTTGTGCTTCGCTGTGAGGGGTTAAATTAGCCTCCAAGCTGTTGTGCAGAAGGGCTGAATGTAGAAGTAATGCAGGTCAGTGTGACCCAGCGGGGGGCTTCTGATTGTCAATACCAGCGGTCTCTCATCTCAAGCAACTCCACTAAAGTCTCGCCTTATGAGGGATTCCGGATCAAGAACTGGAATTCACTGGAGGTGAACTCAAGGGTGTCACTCAACATCCTGGACTACTTCAACCAGAGAGGACTTTCCACATCTCAGTCTGTTTCGGAAGCGGAGGGAGCGACCTGTCAAGGCTCAACCTTTGCCTGTCACACATTTTCAACAGGCTCCATCCTTCACCTCTTCTTGGAGGCGATAAGAGCACATAAAGCTCTACTCGAGTGGCTGACCTCGCCCCAAAGTGCCATGTGGAAGTGCCTCCTCACAAATTTACAGAGAATTTGACACTCTTTCATCCTATTAAAAACACTATCTGCAATTTTTTTTTTTTTTTTTTTTAACTTTCCACACAAAATATTAACAAACTCACGACACGGTGCCAAACTATCAAGAATGTAGAACCCAGGTGATGAACATAGTGGAGCATTTCGGAGCCAGATTGTGTTCTGAGAAGGAACCTCAACCTACAGAAGCCCTGAGCGGACACAGAGAGAGAAGAAACATGTTTAGACACGAGATACAAGTTATTCCCCAAAGCAGCCTGTGTCAAAACATGGGAACAGTTCAGCTTGTGGCAAAATGGTCTTATCTCATGGCCAAAATGCATCATATTGTGTGACCTGGTTAAGTCTCATGGAAACTAATGACCATAAATGGTCACTGGCACTGGTCATTGGCACTGGTAAACGGCTTGTGACCAGCAGGAAAAGCAGTTTATGGCTGCCCAAAGTGGCCATTATAGATTGGCATTAAAATCACAAATGGTAACATTGGGGAAACAAATTAAATTTCTCATTATGAGCTCAAAACGGCTTGAATTTGCAGTGAGTTGGTGTGTGTGTGTGTGTGTGTGTGTGTGTGTGTGTGTGTGTGTGTTAGACTCTGGTGTAAATCATGACTGAGGTGTATCTTAGAAGGTGAGAATTTTAGACCCAAGATTGACTTTACATTTGCATTTTAGTATTTGAGAATTGAACGTTAAAATGTTAAACCCACTTTTACATTATTATTTTTTTTTGTGCACAATACATGAGAGTGAAGTGCTGTTGTGAATTTCCATATTATTTTGAATTATGGCTTTGATATAATAAAAAAATATATAATAAAAACAGTAAGAACGTAAATCCACTCCCATGACAGTGTGTATTAGATTACACCTTGACACCTCAGGATGACAACAATCACACTGACACACACAAGGACACTTCCACCACCACTGGCCCCAAGCGTAACATGTATATTTTATGGACAACCTTTAAATCCAATCCCAGTCCTGAACCTGAGGGGGCATTCTGGTTAAAACTCATATAATCTAGACAAACATTTTCTTCCAAGCTGCCGAGAACCACAGGATACATGATAACTAGCACAGAGAGTTTTGGGGTCGTTGGACATTGTGAGGCAATGAACGAGAACGACTAATCTGTTATTTTCAGGTGAGGAGGACGTTCTGCAGCAGGGATCCTCCTTCCTGGGAGAGCTGCCCAGTGGCAGAGAACCCGGTGAACTCGAGGCGTGTTCACACCAAACGTGACGCAAATTTTTAGTGTGACAAGATCACATGTAAAGTCTATGGAGAGAGGCGAATAGACGCAAATTCGCGTGTCTCCTTGCCGGGCGGCGTGAATAACACAACACGAATTTCAACTTGCTCCACAAATTTGCGTGACGTTTTTGTCGAGAGAGCCCATCAGCGTTGAGAGACCTGCCGCACTGTTGAGTCGGAAAATGGAGCAGAAGCTGTTTGTGGAGTTTTTTGATACGACGTCACCGACATACAGAGGCCTTCAGCCTTAAGTACTGATGGAGACTGCCGTCGTCCAGGCGCAGCTCCTGGAGAAGGCCGTGAAATCCACCGAGTTGTGTGCACCTCCGGATTGTGTCATGGATGCAGATACGGTGGCAGGTACAAGTCAGCAATTGCTGTATTGCCAGCCATGGTTGATGATCGAAAGAAATGGTGGAAATAAATTCTACGCCTTCAGAGTTCCGAATTGTGATGATGCCATCATGTGACGCTGACAGCCTGGGAAAGGCTGTGGTCCAACAAGTCATGACGACGTCACACCCTCTGCCTACAATGTAAACTCTTTCCAACACCATCAGCCCGGATGATAACCTGATGAAACTCATTCATCGTCGCTTCAAAACTGCGTTCCTGACATGTAGCGCATGCCCAACTCAGGAGTCGCGGTGAGTTCTCTCAACAAGTCAGTTTAATTTACATAATGCTGAAAACAAAAGTTACATGATCAACAGAATAGAGAAGGTCCAGAGAGATTCTTTCCAAAACTTCAACCACAGATCAGTGTTCTGCTCGATTAAAGTCACCTCGTGCCCACAAACTCTGCCAGACATCTGGGTGTCATGATTGATGACCAGTTGACCTTTAAAGGGACATGAGGCCTCGATTGCTTGGTCTCGTTGATATGGCCTCTGTTACATCAGGAGGATCAGACCCCCTCTGACACAACAAGCCACACAGCTTCTGGTACAGGCCTTTGTGATTTCACTGTGGTGACTTGATAAGCTGATGATGATGATGGCGTATCTTTGGGATGTTTTAAACAGTTGTTACTTGGGGCACCACCCGAACGTAGTTTTGTCTCGTCCACCAAAAACAGATATATATTTCTGGAACACTTCTTGGAAATTTAACAACATTTAATACAATTAAGAAAACGCTTAAGACAGAGAAACAATTCCAGCAAAGCCATTCAGGCACATGTGGAAGTATCAGACATGAATTAAAACTGCAAGCAGCGTTGTTAGGGCCTGAGCCTCCTCACGCCCTAATGCGTAACATGTTAGCATACCGTTAACCTATTCAGCCTGTTGTTCTCTATGCTATTTTTATTTTAAATTGCCTTTCAAGATGAAATGTCTGTTCTTGGTGTTGGATTTTATCAAATAAATCTCCCCCAAAAATGTGACTTATACATGATTTTTCTTTCTTTATTATGCATTTTTTGACTGGAGTGACTTATACTCCAGAGCGACTTATAGTCCCGGAAAATACGGTTGATGCTATGCACAATGATACCTAAACAAACTTAAAAAAAAGGGGGGGGGGAGGCACGTTCAACTCCGTGTACCAAAAACGTTTCTACAGTAAAAGAACAGACAATAAGTTCTGTCTAAATTTAAAGAACAAAGGAACAAAAATGAAGTAGAAGAGAAAAGAAAAGGGGAGAGACGGACCAGCCGCTCTGGGAGCTTGCGCAAAAGCAAGAAGCGCAGAAGAGAGCCCCCAATCCACACGCGACTATCATAGTAAACTGGTCTGCCTGGGGGGGTGACCTTTGATGACCTGTCAGGGGTTGTTGGCCAATCAGCACCCTCTGCCGTCCTCAGTGTTCTGCAGTCATTCGTCACACAGAGATCACTGAGAGAATACCATTGCTCAGTTATGACAATGAAAGTCTTCACTGTCATTGGTTGCCAGTCACATACGCTACACATCATGTAAGTCGGCGCGTGTGTTTGTGTGTGTGTGAGACAAAGTTCAGTGTGGAATTCGGTGACCGAGACTTCAGGTTCAAGGTAACAGCATTTAATACAACAGAGTCCAGGTTTCCTCCACCGTCCAGTCAACAACAAACTCAAAAACAAACACGCCGACTGTGGAGGAGGTATTGATAACGCACACCCTGCGTAAAAGGCAAACATAAAGGACCCACTGGGAGATGTTATGTGTTCTAAAACTGATAATTCACAAGAACAAAGACACTTTGAAATTAAGGTGTCTTTTCATGGATTCCTATTTGTCGCCTCAACACATTTTAAATGTACTTTTGTCTTTCACTCTCATGGACAGATGCAGCCAGATGAGGAAGAGCAGGAACTGGAGAAGTTTATGCTGGATCTATTAGCTGTAACCGTTCAGCTGGAAGCACAAAATATTGCACTTGTGGATCAGATAGAGAATGCAGAGAATACCTGGTTGGAAGAGAACAAGAAGCTCCAGGATAATCTCCATCTGACCATGCAGGAAATAGACAGAGTGTTTCACGAGGTAAAATGTCAAAGACGTCCTTCCATGAATCCAAAAATAGATTAGACGAGTCTAGTTTTACCCTTAAAATACAGCCACCTTAAGATGAAACCGCCCCATTTTGTACTTTTACCCTCAACTCCACCCCAGTGGAGAGATTCCTATAAACACTTGGATACACGTACCATGAGGATATGTAGAACCAAACAAAATCTTTCAAAAAGCACTTTACAGTCATACATATGTATACGTTAAAACAATACAATCTGAAGGACTCCCTCTTTTTACCTAAAGTTAGGGGACTGTTTTAATTTACATTACAAATCCATGTATATCTGTGTCTTTCAGCCACTTGGAACGCTGATTCTGGAGCAAAGTGACAAACTGGAAAATATTCTGAAGATTGAGCCAGGCGAAGAGAAAAAGGCCTGCAAGGAGGCTCTTGAGTCCAATTTAAAGACAAAGGAGCTGTTAACTGGACAACAGGATGACTTAATGGATCTTTACAAAAAGAAGACTTCCATAAGGCTTCATGAACAGAAGATGCTGCAGGATGATCTCAAACTGGCCAAAAACAACCTGCAGACCTTTCAAAAGGCCCAGGGACCGGTGGAGCTGGACACCTGTGACCAGCAAAACTTGGAATATACAGAGCAGCACCAGATAATTCAGGATCTGAGGGCTTCTATTCAGGCCACTTCTATAAAAAGATTGAAGGTGGAGGCCTTAAACAAAGATATAATGGAGATGATGAAGCAAAGGACTCTCTTCTGGCAGCAAGAAAACCAGAAAGTGCTCCATAAGTTAAATGAGGCCAAATTGGATCTGAAGACTCTTGAAAAAGCTTTTGAACTGAATGGATTCTGCCCAGGTGCTAAAAATGCGAGCACTGCAGTGTACTGGCACCCTGTCCAGGGTGTGCACCCCCTCTTAGGGCTCCAGACACTTTGTGACGCTGAACAGTATGTATGTTTGAGGATGGAGGGATGGCAGCCAGATGAAGAACTGCAGGACATTAAGAACACCCTCACTCTGACTGTGTCTGAAAACATACAATTAGAAGCAGGAAATGAAGCCCTGAAGGCCCTGATTCAGAGGAATGATGTCTTCTGGGAGAGAGAAAAAAATCAACTGCTGGATGAGCTGCATCAGGCCCAAAAGAAACTGCAGCGCTTTAAGGAGGCTCATGAGGACAAGGAGATGAAGAAGGAAGCTCACAGCTGGCAGCAAGAGAAGGAGAAGCTGCTGGATGAAATGGAGCTGGAGAAGATCGGCTGGCAGCAGGAGAGGGAGAAGCTGCTGGATGAAATGAAGCTGGAGAAAAACAGCTGGCAGCAGGAGAAGGAGAAGCTGCAAGATGAAATGGAGCTGGGGAAGATCAGCTGGCAGCAGGAGAAGGAGAAGCTGCTGGATGAAATGGAGCTGGAGAAGATCAGCTGGCAGCAGGAGAAGGAGAAGCTGCTCCTAGATGAAATGGAGCTGGGGAAGATCAGCTGGCAGCAAGAAAAACAGAAGCTGCTCGATGAAATGAAGCTGGCGAAAAACAGCTGGCAGCAGGAGAAGCAGCTCCTAGACAAAATGGAGCTGGAGAAAAACAGCTGGCAGCAAGAAAAGGAGAAGCTGCTAGAAGACATGGAGTTGCTGGAACAAATCAACTGGGAGCAAGAACAGAAGAGGCTGCTTGGTGAGACACAGTTGAGGGAGCTGGGAGCTGCAATGAATGTGGAAAAGATCAACTGGCAGCAAGAGAAGAAGAAGCTGCTGGATGATTTAACTCAGGCCACAAAAGACTCGCTGGCCCTCAGTGAGTCTTACAAGTCAAGCAAAGCTGGAGAAGAACAGCTGGAGACAGAGCTTAAGACAATGTCTCAAAGATTGGAGGAGCAAGAAAGACAAATAGAATTGAAAAAGAGAGAGTGGGAAGAGGAAATAAACACCATGAAAGAGAAGGTGTGTCAACTGGAGAAAGAGATCGAGGTTCAAACTCAGCGAAACGTGAGTCTTCAGGTAAGCAGGAAACGATTCCTGATCATTTAGGTTTCCACGATAAGTAGTTTGATTTGTTTTCATCCATCAGAGAACCGACTGAATTAGTCTCTCTCTTTGCAGGAGTTTGACCAAAAATCTGACTCAGGAAAGAAAAAATCCATGATTGCAAAATGGATGGAGCGAAGACGGCAGAAAGCAAAGGAGAAAGAAGAAAGGAAGCAGAAGGCCGAGGAAGAAAAGAGGCAGAAAAAGGAGGAAAAAATGAGGCAAAAGCTACAGGAGGAGGAAGAAAAGAGGCAGAAAAAGGAGGAGAAAAAGAGGCAAAAGCTACAGGAGGAGGAGGAAAAGAGGCAAAAGAAGGAGGAGATGAAGAGGCAAAAGCTACAGGAGGAGGAGGAAAAGAGGCAAAAGAAGGAGGAGATAAAGAGGCAAAAGCTTAGAGACGAGGAAGAAAAGAGGCAAAAGCTTAGAGAGGAGGAAGAAAAGAGGCAGCAAAAGGAGGAAGAAAAGAGGCAGAAGGCAAGGGAGGAGGAAGAAAAGAGGCAGAAGGCAAAGGTGGAGGAGGAGGAAAACAGGCTGAAGAAGGACGTCAAGAGGCAGAAGGTGGGGAAAATCAGGCAGGCGGCCAATGAGAAGGAAGTAAAGAGGAAGAAAGGGGTGGAACAAAATGGGCAGAAGCCAAAGGAGGGGGGGGCACAGAGGCAGAAGACCAGAGAGCACGAAACAGGGCCAAAAATTAAGAGCGCAAAAGATGGAGAAGGCAAGAGAAGAGCAAGAAAACCATCCCAGAAGGGGCAAAACAGTGTTTCTCATCTCTTCAGGGTTCAAGGACCCAGCACTTCAACTGTGAAGCGCCCAGCCTGACCCACCCAACATTGGCAAGAGAAACACACTGAAGACGGAGCGCCACCGCCGCAGGTCCACACCTGATCTTGTGGCACTTGTTTCCTCCCTGGTAGGGGGGTAGGGGGTAGTCATCCCATGCTGGTCAGGAACCCAGGTCCCAAACACACTCCCTGACCTCAACGCCACACAACCAGAGCTTCGTGCTTCTTCTGTCTGTTATTTGCAGTCCACTATTGCTGCCTGTTGATGCTTGGAAGACAAAAAGCTTGAATTAAAACTATTTTTTGACACATATTTGAGTGTATGGATGATTTCTTCCTGTTGTTGATGTACATAATTGGGCTTTTCACCCATTTGAATATTCTGTAATTTATTAGAACCAGGCACGTGTATATAGCTTTAAAAAATGTACTTACGACACATTTGTTTTTTTTCTAAGATTTTATTATATTTTCTTAATTTTATTTTCACATCCACAAACAAAAGACCCATACTCTTCCTCTTACCCACACTCAAACTCTTTGTACAAACAAACAAAAGAAACAACACAGCATAAAACTGTACATGTCGTCGTCCTCCGCTTTATCTGGTGGGTCGAGGCCACGGGGGCAGCAGCCTCAGCAAGGAAGCCCAGACTGTCTTCTCCCCAGTGTAGACAAATTTATATATATTTGCTTAAACTGTAGTTAAATTTATACATACATTCACTTAAAATAGAATGTAGGATACACAAGGTAGTTGTAATAAAGATGTTTCTGTGGCAGTTCCCAAAGAGGTAGGAAAGGTTCCAACACTGTATTTAGTTCATCAGTGTATTTCTTTAGTGTTAGTAGCGGTACCGGGATCTTCTGCTCGTGCATCCCAGGCAGAATCGATGACTTAGCTACAAGTCACCTTATTTGACCTCGTGAACATCTGGTAGTAGTAAAAGGTGTTTTACAGAGGGGTCCTACAAATCTCCAAAGCACCAGGATTAGTTGGTGCCATTGCGACTCTAGGAAGGAACTTAGAAATACTGGAGACAACACAGATAGACATTCCAAGATATAAGACAACAGAAAAACACTTCCTATCAGCAGTGAAGCACAGACCAGACTGTTTAAGAGTGGACATAGGTGAAAAGGTCACAACAGGGAATAGCGGGAGTGTAGCTCATGCTAGCATCACTCCCTCAAGCTAATTAAGTCAGAAGAGAGTGCACAAGAATTTCTATGGTGGGATGAGGCCGTGAAAGATAAGAGCATGGCCGTAAATCGGAAAGAGGTTTGAATCTTTACAGCTGCAACAACAAGGCCACGATGGACCAGAAGGGACTGGCATGGGGTCAGACAGAAGATCCTGCAACAAACACGAAGATCAAAAATACACACTTGCACGCAGAAGCGATCACATAAGCACCTCCCCTGTAACACATAAAAACTGGAGAAGATAGTTAGATCGTTGGACTTCTTGCCCCAACGCCAGGGACGACGCATCTGCGTATCCTGACTCCAGCATAGGGGAAGACGATCTCCAGAGCTCTGTATTCTTTCCTGTTAATCTGAATAAATTCTTATAAACCAACTGGAAGGTGTCCTCTCCGGATTTTGAACAGCGCAATACATATACTCTGTGGGTCCTTCTGATTGATTAATGATGACTTGTTGAAAAATTCCTACACCAGCCACATCCACCAGCTCTTCCAGGGGAATCCCAAGTCCTTCCCAGGCCAGCCCAGAGATTTAATCCCTTCGGCGTTTTCCTGGGTCGGCCTCCTCTCGGTTGGGCATGCCTGGAACACCCCCCGAGGGAGGAGTCCAGGAGGCGTCCTCACCAGATGCCTGGACCACCTCAACTGACTCTTCTCGACATGGAGGAGCAGCACCTCGTGCCCACAAACTCTGCCAGACATCTGGGTGTCATGATTGATGACCAGTTGACCTTTAAAGGGACATGAGGCCTCGATTGCTTGGTCTCGTTGATATGGCCTCTGTTACATCAGGAGGATCAGAACCCCTCTGACACAACAAGCCACACAGCTTCTGGTACAGGCCTTTGTGATTTCATTGTGGTGACTTGATAAGCTGATGATGATGATGGCGTATCTTTGGGATGTTTTAAACAGTTGTTACTCGGGGCACCACCCGTACGTATTTTTGTCTCGTCCAACCAAAAACAGATATATATTTCTGGAACACTTCTTGGAAATTTAACAAGATTTAATACAATTAAGAAAATGCTTAAGACAGAGAAACAATTCCAGCAAAGCCATTCAGGCACATGTTGAAGTATCAGACATGAATTGAAACTGCAAGCAGCGTTGTTAGGACCTGAGCCTCCTCACGCCCGCGACCGGGTAGGACTTTTGGTAACTATAGATATCTGAGTAACTGTCAATATTTAACATTAACATACCAGGCACATTCTCAGTTTGTTGTTTATGCGTCATGTAACGTTAGCTGAATGTTACGTTAGCATACCGTTAACCTATTCAGCCTGTTGTTCTCTATGCTATTTTTATTTTAAATTGTCTTTCAATATGAAATGTCTGTTCTTGGTGTTGGATTTTATCAAATAAATCTCCCCCAAAAATGTGACTTATACATGATTTTTCTTTCTTTATTATGCATTTTTTGACTGGAGTGACTTATACTCCAGAGCGACTTATAGTCCCGGAAAATACGGTTGATGCTATGCACAATGATACCTAAACAAACTTAAAAAAAAGGGGGGGGGGGGGGCACGTTTAACTCCGTGTACCAAAAACGTTTCTACAGTAAAAGAACAGACAATAAGTTCTGTCTAAATTTAAAGAACAAAGGAACAAAAATGAAGTAGAAGAGAAAAGAAAAGGGGAGAGACGGACCAGCCGCTCTGGGAGCTTGCGCAAAAGCAAGAAGCGCAGAAGAGAGCCCCCAATCCACACGCGACTATCATAGTAAACTGGTCTGCCTGGGGGGGTGACCTTTGACCTTTGATGACCTGTCAGGGGTTGTTGGCCAATCAGCACCCTCTGCCGTCCTCAGTGTTCTGCAGTCATTCGTCACACAGAGATCACTGAGAGAATACCATTGCTCAGTTATGACAATGAAAGTCTTCACTGTCATTGGTTGCCAGTCACATACGCTACACATCATGTAAGTCGGCGCGTGTGTTTGTGTGTGTGTGAGACAAAGTTCAGTGTGGAATTCAGTGACCGAGACTTCAGTTTCAAGGTAACAGCATTTAATACAACAGAGTCCAGGTTTCCTCCACCGTCCAGTCAACAACAAACTCAAAAACAAACACGCCGACTGTGGAGGAGGTATTGATAACGCACACCCTGCGTAAAAGGCAAACATAAAGGACCCACTGGGAGATGTTATGTGTTCTAAAACTGATAATTCACAAGAACAAAGACACTTTGAAATTAAGGTGTCTTTTCATGGATTCCTATTTGTCGCCTCAACACATTTTAAATGTACTTTTGTCTTTCACTCTCATGGACAGATGCAGCCAGATGAGGAAGAGCAGGAACTGGAGAAGTTTATGATGGATCTATTAGCTGTAACCGTTCAGCTGGAAGCACAAAATATTGCACTTGTGGATCAGATAGAGAATGCAGAGAATACCTGGTTGGAAGAGAACAAGAAGCTCCAGGATAATCTCCATCTGACCATGCAGGAAATAGACAGAGTGTTTCACGAGGTAAAATGTCAAAGACGTCCTTCCCTGAATCCAAAAATAGATTAGACGAGTCTAGTTTTACCCTTAAAATACAGCCACCTTTAGATGAAACCGCCCCATTTTGTACTTTTACCCTCAACTCCGCCCCAGTGGAGAGATTCCTATAAACACTTGGATACACGTACCATGAGGATATGTAGAACCAAACAAAATCTTTCAAAATGCACTTTACAGTCATACATATGTATACGTTAAAACAATACAATCTGAAGGACTCCCTCTTTTTACCTAAAGTTAGGGGACTGTTTTAATTTACATTACAAATCCATGTATATCTGTGTCTTTCAGCCACTTGGAACGCTGATTCTGGAGCAAAGTGACAAACTGGAAAATATTCTGAAGATTGAGCCAGGCGAAGAGAAAAAGGCCTGCAAGGAGGCTCTTGAGTCCAATTTAAAGACAAAGGAGCTGTTAACTGGACAACAGGATGACTTAATGGATCTTTACAAAAAGAAGACTTCCATAAGGCTTCATGAACAGAAGATGCTGCAGGATGATCTCAAACTGGCCAAAAACAACCTGCAGACCTTTCAAAAGGCCCAGGGACCGGTGGAGCTGGACACCTGTGACCAGCAAAACTTGGAATATACAGAGCAGCACCAGATAATTCAGGATCTGAGGGCTTCTATTCAGGCCACTTCTATAAAAAGATTGAAGGTGGAGGCCTTAAACAAAGATATAATGGAGATGATGAAGCAAAGGACTCTCTTCTGGCAGCAAGAAAACCAGAAAGTGCTCCATAAGTTAAATGAGGCCAAATTGGATCTGAAGACTCTTGAAAAAGCTTTTGAACTGAATGGATTCTGCCCAGGTGCTAAAAATGCGAGCACTGCAGTGTACTGGCACCCTGTCCAGGGTGTGCACCCCCTCTTAGGGCTCCAGACACTTTGTGACGCTGAACAGTATGTATGTTTGAGGATGGAGGGATGGCAGCCAGATGAAGAACTGCAGGACATTAAGAACACCCTCACTCTGACTGTGTCTGAAAACATACAATTAGAAGCAGGAAATGAAGCCCTGAAGGCCCTGATTCAGAGGAATGATGTCTTCTGGGAGAGAAAAAAAAATCAACTGCTGGATGAGCTGCATCAGGCCCAAAAGAAACTGCAGCGCATTAAGAAGGCTCATGAGGACAAGGAGATGAAGAAGGAAGCTCACAGCTGGCAGCAAGAGAAGGAGAAGCTGCTGGATGAAATGGAGCTGGAGAAGATCGGTTGGCAGCAGGAGAAGGAGAAGCTGCAAGATGAAATGAAGCTGGAGAAGATCGGTTGGCAGCAGGAGAAGGAGAAGCTGCAAGATGAAATGGAGCTGTGGAAGATCAGCTGGCAGCAGGAGAAGGAGAAGCTGCTGGATGAAATGGAGCTGTGGAAGATCAGCTGGCAGCAGGAGAAGGAGAAGCTGCTCCCAGATGAAATGGAGCTGGAGAAAAAGTGCTGGCAGCAGGAGAAGCAACTCCTAGATGAAATGGAGCTGGAGAAAAACAGCTGGCAGCAAGAAAAACAGAAGCTGCTCGATGAAATGAAGCTGGCGAAAAACAGCTGGCAGCAGGAGAAGCAGCTCCTAGACAAAATGGAGCTGGAGAAAAACAGCTGGCAGCAAGAAAAGGAGAAGTTGCTGCACGAAATGGAGCTGGAAAAAAACAGCTGGCAGCAAGAAAAGGAGAAGCTGCTAGAAGACATGGAGTTGCTGGAACAAATCAACTGGGAGCAAGAACAGAAGAGGCTGCTTGGTGAGACACAGTTGAGGGAGCTGGGAGCTGCAATGAATGTGGAAAAGATCAACTGGCAGCAAGAGAAGAAGAAGCTGCTGGATGATTTAACTCAGGCCACAAAAGACTCGCTGGCCCTCAGTGAGTCTTACAAGTCAAGCAAAGCTGGAGAAGAACAGCTGGAGACAGAGCTTAAGACAATGTCTCAAAGATTGGAGGAGCAAGAAAGACAAATAGAATTGAAAAAGAGAGAGTGGGAAGAGGAAATAAACACCATGAAAGAGAAGGTGTGTCAACTGGAGAAAGAGATCGAGGTTCAAACTCAGCGAAACGTGAGTCTTCAGGTAAGCAGGAAACGATTCCTGATCATTTAGGTTTCCACGATAAGTAGTTTGATTTGTTTTCATCCATCAGAGAACCGACTGAATTAGTCTCTCTCTTTGCAGGAGTTTGACCAAAAATCTGACTCAGGAAAGAAAAAATCCATGATTGCAAAATGGATGGAGCGAAGACGGCAGAAAGCAAAGGAGAAAGAAGAAAGGAAGCAGAAGGCCGAGGAAGAAAAGAGGCAGAAAAAGGAGGAAAAAATGAGGCAAAAGCTACAGGAGGAGGAAGAAAAGAGGCAGAAAAAGGAGGAGAAAAAGAGGCAAAAGCTACAGGAGGAGGAGGAAAAGAGGCAAAAGAAGGAGGAGATGAAGAGGCAAAAGCTACAGGAGGAGGAGGAAAAGAGGCAAAAGAAGGAGGAGATGAAGAGGCAAAAGCTTAGAGACGAGGAAGAAAAGAGGCAAAAGCAAAGAGAGGAGGAAGAAAAGAGGCAGCAAAAGGAGGAAGAAAAGAGGCAGAAGGCAAGGGAGGAGGAAGAAAAGAGGCAGAAGGCAAAGGTGGAGGAGGAGGAAAACAGGCTGAAGAGGGACGTCAAGAGGCAGAAGGTGGGGAAAATCAGGCAGGCGGCCAATGAGAAGGAAGTAAAGAGGAAGAAAGGGGTGGAACAAAATGGGCAGAAGCCAAAGGAGGGGGGGGCACAGAGGCAGAAGACCAGAGAGCACGAAACAGGGCCAAAAATTAAGAGCGCAAAAGATGGAGAAGGCAAGAGAAGAGCAAGAAAACCATCCCAGAAGGGGCAAAACAGTGTTTCTCATCTCTTCAGGGTTCAAGGACCCAGCACTTCAACTGTGAAGCGCCCAGCCTGACCCACCCAACATTGGCAAGAGAAACACACTGAAGACGGAGCGCCACCGCCGCAGGTCCACACCTGATCTTGTGGCACTTGTTTCCTCCCTGGTAGGGGGGTAGGGGAGTAGGGGGTAGTCATCCCATGCTGGTCAGGAACCCAGGTCCCAAACACACTCCCTGACCTCAACGCCACACAACCAGAGCTTCGTGCTTCTTCTGTCTGTTATTTGCAGTCCACTATTGCTGCCTGTTGATGCTTGGAAGACAAAAAGCTTGAATTAAAACTATTTTTTGACACATATTTGAGTGTATGGATGATTTCTTCCTGTTGTTGATGTACATAATTGGGCTTTTCACCCATTTGAATATTCTGTAATTTATTAGAACCAGGCACGTGTATATATCTTTAAAAAATGTACTTACGACACATTTGTTTTTTTTCTAAGATTTTATTATATTTTCTTAATTTTATTTTCACATCCACAAACAAAAGACCCATACTCTTCCTCTTACCCACACTCATACTCTTTGTACAAACAAACAAAAGAAACAACACAGCATAAAACTGTACATGTCGTCGTCCTCCGCTTTATCTGGTGGGTCGAGGCCACGGGGGCAGCAGCCTCAGCAAGGAAGCCCAGACTGTCTTCTCCCCAGTGTAGACAAATTTATATATATTTGCTTAAACTGTAGTTAAATTTATACATACATTCACTTAAAATAGAATGTAGGATACACAAGGTAGTTGTAATAAAGATGTTTCTGTGGCAGTTCCCAAAGAGGTAGGAAAGGTTCCAACACTGTATTTAGTTCATCAGTGTATTTCTTTAGTGTTAGTAGCGGTACCGGGATCTTCTGCTCGTGCATCCCAGGCAGAATCGATGACTTAGCTACAAGTCACCTTATTTGACCTCGTGAACATCTGGTAGTAGTAAAAGGTGTTTTACAGAGGGGTCCTACAAATCTCCAAAGCACCAGGATTAGTTGGTGCCATTGCGACTCTAGGAAGGAACTTAGAAATACTGGAGACAACACAGATAGACATTCCAAGATATAAGACAACAGAAAAACACTTCCTATCAGCAGTGAAGCACAGACCAGACTGTTTAAGAGTGGACATAGGTGAAAAGGTCACAACAGGGAATAGCGGGAGTGTAGCTCATGCTAGCATCACTCCCTCAAGCTAATTAAGTCAGAACAGAGTCCACAAGAATTTCTATGGTGGGATGAGGCCGTGAAAGATAAGAGCATGGCCGTAAATCGGAAAGAGGTTTGAATCTTTACAGCTGCAACAACAAGGCCACGATGGACCAGAAGGGACTGGCATGGGGTCAGACAGAAGATCCTGCAACAAACACGAAGATCAAAAATACACACTTGCACGCAGAAGCGATCACATAAGCACCTCCCCTGTAACACATAAAAACTGGAGAAGATAGTTAGATCGTTGGACTTCTTGCCCCAACGCCAGGGACGACGCATCTGCGTATGCTGACTCCAGCATAGGGGAAGACGATCTCCAGAGCTCTGTATTCTTTCCTGTTAATCTGAATAAATTCTTATAAACCAACTGGAAGGTGTCCTCTCTGGATTTTGAACAGCGCAATACATATACTCTGTGGGTCCTTCTGATTGATTAATGATGACTTGTTGAAAAATTCCTACACCAGCCACATCCACCAGCTCTTCCAGGGGAATCCCAAGTCCTTCCCAGGCCAGCCCAGAGATTTAATCCCTTCGGCGTTTTCCTGGGTCGGCCTCCTCTCGGTTGGGCATGCCTGGAACACCCCCCGAGGGAGGAGTCCAGGAGGCGTCCTCACCAGATGCCTGGACCACCTCAACTGACTCTTCTCGACATGGAGGAGCAGCACCTCGTGCCCACAAACTCTGCCAGACATCTGGGTGTCATGATTGATGACCAGTTGACCTTTAAAGGGACATGAGGCCTCGATTGCTTGGTCTCGTTGATATGGCCTCTGTTACATCAGGAGGATCAGAACCCCTCTGACACAACAAGCCACACAGCTTCTGGTACAGGCCTTTGTGATTTCACTGTGGTGACTTGATAAGCTGATGATGATGATGGCGTATCTTTGGGATGTTTTAAACAGTTGTTACTCGGGGCACCACCCGTACGTATTTTTGTCTCGTCCAACCAAAAACAGATATATATTTCTGGAACACTTCTTGGAAATTTAACAAGATTTAATACAATTAAGAAAATGCTTAAGACAGAGAAACAATTCCAGCAAAGCCATTCAGGCACATGTTGAAGTATCAGACATGAATTGAAACTGCAAGCAGCGTTGTTAGGACCTGAGCCTCCTCACGCCCGCGACCGGGTAGGACTTTTGGTAACTATAGATATCTGAGTAACTGTCAATATTTAACATTAACATACCAGGCACATTCTCAGTTTGTTGTTTATGCGTCATGTAACGTTAGCTGAATGTTACGTTAGCATACCGTTAACCTATTCAGCCTGTTGTTCTCTATGCTATTTTTATTTTAAATTGCCTTTCAATATGAAATGTCTGTTCTTGGTGTTGGATTTTATCAAATAAATCTCCCCCAAAAATGTGACTTATACATGATTTTTCTTTCTTTATTATGCATTTTTTGACTGGAGTGACTTATACTCCAGAGCGACTTATAGTCCCGGAAAGTACGGTTGATGCTATGCACAATGATACCTAAACAAACTTAAAAAAAAAGGGGGGGGGGGGCACGTTCAACTCCGTGTACCAAAAACGTTTCTACAGTAAAAGAACAGACAATAAGTTCTGTCTAAATTTAAAGAACAAAGGAACAAAAATGAAGTAGAAGAGAAAAGAAAAGGGGAGAGACGGACCAGCCGCTCTGGGAGCTTGCGCAAAAGCAAGAAGCGCAGAAGAGAGCCCCCAATCCACACGCGACTATCATAGTAAACTGGTCTGCCTGGGGGGGTGACCTTTGATGACCTGTCAGGGGTTGTTGGCCAATCAGCACCCTCTGCCGTCCTCAGTGTTCTGCAGTCATTCGTCACACAGAGATCACTGAGAGAATACCATTGCTCAGTTATGACAATGAAAGTCTTCACTGTCATTGGTTGCCAGTCACATACGCTACACATCATGTAAGTCGGCGCGTGTGTTTGTGTGTGTGTGAGACAAAGTTCAGTGTGGAATTCAGTGACCGAGACTTCAGTTTCAAGGTAACAGCATTTAATACAACAGAGTCCAGGTTTCCTCCACCGTCCAGTCAACAACAAACTCAAAAACAAACACGCCGACTGTGGAGGAGGTATTGATAACGCACACCCTGCGTAAAAGGCAAACATAAAGGACCCACTGGGAGATGTTATGTGTTCTAAAACTGATAATTCACAAGAACAAAGACACTTTGAAATTAAGGTGTCTTTTCATGGATTCCTATTTGTCGCCTCAACACATTTTAAATGTACTTTTGTCTTTCACTCTCATGGACAGATGCAGCCAGATGAGGAAGAGCAGGAACTGGAGAAGTTTATGCTGGATCTATTAGCTGTAACCGTTCAGCTGGAAGCACAAAATACTGCACTTGTGGATCAGATAGAGAATGCAGAGAATACCTGGTTGGAAGAGAACAAGAAGCTGCAGGATAATCTCCATCTGACCATGCAGGAAATAGACAGAGTGTTTCACGAGGTAAAATGTCAAAGACGTCCTTCCATGAATCCAAAAATAGATTAGACGAGTCTAGTTTTACCCTTAAAATACAGCCACCTTTAGATGAAACCGCCCCATTTTGTACTTTTACCCTCAACTCCGCCCCAGTGGAGAGATTCCTATAAACACTTGGATACACGTACCATGAGGATATGTAGAACCAAACAAAATCTTTCAAAATGCACTTTACAGTCATACATATGTATACGTTAAAACAATACAATCTGAAGGACTCCCTCTTTTTACCTAAAGTTAGGGGACTGTTTTAATTTACATTACAAATCCATGTATATCTGTGTCTTTCAGCCACTTGGAACGCTGATTCTGGAGCAAAGTGACAAACTGGAAAATATTCTGAAGATTGAGCCAGGCGAAGAGAAAAAGGCCTGCAAGGAGGCTCTTGAGTCCAATTTAAAGACAAAGGAGCTGTTAACTGGACAACAGGATGACTTAATGGATCTTTACAAAAAGAAGACTTCCATAAGGCTTCATGAACAGAAGATGCTGCAGGATGATCTCAAACTGGCCAAAAACAACCTGCAGACCTTTCAAAAGGCCCAGGGACCGGTGGAGCTGGACACCTGTGACCAGCAAAACTTGGAATATACAGAGCAGCACCAGATAATTCAGGATCTGAGGGCTTCTATTCAGGCCACTTCTATAAAAAGATTGAAGGTGGAGGCCTTAAACAAAGATATAATGGAGATGATGAAGCAAAGGACTCTCTTCTGGCAGCAAGAAAACCAGAAAGTGCTCCATAAGTTAAATGAGGCCAAATTGGATCTGAAGACTCTTGAAAAAGCTTTTGAACTGAATGGATTCTGCCCAGGTGCTAAAAATGCGAGCACTGCAGTGTACTGGCACCCTGTCCAGGGTGTGCACCCCCTCTTAGGGCTCCAGACACTTTGTGACGCTGAACAGTATGTATGTTTGAGGATGGAGGGATGGCAGCCAGATGAAGAACTGCAGGACATTAAGAACACCCTCACTCTGACTGTGTCTGAAAACATACAATTAGAAGCAGGAAATGAAGCCCTGAAGGCCCTGATTCAGAGGAATGATGTCTTCTGGGAGAGAGAAAAAAATCAACTGCTGGATGAGCTGCATCAGGCCCAAAAGAAACTGCAGCGCTTTAAGAAGGCTCATGAGGACAAGGAGATGAAGAAGGAAGCTCACAGCTGGCAGCAAGAGAAGGAGAAGCTGCTGGATGAAATGGAGCTGGAGAAGATCGGTTGGCAGCAGGAGAAGGAGAAGCTGCTGGATGAAATGGAGCTGGAGAAGATCGGTTGGCAGCAGGAGAAGGAGAAGCTGCAAGATGAAATGGAGCTGTGGAAGATCAGCTGGCAGCAGGAGAAGGAGAAGCTGCTGGATGAAATGAAGCTGGAGAAAAACAGCTGGCAGCAGGAGAAGCAGCTCCAAGACGAAATGGAGCTGGAGAAAAACAGCTGGCAGCAAGAAAAGGAGAAGCTGCTGCATGAAATTGAGCTGGAGAAAAACAGCTGGCAGCAGGAGAAGGAGAAGCTGCTGGATGAAATGGAGCTGGAGAAAAACAGCTGGCAGCAGGAGAAGGAGAAGCTGCTGCATGAAATGGAGCTGGAGAAGATCAGCTGGCAGCAGGAGAAGCAGCTCCTAGACGAAATGGAGCTGGAGAAAAACAGCTGGCAGCGGGAGAAGGAGAAGCTGCAAGAAGACATGGAGTTGCTGGAACAAATCAACTGGGAGCAAGAACAGAAGAGGCTGCTTGGTGAGACACAGTTGAGGGAGCTGGGAGCTGCAATGAATGTGGAAAAGATCAACTGGCAGCAAGAGAAGAAGAAGCTGCTGGATGATTTAACTCAGGCCACAAAAGACTCGCTGGCCCTCAGTGAGTCTTACAAGTCAAGCAAAGCTGGAGAAGAACAGCTGGAGACAGAGCTTAAGACAATGTCTCAAAGATTGGAGGAGCAAGAAAGACAAATGGAATTGAAAAAGAGAGAGTGGGAAGAGGAAATAAACACCATGAAAGAGAAGGTGTGTCAACTGGAGAAAGAGATCGAGGTTCAAACTCAGCGAAACGTGAGTCTTCAGGTAAGCAGGAAACGATTCCTGATCATTTAGGTTTCCACGATAAGTAGTTTGATTTGTTTTCATCCATCAGAGAACCGACTGAATTAGTCTCTCTCTTTGCAGGAGTTTGACCAAAAATCTGACTCAGGAAAGAAAAAATCCATGATTGCAAAATGGATGGAGCGAAGACGGCAGAAAGCAAAGGAGAAAGAAGAAAGGAAGCAGAAGGCCGAGGAAGAAAAGAGGCAGAAAAAGGAGGAAAAAATGAGGCAAAAGCTACAGGAGGAGGAAGAAAAGAGGCAGAAAAAGGAGGAGAAAAAGAGGCAAAAGCTACAGGAGGAGGAGGAAAAGAGGCAAAAGAAGGAGGAGATGAAGAGGCAAAAGCTACAGGAGGAGGAGGAAAAGAGGCAAAAGAAGGAGGAGATGAAGAGGCAAAAGCTTAGAGACGAGGAAGAAAAGAGGCAAAAGCAAAGAGAGGAGGAAGAAAAGAGGCAGCAAAAGGAGGAAGAAAAGAGGCAGAAGGCAAGGGAGGAGGAAGAAAAGAGGCAGAAGGCAAAGGTGGAGGAGGAGGAAAACAGGCTGAAGAGGGACGTCAAGAGGCAGAAGGTGGGGAAAATCAGGCAGGCGGCCAATGAGAAGGAAGTAAAGAGGAAGAAAGGGGTGGAACAAAATGGGCAGAAGCCAAAGGAGGGGGGGGCACAGAGGCAGAAGACCAGAGAGCACGAAACAGGGCCAAAAATTAAGAGCGCAAAAGATGGAGAAGGCAAGAGAAGAGCAAGAAAACCATCCCAGAAGGGGCAAAACAGTGTTTCTCATCTCTTCAGGGTTCAAGGACCCAGCACTTCAACTGTGAAGCGCCCAGCCTGACCCACCCAACATTGGCAAGAGAAACACACTGAAGACGGAGCGCCACCGCCGCAGGTCCACACCTGATCTTGTGGCACTTGTTTCCTCCCTGGTAGGGGGGTAGGGGAGTAGGGGGTAGTCATCCCATGCTGGTCAGGAACCCAGGTCCCAAACACACTCCCTGACCTCAACGCCACACAACCAGAGCTTCGTGCTTCTTCTGTCTGTTATTTGCAGTCCACTATTGCTGCCTGTTGATGCTTGGAAGACAAAAAGCTTGAATTAAAACTATTTTTTGACACATATTTGAGTGTATGGATGATTTCTTCCTGTTGTTGATGTACATAATTGGGCTTTTCACCCATTTGAATATTCTGTAATTTATTAGAACCAGGCACGTGTATATATCTTTAAAAAAATGTACTTACGACACATTTGTTTTTTTTCTACGATTTTATTATATTTTCTTAATTTTATTTTCACATCCACCAACAAAAGACCCATACTCTTCCTCTTACCCACACTCATACTCTTTGTACAAACAAACAAAAGAAACAACACAGCATAAAACTGTACATGTCGTCGTCCTCCGCTTTATCTGGTGGGTCGAGGCCACGGGGGCAGCAGCCTCAGCAAGGAAGCCCAGACTGTCTTCTCCCCAGTGTAGACAAATTTATATATATTTGCTTAAACTGTAGTTAAATTTATACATACATTCACTTAAAATAGAATGTAGGATACACAAGGTAGTTGTAATAAAGATGTTTCTGTGGCAGTTCCCAAAGAGGTAGGAAAGGTTCCAACACTGTATTTAGTTCATCAGTGTATTTCTTTAGTGTTAGTAGCGGTACCGGGATCTTCTGCTCGTGCATCCCAGGCAGAATCGATGACTTAGCTACAAGTCACCTTATTTGACCTCGTGAACATCTGGTAGTAGTAAAAGGTGTTTTACAGAGGGGTCCTACAAATCTCCAAAGCACCAGGATTAGTTGGTGCCATTGCGACTCTAGGAAGGAACTTAGAAATACTGGAGACAACACAGATAGACATTCCAAGATATAAGACAACAGAAAAACACTTCCTATCAGCAGTGAAGCACAGACCAGACTGTTTAAGAGTGGACATAGGTGAAAAGGTCACAACAGGGAATAGCGGGAGTGTAGCTCATGCTAGCATCACTCCCTCAAGCTAATTAAGTCAGAACAGAGTCCACAAGAATTTCTATGGTGGGATGAGGCCGTGAAAGATAAGAGCATGGCCGTAAATCGGAAAGAGGTTTGAATCTTTACAGCTGCAACAACAAGGCCACGATGGACCAGAAGGGACTGGCATGGGGTCAGACAGAAGATCCTGCAACAAACACGAAGATCAAAAATACACACTTGCACGCAGAAGCGATCACATAAGCACCTCCCCTGTAACACATAAAAACTGGAGAAGATAGTTAGATCGTTGGACTTCTTGCCCCAACGCCAGGGACGACGCATCTGCGTATGCTGACTCCAGCATAGGGGAAGACGATCTCCAGAGCTCTGTATTCTTTCCTGTTAATCTGAATAAATTCTTATAAACCAACTGGAAGGTGTCCTCTCTGGATTTTGAACAGCGCAATACATATACTCTGTGGGTCCTTCTGATTGATTAATGATGACTTGTTGAAAAATTCCTACACCAGCCACATCCACCAGCTCTTCCAGGGGAATCCCAAGTCCTTCCCAGGCCAGCCCAGAGATTTAATCCCTTCGGCGTTTTCCTGGGTCGGCCTCCTCTCGGTTGGGCATGCCTGGAACACCCCCCGAGGGAGGAGTCCAGGAGGCGTCCTCACCAGATGCCTGGACCACCTCAACTGACTCTTCTCGACATGGAGGAGCAGCACCTCGTGCCCACAAACTCTGCCAGACATCTGGGTGTCATGATTGATGACCAGTTGACCTTTAAAGGGACATGAGGCCTCGATTGCTTGGTCTCGTTGATATGGCCTCTGTTACATCAGGAGGATCAGAACCCCTCTGACACAACAAGCCACACAGCTTCTGGTACAGGCCTTTGTGATTTCACTGTGGTGACTTGATAAGCTGATGATGATGATGGCGTATCTTTGGGATGTTTTAAACAGTTGTTACTCGGGGCACCACCCGTACGTATTTTTGTCTCGTCCAACCAAAAACAGATATATATTTCTGGAACACTTCTTGGAAATTTAACAAGATTTAATACAATTAAGAAAATGCTTAAGACAGAGAAACAATTCCAGCAAAGCCATTCAGGCACATGTTGAAGTATCAGACATGAATTGAAACTGCAAGCAGCGTTGTTAGGACCTGAGCCTCCTCACGCCCGCGACCGGGTAGGACTTTTGGTAACTATAGATATCTGAGTAACTGTCAATATTTAACATTAACATACCAGGCACATTCTCAGTTTGTTGTTTATGCGTCATGTAACGTTAGCTGAATGTTACGTTAGCATACCGTTAACCTATTCAGCCTGTTGTTCTCTATGCTATTTTTATTTTAAATTGCCTTTCAATATGAAATGTCTGTTCTTGGTGTTGGATTTTATCAAATAAATCTCCCCCAAAAATGTGACTTATACATGATTTTTCTTTCTTTATTATGCATTTTTTGACTGGAGTGACTTATACTCCAGAGCGACTTATAGTCCCGGAAAGTACGGTTGATGCTATGCACAATGATACCTAAACAAACTTAAAAAAAAAGGGGGGGGGGGGGCACGTTCAACTCCGTGTACCAAAAACGTTTCTACAGTAAAAGAACAGACAATAAGTTCTGTCTAAATTTAAAGAACAAAGGAACAAAAATGAAGTAGAAGAGAAAAGAAAAGGGGAGAGACGGACCAGCCGCTCTGGGAGCTTGCGCAAAAGCAAGAAGCGCAGAAGAGAGCCCCCAATCCACACGCGACTATCATAGTAAACTGGTCTGCCTGGGGGGGTGACCTTTGATGACCTGTCAGGGGTTGTTGGCCAATCAGCACCCTCTGCCGTCCTCAGTGTTCTGCAGTCATTCGTCACACAGAGATCACTGAGAGAATACCATTGCTCAGTTATGACAATGAAAGTCTTCACTGTCATTGGTTGCCAGTCACATACGCTACACATCATGTAAGTCGGCGCGTGTGTTTGTGTGTGTGTGAGACAAAGTTCAGTGTGGAATTCAGTGACCGAGACTTCAGTTTCAAGGTAACAGCATTTAATACAACAGAGTCCAGGTTTCCTCCACCGTCCAGTCAACAACAAACTCAAAAACAAACACGCCGACTGTGGAGGAGGTATTGATAACGCACACCCTGCGTAAAAGGCAAACATAAAGGACCCACTGGGAGATGTTATGTGTTCTAAAACTGATAATTCACAAGAACAAAGACACTTTGAAATTAAGGTGTCTTTTCATGGATTCCTATTTGTCGCCTCAACACATTTTAAATGTACTTTTGTCTTTCACTCTCATGGACAGATGCAGCCAGATGAGGAAGAGCAGGAACTGGAGAAGTTTATGATGGATCTATTAGCTGTAACCGTTCAGCTGGAAGCACAAAATATTGCACTTGTGGATCAGATAGAGAATGCAGAGAATACCTGGTTGGAAGAGAACAAGAAGCTCCAGGATAATCTCCATCTGACCATGCAGGAAATAGACAGAGTGTTTCACGAGGTAAAATGTCAAAGACGTCCTTCCATGAATCCAAAAATAGATTAGACGAGTCTAGTTTTACCCTTAAAATACAGCCACCTTAAGATGAAACCGCCCCATTTTGTACTTTTACCCTCAACTCCACCCCAGTGGAGAGATTCCTATAAACACTTGGATACACGTACCATGAGGATATGTAGAACCAAACAAAATCTTTCAAAAAGCACTTTACAGTCATACATATGTATACGTTAAAACAATACAATCTGAAGGACTCCCTCTTTTTACCTAAAGTTAGGGGACTGTTTTAATTTCCATTACAAATCCATGTATATCTGTGTCTTTCAGCCACTTGGAACGCTGATTCTGGAGCAAAGTGACAAACTGGAAAATATTCTGAAGATTGAGCCAGGCGAAGAGAAAAAGGCCTGCAAGGAGGCTCTTGAGTCCAATTTAAAGACAAAGGAGCTGTTAACTGGACAACAGGATTACTTAATGGATCTTTACAAAAAGAAGACTTCCATAAGGCTTCATGAACAGAAGATGCTGCAGGATGATCTCAAACTGGCCAAAAACAACCTGCAGACCTTTCAAAAGGCCCAGGGACCGGTGGAGCTGGACACCTGTGACCAGCAAAACTTGGAATATACAGAGCAGCACCAGATAATTCAGGATCTGAGGGCTTCTATTCAGGCCACTTCTATAAAAAGATTGAAGGTGGAGGCCTTAAACAAAGATATAATGGAGATGATGAAGCAAAGGACTCTCTTCTGGCAGCAAGAAAACCAGAAAGTGCTCCATAAGTTAAATGAGGCCAAATTGGATCTGAAGACTCTTGAAAAAGCTTTTGAACTGAATGGATTCTGCCCAGGTGCTAAAAATGCGAGCACTGCAGTGTACTGGCACCCTGTCCAGGGTGTGCACCCCCTCTTAGGGCTCCAGACACTTTGTGACGCTGAACAGTATGTATGTTTGAGGATGGAGGGATGGCAGCCAGATGAAGAACTGCAGGACATTAAGAACACCCTCACTCTGACTGTGTCTGAAAACATACAATTAGAAGCAGGAAATGAAGCCCTGAAGGCCCTGATTCAGAGGAATGATGTCTTCTGGGAGAGAAAAAAAAATCAACTGCTGGATGAGCTGCATCAGGCCCAAAAGAAACTGCAGCGCTTTAAGGAGGCTCATGAGGACAAGGAGATGAAGAAGGAAGCTCACAGCTGGCAGCAAGAGAAGGAGAAGCTGCTGGATGAAATGGAGCTGGAGAAGATCGGTTGGCAGCAGGAGAAGGAGAAGCTGCAAGATGAAATGGAGCTGGAGAAGATCGGCTGGCAGCAGGAGAAGGAGAAGCTGCTGGATGAAATGGAGCTGGAGAAGATCGGTTGGCAGCAGGAGAAGGAGAAGCTGCAAGATGAAATGGAGCTGTGGAAGATCAGCTGGCAGCAGGAGAAGGAGAAGCTGCTGGATGAAATGAAGCTGGAGAAAAACAGCTGGCAGCAGGAGAAGCAGCTCCTAGACGAAATGGAGCTGGAGAAAAACAGCTGGCAGCAAGAAAAGGAGAAGCTGCTGCATGAAATGGAGCTGGAGAAGATCAGCTGGCAGCGGGAGAAGGAGAAGCTGCAAGAAGACATGGAGTTGCTGGAACAAATCAACTGGGAGCAAGAACAGAAGAGGCTGCTTGGTGAGACACAGTTGAGGGAGCTGGGAGCTGCAATGAATGTGGAAAAGATCAACTGGCAGCAAGAGAAGAAGAAGCTGCTGGATGATTTAACTCAGGCCACAAAAGACTCGCTGGCCCTCAGTGAGTCTTACAAGTCAAGCAAAGCTGGAGAAGAACAGCTGGAGACAGAGCTTCAGACAATGTCTCAAAGATTGGAGGAGCAAGAAAGACAAATGGAATTGAAAAAGAAAGAGTGGGAAGAGGAAATAAACACCATGAAAGAGAAGGTGTGTCAACTGGAGAAAGAGATCGAGGTTCAAACTCAGCGAAACGTGAGTCTTCAGGTAAGCAGGAAACGATTCCTGATCATTTAGGTTTCCACGATAAGTAGTTTGATTTGTTTTCATCCATCAGAGAACCGACTGAATTAGTCTCTCTCTTTGCAGGAGTTTGACCAAAAATCTGACTCAGGAAAGAAAAAATCCATGATTGCAAAATGGATGGAGCGAAGACGGCAGAAAGCAAAGGAGAAAGAAGAAAGGAAGCAGAAGGCCGAGGAAGAAAAGAGGCAGAAAAAGGAGGAAAAAATGAGGCAAAAGCTACAGGAGGAGGAAGAAAAGAGGCAGAAAAAGGAGGAGAAAAAGAGGCAAAAGCTACAGGAGGAGGAGGAAAAGAGGCAAAAGAAGGAGGAGATGAAGAGGCAAAAGCTACAGGAGGAGGAGGAAAAGAGGCAAAAGAAGGAGGAGATAAAGAGGCAAAAGCTTAGAGACGAGGAAGAAAAGAGGCAAAAGCAAAGAGAGGAGGAAGAAAAGAGGCAGCAAAAGGAGGAAGAAAAGAGGCAGAAGGCAAGGGAGGAGGAAGAAAAGAGGCAGAAGGCAAAGGTGGAGGAGGAGGAAAACAGGCTGAAGAGGGACGTCAAGAGGCAGAAGGTGGGGAAAATCAGGCAGGCGGCCAATGAGAAGGAAGTAAAGAGGAAGAAAGGGGTGGAACAAAATGGGCAGAAGCCAAAGGAGGGGGGGGCACAGAGGCAGAAGACCAGAGAGCACGAAACAGGGCCAAAAATTAAGAGCGCAAAAGATGGAGAAGGCAAGAGAAGAGCAAGAAAACCATCCCAGAAGGGGCAAAACAGTGTTTCTCATCTCTTCAGGGTTCAAGGACCCAGCACTTCAACTGTGAAGCGCCCAGCCTGACCCACCCAACATTGGCAAGAGAAACACACTGAAGACGGAGCGCCACCGCCGCAGGTCCACACCTGATCTTGTGGCACTTGTTTCCTCCCTGGTAGGGGGGTAGGGGGGTAGGGGGTAGTCATCCCATGCTGGTCAGGAACCCAGGTCCCAAACACACTCCCTGACCTCAACGCCACACAACCAGAGCTTCGTGCTTCCTCTGTCTGTTATTTGCAGTCCACTATTGCTGCCTGTTGATGCTTGGAAGACCAAAAGCTTGAATTAAAACTATTTTTTTGACACATATTTGAGTGTATGGACGGCATGGATGCATATTAAGGACAGAAAATAAAGAATATTTGATTTTTGCATTTCTGATTTTTTTGATTTTCTTTCATGTTTATTTCGTCTTGTGATTATTTTGTATCGTGAGCCCTGTTTCGTATCGTTTCGTGAGTTGACTATTTCGTTGCACCCCTAATGTATGCCAGTAAACTGAACTATTCCAGAACTACCTGTCCCGTTGTCACCCTCCATTGTGCAACTCCACATTCTGACCTCATGCCCATGAATTATCATGCTACACCAATCAGGTTTCATTCAGTGACATTGCTCAAAGGTCTAAAGTCACACATTGTCCTGTCTTGTATCCAACTTTTCTGATCTCTCTGTTAGTTGTGAAACGTTTGCGTTGGCCTTTGTTCTTTCGTAACTTCACGATGTCATAAATATTGGTGGTGAAATGTTACTCCTTGTGTTCTTTTCCTCTTCGATGACCTGAATCTGTTTTATTTAAGGTTCAAGGTGTTGCACCACACAGTTGTTGGTCTCATTCTTTTGTGAAGTGAAATTGTTTATCATGAAAAAGGCCCAAGGGGCCCCCGTTTAAGAAGTCAGCTGGTAAAGGTTCCAACCTGAATGAGTGTCCCAGTTTGGCCCTTGATGGGAAGATGGATGGATGGAGGCAAGATAAGGAATTACAGGACATAAAGAACACGCCCTCTCTCACCACAGAGCAGTGGGAGACAGTGCTGTATGAACTGATGTGTGCAGGTTAGCAGCGCGGGTCCACATCGGGGCTTCAGGGAGAGAGGAAGGACAGCACATGATGTCAGCCTTGTGCATAGTGACGTGGGATGTAGTCATACGTGTCCCAGAGGAGGGGGGACCAGGAGTAAACAAAGGCCACATGGGGATATCGTCCTTTACAATTCAGAATTCACTCCGTGTCAACTGGCAGAAGCTCACAAACTGTAAAATTCAATTCTCTCACCTCAGGAACAAACACCTTTCCGAAAGTAAAGCATAATTCTCGACTTTTTGAGTGAAGTATCGTTTGTGTTGGCTTCATATGTAGCACCGAGGGAAAATACTACCAGAGCTAAGATGGAAAACAAGTCCATAAATCACAAGACTCTTGATACCAATCAGACAAATTCTTCGCAGAGGTTTAGGATGAATGTCTGGAATAGAAGTTCATTTTTACAATATGATTTGACACAGTTTCAGGCTGTACGTAGGCGATGTGGGCTTTTATGTCATGAATGTCAGAACAAACCGCTACAAAACAGAATTTTTACAGATTTAAATAACAGCTTCAAACTCATGTTGATGGTACAGTATCTTGTAATCACTTGTTGCCTCCAAGCCCTTCTGTTTGCCTGTTCTTGCACTAAGAAACTGTGATGCTACTGTATTTGCTATGATATCCAATATATTGCAAAAGTTTACAGGAACAGGTACGCTGCCTTGCATGATCTTCCTTCAATGTCGAACGGCAGCGAGAAAAGGGTTGCAAATTGCACGTTCTTTTTCCAACTCGTTCTATTTATTCCCTCTTTTCAGTTGGAAGCCAGAGTGCCTCCAAATATCCACTTTAAAGTTTGCAGGGGTTTTAAGTTCTGATGCTGGCTTCCGACTGGCCACTTCCCTGACTCACCAGTACAGGAAATTCTGTGCGGTGGAGGAGCAGTTCTACGGCAGCTACTGGAGCAGAAGTTGTTGAGTCGTTACAATCATCTAAAACATGACTTATTATTTCAAAAAAATCAATATTAAGAGAGGGAATATGGATATTGTTTTGGGGGGAAAGGTATCATTATGTATCGCCATAGATATTTTTTTTCCCACCCCTAGAATTTTCCATTGTGTCATTTCTTCTGATGTGCACAAATCGCAATAATCTACAAGAAGATCATCATCATCCTATGAAGTAAATGCTGTTATTCATATAAATAACTCCCATTTGCATGACTTTCACTTGATTTTCGAGACAGGATCTCACTAAATCAGCGTTCTCAGTGGAGCGGCAGTGTTGAAAGTATCTCTCTCTCTCTCTCTCTCTCTCTCTCTCTCTCTTTCTGGAATATTCCATGAGGCAAAGTAAAGGGGGTCTGAAGGACAGCTGGGCACGGCCAACCTGCTGAGAGAAATTAAATGCACTTTCTACACCAATCAATACCCCACTGTGTGGAGATGAGAGAGTTGTTGCAGTTTGAAATCGAGTGTTTATCTTCCATGAAGTTGTCCTCAAAAGCTGAAGGGGTCATTATACACGCATGCATCTGCAAGCTGAACTATATTTCAAGCTCGCAAAATCAGCCTCTATCTCCTCTGCCTCTGGGTGACCTACAGTAAATTAACTCAT